>NW_024429200.1:36242356-36842356 GCF_017639785.1 Mesocricetus auratus
CAGATACCATTTACTATTTGCTCTCCTCACTGGTAACCCTACTGTGCTTGTTTTCGGGGCCTCCACAGTTCGTTTTATCTGATCAGTTTCTGTAAGGACCCGAGTTTGGCTCCCCACCACCTATGTAAAAATCGATGTGGTGGCTGCATCTCTGATTCTAATACTGGGAACCGGCCAGAGACAGGAAGATCTTGGAACTTGTGGGCCAGCCATCCTTGTCCTATGATGAGCTTGCAGGCACATTGAAAGTCCCTCCCTCAAAAAAACAAACAAGGTGACCGTTGTCGTCCACATACATATGCACACACAAACATGTACTCAACATACATATACTCCATGTACATATATTTTTAAAAAAAAGCATTCACCCTCAGAGTTTTTCAATTCCACTTAGTAGGAGTTTGTGTTTATATGCATCACTGTTAAGACTAAGGATGGAGTTTACTAAATTCGATAAGGAATACAATGTAGCTCAATTTGAAGATGAAGATAGATTTGTAGAAGCTGTTGACACGTTTTACATTACAAAATGGTGTATGATGTGGCTTCCAGTTTCACCAAGAGCAGTAGAAAGTACTTAAACAAGGATGGCATCTTGTTGGTCCTGCACATTGCTGAAGGGCATAGGTGCTGGCTGCCCTGTTCTGTAGGAGCTGCTGCTTCTTATCCTCTGCTTCCCAGTCATCCGGAAGCAGCCAGAGTGGCCTTTCCAAGCCGTACATCGCCCATACCATTGCATTACCCACTGTGAAGTCCTTGAGTCCTTCCCAGCGCCCCGAAGATAGTTTCTAGACTTCTTAGCCTAGTTGACCAAACTCCGTAATTTTTTTTCTGTGTACTTTTCCATCTCTTCTCTCATCCTTTCCAAGAAAAATCCCAAATTTACACCAGACTACCCACCATTCCCCAAACATGAGGTTTTTTTTTTCATACCTGAATACCTTTGGACATGCTGTTCCTTCTCCTGGGAGTGTCCCAAGCTTCCTTTATTTATCTGGCAGATTCCAGGCTAGCCTTTGAGATTCAGCTTCACAGTCACATCCCCACTGGGCAGAGTTGAATGTCTCATCTTCAGAGCCTTTGGTAACTTTTGAGCTTTTTTTCCCCTACGCCCTTAGCACTAATGGGATAGGTATCCCTGAAAGTGTGGGGGAGTAAGTGAGAATACACATTACCTATCCTGCCTTTAATTCATGCTGTTAGTGCTGAACCCCAGTCTCAGGGCTCCCTGGTGTTGGTCTGAGGCCTGGTACCAATTTTCCATCATCTTGGGATGTAGTTAGAAAAAAAGAAAAACCCCGCTCTGCAGTAGTTTTTGTTGGAACCTAGAGCGGTTCATATTTGGGGTGTTGAAGTGTGATTTCTTTGTAAAAGGTGCTGATAGTTGATGGGGTGGGGTGTGTTTATGTGTCTAGCTGATAGCTTTCTATCAGGAGTGCCAAAGAAAGTTTACAGTTCGCTGAAACCCAAGGTCTGGGAACACTGCTGTATCTCTTGGGGTGGCACCAAGTCCCCAAAGTCAAAAGCCTGTGACTCATCCTTGGCTTCTTCTTCTCCGTCCAACCACCCCACCACATTCAGACGCTTAGTGAGTCCTGCCAAGTCAGCCTCCTAACCATCTCTGGAATCTGTGCTCTCCCTTCTGTCCTTGGCTGCCAGTTCCCCAGGACAAGCCTTCTTTATCTTCCCTGTGCTATTGCAGCAACTGTCCCCTTTAGGTCGTCTTGCTTGTCTCGTACCCATGCTGGAAGATTGAGGTGTTTGAAGATGACAACATAGATAGCTGTTTTCTAGAAGATGAACTTGATGCGATGTACAAGACTTCTCTAGCGGGTCTGGCTGTCTTGTTGGTCTCCTTTCTCTTGATTTCTAGTGCCCTTTCTCCACCACTTGTTTACAAAACTCCCAGTAACCTTAGAGAGTTGGTTGTGTGGTCCTTTCTTCTGTGAAACCTTTTTACTGCATTTCCAGGTTGGATGCACCATTTATTTATCTTAAAATGACATTATGTCATTAAATACACATACATCTCAGTATTTACAGAATAGTTGATGTTCATCTTTTTAAATGTCTACCTTCTCTGCTGGACTCTGGATTGTTTATGATCATTTATTTTGTCTTCCATGTTTCTACCAGCACTCGATACAATCCACAGGGAAAAAATGCTAATAACTCGATACAATTCATAGGAAATAAGTACTTAATAATCATCTGTTGGTTAATCTGTGTAATGTTAAGCTCAGATATCTAGTGCAGAGGGATAACTAGCTGCAGGATGAGTGCAGAGGTCTCCACAAGGCAGTAGAGCAGTATCAGTGTATCATGCTTAAAAGGTCAAGAAAATCCTCAGTGCACATTTCCAAGAACCCCATTGACAACAGTAACTCTTAAAAATGTTGTGAGGTGGGCTTCAGGTAGAGTGTTGCTTAGCAGGAAGCTCTGAATTCAAGCATTAGCATCCCCCAACCCTGTCTGTCTGTTTTTCTCCCAGAGTATGGGAGCTTATAAGAGGAAGAATCCAGTATCCAAAATATCTAGTTATTTGGAATATCCAGCTGCCTAATAGATCTGCATAATAAAGATGTTCTGTGTTCTTAGAGAGGTCTGACTTGCAGTTACATTTACAAATTTTTCATTCTCTTATTTTGGATTGCTGCTAATGTCATGACTATTTATCTTGTCTGAAATAAGATCAAACTCAAAAGTAAATTTGAGTCACAGGAATATAGCATGTCATGCTTTACTATTTACAAGTTTTTATACCCAGCAAAACCGTCCATTTTCAGGGCCTTACACTTAAGCTGTTGAGAGAGATGGTGGTAGTTCAGTGCTTCCGGCGGTATTATTTTTCCATCTTTCCATGCAGTTTTCCAGTGGCCATAAATAGTTATAAAATTCTTCTCAGTTGTTAGAAGGGTAATGCCCGGAAGTTGTAAAATTAGAATAGATCTAATTTTAAAGTAGGATTTTTAAGTATCATTTTTGAAAAGCAGTATTTTTAAAACTGTATCTTAGTCATTTTGATGGCTGGTTTCTTGCTATTAGCAGAATGTTTCTTATCTTTTCCATTCTGCTCTGTTTGCCTGTTTTCTCATCGATAAAAATATTCTACAGAATAATGTAGCCTCAAAATCTCCTTCTCTTTAGAAAACCCATAGTTTGTCCTTGCTGGATTTTTCCTTATGAATATTAGAGTTATTTAAAGTCTCTGTCAACTACCTTTGTTTCTGTGGTAATTCTGCTAAAGTGCATGTGTGTGTGATTGTGTGTATGCCCATGTTCAAATAAAGATATATGTACACATGTGTGTACAAATTTGGGGGGCCTCTTTCACTGTCTACTTTTTTGTTTGCTTTACTTTTCGTCTTTTGAGACATGTTCCTCATTTATCTGGATCTCACCATGTAATCTAAGCTAGCTGACTACAAAGCCCCGGGGACTTGCCTTTCTCTGTCTCATCATTGGTGGGTTCACAAGCATGCGTTACCACACTCAGCTTTTAAAAAACACTTTTAAAGTGACATTTATTTTGTGGGTGGGGATAGCTAGGAGATGTGCACAACCACACCTGTGTGACAACTTGTGGGAATAAGTCCTCACCTTGAAGGTCGTAGGGATTGAGATCAGGTAGGTGCTCAAGTCATCAAGTTCAGCAAAGGGCCCTTATCCTTCGTACCATCTCACCTGACCAGCCTGCTGTTAGCTTTCTGTTCCTAGATTCTGGTTACTTGAAAGTTGAGCGGTGCTGACCAATCTCTGCCAATCTCAAGTTCTGTTAGATTTTATACTTGTCCCCTCATCTTTTTGGTAATTGCTCTGTGCTGGGTAGAGTATTGAAAATTGTATGTCACTATTGATAAAGTAATGAAACACGTTTTTTTTTTCTCCTTGAGCAAAATTAAGAATTGGCATTGTTTAAATTATTAACGTATAAATTATGTTTAAGGATTAATGATCAGTTTTTTTAATAAACTCAGAGAAGCAGGTTGCAGACAAAGATAAGAGAAATTAGAGGCTCTCCATTAATTCTTGTAGAGAACTTGAATTTAGTTGCCAGCACCCAATTTAGTGGCTTGCAACCATCTGTAACTCCAGTTCCAGAGGATCCAACTCCTTTGACCTCTGAGAACACCAGGCACACACGTGGTACACATACATACATAAGGGCAAAAGAACCATACACATAAAAATAAACAAATGTTTTAAAAAATTGTTTTAATTAGTAAGCTTTCATTGTAGTAAGAATATATAAGGAAATATCAGGAAACAAACATTTCATAAATTTATCACCCAAAGATAAAACCTTGTGCTGTTTTGTTTACATGTGTGGGATCATATTGGACAAACTCTTCCAAGCCTGCAGAACATGGTGAAAGCCTTCCTGTGCCTAGTAAATGTACATCTGTATCATAAGAGCCACATAGTGTGCCTGTCTGCGCATGTGTGTACTCGTGCCTATGAGTACACACAGAAAGGTCCTTACCAATTTGCGTTCCCAAAGTAATGCAGGGGGACATTTTCAAAATACCTTGCAGAGTATGTGTGGTTTTATTATTAGAAAAATAATACACCGCTTACGTGAGCCCATCTCGAACAACTTCGAATATTTCGTCACTGATTTTGCTAGTGTTACTTGATTTTTTTAAAATTTCTTTTTTTAAGTTACTACATATGGTCATCTGCGATTCCTTAAAAGGAGAGGGCTTGAAGGGTAGCTTTGTTGGATGAGAACCTGATCATAAGTACCTGAGTGAGTCAGAGCTGGGATAAAGTGACTCATCGCGCAAGGATTCGATACTGGCAGGGTTTTAGCATATGGTGTAGGTAGACTTGTTTCTCCCCCCAAGACTGTGCAGATGGTCCTCATCACACAGGGCTTCCCAGTCTTGGCTGCCTCGTCGTTTTTCCTCAAGAGAGGCCCAGGCTGGAAAACAGGGTTTTTACAGGTCAGAAATGGAAAGAGAACTGAATGTTGAATGTTGTCCAGAATGTTCCACACTGTATGTGACTCAAGCCAAAGCTGTTCACTTCACTTTTAAAAATACCTCTTAACTCTTCTATTCTTGGAATCAGAATATCTTTTTCGAGCCCTTTTTGGAGAACTGCAGTGTGTCATTTTTCTAACCAGTCAAGGGACGAGCACAAGAGGGCAAGAGATCAGAAGTCTTTAGCTTTTCAGTTTTTCCTGTGGATTTTCTGAGGTTACTTTCCCAGCCACCTGCCACCCTGTATGTGTGTGTGTGTGTGTGTGTGTGCATGTGTGTATGTTTGTGCATGTGTATATGTGGGTATGCATGCATGTGCATGTGTGAGTGCTCTTGTGTGTGTATGTGTGTGTGTTTGCACTGTGTGTGTATGTGTGTGTACACATCTGGTAGTGTCATTCACAGAGAGACCTCTGCATTGCTGACCCTTGCTTTTCATGCAACAGAGCAGAAGTTTTGAATCGGGTCCCATCACCATTGCTTTCTGTCTCTGTGGTTTAAACAAAGTACAGAATCTTTTTCTGCTGGTTTTTTGCTCCTGTTTGTTTTGACTTGTGTTTAAATTTCTTTATTAAGATGCAGTATGAACACCATGAAATCCACCTGTGTAAGTGTGCAGTTTAGTGACTGTTTTAGTACATTCACTAAGTTTGTGCAACTACCACCCTGCTCTAAGTTTAGAATGTTTTCATCATCCTAGAAAGAAACCAAGTGCACATAAGCATTGTTCCCCTTTCTCCACCAACCCCCACGCTCCTGATCCTAGGCAACTAATTGCTCACTCTATTTTTGACTCTACAGATCAGCCTGTTTTTTTTACACTTCACATAAATGGAATCATGCAGACTTCATGACCAAATTCTTACTTAGTATAATCTTTTCAAGGTCTATGAGGTATGGTATGTATTCTTTTCATTACCAACTAAGAGTCCAGGTATGGGTGTGCCCATTTCTTTCCTCCATCAGCTAACGGATGCTTGGTTTGGTTTTGCCTTTGAGGAATAGTGGTGTTAGTCTCAAACAAAAGGACCATCTCATAGAGTTGCTGTACGAGATTTAAAAGGTCAAGAATAATGTATGCGGAGCCTGCAAGTCAGGAGGAGACAAATAAAACTTTCCTAATAAATGAGGTATGGCAGGGTCTGACCCCCTGGGCTCAGCATCAGTTACAGAGTCCAGTTTGTTCATCGTGCTGTGCTTTCCTGGTGACACCTTCTCCTGGCCTTCCTCTCCTGGGCGATCATTTGAAACTTTTCATCCCTTTGGCAGTCATTTCCTGAGTACCCACTGTATGCACTGGAGAGGGGAGACCTTCAGCTGTTAGAGCTAGCCTCACTTGTGTTTGCCTGGATTGGGGTCCCCCTCCCCCCCAGTGCCACCACCGCTTTGGGGTTCTCCAAGGTGTTCACCAGCTTTAGTCCTTTATTGTGACGCTGAGGTTGGCAGTTGTTTGCGGAGACTTGTATAGGCGAAAAAGTTTGCCATGGCTGAGAGAGACTTAGGGAGGTAAGGAGCTGATGAGAACTTAAGCTGGGGTTGGTGAATTAATTATCCTTCACTCAAATCCAAACCCAAGTCCTCTGTAGTTGTCGTGGGCAGCAGCTTTCTTCTTTATGTTCAGCTTTATGCTCCTTTAGAATTTCCAGAACCGTTCGGTGTTACTTCTTGGCTCAGCAAAGCTTGCCAACTCCTCATTGCTTAGATGATACGTGCTTTCTCTATCTTTCCCATTTGTGGAGATAATGATCTATGGGGTGACTCAGAACTTTCTGCTCCTGCTATTATTGTCTTCCCCACAAAGCAAAAAGTAGTGCTTTATGAATTTTCTTGTTTCCACTCTGAAGAAATGTTTTCCTTTTTCCCACAAAATAACATGCAGTTACCTTAACAGCAAGATGGCTACCTGTTTCTTTTCTGCTTCTGGTTCAGGCTGGATTTGAAGAGCTGCATTTGATACTGGGGGAATGCTGCTAGTGCCTGTTGTAGGACAATGGGGCAGCCTTAATTCTGTCATTCGACATCCACTTGACGACTTTGTTTTGGATCTGAGCAAAGCAAGATGCAGGCGTCCCAGGATTCCGTCTGCCCACCGAGCTATCCTCTGTAGCTTACTTGTGAGCTAACCGTCACACCGGTTGTTACTGGTCATGTTCAGGAATGTTTCCATACACAGAGATTGTCTGTTTGCTTTATTTTCAGTATTTACTGTAGTGTAAGGCACATCTGGTAGACTTGCCCAGTTTAAGGAATTCCCAGTTCAACATGAAACATTTTTTTTTTTTTGGTCAAAAGTATACTCACTCGCCAAACCAATGATGCCAGGTGTGCATTAGAAGAAGCTGAGGTAGATTCTGCAACTCTGAAAACACTGGAAGGAGATGAATTGAGAACTGGCGGGCACTCTGCAGCCCGAGGAATGCAGATGAAGGACACAGAGATGGTGACTTCTCGCTCCTGTGAGATTCGCATAAAGGCTTTCCCTGGTTTTGTTAATTTGATGTACCTGCTTTCCACCAATGGCTAACGGGAAAGGGTGCTGTTTAACTGTCGGTTTCAGGAGCACACGCCACTGAGCGTCAGACCTAACCTTTAATTAGTTGAGCGATGTATCTTTATGTATAACTCCTCTGTCTTCCTCATTTCCTTTTCTGTCCTGGGTTCCTTATTCCTGTTAGTGATGAGCTGGACTGTCTGTCTCCCCTCCTTTGTCTCCTTCTGCTCCATAAAACTGTCTCTGGTCAGATCAGGAACCTCAAAAGAGAGTTAGATTGTGGAAACTATCCCAGGCTGGCCTTGAACTCACTATGTAGTTGAAGAAGGCCTTGACCTTCACCTTTTAAGTGCGACGTGACAGGTATGTGCCAACATGTTCTGTTCATAGCATGCTGAAGATCACATACAAGGCTTCTAACATGAGAAGCAAGCTCTATATCCCCGGGTCCTGGAATTTAAGAAAGTCGCACAGCCCCTTAGCAGAGAACTCTCCCGGCATGCCACTGTCCATTGCTCTCGCCCTGTAGACATGCTAATGGAGGAGAGAATCACTCACAGTGAATAGTGTCCATAAAGTCAGAAGCCTAGTCCACGGAGAGCAGTGCTTTCTAAAACTCTTTCACTCCTGGACCCCTTCTGCCCGAGAAATTTTCTACAACCCCAAATATATTGGACTACAAAATAGATACGTAAATGAAACATGTACTGACAATAAACTGAATTATACTCTGAAACAGTTTTCTAATATGTATATATCATTTATTGAAGATGAAACTGAAAATGTATTTTAATGAAATGGATGGGCTTGTTAATTTCACGAAAAGAATTAAATCTTGCCTGAACATGTAATGTAAAAGAAACGTATTCAGTGTTTTCCAGAGGTGGTCTGATTTTCTAATTGTCAATGCCAAGAAACCCTTTTGAGCAAGTGAATACATAGTACAAAATGACAAAACGTTTTTAGAGAGGCCACTTCTAAAGTATTTTGGGATTCTGTCCTAATCCCCAGCCAGAATTAATGACTTTTTACAAAGCCCGTCAGCAACTCAAGGCTGCAGTTTTAAAAATGAATCGTTGTAACATGGCCCAGGCTAGCGATAACCTCGTTTGATTGTTAACACGCTGAAGAGTGGCAATAGGAAGGCACTCTTTGTTTCCATAATTAAACCGCTATACTCCCATAACAGCGGGCAGCTTTGTGTGTGCAGTGAATGCTGCAGTGTGTGTATAACAGTGCGACCTTAGGAGTTCCAGGCTGAGCCTCTTGGTGTTGCAGAACCCCACAGCATGCACTGTGAGAATGTGGTACATGCCATGTGAGGGACACAGGCTGTGTAGATTCTGTGTAGCAGGAAGGGCGCTTCCTGCAAGACAAGGTTGCTGTGGCCAGAAACTCCTTAAATACGTTAATGTTTTTAATTTTCATTTTATTCTTGATTGTTGTATGTTCAGAAATCTTTTCTGGTCCCAGATGTTTTGCCACCCCAATATTCAGCTACCCAACCCCACATGGAGTTGTGACAGTGTTGAAGGAGCCGTGACTGAGGGGGCATTAATCTTACTTATGTGTATGAGCTTAACTCAATTTGTTTACTGTATAGGATGCATTTGAAGTCAGATATTGACTGAAGTCAGTAATTTCAAAATATTTATAGATGCCTGATGACTATTTTCTTTAAGAATTACCGTGATTAACTGTGCATTATTTCAGGCAAATCCCTGTATATGAGCCCCATACATGATTTGCCAAGGGTTGGAGTTTTATTTTGTTTTCCATAAGTAATAAAATCCCAACTGGAATTCAGAAATGGGACTTCACTAGCTCAGGTAAATCAGACAGAATAGACTTGAGGCACTTAAAACGGGTCCCCTGAAACCTCAGGCCATGTTCTGGGGTAGGTGGACTGAATTGGGCAGGGCAGCCGCCAGCGCTGCGGGCTTATGCCTTGCCGGTGTGGTAATGCTAATATAAAGTTCTTCCTGGAACCCATCCTGGTCAGCTGCCACTTTAGACTGAGTATGGTGGCTGCGTGTGCTAACCCTGTGCCCATTCTGGAGTGGCGGCAAAGTCGCGATCGCCTTTAGCAGCAGCATGCTCTTGCTGCTGCTGGCCAGTACTCTGGAGTTGGTCATTTCGTGTCGCTGGTGAACCAGTGCATACCCAGTCTGTATTTCTGGAGCAAGAAGAGCCGTGTGTACGCTAGTGTGGGGCTAGCAGCAAGATGGCGAACGCTGATTGGATCCGCAAGCTCTACCCACCATTGTACTTCATGGAGCTTCGAGATTAGATGGGGGAGGGGGAGATCTCCGTTTCTATTTCTGGCTCTAGTTCAAATAAGAATTTGTTATGTCCCTTAGGCAGCTGTGCCAGACAGTGTTCAGCTCTAGAACTATTTGGTATCCAAACAATGCAGAGTGTGCAAGGTCAGGGAGACCTGACAGGAAAAAACTCCTCTTAGAACTTCCTGCTTTGGGTCATGGTATAATCACAGCAAATAATACAGATTTCCCTTTTCTTATAACCACAATAGAAAGGCAGAGGTCGTGTTGACAAGGCTGGTTGTTTGGGAGACGTTTGTAAACTGCAAACTTTGGAAATCCCAGAACTGCTGGATGCGCTCCCATCTGTCAGCTGAAGGCCGATGGCCTGTGCAGCAGGTCCTGTGCAGCAAGTTAAACTGAGGATGCCAACAGGAAGTTAAGAATTACAATGGATAGGATGCAACCCAGTTCAGGGAGTGTTTGGAGGGATGATTACATCCTAGGACTCACAGCAGGAAAGCTGAGTGTTGTGCTGGGCTCTGCTTGTCTTCTGCCCTGCTGCTGGAGGTCAGGACCCTAGAGACAGCAGGAAAGTAGTTCACTGGGTGGAATAGTTAAAGGGTTCGGTGCTTCACTGTGAAATGATAACAACTGATATTTTGGGTTGCGTTCACTCTGCCAAACTGGAGTGCGTAGCCACAACAAATACCGAGAGCCTCTTCTCATGTCTGCTCTTTTGAACAAGTATTTATTACTTGTGTGTGTGTGCGTGTGCGCGTGCGTGCGTGCATGCGCCTTCATGAGTTTATACACCATATGTGTACAGGAGCCCTTACAAAGCAGAAGAGGGTGTCAGAGCTCCTGGAACTGGAATTTCAGGCAATTGCGAGCTGCCGTGTGGGTGCTGGGAACCAAGCCCGGATCTCCTGCTCTCGCCGGATAACTGACCCATCTCCCTTTGGATGGTGTTTACTCCCATCCAGGGCGACCTCCCTCCGAAGGTCATCTGAGAGTTACTGTTGACTCGCTCAGGGTCTGTACAGTGTGGCTGCATGCTTCCTGTGGACATGCAGTCATGAAGTCACTGAAAAAATGGTGTTTTTGTGAGCTTACTGAATATTTTAGAAAGTCGTAAATGTTGGCTAACACAAGAAGTCATACAATGGAAGTTATTTCCCAGTGCTTATGTTCAAACATTCAGACCTGCCTTGCTCTTTGGTTTTGTAAGTATAGGGGATATAGGCAGTCTGACAACATTCCTCATTGATTTACATAAATAGATTACCAACCAAATACCAGAGATCTTAGTTTATTTTAATTGGGTTCTATGAAAATTATTTACCATACGGACATATCTGTTGTGTTTTGCCTACCAAAATGACTATCGTTTGATTTGGAGTAATTTTAGGGGGATCCATAGATAAAAAGACATCGTGTGTATTTTGTTCTAGAATTTCCAAAATTAATATTCACAACTGTTGGCTAAAAATGTGTTTTCATCCATTCCGATTAATGCAACTGTTACCTTTTACTAAAAGTTAACAAGTTAACAGTTATTAAAATGTTTATTCGACAATTAAGGCAGGGTTATGTTACAGTGAAGAGTAGGGTTTTTCCAAACAGTGTCTTTAGAAGTGTGTCACCTGTAGCGGTGGTTCCCAACCTTCCTAATGCTCTGGCCATTTAATGCAGCTGTGTGTTAAATAGATGTGCAACCCCTGTGAAAGGGTCATTCGACCCCAGGGGTTGTGATCCACAGGTTGAGATCACTGATCTATAAGCTGCTGATGGCTAGCACTGGAGTCTGCAAGTGAGTAGCCTATTGCTTGTCTCCTTGATGTGAGTTGTGAGTTTCTAAGGGGACTGTGGTATCCTCTACTGACAGATGAATACACCGAATGTTTAAAAGTATGTATTCTTGAACCGGGACGAACAACGTCTACATAACTCCTAACTTTTTATAGCTCACAATATATAGTTAAATGCATAAAAATCCACACAGAAGGCTTAGCTGTCAGAACATTTGTTGCTCTTGCAAAGGACGTTAGTTCAGTTTCTAGCACCCACAGGCTGGCTCACAACCACTTGTAACCCCTATTCTAGGGAATCTGAAGCTCTCTACCTCCAAATGCATCAAGTACACACATGAAACACATATACATGCTCGCAAAATATTTATATACACGAACTAAAAATAATATTCTTCTGTATGCATTGCCACACATCTGTTTAAATATATTCCACTTTGAAGTTTTCCCCTCGCGTTTATCATTTAAGACAATTAGTAGAGGCTTTGTTAAGGTCACCTCGATCTATCTTATTCAGCATCCTTAGTGTGGAGCCACAGTACCTTAGGTGACGTTAGCAGGTACTAATATTTTGAAGAACGAGGCATTATTTAATGAAGAGCAGCTTGGGTGGTTAGATGCTATTCATGAATTGTGTTATACAAGAGTCTTGGAAACGGTTTCAGGGTGATTAAGCAACATTGCATACAGCCAGGGTTATTAGGTAATTTCTAAGACAACGGTTTAGGGAGCAGGTGACCTTTTTGGCTCAACTGTGTTATGTCCCCATCACGATTTTTCCTTCTTTTGAAAATTAATAACAGCAAACACAGACATAGACACACATGGGGGAGAGTCACGGGGGGGCAGGAAATCCAGGGAGGATACCCCTTTAATAAGAACTGGGATTGTTCATTAGCAAGTGATGAGCTACGCACTTTTCATTAAGGAATGTCTTCGTTATAATGGGGACTGTTTGGAAAGTGACACTTGAGAGGCCCACTTGGAATGGGTATGTAATGGCCTAGCTCCAGCATTTGTATTTGATTTCATTACATCCCACTTTGGGTTCATTGTAGCTTTATTGCCAAGACAGAGACATCAGCTTGGTGATTTTGTAAGTCTTTCTTTCCTTCGTGAAGAAGTGGTTGAAAGATGTGCTTAGTAATAGTAATAAGGTGGCTCAAACCAGCTTATGGACAGATGGTCAAACCATGGAGTTCAGAGGCCGTTTTGATGGATTCACCAAAGCCTTTCATAGTGCAGATTTTATACAGTTTATTATAGATTAAGATAACAGTGTTCTGGAGATATTAAAATTTAGTGTAGCTTCAGAAAGAAGTACCAAACTTGAAGCCCATGTACCCCAGAAATACAGTAGTTTGGCCCAGTAAACCAATCAGGCCTTGAAAATTTACTCGAAGTAGCCTCCGAATTGAACCAAGGCAGTGAACCCATGGTTTATCAGCAAGGGGCCTGTGTGTACACACAGTTTCTTGAACAAGTTTTTTAGCTTTGAAATGAAAACATAATATGAATGACATTTTGTTTCCTCTTACTTACATTACATTCATCTCAAGAAGTTTCCATCAGTGTATTTATGGGTGGCTTGTTTAATTCCTCAGACAGCTTGGTGAGACTTGCATGTGAGACAGTGCTCAACCAAAGGCTCTCTGTCCTTGGCTTGAAGGTTCTCTGGATCGCGGAAGGTTCTTTCTGTACTGTTTGTTCACCTGTGCTTCTTACTAGTTTTCCAGTGTATTCCCCCTTTCCATTCAGTGTGTGCTTGACAAGTCATTTAACAGAGCCATCTTACATTCTTAGTCGCCTTTTTTATGATTTCTATAAACATTTGGAATCCATACAGTTTTGGAGTGCATATAGCTCTGTAGTTCCTATTCTATCCTATTGGGATACAGTGGTTTCCCAATATATCAAAACATTGCATAGTATCCTGCGAATACATGCAGTTTTTTTTTCTGTCAGTTAGGTTAAAGTAATAATAAAGCCTTAATTTTTTTATGGCATGATTCTACATGAGAGTTGGAATGCTAAAACTAATTAAGAATTTATGCCATTCCTAGGACAGTAATTTTGCAGAGTTCTGTGTTTGAAATGTTTCCCCATAGTCCATCATGGTTGTTTTCACAGCCACGGTTGTCCTGGGAATTTTTTTTTTTTTTTTGCAGAGTCCGCGGTCTCCAGCAAATGCTTAACTGGCCTCTAATTTTCCCAGCCCGTGAGCTAAGAATTGTTAGAATTATTTTGCCTGGTGGCGAGTTTTTAAAGCTGTTTCCATCAACAAGGTCTACATACAGACTTAATTAGTTAGGACACTCTGGACATAGATTTTTGATCTCCAGTTATGTTGCTTTGTGACTAATACAGTCCATGTTTCACGGCTCCAATGCTGGACTTTGAGATAGGTAATGGCAAGAGCAAATCCCATTAGATGTGATCCCATTAGATGTGATCCCATTAGATTGATCCCATTAGATGTGATCACAAGGCATGCCCTCAGCTGTGTGTGGTATTGAGGCATGCATGGAAGATGCATGGCTTACTGCTTGGCTCGTTTACAGCTACTCATTCTGGTTGTTTCTCCCCCCTCCTAGGTTGTTTGATGTGTGCACAGTGTCACGGACAGACAGAGAGACCAAGCTTACACTAGTGTTTGAGCACGTTGATCAAGACTTGACCACTTACTTGGATAAAGTTCCGGAGCCTGGAGTCCCCACAGAAACCATAAAGGTACCAAGAATCACCCTTCTGTCTGGTGAGACTAGCCACTGTCACAGATTACTCAACACTAGTATTCTTTCTTTCGAAAATTGCCAGAATCGGTGTTTTTGAAACTTAATAACAGTTCAGAATGTCAACTAAGTAAAATGTTCAAAGATTGGGAAATCATGTAGTCCATCCAATAAGTGGGATCTTCAGAGTGGGCTTGCAGTCCAGTTTAATTTTAGGGTGAATTAAAAAAATAAACTAGCTTTAATGTGCATTAAAAATTTTAAAACTACTTATTTGTATATTATCTGGCCCCAATCTTATAAAGTTAGGTGTAACAGATATAACTCAGTATCCTGGTGGTTCTTATTCTTTACGAGATATAATTTTAAATGTCACTCAGTGACACATTATAATTATATGCTGTTTCTGAAGTATATTCATTTGGCTCTTTCTGTTTGTTTTGTTTTCTCCAATTCATAGATTTGTTTGTTTGTTTTTTTAGTCTAAATGGAAAGTAGTAATCTTGGGACTCAAAGGCGGTTAAGACATGCTTTTGGAAGCATTGACTACAAACAAATTCTTTCTTCCTTTGGTCTAAAGGGAAAGCTACCCAAAGCATTTTAATGCTCTAGCCTGTTACTCTGCTTAACTTCATTTTCCAATTCATCTGCTAAGAAACGTCTTTTGAATGATGGCTAGATGATGTTCCCAGATACTGGTACTTTTAGACTGCAGCATAATAAATGGTTATCCATTTGGGTTTAGGCCAGTAAGAGTTCTGTTTTCTCCCATCTTGCTTCCATTAAAGAATGCGATGCATAGTGGTGGCTCCAGTTCCTTGTGCGTAGTTTGGAGGCCCTGAAAGCCCTCCAAATGTAGGATTCCTGATCGCCTGTTCTGCACCCTCTTCCTCTGGCATTATACTCCATTCCCGTGACTCTGTTTCTCTCCTCTATGTGCTTAATCCAAAAACTTCACATTGTGCCTGCAGAGCAGGGTTGGGTCCCTTCTGCTCACTCTGCTCCCTGACCCCATTGAACAGATAACAGTTTGTGATGTGGTGTGACTTCCCAGCTCAGTGGCCGTCCTCTTCATGGACTTTCCTTTAGTCCTGTCTAGGTCTACCCAGATGTGTTTGATCTGCTCTTGCAGGGTCTACCCAGGTGTGTTTGATCCGCCCTTGCAGGGTCTACCCAGATGTGTTTGATCCGCTCTCACAGTGGCTACCCAGATGTGTTTGACCTGCTCTGTCCAGATGTGTTTGACCCGCTCTTGCAGGGTCTGTCCAGATGTGTTTGACCCGCTCTCACAGTGGCCATCCAGATGTGTTTGATCCGCTCTTGCAGGGTCTGTCCAGATGTGTTTGACCCGCTCTTGCAGAGTCTGTCCAGATGTGTTTGACCCACTCTCACAGTGGCTATCCAGATGTGTTTGGCCCGCTCTTGCAGGGTCTGTCCAGATGTGTTTGGCCCGCTCTTGCAGGGTCTGTCCAGATGTGTTTGATCCGCTCTTGCAGGGTCTGTCCAGATGTGTTTGGCCCGCTCTTGCAGGGTCTATCCAGATGTGCTTGATCCGCTCTCACAGTGGCTATCGTCTCATTTGCCTTAGAGTAGTGGCTGCACACTCCACTTCTTTGTTGTGTTTTCTACCCTTGTGATTATTTATGTATGTATCTTACTATCTATTTATGTCCTGACTGCCATACTCAGTTAGTTCACATAGGCATACAATAAGACACATTGCCAGGCTCCCTTCAGACGTAATTATTTTAACCAACACATTAGACATTGGTCATTGGCTTTTTCTGATGCAAGTCTTCTACCAGTCATTCCATGAAACCTTTGAAAATATCAAAGTATCCATATATTTATAGTCCACATTACCTGCTCCATAGAATTTTTTGAGCTTCAGATTTTCTCCTAAGGTATCAGAAGATGATGTGGGGGGGATTTGCATAATTAAAATGTTCGATAAGCCAGAGCGGTACACTAGAGGCAAGGTGTGATCAGATAGGAGTAGAAATGAAATGGGCCTGGGAGATTCTTGGAGATGTGTGTGAAAGGCCAAACGTAATAGGAAGAGAAGCAGGCATGATTGTGGTCACCAGAGGAGTTGGGGAGGGCCAGGGTTAGTGTGAGCATGCTTGTGTGTGAGCGTGTGTGTGTGTGTGTGTGTGTGTGTGTGTGTGTGTGTGTGTGTGTCAGTGTCAGAAGTTGGTTATCAGAGGCTGAGATTCTCCTGAAGGCTGAACAGTTTTTACAGCATTCAGAATTAGTGCCTCTCTAGGTTTGCTGGTAAGTAAGGTTGGGTGCTGGACCCATAGGTTAGAATTAATGGCATATGGTTAATATTAGTGTTTTCAAAATGGCATATAAACATGATCAAATGAGATTAATTTCTACTGAAAGACAAAGGTCTTTGGTTAAACTTAAAGAGTAACTAAAACTTACTTGTTTTCATTCCTGATTTTTAGTATGTTTCCAACGCAGAGTGTTGCAGTGATCTAATGAGGCTGTTATGATGCGAGTATAAAACGTACCTTACATGCTCATGTGTTTGAACATTCCTTCCCTAGCTGGCTGGAACACCTGGAGGATGGGCCAGCTAGAGGAAGTGGGTCTTGGGACTGCCAGCCTTCTGGATTGTAGCTGAGGCCCACACTTCCTGCTCAGACTGCCTCCTTCCTGGCCAGGGACGTGTGAACAAGCTGACAGTGACACTCTTGACCATGAAGCTGCTTGTCTCCACACCTCTCGCCTTCCTTACAATGACCTCCCATCGTACCCTCTCAGTTGTGAGACAAAATAAGTCATTCGTCCCCTGTATTTGTCCTTCAAGGTATTATATCACAGTGTGGAGAAAAGTGATCCATATAAAAATTATTTTTAAAATTATGACTAATTACTTAGGAGCTCATACAATCATCACATGGGTAGTTGTTGGGTTAAAGGTATAACTGTTACAAATATTCTTACTAGGCAGTTGTGTCTTCATTTTGGAGAGAGGGAGGGGGGGAGAGAGAGAGAGAGAGAGAGAGAGGGAGAGGGAGAGGGAGAGGGAGAGGGAGAGGGAGAGGGAGAGGGAGAGGGAGAGGGAGAGGGAGAGGGAGAGGGAGAGGAGAGGGAGAGGGAGAGGGAGAGGGAGAGGAGCTTGCATGTGGCAAACATTGGCAAATACGAGCAAAGTGAACCTAAGTCCGGGCTCTTTGCACATGGTCCCGCAGTGTTCTCTAGAGTGGTCACAGCAGCTATAAGGTTAGAGATACCACACTGACATTCTCTTACATGTTGTCAGAGTAATTGTAACTGGGAAAATAATTTAACATGGAATAGACACATTAAAAAAAATCACGATAGCAGCCATGTAAGAAGATTTAGGCCAAGGACTTTGTCCTTTCCCGGCTGTCTTCTGAGGTGTTCTCATGGCAATGTTAGTTTGACACCTAATAGTCAAGATATTCCAGTGCTTATTGGGATACTAATTGTAATAGGAAGGCAGGGCTTGGATAAAACTAGGATATTTCATAATGTCTGGACAGGGATAAAAACCTTTGTTTATTATTTAATCAACATCTTTGTTAGAAAACAGCAGATGGAGGGCTTATAAATACCTCTCAGAGAACAGGTTTCCAGATATTTGAATAACATTTGTTTTGAAAAAATTAAACTTCATGAAGCTTTACGAAGTTGTCCAGGTTGATATTTGGGTCAGTTTGTGGAGGATGTCCTTCCGTTACTGTGTGGTGCTCCCTTCTGTCTTGACTAAAGGAAGTCCCAGTCACCTCTGAAAAACTGTAGTAGTAGTAATAATAATAATAATAACAATAACAACAACAGCAATAGGAAGAGATTGTTCTTTCCAACATTTTCAAAGTAAACATTTCTAGATATGATGTTCTAAGACTAAAAAAAAAAATGATGTGTAAAGCTCACCTTTAAGGTGCTGTTGTGATTTTCTTTAGGTCCACCTGTTCCTGTCTGATGATGACATTTGCATAGAAAGCTTGTTGACTGCTCTACTGTGAAACCAACAAGGAGCCTGCTTTGACCCTGTTGACATGCCTGGCTTTCCTCTTTCTAATTCAGGCTGTTGTCTTCGAATCTGTTTAGTTGCAGAGTTTAGTTCCACCCCCACTTTTCAGTCTTCACGCATCCATCTGCCACTCAGTGACAAGGGTCAAAAGAAGTGCCAGAGAGTTCGTTCACCATACTCGTTGGTCCTTTGGAGTAAAGAGAGCCATATGGCAGAGTGCTGAGGACTCCTGTGAGGCATTCTTTCCCAGAGCAGACCAGGGTGGGGGTGGGGCTGTCCTCTCACGCTGAACCACTTCTTGGGCACACCTGGCCCAGCACCTTCAGGTAACTTACCCCTTGAGAACACGCCTAACGTTGTTCCTTGGACATTCTGCCGGTGCTACATACTTAATGAGATGGGCGGTATCACTTCTTGAGAATAAAACACTGAAGAGACACACAGCTTCTCTAAAACAGGACAGAGTTCTTTGAGCTCCAGATCATAGTGCCTCACAGCATCATGGGATGGAAACTGTTTCCATGAATCCCCATGATAAATCAATTCTGTGGAACTGGAGGGGGTGGGGGACAAAACGAAAAACAAACTCAAGGTTTATGTCTGTGTGGGTAATTTTCTCACTGAATTAGATTTCTTTTTATCT
Source organism: Mesocricetus auratus (assembly GCF_017639785.1). NCBI lineage: Eukaryota > Metazoa > Chordata > Mammalia > Rodentia > Cricetidae > Mesocricetus > Mesocricetus auratus. The sequence continues at coordinate 36,261,292 of NW_024429200.1, forward strand.
TCAGTTGAGTGTTTCTTGGAGATTCTGTTAGTTTTTCTGTTTTCAATAAGAGATAAAATGTACTATTAGGTTTATTTTACAAATCCCAGACTTCAGACACCGACATGCACTCTTGATTGCACCTGCTTTCTGCTCTGGGAAATAGTCTGTTTTCGTGACTAATATCTGCTTGCAGCAAACAGTGGCTCTGATGTCAGGACGGAATGCCTGAGGCTGCTTCATCCTTGTGGGCTTGACATAATGCAAAGTGACTGGTCCCTGTGCTGCAGATGAAAGTCTCCCAGGTCTTCCCCTCCTGCTCTTAAAGGAACCCAACCCTAGCCCCTCACAGCTCCTGGTGGTCTCCACTTTGCCCAAATTACAGCAGGTGATTTGTCCTATCTTTGCAGGACACAGGACAAATTAACATGAAAATATCGCTTCTTAGAAAACAAGGCAGTCTTGAATGCCCTGTCACTGCTGGTCATCTGCCACCAACACTCATACTCTTGTTTATCACATTTGAAATTCAGAGCAGATGTTGCATAATACGGTGATCCCAAAAACAAGGCAAGAAATTCAAAAACAAGTTCTCCACAATAATGATAAAGATCATGGACTCATTGTTCTTCAGTTTAATAACATGGCTGGATTAATTGACTAGACGAGGGTTTTTTTAGCATGGATGTCTGTACAGTGCCGTCCCTCCTACTTATGCAAATTATTATTATTATTTTAGCTAAAGTTTTAAAAGTAAGTGCATATGTGAAAGATGCCTTGTATGTTGTTGGATTAAATTTCCTTTAATGAACAAAATGTCATATTTTAGTAATAGCCATTCTGGTGTCAAGGACTTCGTAGGTCAGTCATGCCACTTTTAATTTACAACAGACCCTGGCTTAATAGTAACCTCCCTGAGTAACTCCTGCTGTAATTAAAGTTGGACACCCCAAGCCATGGTAGCTTCCCAGATAATTTTTTTCTTGGTACCCCACAGCCTCTCCTTTGACTGTCTTCTTTCACCCATCCTCCCCGTGGGACTCTCCCATCAGTGACACTCCTAACCTGCCTTCCTCTTGGCCTTGTTGGCCATCTCACAGCTCAGTCCTGTTGTCCCTCCGTATACATGCAGGTGGCATGTGATGGAGTTAGCTGTTGCTGTGCTTTGCCTGATTTATTAATGCACACTCTAGCCTTTATGACGCTTCACAAAGCTTACATGAATTATAGTGCACTAGTTGTTAGGTTTCACAACCATGCTGTATTTTTAGAACAGACATCCTGTGGTGGCAACGAACCTGAGTGGTCAAGTTTGCCTAGCACCACACACACACACACACACACACACACACACACACACACACACACACACACACACACACACACACACACACACACACAAAGGACCCTGACTTGATCAGGACTGTGACCTACGCTAGGCTAGGAAAGTTGGTTTTGAGTCTAGCACTGCTGGCACCAGGCCGTTGGCTAGATTAGGAATGATGGCTTGCAGTGGTGGTGCATCTGTACCAAGCTTTCTCTGAGTTTAAGAAGAAACTAGGGTGAGTGAGCTTGGACAACCACAGTCATTTGTATTCCTAACTTCGTGAGCACAGTGATGTGTAGAGAGACATGAAGTCATTAGTGTGTCCTTCACCCTCCTAAGATGGCATTCCCATTGGTCCTCCTCCTGCTGTCTTTAACTCCAAATGAAAACTTTCAGAGACACAAGAAACCTTTTCAAGGTGAGCATTTTTAGATCATTTAGATTTTGAGGATCCACATGGAAATAAATGCTTATGCAAATTTCCACATCTTTGTAGTAGCTAAAAATACATGGGTGGAAAGAAAGAATTATTCAAATGTATAATACTCCAGCTCAAAACTACAACAAAATTATACAGTGGTTTGAATTCTCCCACAACCAGGAAGTACATGTTTTTAAAAAGTCACTTTCTGAAGGTAGAGTAAGACTCACTTATGAAAACAAGGGCTGACTCATTAAATAGACAAATGACACTTAGATTAAACAAAGAGCAGATAAACTGAACTCTCCTGAGAAAATGCTTCCTCACCTTAGGCATGGTCTGTTGATTGAACCCATTAAAAAGTTTACAGTCGGTGTGTACCTCTGTGTGTCACGATGGTAACTGAAGAATCTGCACAGAGGGAGGATTTTCCTGTCTACATTTGCTTGTTCTCAAGCTCATCGGTTATTTCCTTTAAAAATGGGAACACGCTTCATGATAGCCCTCTTTTCTTCCTTAGCTACACCTTCACTTCCGGTTGTGTCACACTCTCCAGGTACTTACTCTCCAGCCTGACCTCTGCCACCAGCTCAGGATACACAGTTTCGACCTTGGCAGGACCATAGCCAGAAGGGCTGGGCAGATAGACTAGTCTACGAAGTGCTTGCTGCACCAGCATATGAGGATCTAGGGCTCCATCCTCAGCCTCAGTGTCCATCATCCTCAACAAACAAACCAACTTGTCATTCCAGTGCTGGTGAGGTAAGAGACAGGAGGATTCCCCGGGCTTGTTGGGTGATCAACCTAGAACAATTGGTGAACAGGTTCTGGTGAGAGACCCTGTCTCAAGAGAGAAAGTGAATGGCTGCTCAGGAATGACACCCAGAGTTTCCAACACACAGATACACACACACACACACACACACACACACACACACACACACACACACACGCACGCAAGGAATCTCCTCAAGCTAAGCCTTCCTTCTACCTAAACATCAGGCTAGATGCCTTGCTTTTCACGGTCTTCGTTAGTGTACCAGTCATGCTCGAAATACAACCCCAGTCTCGGTTCAATGACACACCAAGCCCGACTGCTAACTCAACATCCCACCTGCCGGTGCCCCTTTGTGGACAATCCTGTTATTAGCAGTCTCAGAGTCTTTAAAAGTGCACGTGAAACTCGGTGACCCTTCTACTGGAAACCTGTCTCCTGTGTTTTCCCGTGGTCTGCAGAGTACTGTCAAAAGTGCTGTTTGATCTGGGGTCTCATAGCTCTATGCTCCTTCTTATTCTCTGTCTTGCCGTCACACAGTCTCACTGGCCTTCCAAGTGTGTGTATTTACTGTTCATTCCGTTCAAAAGGCTTTGCATCTCACAGGTCACCCCTACTCTGACCATCTCAGGACAACTCCACATCAATTTCAGGTTCCCATGGACTATTTTGCCTCCTTCATTGTAATTACTTGAGGTTATCTGCAGTTTGAGGTTATCTGCCGTTTCTTGGGTTGCTGTCTTTAGCAAGTAGAAGAAACTTGAGGTTGTAAATCTGTTGCTGTATTTTCCAGGATAGACATCCTATCTAGAACATGAAATCTTGTGTTTGTACCTCTACTTAAGTCCTTACCTTGTAATTGACTTTGAAATGTGTTTTTGTATTCCTTGATACAAGTGAAGAAACTGGGGACTGGAGAAATGGCTCAGTGGTTAAGAGCACCTGCTGCTCTTCCAGAGGACCTGAGTTCAAGTCCCAGCATGCATGTGAGGTAGCAGAAAGCAGGATAGGGCACATACATGTTTGGGTAAATAATAAAAATAAGAATTAAGGGCCGGAGAGATGGCTCAGAGGTTAAGAGCACTGACTGCTCTTCCAGAGGTCCTGAGTTCAATTCCCAGCAACCACATGGTGGCTCACAACCATCTATAATGAGATCTGGTGCCCTCTTCTGGTATGTGCAGACATACATGGAGGAAGGATGTTGTATAAATAAATAAATAAATCTTTTTAAAAAAGAATTAAAATGGTTTAGAAAAACAAGTAAGGAAACTGCTTTGTAATGGGTAGGTTTTTAAATATATATCCTAGAAAAAGCCTAGAGGACGTCACATGTCAGAACATCTGCTTTGCTCTTTCCCAGTAAACGCCTTATGGTGGGTGTGATCCCTGCATTTCTTAGTCACAGCCAAGAACTTGCTTGGTTGGCTTGGATAAAACATGAAGCCATTGCCTGAGCTGTCATGGAACTGGAAACATTTTTTTTTATACGACCCTGAGTTGAATTGCAGCATCTGTTTGGACTTCTGTTAAACCATTTTTGTGATGAAATCTGCTGATGAAATTGGTATGTTCACACCTCATTCTGTCGTTTCAGAAATGTGTATTGTTAGTCAGGAATCAAGTATTTTACATTAACTTTTAAACTTAAAAATCGCTTTCTGTATGTTTACCATTGTCTGTCTCTCCCAAAAGAAGTAGAAGCTTCAGAGGTAAATTACCATTAAGTGTATTTATATTTTACCCCCAATTACAGGTACCCTTTTATACCAGGGAGCTGAGAGTAAGAAAGTCACTGCTATGTTGCACAGTTGCTAACAACTTACTTTGTTCTCAGCACTGAACGTTTCAGTTAGCGATGGGTGTGCAGAGCACAGATCCACCCCTTACCTGAGATGATATCTTGTTCTTCATTCCTAAACAGGATAGGAAGGAGTAGTTCTCTTTTTATTGCAGTTAAGAAAAATAATGATTGGTTCTGGTAAAATATGTGTTGATGAACAGGTTCTCTCCCTGAGGTTGTGTAAGCCTTGCAACCCCACAATGCCAGTTACAGGCAGAATCTCTGACATCAGCTACTGCTGTCCTGCTTGCCCTCGCCCCATCGTCACCCTTGGAGCAGAAGCCTCCAAAAGGATTGCTTCCACGGATAAGTCCTTCTGATGAGAAGAGTTTGATCCAGTTCAGATTTATATACTTAAATCAGGAACTGCGTGCTGAGTGTTGGCGCACTGTGATGTTCAAAGTCTTCAGTAGTGGAAGAGAATCCCTTGACTAGAACTCTGAAGCTTTTGAAAACCCTGGCAACTATCATGCAGCAGTTAATTTGATTTGGGTGCCTGGCACCCAGCAGATTTTGCAAAGAGCGGCTACTACCTAATAATACAGGGTTGATGCTGGCTTGGGTACACAGCGGGTTCTGTTTCTTCAAAGGTGTCGTTGCTGTGCTGTCCCTTCAAGTGTGGCTAGTGAATCACTGTACCATCTTGCTCTAGCTGACTGTTTTACCAAACAGTCCCCAGGAGGGAGTTCCTACAAGTTACCCTCCGACATTCCCTGTAGACGCCACGGTTCAAGAAAGACTTCCCTGCAGTGTCTTGTGGCACAGATGACAATGGGGAGCATCTCCTTTTTGTTCTGAGATAGCTAATGCTGCTTGGCCTATGTGGACCTCCAGACTAGCAGGCTCTTCAGATTGAGTGGTTGTGTATCTTTGTGGCACTAATGCTCAGGGGCTGCAGGCAGGAGGAATGTTGAGTTCAGGTCCAGCCAAGGTTGCTTAGTAAGACCCTGTTCAAAAACAAACAAACAAACAAACAAAACCAGTAAAACGGAAGGATTTAAGGTGGAGTCAGGTGTGGCATCTAACTAACTGAAGTCGCCTGTGTGGGGGAAGCTGGTTTAAAAACACTAGATTTTTTTTTATTCCTTAAAATGTTCTGTTACTAAGCAAGTAACTAGTTAGTAGTAGATGTGAATTAAAGAATACTTACAAGTATGAACTTCCTAACTGAATAATCCTCTTTTGTGTTTGTTTGTTTGTTTGTTTGTTTGTTTGTTTGACTCTGGGCCTCTACATAGCCCTGGTTGTCCTGATAATCACTATGTAGACCAGGCTGACCTTGAACTCCCAGAATGTTCAACCTCAACCTCTGCCTCCTAAGTTTTGGGATTAAAGGTGTGTCTTCACACAGGAGTCTACCCTTTCAAAATGGCAGGCATTCACAACACATCATGACTTAACCTTTGAAAGATGCTTTTTGTGTCATGCATACAAATGTTTTCACAGCTCAGTGGTCTTGAGTTAGAAACGTGTTACCGGACTCACTAGTAGAATTAATCAAAATTCTTGTTCCCTGCCCCCTATAGTAAGGAAGCAAAACCATATGAAATGTAAGTGAGCCGGCCATTTGTTACAGGTTTTAATGACGATATCAGTATAGTCAAATATAGTAAGTACACTGAAACCAAGGGTGCCCAGGCTCTGGTTGTCTCCATTTAGATTCAAGGCCTCTAACTAATGTGACCTAGCAACCTTCCTGATTTTGTTTGACCACTGTTCATGTCTGTCCCTGATGATTTTTTCTTGATTTGGAAAAAAAAGAAAGAATTTTTTTTTAAAGTTACTTTCCTGAAGTGTAGTCATAATGTGTTCAGATTAGAAAGCTAAAATAGAACGTATCCGAGAAGGGGGTTGGCCAGGCTGAAGAGGTTTCGCTGTGAGTAGACTCTGGAAATGGGAGCATTAATGGTCAGGTGTGTGCCTAGTGCAGTATGTGTTGATCTGGGAACAGTTACCTTCTGTTAAGATGTTCTCTGAATATGGTTAGCATGGAATGAACAATCGAAGCATTGCTGACCTTTTCATCTCTCTGATACATCACATACTCATATTAAAACCTTGAACTGAAAAATTCGCCATCCCTCACAGTTGAGACTATAGCGTTTGTGGAATGAGCATGCTACAACAGCTGGAGGTGTGGGCCCTGTTTCCTTTTTGCCCTTTCCTTTCACCAAACATCTTCCTGGTTGGGAAGGTGAAGAACAAAGAGAAAAGAAAGAAGGTTGGTGATTGCAGAAGGAAAATGAGTTGATTGGGTCCCATAAAAAACATATTTGTCTCTGTGAGTTCGAGGCCAGGCTGGACCGACAGCCTCCAAAACAATACAGAGAAACCCTGTCTCGTAAAACCAAAAAAAAAAAAAACATATTTGGACTAGCAATAACCTTCCTTCCAAAGGTGCTCACTATGTGGGGTCATAAATGCACAAAACATTAATGTTAATAACACTCATTCTCCCCATTAAAATTATTACATGGAGCACAGCCCTTTGTAAATCTTCTAAACCCCAAGCCCTTTCATGTATATTTCAACCAGGTTGGGTTGTGTCTGTATTGCCAAGCTATATGAACACAAATAAACAACACACAAGGACACTAATAGCCTTTGTCTTTGATTGTATCTGCTCTGAATGTCACCACTCTGCTAATACTCTGATGGGCATCGCTCATCCGTGCTGTAAGATCTTAATTAAAACACTTAGGAACATGAAAGTAGGTAACGTACAGATCACATCAGCGTGAATTAAGAAATGGTTGCATTTTGGTGTCCTCCTGGAGTCGCACCCTGAGAGAAAGGACCTCTTTCCTGCCTTGCTTTGTCCAACACTTTCGCCACCAGGGCTTCACAGAACTTCATATGTCTTCAGATGAATTTATCGTCATGTCCCATAATTAACATATGGTTTGTGTTATTGATTTCTCGGGTTTCAAAGGGAAATAAATTGAGCTTTCTTCTACATTTAGGATATACAATTTTTTTTGAGGAACTCCAGACAAAGGCACACATTATTTGTAAGTCAGAGAACAGCTGCCAGAAAACAGAAAATTAGGAGTGAGTCCTGGGTGGAATAATGGAGATACTGTTTGGAGGTAGCCCTGTACAGCAGGAAGGGTTCCTTAGAAAAGAGACAGCTGAGTTTGCTTGTAAATTTTGCTAGAAACAGGCCTGATTTAGCAGCATTTCGTGCTGGTCGAGCAGCTGAAGGCAACACTTTGAGCTTTGAATTCGAAGCAAGTACCCTCACTAATGATTTGTAGAAATCCAAATATTTCTAGTTTAGAAAGATGAGTGAATATTGATAAATTACAATTTGTCCTTTTTAGTATATAGAACATTTTAGCAAATGCTTATTAGAGTTTGGAGTAAAGTCTCCTGTGTGTAAAAAACATCACAAAAGCCAGGTGTAGGTAGTAGCTTATGCCTTTAGTCCCAGCACTTGGGAGGCACAGACAGGTGGATCTCTGTGAGTTCAAAGCCAGACTGGTCTACAGAGTGAGTTCCAGAGCAGCCATAGCTACACAGCGAGACCCTGTCTCTAGGAAACAAAACAACATATGTATAAATTATTCAGAGATTAGGAAAATATTTAATTTGTAGTATTACATGTAAAATTGAAAGGCAAACACTTATTTACACAAAATATGGCAAAAGTTTAATAATCTTAATACAGAAAAAACTTTTAGACACTAATAAAAAATTAGCCAGTATAGATATATAAGGAAATAAGCCTTCATCAGTATCTACATATTCATGGAATAACTACAAGATTTGGGATTGAGGGGAGTTCTGTATCACTGATGTCAGGAATTCCTATTGAAAGTCAGAATTTACTGTAAGAGATGATTTTGTAAATTACAAAACTTTGAACAGAACAGAACGACTGTATCACTACACAAACACTTCTCATAAAACCTCACTTTAAAAGAATATCCCAAGAAAGACAAGATAACAAAACGTATAAGTTGCATACTCCCAATTTGGAAATACATGTCTAGTGCTTGTTTGCAAAACTAGCAAGAAGCATACTAAACTATGAATATGTATCTATCTCTGTTAAAATACGCTGTGTTCTCGTATATATTCAGTGGGTAATGTTCTCTCGTGTCAGTCTTTCCTTTGTACCCAATATAAGAATTGGTAACCCCCATCTCTTCCTCTTGGGCATCACAGCCGGGCAGACCTTATGAAACAATCAGCGTGTGTACACCGAAGTATTATTGGGTGCATGGACACGGATGATGACCTGGATAAAACAGCAGAGCTGAGAAACTCAATAGTACTAAACCTCCTCGATCATCTCCTTTATCTCGCTGCCATCGTACCTCATGCCAAGAAAATTGGACTGTGAGGGAGTTTCACTTAATTGTAATTGAAAGCAACCACTAGGCAGTCATAAACCTAAATTCATCTCTGCATACAGAATACGGTCATGAGCCTATTTTTATTACAGTGCAGGTCCTTGTATAATTTCTCTTGGCCTAGGTTTTTGCTTGAATCCAGCTTTCAGAGCCACTGTTAGCATGAGCTCACGGGTGATTATATTATATATTTGAGCAAAGGCTTTTTGAAAGGAGGTATATGTAATTCTGTGCATGCCTAGAACAACTCAGTGCAGCCCACAGTCACAATATGCCCAGCCAATGACATGTCTGTACAGTGCCACGATCTACCCAAAGGCAGCCTACTCCAACTCTCAATTATAGGCAATGTCATGCTGAATAAGGAAGTTACATAAATTTGTGCATTATTTTTAAGGTGTTGGGGGTGTTTTTGTTTGAGAGGAATTAGAAGTCTACTGTCATTTTCATTATGGTTTCTTGAACGTGTGAACCATCATGGGTGAGAATTTCTGAGGATGTCTCACTTACAGAATTATAAGTATAAATTATAGACAGCATAGCTTTGGTGATCTCTAAATTACAACTAGAAAATTGGCACTACCAAGCACAATTTTCCCGTACAAGTGTGCTGTATGTTGTAGATTATCCCCCACGAGCTCATCAAAGTGGATGTGCTTAGGATGCGTGCTTCCCTGAAGGGAAGTCCCAGTCCACTGGGCAGAAATCACCGAGCTCCCTTTCTTCATCAGGATAACAGGTCCCGGCTTCTGAGAACGGGCGAGCATGTTGCCAGGGGACATGCGCTTGCGCCAGGGGACATGCGCTTGCCGCCCCTTACCTGCCACGGGAAGGTCCTGGCAAAGATCTCCATCTTCTTGTTCGATAAGAAGTCAAGTGGAGTTGTCAAGCGTCCAGCTGCCTGTTGAATTGCCTTCCCAAATGAAATTCATGGATCCCCATCTCACAAGTTGAATATATGTGTGATCGCATAGCCTTTGACAAGCCATGTGACTTTTGATTACCCAGTGGCACTGGGCTGAGAAAAAGCTATTTATAGTGAGCATAGATACCTGATTTCTCTGAAAAAGAGTAACACTTCTGAAAAGTACTCATGTGATGGAGTTCCATCTGTAGAATCATTTTGCTAACACTGGTATTTTAAAATTAGATGCCTATAATCTGGAAGAGCTCAGGTAGTCAGATCATAAACTGCAGATAAATTCATAAATGCATGTAGTATTTTAACTTAATGAGAAACAGCGTTGGAAACATCCATTTGGGGAAACCTCCATTGGGTTACACAGTAGGATCAGATCCTTCACGTGGCTCCAGGGACCTGGACCCTCTGGAAGTGTGGACGTCACACTCACATAACCCCACAGTGGACTTTGCAGCAACTGGGACAGAGTGCAGAGCCAGAAATTGAGGGTGTCACTCGCATGTGCCTTCATCAGCATTTGCAGAGTGGATTCTGAGAGATGCACATTCAGATCCTGGAGTTCCCCTATAAGAGGGAATGACTGGAGTTGAATGGGTTTTTCTGTTAATTAGTGTTTCCATATTAGTGTTGAGCAAAGGGAGCCATTATTTCAATAGTGCATTCTGAGCATGCTTTGGGGTGGCGTGTTTGGATTTTCTTTAAAGCATTGCTTTGTTATGGGAAAATGGGGATCCTTAGAGACTGTATTGGCAGTGAACATTCTAGAAGGCTAAGGCTGCATTATTTAGTGTATTTTAGAAATGTGTTTGTTTAAAAGATTAATGATTCCATTCCCATTCCATTTCCATGACTTCTCCGTTTTCATTTTTTTCCATCCCTCCAACACTGTGCTTTGATTCTGAGATACAAATGTTTTAAGCTGTTCCTAAACTTCAGTAGATATCCCACAAGTTTCATTTACAGAAATAACAGCCCATCCACTGAAGTTATTCCTGGTGCCTTTACCCAGCAGAGCCCAGTCCTCCCCTGGTCTTAGGCTTCTTGGCTGGGTGAGTTTGGAGAGAGTTGTTATTTCCACTTGTTGGTGGAGAGATGACTACCTGTCCCTGCAATGAACACTGCGTGGCCAAAGAGTGACCACCCCAAGGCCGTCACTGTAACGTTGACATGGAAAAGTCCCCTTGAAACTGGGTATACATCTTTCTCCCAAGCATGCGCCTGGCAACTCTAGCTTGCTATGTTGTCTGTGCTTTTCTCTCCTCCGGAGAGACTTCTCATTAAGCTGCATGTACAACCGCCTGTTGTGAAATTCCCACATTGCCATGGGTTTCACGTGCTCTGTAGCCTATGCTTAGCAACTCTCAGACTTTAAAACTGTGAATGGGAGAAAGGGTAAATTAAACATACTACTTCAGAGTACCGACGTTTCCCATCAAGCCATGCTCAATCAAAAGAAATGGAAGCCCTTGTAAATGCCCTTAACGTTCTCTGCATATGGTAAAGTCCTATTATGTGCTCCCACCTTTCCGCCTTAGGCCTGACTCCTGTGTTGTACTCAGACTCAGACAACTCCTCTGCCTAGGGCTCCCCTCCCTTTCTATTTTTCTGTCTCTCTTTCTTTTTTTTTTTTTTTTTTTTTTGGAACAGGATCTCACTATGTAGCACAGGCTGGCTCGGAACCCACAAAGATCCCCCTGCCTCGGCTGCCTGAACACTTAGACTAAAGGTGTGTTCCACCTAAACTGGCTTTTATGCCAACCCTTTCTTTCTTACTGTGCATTTATGAATTCATCTGTGCTGCGATCAGCCAGGCCTGGTCCATAAAAGAGCTGCTGTTAGAAGTGGTGGCAAGCCCAGGTTGATGCTCGATTATTTTAAGAGGGGAAAGCACATCTTGCCAAAGTGGGGGCGTATTCCCCAACCCTGCAAACTCTGGCAGGCAAGTAATGGGCTCGAACTGAAGGTTCCTTTGTGTTTATGTACTTGTGTGTGCACTTCTACGTGGGAGAAAGCGTGAAAAAGATAACCCATGCATAGAATTCTAAACCGGCACCGTGGTTGTTAGCTGCAGGCAAAGGATACGGCAGGCTCCCAAGTCTTCATGGGAGCAGCCTGTTGGGAGGCCTCCTTGAGAATGAGCCTCACATGGTCTCCTCTGGCCTGAATGATGTCCCATCCTAATTTGCATCTTAGGAGCCCTTACAAGAGGTGAGCTTTGCTCATTCGCGTCACTTTGGAAATGGAGCCCTGCGATGTACCACTCAGGGAAATCAATGGTCGTGTTAACTCATAGCAAATGCCACCTCTTTGGTTTGAATCGGTATAGAAAGCACTTTCTTCCTGGTTTGTGCGCACCACATTGTTCGGGCTCCTCTCATCACTGACCAGCTGGCTTGTCGGTGAATAGAGCGGCGGGCCCCTCGCCATGTCTCATGTGAGGTCTTGGCTGGGTGGCAAACAGGCAGCCTGTAGCCAGTGTCAGCAATTCAGGAGGAATTGGCACAGCAGTGTCCCCATTAATTTCTGTTTGTCACATGCTGTCATGCAAGTTACACCAGAGAGGAAATGACGGTTAAAAAAAAAAAAGGTACCCTTGTGGCACTGGGTCCCCTCCAGACGTCCCCGAGGTTAAACAAGTGGATACAATTAGTTCCACACAGACAGCTGCAGGGAAGGGAAAGCCTGGACCAGGCCCTACAGCAGTGTGTCTGTCCTGGTAGCAAGGAGTGTCAGCTGTCAACATCTGCCATATTTTAACCCTTCAAAGGGACCAGTGAATTAAGGGGAACTATTATCCCACTCTCTGCTGGTCATTATCAGTCATAATGCCTGGGGAAATTACCACAGCACTGCTGCCTCCGCGACGGGTTTTGTCTTTGGGGGGTGGTTTTTATGTTTTTCCTGAGAGCAGAGAAAAGTGGTGGGGCGCAGGGTGAGGGGAAACGGGCTCTTTAATCGTTGGTAATTTACTGCCGCATGGAAGGAGCCTCGAGCCAGCAGCACTAAACTCTCCTTCAGCTCAAGCTGGGGGAGTTATGATGGGTGGGCTCCAGGCGGCTTCCATTTCCACGGCAAGAGGTGGGTCTCACTGTCTTCACCAGGACTTCATGGCGGCTTTTACAAAGCACAGAAGGGACCTGTGGAAAATGAGAGCCAGTTTCAGAAGAGAAAGGCCATTGGAGATGAGAAAAGAAACTCTAAGATAGAGGCTTCCAAAACCTGTTGCAATGTTTTTGAAAGTTTGAAATGATTAAGCTGCTGTTACCCAGATAGGGTCCTGACTGACCTCCGTGTGAGCGCTGCTGTGCTTGGAGTGGACCTGTCTGGGGAAGTGTTTAAGTGCTAACACAGAGGGACATGTAAATGAGATGTGTGGAATTGTTGAAGCACATTCGGTATAGCTAACCATTAAAACTCTCAGAGGAGGAGTACGGACGGTTTCCTGTCATAGTTTAACTCCACGAGCAAGCCGCTTCATGATTATTAGTTCAGAACGTTTTCTTTAGAAAAGACACCATTTGCTTGGAAGCATGCAAACAGCAGACGCTCTTTTAAAAAAGAAAAGTCAGTAGGATGCTTATTTGAATGATTGCATCAAAAGATGGAACAGTGGGAAAGAGTAATCATTTTGGAGTTTCGTTGCATTATCAATTGTTTATTGCAGATGATTTGACACCGTTTAAAATAATTTGAAGGGGCCAGCAAACTGGGTAAGTGTGGGTTAAAGCGCTTGCCAAGCAAACCGATGATGGCCTGTTCTAAATCATTGTTTAAAAATAAGGAAGAAAGGAAAAAAATGTGGGTGCAGATTTCTGGTCAAAGCACTCCAACTGCAAGATGGGAGCAAATACCAGGAGAGTTCTCCTGGAGGGCTGGCCATCCTGGGGTGTGCTGGTCAGCAGAAACAGCAAAGTGGACTCCCCAGAGTCGTCCCCTGGTCTCCACACACACACACACCTCCAGGGCATGCACTCCGAGTGTGTGCATAGGCACACACAATCCAGAGATGATGTCATCTAATGCTGTATAAAAGAATTGGCATGATCGCCAACTAAAGAAAGTGGGGGGTGTTGTTGGTGATGAATGTCAAGGCTATTCTCCTGTGGCCTCATCTAGTTTTAGACCCTCACCTTAGAGGCTGGCATTTGTAATGAGTTCATAGAGGCAGAGACCAAGGCTGAATTCACACCGTTCCACAAGCCGAGTCGGTACATCCAATGGCCAGTCCACACAGCAACAGAGTGACAGCAAGAAGTGGGGGGGCCCACAGACCTGGACACAGGCAGCCTTCTTCAGTCTCTCTGCAACAGTTCCCCTTGGCCCTGTTGAGTAAGATTCGCTGACTTCAGAAAACCGTCTTCCTGTCCAATTTTATCTAACAACACATAATTTTGACATTAAGCATCAGGCTTAATTTTAACATCAGTTTATGGATTTGGAGAACCCTGTTGGGTATTTAAAGTCCTTTAGACATTAGACCACAAAAGAAAAACCATTAAATGTGAGCCTACGTGGATATATGCTCCATCTCTAATTAAGGGATCTCTTCCTGTCCTGTAGGTGGGTAGGCTACATGTAATTTTTCTATTACTCGTGTCATTAAGCTCTGATTTTTAAGAGGATAATCAGTAATTGACTTTGAAGTAGCTCAGCTTAGGTGCATATGAAAGCATGAAGTTTAATACACTAATAAATGTCACCATTTGATGTTCACAAGTGGATTCTCATTTCAGTTAAATATGAAAACAGATGGGAAATAAATTTGTAATGCTTTCTGGATGTCTAAATAGGATGGTTTTCTCAGAATTGTATCTGGGGCCTGACGTTAAGATCTGGGCAGAACTGTCTAGCTGGAAATGAAGTCCTTACCTGCAGACTGTGGACTGTAGAGGAACTAGATGATTGGAAACAGCCACAAGAGAGAAAATACTCACCAAGGAACAATGATGAGCCAATTAGACTAAGCACACTGGCATGAACTTCATGGGAAGGCCCCCAAATCATTACTAACCTCTGCGGTATTCAGAATAATAACATCAATCATGGTGAACCGCTCCGGTCATCACGTGTCCATATGTAACTCCATAAAAATTCTTCAATTTTGGCATCAATTAATAGCGACTGCATTTCACAAAATGGCTTATTTCATTGAAAGCACTTGTGTTCAAACATGTCAGCTCAGAACACTTTTCTAGCATTCATTACATTTGTAATTGCTGAGTTCTCATGGGAAACGGTGGTTTCTTGTTTTAAGTCATGAAGTTTCGACAGGATTTGATGTAGCATTTCATTTCACCTCAAGTTCTAATGACTCACTGCATTCTTTCCCCCCGGAACTTATCCTCTGTTTACCCTTGGAGCTTGAGCTCATGTAGACACAAGCCTGGGGAGTCAATGAGCAAGACTATACTCATTCAGCCTCTCTAACGCCACCAAAGACATTGCCTTCTCTACAAGGTGAAGTAAAACTAATGTTTCCCGTGTGTTTATATCTGCATTTGGCTTTTTAAGCTCTGGGGGAATCTTCTCAGGCACTTAAGCTGGGGTATTCTCGTGCAGTTGGGTTGTAATATGGTGCTAATTGTACAGGTAGAAGCTTATGACATTAATCACTAATTAATGACTTGCCCAAGTTCACACAAGTTAAGACCCAGGAGGTAAACTTGACTCTTGCACAATCTATTAGACTGTTTTCATCTCTGCCCCATAGTAGAATTAAATACAATTTATATATGTTTGTCAGTGCTCTTTAATGAGTTAAGTCCTATTTACATAACTGTTTTTTTTTTAACATTTCCATACCCTCTGGGCCATTAAAGTCATTTTATGTCTATGATTGTAATTATTATAAGTCTGTAAGTGAGAAAGGAAATGAAGATAGATGCAGTAAGTTTTACTGTTAATACCTATGGCATCAGTGACAGGATGCAGAAACAAAGGCTGGTCCCTTAACTGTTGACAGTCTGTTCTGTTATACATTGTCTTTTCTTGATTCCCCTGAAACTATATCTAGAGTTAGGGAGAGCGTGTTTCTCTCTGCAGATCTGCTGCACAGCTTCTTCATGGTACACATGGCACTTGTTGTTTTTCAGAAATAGCTCCTTGTTCTAAGGGATGTCACACATCCCCTATGAGACCTGTGAAGGGGACAAAGGAGTAGGTCAAACAGACCCAAGTGCAGATGGCCTCATGGGATGAGGCTCTCTCACACACACATATTCTTAAAAACAGATTCTCACTGTATAGCCCAGGACACCACCTAGCTCAAGACCCCCTGCCTCTACCTCCTAAGCTCCCAAGTGCCAGGGATTGCAGGTGTGTCCCACCAGGCCTGGTTCCATGCTCCTGATAACAGAACCACACACAGCCATCCTCAGTTTACCACCCCTGTGGTTGCCTGAACACAACGCAGTCCCAGCTCAAGCTGGGAACGTTGAGATTTATCTATTGAGATCCAGACGTTAGAAAACTAAACAAAACTAGGGTATTATTGTCAGCCTTCCCTGGAAGCCATTTCTTAAGGCTTTGAAAGCACACTGTAAGCACAGAGCAGAGAAATAATAAAATGTCCATATGGAGGTAACGTGGGTTTGTATATTTCTGCTTCCTTACCTAATACTTATGAAAGTAAATCTTGGAGCAATTAGTCAAGCTACTAGAAGTCCTACAGTTAGCAGTAGTGTTCGTACTAAAATCGCCATCTATTCTAGACAACAGACTTTCTGTAAGCCATAAAAGGCAATTTTGTTCTCACATCCTTAGAATTGTTCTCAGTAATAAATATCTTTACTGAATGTGATTTGTTACTGAATTGAGCGAATTGCTTACCTATTTGCTCATTCCCCTGAAAACAGTGTTAAACTTTGTCCTTGCTTTTGTGAACCTAGATTAGAATTGTGTGTGTGTCTGTGTCTTGTCTGTGTGTGTGTGTGTCTGTGTGTGTGGTATGGTGTGTGTGTGTGGTGTGTTTGTGGGGGGGTGTGGTATGGTGTGTGTGGTATGTGTGGTGTGTGTTTGTGTGGTGTGGGGGGGTCTGTGTGTGTGGTATGGTGTGTGTGGTATGTGTGGTGTGTGTTTGTGTGGTGTGGGGGGTCTGTGTGTGAGTGTGTGTGTGTATGTGTATATGCAATGGAACTTCATTCTTAACATCTTATTCTCTTCAAGAAGAGCTTCATTCTGTGTGTGTTCCTTTTTGCCTGTGATAAGCCATCCTGCTGTGTCTACTTCTTTAGTATGAGTAATACCATAGAATTACCTCGCTGGCCAATCGTGTGCATATTTTCAGGTAGAGGCATACATCAAATCACCATATGGCTTTTATTGAGCTCCATAAACATTTGCTAAATTTCTCCCTCTTGTGATGCACCATTCCATCCCCAACACTAGAGAGGGTGGGAATAAGGGAAGCCCTCTGTCTTCACACAGAACCAAGTCTAGAACACCTAAGCTGAAAACACAGCTACTTATTTAAAACAGAAGAAGGTACATTGACAAGTGCCCCTGGCAAAAGAGGAGGAAGGAACCCAGGTGCAGATGGCCTCCTGGGAATGAGACCTCTCTTGCAAACCCTGAGAACTGCGGGTTCGGCTCTGGACACTGGCATTTGTTCTGTTTTCCCAGTTGGTTTTTAGTGAGAGTCACCTTGCATCTGTTGTCTCAGGAGACGTTATTTCCATCAGTCTGGAAAGGAATGGCTGGTTGGTGGGATTATAATACTTATATGACAGCCCTCAGTAGGGTTTCAGGAAGCAACATGCCAACCAGATTACAGTAACTATAATACTGTTTGATACTCCCATAATCCAAAGACCCAGAAGGCATTGTCTGCATATTTCATTTATCTATTTGATGTGGTGAAAGTCCCTGGCAGCATGGCACCTTGTTACTAGCCTGAGCAAGTCACTTAAGCTCCCCGAACTTCGGCTTCTTTATCTGTGGAACAATTATAAAGATGTGTAAGTCAGAGGCGCTAAAATGTATACATGGTTTCGTGCACGATCTGCTGTCCTAAAGACAGAAGGCAATGCATATTTTTTAGTCATCACACTGTCATTTCAAATGTCAAGAGTCCCAATGCTGCCCTAGAGATCTCTCACATTGTCCGAAGTGAGGTCAAGTAGGTTTGCCAGTGTTACCTCATTTGTTTGGTGTTCATGAAACCCATTTTCCTCCCTGTTTGACCCTGTGTTCCATTGCTTTCTTGCTGGTAATATATGAGTTGTCTAAGTTGCTATTAAAAGTCTTCAACCCTCTGAAAGGTCAATCCTATAAACTTTTATTATAAAGTATCTAAATATAGAACACAATACGCCACCATAAATAAAGGGAGTTCATGTTAAGAATTTTCCATTGCACATTGGAACACTTCAAAACTAAAAGCCCTGGGAATGACACAGTCTATTTAACATCTGTGCATTTTCCCTCAAAATTTAGTCATTGTGTTTTCTAGATGGCATGCGACCAAATTGAAATGGTAATTAAAAAGTACTCTAACATTTGATGTTTTTAAGATGCAACAGACTTTATTGGCGTGTTTTAAGTGAGAACCATATAAAGTGAGTCCTAGATTTACACCTAATTTGTTCTCTAAATCCTCATACTATGTTTATGCTACTATGATAGATGATGAGAGCATACCACATAAGCCCAGCTTATATAGAGATAGATAAAATTAAGAAAGAAAATAGACACACAGATAAAAGGGTACCACATAAGCCAGGCACCACAGATGCCATGTGGATGCTGTAAATGACAAGTCCTGCAGGAAGAGAGGAGG
Organism: Mesocricetus auratus; assembly: GCF_017639785.1. NCBI lineage: Eukaryota > Metazoa > Chordata > Mammalia > Rodentia > Cricetidae > Mesocricetus > Mesocricetus auratus. The sequence goes on from NW_024429200.1 coordinate 36,279,693, forward strand.
AAAAACAGCGCTGGCCTCATGAAGGACGTGGCAGGTAGTGATTTCAGGCTTGAGTGACATATGCCAGTACAGGCTAGGATTTAGAAGCCCTGGTCAGGTTTTGCTTGTTTCCAGTTGTGGGAGGATAGCGCTAGTCTGGGCACATCCAGAGAGAAGATGTGCGTGACTGTGGGGGTGCTGAGAAGTGATGGCAGGCATTGCAGCTGTCATGGGAGAATTTTAAGCAGATTAGTCAGGTAGAAGAGCTGCCAGAGAAACTGGTCCATGTGTTTGGGAATGAGAGAAGGAAGGTTAGTGTGAGTGTGTCTTTGTCAAACAAGTGGTGAACTGAGAACTACAAAGAATGACTTGACAGGACCTGGTTGGTGTCCCTTGTCCAGAGGAAAGGAAGAGTAGGTAATTAGAGAAACGGACTGCCTGCTAAGAAAGAAGGTGTTGATTTAGTCTTATCGAATTTAGCCTAGAATGGGGAGTTACATATGAGGGTACTCTGGCTGAATCCCAAGAACCTTTTGAGGAATTGAACTCTAAGAACGATCCTACATACTGGAAAGGGGAAATGGTTTGTTTTTACAAAGATAGGCAGAGGCTAGATGTGCGGAATACAATCTAGTAAAGTTGGTCTTGGGTTATGAAAAGAATAGGTTATGGCTGTGAAAAAACAATAAATTGGACTGGAGGAAGTTACAACTCAGTAGCATAGCACCTGCTTAGCTTGTGTGAGACTTTGGTTCGATGCCCAGTACTGTATATCACAAACAAAACCATATTAGTACATATAAAAAGATTCCCAAAGAAATTAAGTGTAAAACTATAATGAGAAAAAGAAAAGACGGTTCATGGTGCCAGCAGTCCAGCAAGTTCAAAATGTTAAGTGCCTAGTGTGTGGGTGGGTGTGTTAGAAAGATGTAAATGCTGGACTATTGTATTCCTCTCGAATACACCCTAAAAACACAAATTGAAGACCATCTATATTCAAGTATGAACTACTAAAGAAAAATACCGCCCACCATTTGCAAGCCTGGCAACTCCAAGCAGGTGGGTAGCAGCTTGTCTGAGATGGCCCCAAAACCTAAGCAAAAAAGCCTGCTTTTAAAAAGCCAAAGAGACCAAGCGGGAAGAAGGTTCAGGAACCACATGGAAAGATTGGCAGGTTCCAGCAGCCAGGGATACAGCAGGGCTGGGAGTAATCTAGGCAGATGCGATTCGGTTGCTTGGTCTTGGCTACTCAGGTTTTGGTTTGTTTTTCTTGTTTGTTTGTTTTAATGTGGGTTTTTTTGGTTTTTTGTTTGTTTGTTTGTTTGTTTTGTTTTGCCTGTCAGCTTTTATGCATTTTGCGCTTAGCAGACTTTAAGTTCAAAGTTGCTTTGGAAGGGTGTTATTGATTTGGCTTTCATTTTGGAACATTCTGAACAGTTAAGAAAGAGTTCAGGGAGCTGGAGAGATCTTCCAGTTGTCAAGAGCACTTGCTTCTCTTGCGAAGGACCTGGGTTCAATTCCCAACACCCACATGGTAGCTCACAACTTGAGTTCTAGGAAATCTACCACCTTCTTCTGGCCTCTGCAAGCAGAAGACATGCGTGTAGTGCACATACATGGTGTAAGCAAACACTCAAATACATTAAGTAATGTTTTTTGAAAAGAGTCTAGAAAAAGAAAACAGATAATACATGTTAATATGTTTTATGTCAGGGATGATGATACAAACCAGTAATTTCAACACATGGGAAGCAAAGACAGGAGCTGATGAAGGCCATTGTGGTCTATTTTTATACTCTACTTCAAGTAAAGTAGATCAATAACTAAAATAAAACCAAACTGGTTGTTTTGTCTTTTAGAACCATCTCTTCCTAGCAGACAGACACGCATAACCTCACCTATTAGACATTTACTTTTTTCTAATGTTACACCAGAAATAAGATGTTAATGTGTGGTGCTGAGGCTTACTCTTTTTGCTGTTTAATTTAGATGTTAAAACTACCCATCTTTCTAATGACGTCCTCTCATACCATGGGTATACTGAGTTAATCAGCTTTCCATTGTCGTAATGAAATACCTAAGATAATTGGAGTATAAGTAGGAAAGGCATATTTTGGCTTATGGCTTTCAAGGTTTCGGTCCATGAGCCTATTGTATTGCTGGGCCCTGTGAGGAGACGGATCACTGTGGAGTGTGGTGAAGCTAGCTGCCTACTTCTGGCAGCATTCAAAGGGAGGAAGAGCAGGGCTGGAGAGGTGGTGCAGCGATTAAGAGCCCTTACTGCTCATGGAGAGGGCCAAGTTTTGGTTCCTAGCACCCACAGGACAACCAACAACCACCTATCACTTCAGTTTCAGGAGATCCAATGCTCTGCTACAGCCTCCTCAGGCTCCCTGCATGCATGTGGCGCACATAACCTCACGTGGTGTACACATGTGAATAAAATGAGTAAATACTAGAGGGGAGGGAGAGAAGGGTATCTCAGAAACATTTTGAGGGAGTGCCCCCCAGTTGACCTAAAACCTCCCAGGCTCTACCTCTTAATGATTCTAGTTCCTTCCAGTAGTGTTACACTGAAGACCAAGTCCTCAACATATAGGCTGGTAGGACATTTCAAATTGAAATTAGTGAATATAGGATTTATTTCCCTCTGGCAAATATTTGGGCTATTTTCCTGTTTTTTTGTTGTTGTTTAGTATTTTGTTTGTTGTTTGTTTTTTTATGTCTTTGAAGCAAGGTAGCACTGAAGTCTCTGTTTTGACTTACTATAAACTTGAGCTGTTGGATCTGTGGGGTAAGTTTCCAGAAATAGAATTACTAAATCATAGCACATTTTTAGAACAGTGTTTGTTCCCATGCATCTGTATTAGTGGATGGACAGATTGATTGATTTTTTTTCCCCCTAGTTTTGGAGTCTCAAAGCAAGTGAAGCCAAGTGCACCCGAGGCACAAGTTCAGGAAATGCTGAGGCTCTGGAGAAGTAGACTTTTGGGTGTTAGGTGCCTCCCTGACCTGCCAGGGCCAGCTTTCCCCAACGCTTGCAAAGTATGGGAGGAGGCCTGGAGACTGTGGGTGTGTAGAGAATTGTCCAAGACTTGCTTACGCAAGTCTTCAAATACAAGTTACATGGAGCCAGACATGGTGCATACACTGGAAGATATGTGCATGTTGCGGGATATAATAATGGACGGAACATTCCCGGGAAGATGGGGAATTAGTGCTGCCAAAGGACCAAAGACTGTGGCATCCTTAGCGCTTAGTAACAGAATCAGAAGACCGGCTGGGAATGAATGCAGCAGTTGTTAGGGATCAGACAGTAAAGCACCTTGGGTAGCAGTTTGTTTAATGGTGAGCTGCCCTAGCTGCTGGGAGAGGAGAGTCAAGTCTTCTTTAAGAGTGTCAACCACAATCCAGTGGACGGCCAGGGGTATTTGGGCAGCACAAATTGGACTTCACGGATTTAAAAATATAATAGAGGCCACAAGGTTAGGTAGGTTGGGAAGAAATATGATCAAAACACATTGTTCAAAGTTTCCAAAGAACAATGAAAGTATTTCTTAAAATAAAAAATTAAAATTAAAGAACAGGAAGAGTGATAAAGGACTTTTGCATGAGTTAGGCTACCTTTTAGAAATGTCACTCAACACTCTAGAAAAAAAAAAAGATGATGAAATTGGATATGGGAGCTAGGTATGTTGCAACACTAGTGGCATGTTTGAGACAAAGGATGCTAGCAGCTTGATCAGGGCTGTGTAAAAGGGAGAACAGGCAAAGTGCCTCCATTTGAAAAGTAATTTAGAAGCTCTGATGACCAGGACCCACTGACTTAGGTGACCCAGGAAGAGGATTCCTGAATCCATCATTTAGTAAATTGTAGGTCTTTGTGCTTTTGTATACAATAAGAAATAGACACTGAAGAACACGTTTTGATAGGGACTTTTACGAAAGAAATCATTTTGGTACAGATATGAGTTTGCTGAGACTTGGGATGTCTGAAACTGTGACCAGTATAAAAGTTGAAACCATGAATGGCTGAGGTGAAATGGCAGAGACATGATTTGGATTCAAGGGTGTGTATTGAAGGGACCAGACTCTCACCCAGCCCTTTGCTTTGGTAGCCATGACAGGCTGCAGAAGAGACCCAGCAAGAGGTAGGCCTCTGACTCAGCAACATGTGCTGAGTTCCCCCTGACCTTGCCCGACTTTCCAGTTGCTAGGAAGTCAGATACCCTCCATGTGGCAAGGAACCAATCAGAAGTTAGCTGGTGAGTTCTGTATGTGCTTTACAGTAACTGTGAAGTACAGAGCATAGCAACTGCCCTGGGAGGGCCTATAGGCCATAGCAACCAGTTAGCCAATCAACACAGGACAGGTCGCCCCAACCCCAGAAGTGCACCAATCCTGAGACTGTTGTGGGCCCCAGACACTCCCCTTGCTCCACCCCAATAAATTCCTTGCCCTGTGGTCCCTCTGGGTCCTGCTGTGTCAGATGGACTGAGAACCAGAGTTAATTCCAGTTAACTCATTAATTATTAAAGACTCTTTTCTTTTGCATCAGATCGGGTCTCTTAGTGATTTGGGGGTTCAGAATTTGGGCACAGCATATATGTATGCTGCTCATAATAAAACCCAGGGTCCTCCATGTACCAGGCAAGAACTCTGCCACTGAGTTAATCCCCAGGGCTTGGTTTCTTGAGCTCAGGTCTCACCTATGTAGCTTAGGCTGGCCTTGAAGTTTGCCCTGACCTCTCAAGGGCTGGTGTAATGGATATGAACCACTTACCTAGATCCTAAGACAATTTAAGACGTGCTGTTGCAAATGTAAGTAGAGAGGAATACAACAGATGTTGACTATAAAAGCCATGGTAGATGACAGAAAAGGAAATTTATGGTAGACACAGGTAAGGTGGTACTAAAAGCTCATGTGAAGCTAGAGTTTTCCTGTAGGCCTTTTGTCTCTGTTTCATTTGTAGGAATAAGGAGGGCAGGTGGGTCACTGATTCATGTAGGAAGAAATGGAAAACGATTTTATGGGCACACAAACGTAGACTGGGAACTTTAGGTGGGCCAGGAAGGTTGAAAGTGAGAGATGTGTTGAAGACAACGACCAGTTGGAGAGGCTCAGGGACCAGTTGGAGAGGCTCAGGGTGACATTTGCAGTCACCAGCAGCACCTGGTGGGTAGATGTGGCTGCACCCCCGAGACTCCTTTCCCTGGACCCTTCCTGTTGTGAAGCCAGTTTTCACATTAGCCTGCCAAATCCTTGCCACCCCGTCACTGATTGTTTGCGCTGTCCTTGGGGTTGGCTTGATGATTAGTTCTTCAGTTCCATCTGGCCTGAAAATCCCCTCCATTCTTGGCCCCTGTGAGCTTCCTGGTTACGTGTGACCACCTGCAGCCCCTTCCTGTAGATTCAAGAGGTTTCTAGTGAGGACGGCGTGCTTCTCCTCCTTCTGGCTCTTCCTAAAAGGCTTCAGGTCTGCAGCGACACACGTTGAGGGCTGTTGAAGTACTGCCCCTTCTCTGGAGTCTCCTTAAACATCTGTGCAGGCAGCCCTACCCCAAAACAGATCATGTGCACAGATGTGTTTATGGGAAGAAGGTACAGATTTGCTCCCCATGCTGGTCTCAGCCTCTCACCACTGCAAGGCCTTTTTTTTCTTTTTCAAGTGAAAAGGTGCATTGTGGTAAGCCGTGTTTTACAACCCATAATAAAAAACCCTTGTAAAGACCATTTTCTGACCAAATGAAGCTAAGTGTTCTTTTCAGGGTCTTCCCTCTTTCCTCTCCCCCTCTCTGCACTGGTATGCACACAGGTCAGCATTACTGGATAACATATGGAAATAATGTCACACTTCTAGTTATTAGTTGTGAAGCTGAGAAAGCAACAAGGGTTAATTACATAAGAGAGCTTACCGGAATTTCTTCCCTGTACTGTGTGTGTGTGTGTGTGTGTGTGTGTGTGTCCGTGTGTCCGTCTGTCTGTCTGTCAGTCTATTAAGTAAATTTAGCATATGGGTGCTAACCTGTAAGATCACTCAAAAGACAGTTTGAAAGAAACCCCCTCTCCAACCATTGGAAGGACCCAAAGAAAAGTCTTTCTAAGAGTAGGTTCAAAAACTCACATGTACCTTAGAAAGCTGGGTTATTTATGAAAAGAGACAGATCCTCTGTTCATTAAACAATAACAAATTTTGTAGATCCTTCCAGACCTACAACTAGCAGTGTGTGGAGTTTCAAATTAAGTACAGGCCACATGACATTTGATTCAATTAAATGCTAAATATTTAAAGATTCTGGCTGCCCTTTCGTGTGGGCACAGTTGTGTTTGTTGATCTTAATAACAAGGGCTTGGGAAGATGGGACGCTCCAGTGTGAACAGAAGCAGAGTGTCGTGTGTTGCCAGATGCCCTTGTTAATGGTGATGGTGCAGCCTCTGAGTTAATGACATCACTTTTGAACCCACCCATTCCTCATGCTGAGAGGTTCCTCACAACCACTCTACCACAGAGCCTTGTCCGTACTTGGCAATGAGGAAACTGAGACTAGATGTTGGAGGATGAGACCAAGCTCTCAAAAGACATCACAGTGTAGTTAACCCATGAAGACGAATACATCACATTTGTCGCCATGGTTGCTATGTCTCATTATTCTTTTTAATGTTCTAGCTTGTACCCTTAATACTTTATACCCAAAGTAGATTAAGAACTTCCTTTTTTATATTCTGTACTTCCTACATGCTAAACTATCAGTAATGGCAACCTAGCTTTTTTATATTCCCTTATCCACTCTGACTGTAAGATGTGACACTATAAAGTCCCAGCAGTAAGCTCTTGATAATGTGGTACCACTTAGCACTGTGTCCTCTCCAAGATCCTGTCTAGTGAGGCCATGGCTAGTCTCCCAGGCACCAAGCATTTGTTTGTTTGTTGTTTTCGAGACAGGGTTTCTCTGTATTGTTTGGGAGGCTGTCCTGGAACTCGCTCTGTAGACGAGGCTGGCCTTGAACTCACAGAGATCCGCCTGCCTCTGCCTCCCGAATGCTGGGATTAAAGGCGTGAGCCACCAACGCCCGGCACACCAAGCTCTTTTTATGGTAGACGCTTCCCACACCAAACTCAACACTAGCCCACTGCTCAGGTTGGCTCCAAACAGGCCTGAACACTAGCTCACTGCTCGGATGGGCTCAGGTGCTCCTTCATTCTCCAAGTGCGCATGTGTCCTTGCACAAGCCAACCTGAAGTGTGTAGATACAAGCCCACATGTTCTATCCTTGTTGAATGAAGTAAGACTTCCTTGGGCCCCTGTCTCTGGGTGCTTCTATGTAATATTGCCTAATGCAATGTCTTATACATTGAAGGAGTTTCATAGTTCTCTTAAATACATGGCAGCTGGTCATTGTATATACTTTACAATATGTTAAATAACCTGTATATATATTATTCATAATATAAGTATACATTATGTAATTTAGAACCCATTTAAATCTCCCTTTTGGTTTTTTTTTTTCTCCTTTTGTAGACATGGAAACAAAGACTCACAAAAATAGAGGTGACCGACTTTAGTTTGTGACTAGTAAGCACAGATTCATAACCAAAGCTTTTAGCTATGAATCTCATGTGTTTTATTTACGTCGGTCTGGGAGAACAGGAGGTAAACAGGTGAGAGCCTTCTGTGCTCCTCTTACCAAGGAGGAAAGTGCTTCCCAAGACTCATCAACTTGCCCACACAGGCCTGTCCATCCGTGGGTTGGTTGCCCGTGAATGGAAACAGAACTGTCCTGGTTGTCTTGGGCCATCCCTTTGTGGCTGTCCACGACAGTGTCTGCTGCAGAAGGCTGGTGATTATCCACTGTGCTCATGGATACCAACTCGTGTTGCACATTACCTCATTTAAGAGGGAAGTGTGAGGTAAGGGGAACAGTCTCAAAAGAAGGAATTGAGAAGGAGAATAGGGAAAGAGAAGGTACTTTGTCAGATGCAACTGCCGAAATGCGAGATGCTGTTATTTCATTATAGGATATGCATAGAAATGGGGAAATAGTCACAGCATGTTGTTTAATTTTTTTTCAAAGTATCAGAACATGATGTGTATAAAACCTCTAAATCGTTTGGGTCACCGGCCAGCAACCTGACTGCTTCGACTTCATATCTTCTTGTTCATACAGTGTGGGGTTTTATATCCTGCTCTGAAGAAGCTATAATTGACATTGCATATTTGTAGTTTCGTTTCCTGATGGCTTTCTACAGGGGTTACTAATAACCATTGTGATGAGGTAATGATTTCTGCTTCCAGACCATCCGTTTATGTCATTGTTTTGTCCCCTGAACCCCAGTGGCATTGTGAGTTTTGCTGAAAGTGGGTTTCTTTTCATTTCTACTTAGTTGAGTCTCAGCATTTTCACCACTTCTAGGGAAAGGATAACATGAACTCTCTAACGTGCCATTTGCTTAGTAAAATGTATACACAAAACAGCGACCTATGTTATTCTGTTATCTAGCTCACTGAAGCAGCAGACAGCCAGAACTCACAGTCAGGTCTCTGCGGAGGCCCTGTGAGGTGGCATACTCAGTGTGTCCTTCTCCTCATGCCCAGTGACAGGCACTCAGAAACGTGGAAGGCAGTGGGCAGAGCCCAACCCTGCTCTTCTTTCGGAACAGAGCCCATGTATGACTCTTGGAGCCTGTCTCCAAGTCTTTTAGTTAAGTGTCTACTTTAAAATTCACCATTCTTAGAACTTTCGAGGCAACCTGAATGTCTGAAAGAATCTACCTTAAACCTTCTTCTCGCTTCTTAAGAATGTTTTGCTCTTCGTGAGACCTGGGTGAAGCATGCTCTTGTGAGCTGATGTGAAAAGTTGGCCTTATTCATGCATGGCTGCGTATGAAGGAATCGCTGCAGATTGTCATCACCGTTAGAAATTGACCCGATAACACAATAGGAGCAAAGGCCTTTTGAGTTAAGTCAAAAATGCAAAGCTTGGTGTAGTGACCCTGCCCAGGTTTTCCCAGAAAGTAGTGGACATAGTCACCAGGGGGTGGGTAACCCCACCTGATTCACTCAACAGGACCAGAGCATGGCTTTGGTATTCTCTGTTTATAGTCATGTAGTTAACAATGTTACACTGCTTGTGGAAGACCTGAGATTTTACAGGTCCTAGGAGTAGACCCAGCAATCCCATTTCTGAGTATGTAGCCAAAAGAATTGAAAGCGGAGGTTGTAAATACAGTTGCACATAGGTTCAGAGCAGCGTATTTCACAGATGCCAACAAGTAGAGGTAGTCTGTGTTCATCAATGGATGAAAGGGTGGGACGTAATGTATTTATACACTCAACAGCCTCTTAAAAGAAACGCTGCTACATAGCTCATCCTGGAGACTTGTTCTAAGTAAAATGAGCCATGCCCAAAACGATAACAGTGTGATTCCATATGAGTTTCTAGAGTAAATCAGAGGCAAGGCAGGCGTCAGTGCCGAGAGGAGAGGAAAGCAGCCGTTGTGGTTGAGTAGTATAGAGTTCTAAGTTTTGCAAGATGAAAACAGTTCTGAGATTGGCTCTCCAGTAACGTGAATGGCTTAGTACTGAACATATAGTTAAAAATGGCCCAAGACAGTAAGTCAGAGATATCCTTTACTATGTGGGGGACTGGGGGGCCTGGTGGGGAGGAGGGGAGGGAGAGGGAGCTGGGATTGACATGTGAAACAAGCTTGTTTCTAACTTAATAAAAAAAAGGGAAAAATGTGTGTATCAATATTGATAATAGGGAAAAATTGATTCTAGGACAACTAGCCCTCATTGCTTCTCCAAGTCCTCTGCTTTTCCTCTTGAGTTCAACTTCATCATTTACTGTGGCCTCGGGTGGCCTTTACCACACCTCCTGTAGCTATAACATCTACCTCAGTTCAATCTGCGGTTACCAGGTTGGCAGGAAAAGCCCTGGGTTACCTGTGACATTCGAAACTGACATTTAGGGACCATTTAGAGCTGCCATTCCTAACACTCCTTGGAAACAAGATATTAGGCAGATATGGGGGGGGGGCTTTATTGGAGGGGCCAGTGTCTTGCTGTGTTACCCACACTGGCCTCAAGCTCCGGGTCCCGAGTGTTCAGATTACAGGCAGGTGCCATGGCATCCAGGTCTGAAGAAACATTAATAACATCTTGGCAAAGCACATGGCTTCCAGGGGCCGTGTTGGCGTCCATGGCATCCAAGGCCATGGAAGTGTCCTCGATCTGTGCTGCCACCAGAAGCTCGGGTGGTGTCTGTGGCTTGTGCTTTGATCAGAAACCACGTGGAAGTCCATGATCCATGCTGATACCAACTATAAAGGGCAAAAACTCTTCTTTTGCAGGGGCACTGATGACTGTACTCAGTTGAGAATGGAAGGCATACACGGTTTCTACCCCCTCCCCCCTCAAACAAAAGAAACAGTCGAGACACAGAGCCATTGAAGGGAACTCTTAAAAATTGTGATAGGAAGCTGGGTGTTGGTGGTGCATGCCTTTAATCCCAGCACTCAGGAGGCAAAGGCAGGCGGATCTCTGTGAGTTCGAGACCAGCCTGGTCTACAAGAGCTAGTTCCAGGACAGCCTCCAAAGCCACAGAGAAACCCTGTCTCAAACCCCCCCAAAAAAAAATTGTGATAGGGATATTGAAGTGTAACTCTTCCCAGTTAATGGCTTCGGGTGGGGTGGAGTGGGGAAGGACTCAGTTTTCTTTAAGGGGCTGGCCACAGGGAGTTTGACCTTGCCCCAGTAAATATGTGGACAAAACAGAATAGACTCAGTATTTTTTTCTTTTTTCTTCTTTTGTTTTGGGGGAGGTCACGAGAGTGGGGGGGGGGTGGGCCTGAGAGGACTGGGAAGTGAGTGTGATTGAGGTGGGTTGTGTGAAATATCCAGATAATAAAAACATTATGCTAGTAAAAAAGAACATGGCTTGTGCATTATAAGGTGAGAAATAAGTAGTACTGTCTATAAATTGTGTCTTACTCTTAGTTTTTGAATAAATAAATGTTTGTATATTCTTTGAGAACATAAATAACCCAATAATAAATATATAAAACAATATATATGTGTGTATGGCGTGTGTGTGTGTGTGTGTGGATGGTGTGTGTGTGTGTATGTATGTATGGCATGTGTGTATGTGTGGATGGTGTGTATGTGTGTGTATGTATGGATGGTGTGTATGTGTGTGTATGGCATGTGTGGCGTGTGTGTATGTGTACGAATGGTGTGTGTGTGTTTATGTATCACCAGAATTATTCATTTTAAAGCTGCCATTTCTGAGATTGGTGAGAAGGTTTATGCTGGTATTTCAGTACCATTAGGAAATTATTTAACCTGTGCCATCTGTAGTATGACACTATTATAAAGTTTTTTTCCAATTAAACGTTTCAGGAAGAGTTTTAGTTTGTTTATTTTTATTTAAAGAAATAAGCAGAGTCAGCCTCTAGAACGCCTAAAAGAAACATGTGATTTGCAAGACCTAGAATTCCTGGTATTCAGAATGAGGTCTGAAGCCTTTGAAGGAGTGGCCAATGACTGAGTTCATTATAAGCCGCTGTCACCCAGGGCCAGACTCTGTCCACCCTAGTGTCCTATGGTGACACTTCCTGCCACGTGGCTTAGAAGAAAGAGTAAGGCCCATGTTAACTCTCCATGAGAATAACTAGATGGTCAGGCCATTTGTACCCAGACTGTGCTTGATGAGTAACAGGGAGATGTCTCAAGGTGTGGTTATCTCAAAGAGCCAAGTTGGGAGCACCCCTACGTTCACTGCCTTTGGACTGCTGTGGGGGATTTGGGACTTCTGTAAGACAGGCTAATTTAGATTACAGTCTTGAGCTGACTGAAAGTGTGCCGGTAAAACCATGGGTCTCAACCTCTCTGATGCTGCCACCCTTTAATAGAGTTCCTCATGTTGTGGTGACTCCCCCCAAACATAAGATTATTTCCAAGTTGCTACTTCATAACTGTAAATTTGCCACTGCTATGAATCCTTGTATAAATATCTGATACAGTGTATCTGATCTGTGACCCCTGTGAAAAGGTCGTTCGACACCCCCCCAACCCCCGGGGTCTCCACCTACCAGTTGAGAACCACTGCTATAAAGTGAGATGAAGCAGATAGACAGTCCTTTGAATTCTTTATAAAAATAGTTCTGTGCCTGAAACAGAGTCTTAACCGAATGATGCTGTAGTTCGTTCCTTCCTTCCTGTTGTTTGTGGAGTGGGAGCCATGTCTTCATTTGGTGCCTGGGTTTGCAGTATCTTCATCACCGTAGCTCTCCTCCAAGATCCCCACATAGAGTGTAGCGCCTGCCCGCTCAGAATGCCCACTAGGGGGTCTCAGAAATCATGTCCATACTCCTGTATCATTTCGTGTCCCCCCTTAGCTCCTTGTTCATGCTAACCTTACAGTTGGCTGCATATTCCTTTAGTTTTGTGAATCTGGCTCTCCCAGAAAATAGGAGACAATGCCGCCATTCTCATCTTAACAAGTCCCATCTGTTAAATGCTTACCATGTGCCTGAAACTATATATACACCCCTGTGTTGCATGTGCTGATTTGAACCTCCTATTAGGAAAAGTAAATGCTATTTTCTCCATGTGACAGGTAGAAAAATGAAGGATTTGATCTTAAAAAGACAAAAATCTGAACTCTAGTAAGTGAACCCAAAGCCAGTGTTGTTCTCAGCAAACTGGTTTAGTGATTGTATTAGTTATTTTTTTGTTGCCCTAACTAAACAGTGGACAGAAGCAACTCAGTTGGAGACGGGTTAATTTTGTTTCGCTGTTTAGAAGAGTCTGTCATGGTGAGGAAGGCACAGCAGCAGCTGCAGGTCACAGCCATGACAGCTGAAGTATGAGACAGCCAATAACATAAGATGACAAACTAGAAGCAGAGAGCTCAAGCCGGAAGTGGACCAGCTAGCTAGTCGCGCCCCCCAAAGGCTCCACAGCCCCCCTCCCGCCCTTCCACCCCATCTCTGACCCCCACCCCCCGCTGATATGGGGCTATCAATGGGGAACCTCATGTTCAACCACATTGAACCTGTGAGGAACAGTTTTTGTTCGAACCACAGCACTCCGTCCCTTGCCCTCAGAGGCTCACGACCACCTCATAATTAATACAAACTTTACTCGGTCTAGCTTCGAGAATCCCCAGTTGTAATAATTCAGACGCTGTTCAAAAATTCCAGCCTCCTGAGACTCAGGGCAGAGTCTTAGCCGAGCCCCTGAAACATCAGAGAACAAATAGCATTCTTACATCGTACAGTAGCATGGAGTAGACACTTGCGTTTCAACAGGGAAGAACGGGAGAGTAGCAAGGAAAGTGTAGACCAAAGGAGAACTGAGCCCTGTCAGGCAAAAAGCTCCACTCCCAGCCTGCAGGCCCTTGATGGCATTGTCTGAGCTCCCGTGACCTCCAGTAACCTCTCTAGCCTCTTGCCTGTAGCGCGCACGGCTCTCTCAGGCCAGCTTCGCTCAGTTTCTACAGCCGTCCTCATCAGATGCCCACGTTCTTGGCATCTCCGACCTCCTGCAGTCTCCACTGAAATGTTGGCTTCCTTACTTTCACAGCTTCCCAGTGTCAGCCTCTTAGATCTCCTCTCCAGCTACTCCAACCCTCCTCCTACACATTGGCTTTTTTCTGGAACCTTGGGGTGAGTTTTCCATTACCTCGGAACTATAGCATTCTGCTTGCCTGGAAACAGTGCCACGTGGGTGACAGGTTTTGATGCCAGCTTGAGATGTCACATAGCCCTCTAGGAGCGTGGCTACAGTGGCCTCCAAGGCTCTGCACATCAAACTAGAGATGTTGCCCTGTGCAGCCCTTTTGAAGTAGGGGGTCTATGTGGTGGCATTCTCCATTTGGGCTTATTGCTTGTACATCAAGGGTTCTCTCTTCAAATGAAAGCTTTCCAAATGAGCTTACAGTTTTATACTCTCCGAGTTGGATCGCTCAGGCAAAGCACCTTTCTTACTGTCTTCGTGGAAAGTCTGTGGGTTCCCTTTCTTGGCACTAGTTAATCTCCTCACTCATATCCTCAGCCCTGTCCACAGGTCTAAAGGCACTCTGCTCTCTTAGTTTCACAGATTTTTTTTTCATTGTTCTGTTCCATTTTTGGTTTTGAATTCCTGCTCTAAACTTAACTAAATGGAGTGAGCAGGGACCATGCCACAGCCTGGATGCTCTGCTGTCAAAGTACTTCTGCCAGATAATCCCACAAGGTTTGGATTTAGCCTTGCTTGGATATTCGGGCTACAGCAGAACTCAGTCATATTTATTTATTTTGTCAATGATCTGTAGTTCAATTCCTGGTAGGTTTATTATTCCATCTGAAAGCTCTTGATTACAATCTACTGTATACATTACCGTTGCTTTCTGGGCTTACACACTGCTTAATAGCAGTCTAGGGCTTGTCTAGCCTACAGCTTCCTACAAACCATTTCTAACCACATGGCCAGGTTTATGACAGCAACAATCTCACTCCTCATACCAGTTTTCTACATTAATACCTGTTATATTGCCATTATGGGATATCTAACTAGAAGCTACTTAGGGAAGAAGAGGTTGATTTGGACTCACAGCTCAGAGGGTACCATCCATTATCAGAAGCCAGCAACTCGCGGTCAGGGTAGAGAAGACAGGAGAAATGTTGGCCTATCTGCATCATCGTGGCTGGAGAAACGGCCCCAATAAAAACACTGAGATTAAGCAAAATTGTCTTCCATATTTCTCTCTTCATTAACTAATCAAGGACTGTGATGAGAGATTTAGATTGTGTTTTTTTGTTTTGTTTTTTTTGTTTTTACCACTCTACTCTAAATCAAGACTTCAGTGTTGTGACCTTGAGCCAATTATCTAACTTAGTAAAATATATCAGTTTCTTAACCTATGAAGATACAGTGATTCACCTCAATGTTATGGTTTAGACTAAATGGGTTGCTAAACAGAAAAAAAAAAAAGAAATGTGCTTGACACATAGTGACAGTTTAGGAATAAGTACTATAAAATAACGATTTTGAAAATACTAAATGTTTTATTTGCCATATATTGACTGTTGAAATAACTTAATGAATAAAGTATAGAAAGTAAACTGAATTCCCCTGGGTCCACCTCCTTTTTCCCCTCTCCAGCATTAACCAGCAGTGCCTTCCAGAATGTTTCTTATACCATAGAAAACTATTTTAAAGCTGCTATTTCACTAATGTAATACAAGTTGGGAGTTAAGTGTTTTACAGTGTTCTGGAAGATGGGAACGTGAAGAGATGGGAATCATCTCACCTGTCTGCTGGGAATCCAGTGTCTGTTACAGCACTTGAACTGCTTGGAATACCTGTTGACTTTTGTCTGTTTGGTATTTCCTTTAGGACATGATGTTTCAGCTTCTCCGGGGTCTGGACTTTCTTCATTCTCACCGAGTAGTGCATCGTGACCTAAAGCCACAGAACATTCTGGTGACCAGCAGCGGACAAATCAAACTGGCTGACTTTGGCCTTGCCCGCATCTATAGTTTTCAAATGGCCCTTACCTCAGTGGTGAGTAAGAGCACTGCCCATTCCTTAAGCTTAGTTTGCCTGTTTTAAACGACAAAGTGTCCCTTCGTGCTCCGAACGTTGTTTCTTGGTCTGGGAACGGGATGTTTTTACACTTGTTAGCGGCACGTACGGTGGAAGTGCCTTGCTTGCTGCAGACACAGTCTGGCTAGGTTTGCTACAGCGATAGCTTGCTGGCATCTCCGGCACTGGGAAGGACTCAGTTACAAGTTTCTAAATGCTTTTTGCTGTAACTTGAGTCTTAGAGTTGCACGGATAATGACGGAAGAACGCTTGTCACAGGGCCTTGGTAGAGAAGGTAGGAGGGATGTCACCTGGCCTGAGAAACAGCCACACTGCCTGCCCATGCGGGATAAAGCAGTCCTCTGAGGCTGTGGTGCCACCAGGAACGCGAGAGCTTAAGTTGACAGTGAACTTGAATGACCTGTACAGCCGGGTGCGGGCTTCACGTGGGCCAGAGCAGAGACAACCTGAGGCCTTGTTTTGGCAAAGAACTTAAGCTTGGGGGCCATAACAGTACTTCCTCTAATTAGCTCTCTTCCTCTCTATAGCTCATCCTGTTGAACTCTATGCTCAGGCTCTAAGAAGAGCACCCCAGTAGTTAGTACTAATAACCCATTCCTTTGAAAACCCTGCTTAGCACGAACTCGCAAGCAGATAGAAAGAGCTAGGTAGTGCTCCTTCATTGTGTTACTAGCGGGGCAGTAGATGGGCCCAGAATAAAGCTGTAGGGATGCTGCCCTCAGACACATTAAATTCAAACTTAGGATGTAGAGCCCACCTTCAGCCTCCAAGAGGTTCTGAAACCACAACCTGGCCTGGTGGGTGCCGTCCTTGAGAAATGTGAGGTGGCATCACGGGCCATTGTTGTGAGGGGGTGAGACAGCATCTTTTGCTGCCGATAAGGCTGACGTTCCACACAGAACAGCCAACAACAGCCTCCCCCAGGTTCCTGCAGCGTCATAAGCTGAAGTCCACGAATGGAAACTGTGGAGAAAAGTTACCTGGTCAGGAAGAACACCCTCCTTAGAGACAGGTTTCTGCTTCTTCCTCTTGTCCTCTCTCCTCCAAACACAAACCCCACCGTCTGTGAACCCCCTTCCATCCCCAGTTCTGGATCCTTCCCCCAAGGCACTAGAATTTCTCTGGAGCAGTCTTTGAAATACATTGTACTGTGGAAAGAGATCCTACCTGTTGCCTCTTTGCCCTGTGTTTGCCCTTCTTAGAGAAGACCCAGGCAGACATTTAAAAGACAGGCCTAAGCGTTGGGCGGAGTGAAGCAAGCCTTTATGTAACTACACCAGAAAGGGCTGCATCTGTTTCCTTCCCCAGTGGGAAGGGTGAGGTAGGCTTTGCGCTTCCTTAGGAAATTACTCTCCTTGTTTTTGGGGGGCCTTGGGGAGAAGTTTGAATAGGCTTTGTGATTGAGGGAATTCTTGGGAGAGCAGATGAAGGACACTTCATCTTAATCCCACTCAGTTGGCCCTAAGAACTATAAATAAGAACAGAAAAACCAGTTTGGTTTGGTTTTGATTTTGTTGTTGTTAAATTTGAAGAATGGTAACCCACCTTGTAAGTTACATCAGTTGATGCACCGTTCTTGCTGAAGGTTGGTATGTTTAAGCAGGAAAATACAGACTAATATTTTCATTTCCCAAGAAAAGGTCAATAGCAAACATAGATCTATGATTATTTGATACCTATTTTGTATTGTCTGGTCTATATTTGCTATAGTGACATGATAAAAGGTGTTAGCAACTGGGAAAGAAATCATTCCAAAGAATGATATTTGGAATTTAATGGCAATATTAACAGGTATATTCTCCATTTTTAGGGTATTGCATTTTAAAAATTTCCCACTGTTAGTATTTTTTGTGCTTACAGGAAAAAAATACACATAATAAAATGATGCTTTGATTTTATATATACATATAAAAACAGAATCACTGTCTTTCTAACTGAACTGGTAAGCTATTTTTAGAGTTCTTTTAATAGGCTCCACTCTACTGCCTAGAAATACCCATTTTACAGTAGGTTATGTCACAAAGGGAAATGGAAAGCCACTTACTATGCAGAGTGGTAAAAGATTTGCAAGTTAGCTGACCTGAGAACACTAACTGCTGTGAAAGATGTGAGTAAACAGCTTATTTTCAAGGCTCGATTCATCCGCCTTTTTCTTTGAACCCCCTGATGAAGCCAACTGTTGCTTCCTTAGTGTTAGCAACATAATGCTCTTTTTTAAAACAAGGTTGATTTTGTGCATTCAGGGTGGATGCCCTGTGTGCACGAGGCAGCCAGAAGAGGAAGTCAAATCTCTCCGAGCTGTTATTTGTGGGACATCTGGCTTGTTATGTGGTTACTGGGGGTCCACACTCCAGTCCTCATGATTGCTCAGCACTCACCACTAACCCATGAGCCTTTGACCAGCCCCTAGAGAAATAGCTTTCGTATTTTCTGTCCTGTTGATAGTTACTTGGGACTCCTATTTACAAAATGGTGAGTCTTTTAAAGAGAGATACTCTTGTTCCACCTGGATGTTTGCATGGGCATTTAGGAAATACTTTTTAATGAATAAGTTAACAAATGCAACATGTAGACACATGCATTTTGAGTCATAAGAAAAATAGGGAAAGAATTGCTTATGTGTTTAATGGTTTCAGTATCTCACATCGCTACCCTCTGGTACTACACTAAAGGACGTAGTAAAACATACCTTCAAATGCCCAAGCTCATTTTGTACCAGGGTGTTGACTGAGTCATTGGCAAGAATTTCTGTGCAAAAGAATGAAAGTTACTTGCCATTGTTTGGCCTCATGTTAAGACTGGAAGACAGCTTGAACTTGGGTCCACATATAGTTGGGATCTTACATTTACAGTAATCCTCTTTGCTGAATTAATCACCTGGGTGAATGGAACGTTCTGTCCTAAACAGAAAACGTAGAGTGATACAGAAATGTGTGGTATTGTACTTCTACTTATGTAAGGACATTATTGTTTTAACTCATTGTGTTTTGATGTTTGCAAGCTTTAGCAGGGGTTTTGTGTTCTTCAAAGATAATTAACATCTTCTAAGTAAAAAAGTAGGGAAATCATTAGGAAGTTTTTATTATTTTCTTTACTTGTCTATGTTGATACATGTAGCCATGTATGAGTTTTTTTTAATCACTCTTGAAGTCTTTGTAAAAACTTTACAATGTTTTCACATGTAACCTTTCTCCAAACCTTTTTCTGTACCTATCCTTATCTTCAGTATTAAAGATGTTAATGGCATCAAAACATTTTCCCCATGTAGAAGTTACCAAGGACAATAATAAACCTAGTAAGTCTGTTAGACAGAAAATACAAGAAATAAAATTCACTTGGGTATTTTTAATGGCAGTAATGGCTCTAAATACTGTGTTACTTAATATCATTCATCTAATACTGTGAGTCTGACACCATTTGAACTGCGTATCCATCCTCAGACAGACCAGAGGAGCAAAGTGTGTGTGTGTGTGTGTGTGTGTGTGTGTGTGTGTGTGTGTGTGTTGTTAGCACTTGGTAAACACTGAAGAAACTATTCAATTTCAGAGAATTTTGTATGCTGAGGAGAAGAAAGGAAACGGGGCCGTGGCTTTCTGTCAGTAGACAATTGCCAGTCACTCATATATACCAGGCTCTGTTCATGAACCTGGGAGATGACGCTGAACTAAATCAGATGCGGCCTTTGCTCTCAGAGCTTACAAGCGCAATTGGGAGACAGGGCTGGAAGAGATGGCTCAGTGGTCAAGAGAACTGGCTGCTCTTCCAATGGACTTGGGTTCAAACACCAGCACCCACATGTCTGTAGCTCCAATTCCAGGGACGCTGACACCTTCACACCAATGCACATAAAATAAATTCAAATAAATTGTTTTTAATTGGGATACAGATCTGAATATAGCAGTCACACAAGTGAATATATCGTTAGAGACCGAGAAGAGGAGGGGCACATGCCTTTAATCCCAGCCCTCCAGGGGCAGAGGCAGGTGGATCTCCGTGAGTTTGAGACCAGCCTGGTCTACAAAGCAAGTTCCAGGACAGCTAGGACTGTTACACAGAGAAACCCTGTCTCATAAAAAAAAAAAAAAAAAAAGAACAAGGCACTGACAGTTCTGTGGGTTTACCCATGCTGGCGTCTGAGAAGCCGACACCATTCACCCGTGCCAGAATGTGGGGTGCTCACAAGGGTCAGCAACATCCTCCTTCCAGAACCTGTCTGGATGCAGGTCCATTGGGTGTGTGGGCATCGAGTCATCTGTTCACTGCAGGACACCCAGTTGGCACCCTCAAGTGACGAAGTGAAGTAGGACCAGAGGTTGGAGAACCATGTCATCTTTTACCCGAGAAGACAAATTCTCTATTTTTGTCTCTTCTCCATGCATGTTTATTTCCTGTGGAGACCCAGCAGGGTTTGTGTCTGAGCTTCGGCAGCTGAGATGCTCTCACAGAAGCCTCCAGAGGCTGCCAGGGCATCCTGAATGGATCAAACCAAGAGGGTTGCATGAGTATCATGGAAAAACCCCAAAGCCCTGTCGCCTGGGCACCTCAGAAAGAGTTTAGGACACGCCCCTGAAGCAGGAAAGGCCCCTGTAGCTCCCTCCTGTCTCAGCGTCTTGCCGTGACACAACCAGATCTGTTTGGTTATAACTTCCAGCGGCCAGTACATATTTCATACCTAACAATGGGGTGTCTGTGCCGGTTTCGTTTTCACTTTCACCAGCGAGGGAAGTGTGGGACACACAATGGGGCGGTGCAGAGCTGGGAACAGGACAGGTTGTCTTTAGGATTCCCAGGGCTGCATACGTGGAAACTGCCAGAGCCAAAACAATCACGAAAGCCCATCCGGATGCCCTGTTGCTCATTCCCAGTGGCAATAAGACGCTTCTGAGCTGCTGTCTGATCAGTTAGACCTGCCTTACAGTAGCAGCAAACATTGATGAGCACTGTGTCGAGTTTCTCCCATGTAGAAAGAGGATGAATTCTGCACTGTACAGAGAACCGCTGTAGGTGGTTGAGCATATGTGTGGGTATCTAATTACACCGGCCACGGTTGCGAGGTGAATCAAGAAGCTGTTCTCCTTGTCCATAAAAGATAGGCATTCATTTGGCTCACCTAAGGCTAGCTCCTTCAGAAGTGGTAACTTTTGTGAATTAGTTCTGGACGAAAACAGTTGGAGCTGTAATGTACCTGCCTGGGGCATGTTTAGCTCAGAGAAAGGACTGGATCCTTTTCACACATTCTCTACACATTCAGCCAGCATGTTCCATCCAGGTATGGTGTACTTATGAGTCTGATCGTCTCCGAGCTTTTTACATTCCATGTGATGTTATTCAAATCTCAGAAGGTTGACTTCAATGTGAAGACAGCCCACTTGTTGAAGTTAATGAGGCCTTGCACACAGTGGCTTCCAGGGCTCCAGAAAATGACAGATACTCTTGTATTTTACTGTTAACATTGTTTGAGAATGTACTTTCTATGCCATATCCAGAAATGATCTGAAACCTTACGTAATAAGACAACTTCATCTCCTAAACTTGCCTAGCTCAAAGGCATTATTTCCATACCCAGACTATGAGGCACAGTCCTTGAAATTGAATGTAAAACAATGTTTCTATAACTAGGATTTTTGTGTCCTCTTCAATTCTTTGGATGTGTGAACTTCTTGTCTTCAGCTGTCACGGCTACCTTGTAAAAGCAGGGGAGGTAGCCATATCTTCATTGTGTCTGGGCTTTAATAATCTCATAGTGTAAGTCAAGATGTTACGGAAATTTTGTAGCATTGGCTCATCTGTTTTTATTCATGCAATTCAAATTGTGCATGGGGCGAATAATGAATGAGGCCTCGCAGTTCTCCAGTACCTAAGCAGTGAAATCCAAACTCCATGGCTTGTGTATGTTTGTTTACAGACTATCCCCAGCCATGCACATCAGTATAAATCACTAGTCACCTAATACCACTAAATGTTTCATTGTTCTTTGAACTTGCTTCACGACTCCTTATTTTTACAAACAAATTGGTGCACACATTTCCAGCTCCTCCTACTATACAGCCTATGACACTGCATCAGTTATGAGCACATAGGCAAATTTCATCTGGTCATCTCGGCCAGCTTTGTCATTTCTGGGAATAACTTGAGCCCCTTGATTCCCCCAGTGAAGTAACCTTTATATTTTGAATGCCTGTCTGGGTCTGTCAGATTTTTGTTCTTCCTAACCTGTGCATTTTTGTTTTATGTATGCTGTATCTTTATTTGAAGATTCAGAGTGCTCAGGCTCCTTAGGCAAACCATCTCAAGAAAAGGTCCACAATGCCTCCTTTATCATCAGATACTTCACTTGTTTCACATGGGCACTTGAGAGCATCAGAGATACGTTTCTGTTTACCATTCTCGGTCTGTACAGGTCTCTCCAAAAGCTACTGTCAATTTTCTACATGATTATACTGTAATACTGGCTTTTCAGCCTAATTTTGACTTGACTGCCATTGTCCCTAGTCTGAATCTCAGTGATGCTCTTGGGTGGTGGAGCCTATCCTTTTACTAAGCCCTGATTTGGGCTCTCTTTAACTCTAGGGATTGAAATGCAGGGTGAGGGGTACTGCTGGGCCCAGCATCTGCAAGGGTGCTGATGATTTTTACATCCCTCATAAATATGAAGGTTAAGCTTGACAGTTGGCCGTGGAGAAATAATCTACTCTGTGTCTTGGGGAAGCATCCAAATGAAAGAAGGGGAAAGCATAGGAGCATTTACTTTAGTGCTGCTCACATGTTTATTCTGAAGGCTTGGCAGAGTCTAAAAATGGGACTGTAAATTTAACAGCTCAACTATAAAAACCCCAAAATAAGGAATAAGAAGCTCTACGGCTTCTAGGTTTGGATACTAATATAAAATTCCAGATTTATCTTCATCTGCCATTGGATTTTTTTTTAACTTCTAAAACCCATTCCTTTTCCTCTTTCCCACTTGTTTTAAAGAATTACGTTGTAAAGGTGACCACCGGTGCTCTGATATGTGTGAGCGTGTTTGGCAAGTGCTTGGTGGGTAGGACTTGAGCTGGTAGAGTTCATGGCCTTAAGTACTGGTGGCCTTAAATACTGTCTGCACCTTGTGAAGGCTGGGTGATTTCAGTGGGGTAGGGACCGCACATGGTATCCGTTCTTGTGGGAAAATATGCTTCAGTGGCTTACTGGCACTGGGTTTGGAATGCGGCATTTAAAAGTACCTTTTTACAGTGGGAAAGAATCCTGTCAAGAATAAACAGTCTGACCTTGTTAAATGGGCCAAAGTCTGTCTGTAATCTAGTTCCAGAAAACTAGCTTTTACTAGTTTAGAGAAAGCAGATGAGGGACCGGGGGGGGTTGCTATGGGGAGTACAACTAGAACCTTTGTAAAAGAAAGAGTTACTATCAAGAGAGTGAAGTGGATTCCTAAACCAGTGATTCCAACTTGCACCCCTGAAAACGTCGTCATCTGACTGTAAAACACCCACTTCTGCAGAGGGGATGGAAGACCCGGGCCTCAGTGGGACAGAAAAGTGTATTTTCTTTTTCCTGGAAGACAGGACTGGCTTACAGAAGGGAGCAGTCATGCCGTATGGACAACTGTGGGAAAACGACAGTGAAGTTCACATTGCCAGCTTCTCCCCAGTGCCCACAAGTTTATGCCCCCTGTGCTCTCCCCATAACCATCCCCATAGCCTGTGATCTGTCAATCTCGAAATACGATTGGTGCCCCCAGGCCATTAGACACTGTTCCCAACTCACATTGCGTCGCCTCTCCGGAGTCTACCGGACTCCCCAGGACCAGTCGGCGTGACTTTTGATTTTCTGTAATGTAACTGCTCTTGTGGTATTATTCCCATTTCGTTAGCGTTGTGAAATACGTTTCAGCACCAAGGTACTGCACAAGTCCGTGGCGGTTGCTCAGGGAGTGTTTGTGGGGCCTGTGATGAAATAAGAGGTTTGTATATAGAGGAGATGGGGGAGACCAGGGTTTGGAAAACCATCCCCTGAACCCCCACTTCCCTGTAAGGCACCCCTGCTGCACCATTCCCTTAAACTTCTGGAGTTTCAGCACCAGGAACCCAACTTGTTTTGTTTCTCTTGTTGCTAAAACGTAGTATTTATATTTAAGCTGTATTACAGAAAATCAGGATTTTCTTCATTTTACTCAGATACATGGCTGGCTGGATTGTCACAGGCCGTGCTTAGATATCTGTGAACTACTAATTATAACCATTTCTATGACTAAATAAAAAATTAATATTAAGTTAGGAGACATTTTAATGGGGTTAGAGTAGAAGCAAAATCTTTCTCTTTAAAAATATTTTATATATTTTGTTTATGTTAAATTTAAAATTACATACTAATCCCAGTTCCCTCTCCCTCCCACCCTCCTGCTCCTTCCACCGTCCCCTCATCCACACCTCAGAGGGCGAGGTCTCCCGTGGGGATCATCAAAGTCTGTCACATCATTTGGGGCAGGGCCCAGGCCCTCCCCCCTGTATCTAGGCTGAGCAAGGCAGTCCTCCACAGGGAATGGGTTCCACAACTGCCCAAGGCCCCCAACTGTCACTTGTATTCAGGGGGTCTAGTTCAGGTCCACAGTCAACAAGCTCACCCTTGTTTGAGTCAGCTGTCTCTGTGGGTTTTTCCAACATGGTCTTGATTTGATCCCCTTGCTCCTGTTATTGCTCCTCTCTCTCTTCATCTGGATTCCAGGAGTTCTGCCCCATGCTTAGCTGTGGATCTCTGAATCTGTCCCCATCAGTTACTGGATGACGGCTCTATGATGGCATTGAAGGTAGTCATCAGTCTGATTATGGGGAAGGGCAGTTCAGGTACCCTCTCCACTATTGTTTAGATTCTTCGTTAAGGTCATCCTTGTGGATTCTTGGTAATTGGAAACAGAATCTTATGGTTGTGCTCTAAACATAATCTTTTAAAATTGTACTCCCCAACCCAGTGCTAGAGACTGAACCCCAAACCTTACATGCTTGACACCCAGCACATTCATACCCCAAAACTGCATAACTTTAAGACACATATGTTATTAGTGGGCATGTGGCATAGTTATTCAGAATATCTAAAATGTAGGGGCTGGACAAATGGCTCCGCAGTTTTAAAAGCACTAAGCACTGGCTGCTGCTGTATAGTGTCCCAGTTCTATTCCCAGCACCCACAGCTCTCTGTAACTCCGCTTCCAGGGGCTCTAATGCCCTCTTCTGGCCTCCACAGGCAATGACATACATGAAGGCAAAACACCCATACAAAAGATTTTTTTAATTAAGTGGGAAATAAATTTAAAATGTAATTTAATAAATTAAAGGCATTTTCCTTAAGCCTCTGTGATCCTATATTACATAAAGTAGCTTTACTTAGTGTCTGGTACTCTGTTTCTTTATGGCTACATGTAGACAGGCATGATGACAGGAAAAGTCAGAACGAGCCGTTGCAAACACAGAAATGGTGAGCCCAGGGGAAAATGCAGACTTACGCACTGTCCTCATTCCTGACGGTGAAGACCGCTGTCAGTCTTCTACTGACAAGGAGAGAGTCGGGATACAGCGGTGTCCAAGGCGTTGGCGAGACTGAGTAAGCAGCCCGCTGGACAGCGGGGGAAGCCTCTCTAGGGTGGGCAAGCCTCTCTCGGGTGGGCAAGCCTCTCTAGAGTGGGCAAGCCTCTCTAGGGTGGGCAAGCCTCTCTAAGGCGCCTTCAGGGGCTGCACAGGGCTGGCTGCACAGCGCCATCTGCCTCTCCGGTGTGGGCCGCTGTCCTCCCGTCAGGGCTCCTTGGTTGCGCCTTGTAAAAGCGAAGTGCTGAATTGGTGTGCCTTGCCACAGCGCCTGCAGAGCGGCCCACATTCTTCTCTGTTTCTCCCCTTTCCGTTGCGGTTGTGATCTTCTGGTTTGGTTTTGTTTTTTAAGATCCACTTATTTTTATTTTATTGTATGTCTGAGTGTTTTGGCTGCATGTCCATGTACCACGTGTGTGCGCTGCCCACAAAAGCCTAAAGACGGTTTGTGATCCCGTGGAAATGGAGTTATTATAGGCGGTTGTTAGCCACCATGTAGATACCAGGAATAGAACCCTGGAAGAGCAGTCAGTGCTTTTGACTGCTGAGCCATCTCTGCAGCCCCTGTACTTCTGTTTTTAAAGGTACGGGGTGTCAGTATTTGATTATAGTTCTTTTCAGAAGAGTAAGTCACCAGTTGCATTTTAGACGACTACAGGTTGCTTTAAATATTCGAGGCATATCCTTCATTTCCCAGTGATTTTATCTCTAGAAACTTAATACGGGCAGGCCGTTGCTTAGAAATAACACTATTTATATGATACAGTGCACAAAGTCCAGTCGATTTTCACGTCCGTGTGCTCCTCTACGTCCTATTGGTAGCATTTGTATAAGTGACTAATTCTACTTCTTAAACGTTTGTGTGGTGGGAAGGGTGCATGTGCGGTGGCATTTGTGTGGAGTCAGGACAGTTTGTGTGCTCTAGGGACCAAGCAGGTCCTCGGGCGGCAAGTGCCTTGGTGGCAGGTGTTTTAGATGACTGAGCCATCTCCTGCTTCTAAGCTCCTGTATTCTTTTAATACATCTTCTTTGCCTGCATTCCTGTTTAGTTGGTGGAGTTATTTTAAAAGTTAAGTGTCCGGAACAGGTCACTGTTAGTTTGGCGAGTGAAGTTTCATGCCTTTGGCTGTTTGTAAAAAGTTCTCTGGGGTTAGGGGTAGGTAAAGACTTCGTGGTATACATACAGACCATTTGTTTGCTTCTTTGGCGTTTCTTACTTACTTTTTCGTTTGATTTGTTCTGGGCATTTACTACAGCTAGCATCCAGACTGTTTTGTTCTTCACGGTGTGACTGTGGGTACCGCTGCCGTCCAGTCTTGGGATGAACATTTGAGGGTTGTCTCTTATCTCTCTGGACGTGTCACCGGGCAGTTTTGGATAAGTCCTTAAAACGGTATCACCCAGATTGAACGAACTGGCTGTTCTCCAGAAGGATTTCACTTCCCACTCCTTTCTTCCGTAACAGCATGCCAGTGAGCTCTCTGCTTCGTTTTCCCAGGTGCCTCTGGGCGTCTCTTTTGCTGGACCCTTCTGTGTTTACCCACTACTAAAGCACTGGGGATGTTCTGACGTCAGTGGGACTGGTAGTTCTCCGCATGGTCCTGCATCCATGTCATCTGTCCTGCCCCAGGATGCCCTCTGAGTATCAGCACAGCCTAACTAAGGACCAGCTCCTTCCGCCTGGCTAACCCTCATGCATTCTCCCTCGGAGTTTGTTACTGCCGATCACCAAAGGGTTTCTCTGTGTAGCCTTGGCAGTCCTGGAAGTCATTCTGTAGACCAGGCTGACCTTGAACTCAGATCCACCTGCATCTTCTAGTGCTGGGATTAAAGGTGTGAGTTATCACCGCCTGGCTAGGGCATTAATTTCTTAATCTAGCATTAAGAAGCCTGGAAATAGGTAATTCTACAACTGGCATAATTGGCTTAATGATGTCATCTTGGATATTACAATCAGATGCTAGAGGAAATAAAACCTTTCTTTATGTCATCCCTCATTGTCTCACAATGGCTGCTGTGTCTCAGTTATCACGCCTCCATTGCCACAGAGCTCTAAGGAATGTGTAAAGCAGTAAGTGACAGTGGATTTCGCTGCCTTTGCTCGGGAAAGACAGTCCCTTCAGACATTCACTGCAGACCTCCACTTGGATTTCACCGTCCAGAACCGAACATCCTTCTGCATAGCCCAGTCACACTATGGATAATGCTAATTGCTACCTGAATAAAATCAGATTATCATAGCGGGAAAATGCAGGTGGCTTTTGAGCACATACCAGTGACCAGCCCTTCATTGATCTCAGAGACTCTTCTGTGTGGGTAGAAACTTGTGTTATTGCTTCCTCTCAAAGGCACATGGATTATTTGGTGATTTTATAACCCGTAATGTACTTTATTCTGTAAATGTTTCACAGATGTTAAAAGCTTAGGCACCTGTACCAACCAAAGCTAATTTCCTTAGATTCTCCAGCAATCATAGTAATCAGCAAACATTTTCTGAGTGTTTTACAGATGACATGTTCACACTGGAATTCAGCCTGAGATATAGAAAAAAAAATACATATATATATATCATACAGATACATATGGATTGCTCCTTAAAATAAGTGGTTTTATTAATAGTCGTGCAATTCATATTATTGACTTAATTCCTTAGATTAGTATGAATTTCATATATGAAGCACGCATGCGCTTGCACACACACACACACACACACACCCTCTGCATATCTTTCCCAACCATGTAAATCCTTGTGCATCTACAAGCAAGTGCTGTTTCATCTTGGAAAGTGTAGGAAAACTTCACAAGAGAGCTAATTTCTGAGGCCCCCCCCACTTCAAGAATGAATTGGAGATTGGATGACAAAGCAGGAAATGGGGTGTGTTACAGGCCCAAAGGTAGAGCCTGCCTGCGAGGACCAAAGCTGCCTGTTTCTGTTGCTGTCCTAACTCTAGCAGGGCGTGGTGAGTGGATAGGTGGAGAGATTTTTGTGTCTATTTAAGAAATTGCTAGGGATCTGGAGGGAGTTGGGAAAATGGGAGTAAATCTGGCCATATTTCATTATATATGTCTGTAGTGCATAAAGTTCTCAAAGAACAAACATTTTTTGAAAAGAAATTGCTGGCAAGGAGACTTGTATGAACATTGGAATTTCGTTTGTTTGGTTTTTGTTGTCTGTTTTTGTCTTTTTGTTTTGAGACAGTTTCTGGGCTATAACTGAAGCCTTTACCAGCCTGGAACTCAATATATAGATCAGGTGCCCTCAAACTCACAGAGATCTGCCTGCCTCTGTCTTCTAAATGCTGCAATTAAAGGCAAGTGCAATTAAAGGCATGTCTGCCACACCCGGTATGAAAGTTGTTTTAAGACACCTTTGTGGTAAAGGTGTTTCAAGGAAGAGAAAAACTGGAGAGAACTTGAAGTAAAAAGAGGGGGGGGGAGGGAAAAATAAGAAATGTCCTTTTAAATCAAGTAAACGCCTTTGGCCTTAACCTCTTTAAATCATACTATTGTGGCAACTAAGTACATGAATGTGATCTTACTGTTCTCACTAGCAGTATGCTGACTGTGAATAGTAATTCTTCCTGACACAATCAGCATTTCTGCTGAAAAGGGAGCATATTCTATGGTCAAGAATCTGCATAACATATCTCACTAGTTATACAGTGCCCTATTGGTTTAGTATTAAGGGAACTATCAAAAAATTATTTTTTAGGTAGGGCGTTGGTGGCGCTTGCCTTTAATCCCAGCACTCGAGAGGCAGAGGCAGGGTGAATTCGAGACCAGCCTGGTCTACAGAGCAAGTTCCAGGACAGCCTCCAAAGCAATACAGAGAAGCCCTGTCTCAAAACAAACAAACAAAGTGTGTGTTGCAAACAAAGCTTTATTTTTTATTTATTTATTTTGTGTTGGAGCAGGGCTTCCAGGGGTCAGAGGACAACCTTCAGAGGTGGGGTTTTTCTTCTACCATGTGGGTCTCAGGAATCAAACTCAGGTCTTTGAGCTTAGTAGTGGGTGCCTTTCCTGCGGAGCCATCTCAGGGGGAAAGTCTCAATACTCTTTTTTTTCCCCCAAAAAATATACCTTCCCTCTGTCTGAATACTTAAATAATGGTTGCTTTAATTTATTGGACCTAAAGTAACATGATAATGTTGTGTTTAAGTAGACACCTTTCTGTTTCTCCTTTTCTTTTAATCCCCATAATCCAGTTTTTGCTAAAGTTGACAAATTGTATAACTTACATGTGGTCATTATGTGACTAACCCCTAATGAGGGAGTATAGCCTAAACAGCTACAAGAGACCGTAATTTACTCTTCGTTAGACAACAGGCTCCTTGAGGGAAGAGCCAGGTCAGCCCACGTTTACTACTCAGCAAGTAGTAATTGGCAGTGAAGACGTGCTTTGCAGATGTTTGGAGGCATTCGAAGAGTAACGTGTTTTCGCTGTCATCATGTTTATGTGGCCCTGGTTAACCGCTATTCCCCCTTTTTGATTCATTGAATTATTTTATAAAAACAGATTATTTTTAATGTTCAGAGTTTGACATTTGAAAGGCTGGTTGGGTAGAGGAAAGGTGTCGCCTGTTTTTCAGCACTTTCTAAGAGTTATCTTTGCCTGGATCTAGTTGCCTCTGTTTTTACCTCCCTCCTTCCCTCACTGCTCCTTAAGAAACGGGCTGGAAAATCCCTGTCAGAGTTTGGGAACATGGCTCAGGGGCAGAGTGCTTTCCCAGCATACAGACTTTGAGTTGTGCTTTGGCGCAAGGCAGGGAAATGGCCGTTGTATACATGATGCTTATAAAAGTACGTTTAGTTTCACGATTTTTAAGGCGCTGAATAAGTGGACTCGGTGTATTACGTATTTGGTGACTGTCTTTGTACCCCACCTCCTATGTATTTGGTGACTGCACCTTTTAGGCCAGATGTTAAATTAGGAAGGACTGAGAAGACATCAGGATTTGAAATGCTATGTATTTCATACTCTTCATGACGCACTGCAGGGGGAGGATATGTGTGTGTTCTCTATCTCTTCAGGTATTTGTGAATAAACAGTTCACACCCTCCCAAGAGAACACACCCTTTCTTTTCTTTACATAGTGGCTATTGATCCTGTTTAACATTTCTTCCCTCTTCCTTCTTGGCAACACTGTTTTTGAAGCCTTAATTGATCCAGGTGTTCCAGGAATATATTATATTCTCTTTTCTCTCCTACCATTTTTCAACTAGAGACAGTGAGGTCATTTCTGAAAAGCATCTCAGTTTGTCATGGAGACAGTGCCAGATAGTGCGGTTAGGAACCAGCTACTACGTGAAGCATATCGGGCTGCAGCAAGTTGAGTAACCTTAGGTGAATTCTTTAGCATCTCTGTGCCCTGGATTCATCGCCTGTGAAGATGGAGAAAACAGCGTGTACGCTGCAGGGCTGTTGTGAGAACAAGTTCACGTGTGAAAAGAAAGCACCCTCCATCCAGAACTGTGATTGAACTTTGTGGTGGTGGTGTCCCTCTTGGTACCTGCACATGAAGACGGGGAACCAGCCCATTTTCTTACTTGCATCCTGTTACTTAGGCAACCGTGCACACTAGTGTTAGGGTATTGATATCTTAAAGAGACTGTTGCTAGTTATTAATGTCTCTCGAAGGGAGAACTTTCTAGTATTCCTAAAACTAATGAATTCATAGGCGGAAGAAATCTCCCACTATCCTTATTATCTCTGCAATATTAAAGTCTTGGTAGAAATTCGAATGGATTCTATATACCCCATTTCTTATCTTAATATAGGAAATTGAATGCTCAAATCCAGACATTTGCAGAATTTTCGAGACGAGAATAAGAGTAGAGGAACGTTATTGTGTACACACTGCCGGTACTCAGGAACCAGTCCTCAGTGTGGAGCATCAGACTGTCTGTCAGTCTTCACTCGTTACTGTCATCAACTAGGCAAGTAACTATAAAGGCAGTGGTAGGTAGGAAACTGAGTTCGGGCTCCAACACAATAGCATTTGGCCACCTGAAGAGTAAACCCTAGAAAGTTCCTTCAAGACTGTCATTTCTGTACTTAGTCTCTGGCGGGTGGAAGACAGGTGACTGGACAGTAACTTGTTAAATTATTAAAGCAGGAGCTGGGGAGATGGATCAGTGACTAAAGCCTTTGCCTCCAGACTTTGAAGAGTTTCCAAGTTTTAATCCTCAGGACCCACATAAAACCATGGAGACCAAGGAGCTGCCTGTCATCCTCACACCTGAAAAGCAGTGACATGTCCTCAGGGTAAGCTAGAATAGCCAGAATTGTCAACCTCTAGTTTTTGTGAGTGTGCCTCAGTCAAATGGAAAGCCATCTAGGAAGACACCCAAAGTCAAAAGTAGGCCTACACACTTACATGCCCACATAAATGCATACACACACACACAGCAGAAAAGATGTTTCTGTAGTCTAAATGATCATTTTAATCATCTTCGTGTGATCATTTTGTGTTCTAGTTATATGTCCTCTTGGGGTAAATGGCAGTTAATATTCAAAAAGTTTCGTTTCCCAAATAGATTACAGTCTTCTCTGGTGAATAAATGACTCACTGTACCATGGATTAAGAGTTAATGTCACAAATAACATGAACTTTTTCCCCATGGTCTAGTTAAGATGTGTCACATAAGAAGTCTTCCAGCTACTATAACCTCACAAAGAAATTAGTTGAAAGAAATTCCTGAGGCTCTCAGCCCAGCCCTTACATAGCCTGCACTGTCTTGTTTTGTTTTACAAAGTCGCTCAGGAATGCCCCCATCTACAAAGAAGTTGGTGCATAAACTAACAACTCCCTTTTGGTCTTCTGTTCTTAAACCGTGTGTGTGGTATTTCATACAGTTGCATGTTCTCTTGTTCAGTCTTTGATATCATTTTCTTGGTGTTGCTCTTGTCTATCCAGTACTTCAGTATTTCTACTAAAGCACAATTCTGTCTTTGAGAACAAAGCTGGATTTTCTTAGATTCAGGGTAAAGGTATGTGGTTTGGCCACATGAGCAGTGCTGTGTAGAAATGAAATTCAGGAGCTTCTATGACATAACCAAACTGGGGTCCAGCTTTCCTATTCCTACTCCGAGCCCCACAGTACTTAAGCCCCTCAATTGATACCTTAGTTCTCTAGTTACATTTTGTGTGGCTTCCTTTTTTCTCCTTTATAGTAGGCTTTCTCAGACCACCAGCCCTCAAATCATGACACGGAGACTTGTTATCACTTATGAATGTGAAGCTTTATCCTGCTAAATCTCTTAAGTTTAACCTGCTTCTCTTTTTCTTCATTTTGCCTGGAGGCTTTTTACCTTTCTTTCATTCTGTATGTCCTACTTTCCTGCTCCCTCTAGGTCTAGCTGGCTAACAGCTGCCTGTGCCCAGGACATCTCCCTCTCTTTCTCCATCAGTCTCTTCTTTTTTTCTTTTCTTTTTTTTTTTTTTGACCCTAAATTCCTCCTAATTATTCTCTCTGCCTGCCAGGCCCACCTACCCCTCTACTCCAGCTTATTAGACCAGTCAGGTGCCTCAGGCAGGCAAGGTGAAACAAACGCAACACACCTTTACATGGTTAAGATAATACTCCACAGCATAAACAAATGTAAAACAACTTTACATAGTTAAACGGATGCAACACACCTTTCAATGGTTAAAGTAATACTCCACAGCATAAACAAATGTAAAACAACTTTACATAGTTAAACGGATGCAGCACACCTTTACGTGGTTAAAATAATACTCCACAGCATAAACAAATGTAAAACAGCTTTACATAGTTAAACGGATGCAACACACCTTTACATGGTTAAAGTAATACTCCACGGCATAAACAAATGTAAAACAACTTTACATAGTTAAACGGATGCAACACTCCTTTACATGGTTAAAGTAATAGTTCACAACAGTTCCTCTCCTAAATATTGCCTTTGAGATTGGGAGTGCTGCCTCCTGTTTGCTAAGCGTGTCTGTATGAAGTGAAAAACCTGTCAGATAGTTGGTTACTTGCTGTTTGTAGCATCTAATACTCTTCTTCTCTTAGTTCTAAAGGGTATTATAGAAGAAATGCCGCTGCTTGTTATATGTGAGACTCTTGAAGTGCAGAATATACTCATGAAATAATGAAGTTCTTATATAAAGAAAAACCAAGGGAATTTACAGCCAGGACTTTATTACTAATGGGATTACTTAAAAGAAAAAAAAGAAAATAATTCCAAAAGGAATACCTGAGAGACAAGAAAGAGTAATGGGTACCTAATTGGATAAATATGTCTAAGTAAGTTATTAATCACAATAAATGTAAATGGACAAAGTCACCATTTAAAAAGCCGAGAGTGTGAAATTGGATTAAATAAACATTATTGAAAGCCATTTTCTTGAGACTGGTCCTCTGCTAACAAGGGGTATAGAATTGTTCTGTCTTGAGACTTTAATATTAACAATGGAATTTAACATATATGTATCTTGAAAACTCTGCCATTCCATGTCTGGCTACATACTTCAGAAAAAAATTACTGCAAATGTGCACTAGGATTCATATTAGAATCCTGGCATTGTTTGCAATAGCAGAAAAAAATACAAACAATCCAAATGTTCGCCTATGAAATGATGGAATTTACTTTGGTAAAAAAAAATCACACAGTAGAATTAAACAAAAGTGAGAATCAAAGTGAATAAACTCTAAAAATAAGCAATAATACATATGAATCTTAGAAACAATACTTAGTGAAAATGGTTATGAGTCATGAAATATTTTTGAAATGATATAAGCATTATTTATTTTTATGAGACACATCTAGTGTTATTAAAGCAGATTTAGAATAGTGGTTGCCTATGAAGGCAAAGAGGCAGAGGGATAAAGGAGTCAAATTCTGGGTAAAAAGAATAAAACGGTAGATTTGTGTGTGCTAGCTGTAACATCAGTAAGTTTTTACACTTACCTCCCTGCCTCTCTGGGCTCTTGACTGATACTTCCCACAAGTTTTGAAATTTTTCTGTGTGGTGTTTGCTACTGAAACATTGAGCTGAGAACCAAGATGTTAATATGATTGATAGCATCTCTCCTCATTCTCGTGGGGAAGATAGATGATAAATTAGTGACTAGGGACCTGCTTTGTGTTGATAGATCTGTGGGAGCTGGTTAGCAAGCCTGTTTGATAGCCTGGGAACGTAAATTCGGGAGGGCAGCTCTCTTTAGAAAGACGAGGTTCAGACAGAGCAGTGTGGCAGAAGGAACAGGGGACTTGGAGGACTCAAGGCAAGGAGAATGTGGCCTGTCCAAGTAAAGTAGGAAACTCGGATTGTGGCTGGGGCAGAGCCAACAGGAAGGAAGTGGTAGTGGCCGAGGAGACATGTCCAGTCTGCCACGGGAGACCCGGCCGGCATTCACTTCTAAGCAGGAAAGCAATCCTTCCGAGGGTTTTCACCAAAGCTTGTGGCCCGTAAGAGAAGCAGAAACTAGGAGACACCCTGGAAAACACAGGTAGCAGTTAGCAAAGAAAGACAGACCTGAGTGGGACGCAGTCAAGAAGAAATTAGGTAATCAAAGTAATATCGTCAGAAGAGAGAAGTGTAGGTAATGTGGGAAATTCAATCATATCCAGGTGTTTTGTCTTATCGGATAATAGATGTTAAAGTACTTCCTGTGTGTTCCTTCCTATGCACACACTTTAAAGGATGTGTGTCTCGCCACAACGTGTGGCGTTCCCTTTTTTAGTCCATAGGATTGAGAATATTTGCTCTGTGCTTTCATAACGTGTTATCAGATGATAACGCGATGGTTGGTGTTTGTTTGGCATGTGTTTTCACCCACCCTGAAATTTTCAGTGTGTGTGAAATGAGTTGTGTAGAATAGGAAGAATCTTTTCAGTTTTTCCACTGCTGATAAGTAAGTGAAACTGGGATTATCACACTGAGAGTGGACTTGCTATGAGTGATGATTTAATAAGCCTTGGAGCTCCTTGCTCACAGAACCCCATCATACGCCGAGACTATGGGAGAGGCATTATTGGCAACATGCCCGTAGTCTCTTGCAGTTGTAAGCTGTTGCAGGTGAGGTGGTGAGACTCCTGGACCACCGCATCACATTTCTTCTCCCGGGTACCACTAGCATGACCAAAGGCGTTTTTGACTTCTGCCTGTAGGAATATTGCCTTGGGTTTATAACCTCAGGAAAGGATCCACTGTTACCTCACGGCTTCACAGATAGAACTGGTTCTAGGGAAGG
This sequence comes from Mesocricetus auratus, assembly GCF_017639785.1. Taxonomy (NCBI): domain Eukaryota; kingdom Metazoa; phylum Chordata; class Mammalia; order Rodentia; family Cricetidae; genus Mesocricetus; species Mesocricetus auratus. The sequence goes on from NW_024429200.1 coordinate 36,315,059, forward strand.
GGTCTTGTTGCCCCAGGGGACGTTTGTCAATGTCTGGAAACAGTTTTGGTTGTCACAGAAGGGTGGGGGGTGGATTAGCATCTAGTGGATAGCAGACCAAGGTACTGCTAAATACCATACAGTGCCAGAGCAGACCTTAGATAGATAGACAGCTGTCTAGCTGTAAACACCCAAAGTGCCCACATGGAGAAAACTCTTAAAACGAGTATGACTGCTCCCTGACCCCTTCAGAGGAACGGCTTTCAGGAATGCCCTCCCACTACCCTGTGCTGACTCACCTGGGGGTCAGAGGTCATCTCTCACTGTGAACGTGGCCCCTGGTATCGGGCAGCGGCGGTCTGTAGGTGGCAGAGGAGAAATAAACTTTGAAATATACAGGGCCCCCAGCCAGTCCAGGGGATAGTCTTTGAAACAGTAAGTATATATGTGAAGTATAGGCAAAGGATTCTCACCAGTACCTAGGCAGGATGGAAGCTCTTTCATGATCATATACTGGATCGTGTAATATACTTCACTATTTGAAGACGTTTTTCTTTCAATTTATGAGACCCATCCTTGTGAAAATTGTCCAAGGGAGGCAGTGGCGTGGCCCAGCAGTTGAAGCTGCGCGCCTGACTGCCTGAGTTTGATTCCAGAGTTTCCAGATGAGAGAAGTGACCCCCAAAAGTTGCCCTCTGACCTCCACGTGCATGCAGTGGTACACATGTACCCACACCAGCGTGCACACATACACGGTTTTTAAAAAATAATCCAAGAACTGGGGCACACTTCAATAATGTATAATGTACACTAATGTGTGTGAGGCCCTGGGTTTAATCCTCAAAGAACACACACACACAAACACACACACACACACACCAAACCTGCAGTACAAATGCAAACACACATGTGCAGTCGCATTTATCACATTTATCAATGCACATACTTCTGATCATGTTATCTTCCTATCCGCTCCGTAAAAACACTTCAAACTGTGTTCGTTAGAAGGTAAATAGGGTGTGGCCCCCAAAAGGCAACACAAGAAGGTTTTCTAGAGCCAGTACCAGCTTACTGACAGAAACACCATTTCTGCATTGTATGGTGTTTCTGTAGCTAGATATTTTTCAAGCTCTACAAACCGAGTACCACTTATATCTGTGGTGCCAGCTCACATTTCTACCAACTCCATAAGCCTTTGAGTGGGAAGCTTCTCCAGCTTCCCATCCCTACCACATACATTCACAAACTAATCCGTGGTCACTGTGCTCGTGCTCATGTCCGCGTCTGCATCCTCAGACACAGGGATCATCTAGGAGCACGAAGCTGCCTGCTGTGGTTCCCTCTAAATCTTGACTGGATCGCGTCTATGCTGCATCCCCAGTCTCCCGGTTACGCCTGAAAAAAAAAACATCAGAAGCCTGGGCATCAGAGGGCAGGTGGGAAAGATGTGCTAACACTCAAGGAGGAGCATTGTTCACTCAGGGTGCCGTCAGCCCTGCCCTTCCATGCTCGCGGTTTTCATCTTGTGTCTTCTAGTGTCTGCTTGCTCTTTTTACTTCTTATAACTACCCAGCAGTCTCTGTGGCATCCTGGTGTCCCGCTTTTCCTCCCCGCTGCCTATTCCACTTTCCACTCCTGTTTCATGAATGCCCTTCTCTGTCTGGCCAGGAGCTTCTGGTTTGTGGCACACGGTCTGTATACGTGTGCTCTCGCGGCTGGCAGCCTCCTGCAGGAGGTGATCCTGCAGGCATGGGGCTTACATGCACCTCTGTCCATTCCCTTGATCCCACACTCAACTGACCTTCATCTTGATCTGCAGGCCTGCCTGACATTCCCAACAACCGTCTCTCTGCCCAGAGCCAGAGGCGTGGGGTGCATCCTAGACACGCCCCCTCCGCTTTGCTCACTGCCCCCATGGTTTCTTTAGGTCTTCTCGGCTTTTCTGGGTCACTCCAGTCTTCTGATTGAGCCCCCTGCCTCTGGGACCATCTTCCATCCTGCCCTCCGTAGTCATTGGAATAAAAATGCAGAGCATGTAAATCTTGCACTTGTTCCCTGCATAGAACCCTAGAAACATGTGAAGCTGGCATGCGTTCCCTGTATAATGCCCTAAAACATGTAAATCTAGTTTGGGTTCCCTGCATAAAACCCCTAGTACCTCCTCGAGACAAAGTCCAGGCTGTATCACCCTGAGGGCTTTTGTGATCCATTTCATTCAACTTCATAATCTTCCAATTTCTGTTCAAGCTATTGCCTTGCAATACTTCTCTGCAGCCTTGACCCCAAGCAGTATAGCCCATTGTAAACCTTGGGATGATTGTGTTTTGTAACATTTCTAGTAGCTAAAATACACAGAACTAGCAAATACTCTATGGTGCTTACAACATATAATCTGACTTACCCTATAAGACAGCTTTTAATGGCTTTCCATTTTGCAGATAAAGAAACAAAGGCATAGAGAAGTTAATTTTTAAAAGGAGCCAGGATTTGAACCCAGGCTCTTACATGGCTAAACCTGTACATGGCTAAACTAGGCTTCTGGGAACAGATGTGACATCATTCGTCCTCGAGACTGGGATCCAATGCTTGTCTTACACAGACAAACCCCGGTATGCGAATGAATGGTTGCAGTTACGATTGTAAGCGTTTCAGTTATGTGAGCTTTGATACCGAGAACACTGAACTGGTGTGTCTGTGTCTCATCTATATTGTACACTGTCTGGGTATGTACAAGTCTCATTGCCGCCTTGAACATCTATATTGTACACTGTCTGGGCATGTACAAGTCTCATTGCCGCCTTGAAATGAACTGAGTCGATGGAGAATCAAATGTTTGAAAGAAGTAAGAGCTGAGCTTTAAAGGGCACTTTATTTATTCCTGATCTGAATGGACAGTATTCATTTCTATAAAAAAACCAACGTATCTTTTTAATCATCTTATCTCTTAACTGTATGTTCTAATAACTGATAACGTTAACAGGTTAATCATTGACTCAATCAAGGTCTGGGACAGGCAGACTGCCCTGAGCTTTGAGAGATGCTACCTGCTTCCCCTGTTGGCCTGCTTGGCTGACACGGGCCACCAAAGACCAGAAACATTCTGTGTCTCTTGACAGTGAGCTAGCTAGTCCACCAGTTCGTGTGGAGACAGGTTTCCCAGCCATGTTAAAGCTGGCAAGAAAATAATTCATCTTAACATATGTATACAAAAGATTTCAGTTGCTGTTTAAGTGCAAAAATAGGATGTTTCAGAAATAGTAGTAGATGCCCTATGGTTTCTGGAATTGTCCTTGTGGAGAATCATGGAGACCCGTTTTCTTATGTTCTTTGAAATAGTAGCATGCTTATTTCATAGACCAAAGCCCATGTGGGAAAAAGCATTTTCTCCCACCCCATGCAAAAGCTTATAACTGAATGAGGGAAAAAAATTAATTAATGACATGAATATTAAGAGGTTACTTATCTATTATAACGCTGGGCCACAAGTTGACTAATTAAAAGGAATGCAGGCTGGAATGCTGCCACGGATCTGCTCCTTTCGCTTCGAGGGGCCACCGGCTGAAGCCAGTGATTGTGCGTGACAGACTCTAGGGACAATGGTGCCGGGCACAGACCGACTGTCAGATGAAGCTCATCTGAATCACACCGACGACGGGGTGGCCTGCAGGCAAGCAAAATGGTTAAACAATACATAATCAAGGTTTTATTTGGTATTTCCTGCGAGGCTATACCAGTTGCCAGGGACCATACTGTATTTTTATTTTCCTTTGACTGTGTTAATTGTTGGCCGAGGCTGGCAGAGCCCCAAACAGGGACAGATAAGGGGGGGAACTGGCATCTAGACATTAAAGCCCCAAGTGTACTGGGGGAGAGGGGAGGTGCACAAAAATTACAGCATGTATCAGGAATTCTCCGGCTAACGACGTACGGATGTGGCGGTGCAAGGGGAAATCGCCAGACTGAGCTGGCTTTGTTTGCTGAGAGAGCCCCCCCCCCCCGTAACATTCTTTTTGGCTGTGCATATTTTGTCTTCATTTGTACAGTTCTGGCCCTTTTTTGCTGTGTGGAGAAGCTCACGTACCATTGGTTGGGCCTAATAATTTGATGGGAATAATTAAAGTTTGAGAACGATTGTGTTCAAGTTACGGAGAAGTGGCTTCACAGACCGACTGTAAGCTGGACATGTTTTTTTTAAGTGGCACACATTACTATAATGGGTGTCGGTAATTATTTTCTGGGATTTTGCAAGTTTCTTTTTTGCAAGTTTCTTTTGAAGGGCAGCATTCATTTATGGAGACAAGCACAAAACAGTGTCTCAAAAGCTTCGGGTGGAGAACAGTCTGAAGGTGATTATAATGCACATTCTTAGCCTTTAAATAAAAAAAAAATTCCCTAACTAGTTTGTACCAGAAACATATGTGATAGGGACCATGCCATCAGCTACTTTGAGATTTGATTGTAAAAGCGCATAAATAGTCACTTGCAGAGACTGGGTATTCGAACTTTGTGACGGTGTTGTTTAAAACAAGGTCTGTCTTTTGTGCAGGCCAGGTTGGCCTCAAACTGGTGGCAACTCTTCTGCCTCCGCCTTCCAAGTACTGGAATTGCTAGCACAAGCTTCGTGATGATTCTGTTCTAATTCAGACACACAGGTCCTTTCTCTGCACAGTTGGTGAGCCTGGAGGCTTCACTCTTACAGTAGTGACTGTGATATTTGTTGCAAGAGAGAGACACAGCATGGGTTTTCCAGGAACTTTGGTGGCAGTGGTAGAGGTCCACCTGGGTGCCTGGTGACCAGCTCAGTGGCTGTGACATGGGCTTGAATTCTGGCCCTGATGTGTAGCTAGTTGGACTTTGCTTTAGTTACTGATGTGTTCTGAAGTTGTCAGGATCCGGGCAAAGCACCCACAGTCCTTAGTGAGATGTGAGGCATTCAGGAAACCATGACGGACTTTGGCTGCAGTATATCGTCTTCTCTCTGAGGTGTTGTTGGGCTTCTCGGCACATTGTAGTCTGTCTGCACTAGAGCTGAAAATGTTAACTAATCATCATTGAAATTCTATAGCAGATAGCAAGGAAAAGGTTAAATGGTCTGTAATAAGAGGGGACATAGTTCTTGTTACTGTTAAGCACAACTTGAGAAACCACAATTTTAATATTGATTGATTGATGATTGATTGAGGCACGTGGGCATGATGGGCGAGTGATCAGAGAACAACTTTCAGGAGTCATTTCTCCCCTCCACCTTGTGGATCCCATGGGTGTAACTCCAGGCATCAGGCTTGGTGTCACACCTTTACCCACTGAGCCATAACTCCAGCCATAATAACTCTTCAGAAGCCCTTGAGACCCAGCCATTAGTGCAGGAACTATGCAAAACGGTACCTCTCACATAGGCGAGAGTGAGCTGTGGGATACAGGCGGTTTATGATGGGGCAGGTGCTGATCAGAACCCAGGGGCCAGGGCTTCACCTCCCCGTGGGAAGAGGAAACCCTCTCCTAGACTAATTGCCTGGTCTGGGGCTGGGAGAGTTCCCATGGGACGCCGTGAATGACTTGTACATGCCGGTTACATTTTCTGGTGAGTTTTCCTGTTTGTTCCTCACCAAAGATGTGGTGTGTTGTTGATGATCAACGAGTAGGTTCCAGACTTCTTTAAATTCACAGACCTCCTCAACCAAAACTTAGTCTGTGTTTTAATAGGAATGAGTCCCTGACGTCGAATCAACTTTTTTTCTTTTATTTCAAAGTAAATCTTAACATTCTGAAAACATTTGAGGCTTTCAATATTATCCCTGTTACCTTGTCTTCATATTATGATTACAGCTTCTTGTGAATAATGTTTTTGAGAATAAGACAATGTATACGTGTGTCATTCTTATGAGATCTCTGCTTCGTAACATTAAGAGTAAAAATCCCTTCCTCTCCACTGAAATAATGACAACAGTAAGTAGTCAGCATTGCTTCACTGGAAACTGCCTTTTCGTTCAACAGTTGGCATTTTCTCCTAGACTGCTTTTTAAGTTAACAGTTTAGCCTGACTTTAATTTTAAGCACGGTTCTGGTTCTTCTAGTCAGATCCCTATAGGAAATCCCACCACAGCCTGGCTTCATCTTGGCTATCTAGGGAGAAGGCATTTCTGCATAAACTGGATGCTTCCTTCTCCTGCTGGAGACCAAATATGCTCATGTTTCCCAGTCTCCTTGTTCGTAAGCTTGAGTCCATTGCCTGAAGCTGGAAACTGTCACTTTGTGAAACACAGCACACATCGACATGCCCGTGGGTTTGATGGCAGAGTGAATACATGCTTTCTCCCTAATTCAGGGTTTCTGTGGCGCTCCGACCGAAATCAGAAACTGATGTCCCTGCGAGGTGTCTTTCAGAGAAAGGGATTTCCCTTGTGCGGCTCCGGTGCCCACAGAACCCAAGGGGTTAACCTGAGAGCCGCTTTGAAAGCCAGAGAAGGTCACTGCCGGCAAGAGCAAAGACTTTTAAAGCCTGCCTTCCCCACCCAGGGGATTGTAAACATTGGCTGGCTGCCACTGTTTCCCATGGCACAGAACTTAGTGCTCTGCACTCACGTGCTCAAGGTTCTGCTCTTTCATGGGCGCCAGAACCTTGAGCCCAGGTCTCTCTCCTTCATGGAACCAGAGGAATCCTGCCCTGCAGAATGCCAAAGTGCACACCTATAAATTGGTGCTTCCTGTGTAACCCTGCTGCTGCTGCTGCTGCTGCTGGCACTCTGACTTTCTCAAGCCCCAGTGGATGTGTAGACTGCCCATCAGAATCCACAAGACCTCTTACCTGCCATTTGTTAGGAACTAGCAATAAAGCCTGTATCGTTTTGTTCCCTGGCTCAATCCAGGGCCCTCAGATAAAAAAGCTGGCAATGAGAAAGCGCCTTATGCCTTGAGCCTTGCTTCTTATGTTCCCTTAAAAAGAAAAAAAGCAGAGTTCCTTGGTCACCAACAAAGGAATGAGGTTTTGTGTGTATAATTTAAATAAAGTTGCCATAGCCTCCAGATCACAGTTATTTGGTAGAAAGGAACCAAGTGGGTGTGGGCAAGATGTCCCTTACTCATTTATATGGGCTTCAGAGGTCTACAATGCTGTGTAGTCCTTGATCCAGTGTCATCAGAAGAGAATGGAGTTGACTGTCTCCCACTTGAACTGTTTAAAATGTCGTAGAAAGTCAACATTATGTGTGTCTATGACATTTTATGGAATTCCACTTATTTCATATGCTATCTCTCCCCTCTATAATTTCTGGTCAGGAATAGATGATTCATCTCAATAGACCCATGTGCTATAGCAAGTAGGGTTAGAAAAGCATGCCCCATATCATTGTTTTGTTACATATAACAAGGAACAAATATGTAAACATAAGGTCTTGATCTATGTGAAATGATTTCTGCGAGCATGTCTTACGGCAAATTTGAATGTTTGCCTGTGAGAACTTTGTCATAATAGGACATGAACGATCACTCCTAACCGTATCACACGGACATGTAGCTGTAGTTGCTCTGTAAGCTTTAGCTGCAGTTGGTGAGAATAGTGTAAACGACCCTTAAAGGTTTTCAGCATCTGCAGGGAGGTAACCAATATCATGTATTAGTACATAGTCCAGTGTCCAAATGGTGTCACTGAGCATGAAAGAAAAAAAAAACTTTTTGAGGCTGTCTGTGTAGCCCTGGCTGTCCTGGAATTCGTACAAAGATGAGGCTGGCCTCGAACTCCCAGAGCTGATCCTGCTTCTGCCTCCCGAGTGTTGGGGTTAAAGAAGTGCACCATCACACTTGGCCTGTAAGTTTTATTCATAATTATAGGATTCTATCGTTGAAAAGACTATAAAAATAAAGGTCTGTGATTCGGTGACTGCATACTTTGGAAAACAGTGTCCCAATGACACAAAATTACCCTTGCCAAGATAAACATGCAGCAGTTGTTCATAACAAACATACACTGGTATTCTGGGAAAAATGCAGTTCTCAGACCTGGACAGTGACTCAGCAGGTAGAAGCACCTGATGGCCTAACCCCAGTCCCCAGAGAACCAGCTCCTGGAAGAGGACCTGTGATGTCCACACACGGTCACTCAGCAGACGCGTGGGTGCCCATGCACACGTGCACGCACAAACACACACACACACAATTGTCTAGATCTGGGCCTAGAATTCTGTCCTTCATGACCTGATCTCACAGTAGATCAGAGAACCAAGTCCTGGAAGAGGACCTGTGATGTCCACACACGGTCACCTCAGCACACGCACTCATACGCGCGCGCACACACACACACACAGAGTTGTCTAGATCTGAGCCTAGAATTCTCTCCCTCAGTCCATCTCCTCACATGGGATGATGTTCCCTAGTGACCAGCAGTCAGATTACTAGATGACTGGTGGGCACACCTCAGCAGGTAGGGGTATCATACTGAGTGTGCGCAGATAACTCATCCGTTGAGCCTGTGGTAATGCCTCCTCCCAGGCCCTGGTGACTAACATTTCACAGATTCACGATTTGCATCTCACAACTTCTCGGATGCCCACTTAACATGCACCTTTACTTTACAGTAGTTAACCCTATTCAGAACTGTAGCAGTATGACCAAAGCTATTTCACAGAGGCTAATTCATAGCACTAAATAAGGGAGACTGAATATAAATGATACAAAAGCTTTCAGTGCAAAGAGGCACAAAAATGAATTCTTTCCAATACACATCTAGTGTATTTAAGCAATTTTAAAGGACCAATGAAATACTTACACATATATGTATATATGCACACACATACACATAATTTATTATGAAAAGTAAAGATGCTTAAATGTATGCTAAATTAATTTTAAAATACCTTCATAAACTGTTAGACATGAAAGATTTATACAGAAATACTGAACAGGAAAATAGGCCTGAGACGTGTTCCCTCACAAAGAATAACAAAGACAATCCTGTGGAAAAACTGTCCAGAGAAAGAGAGAGTAATGGGCACATCAGGGTGCTTTGCTCCTGGGTGAGAGAATTCTAGAAGAACCTAGGCTAATGAGACAGGCTCAGACAGGCTAGGAGGAAGTGCAGATTGGGCTCTCTGTAGACCCGGGCTGCCCTCCACCCTTGCCAGTGCGTTTTCTTTTCACTAAGCTGGGTAAGAAAAAGTAAATATGTGTCTTGTAGTTTCACTTGCAAGCAAAAGACCAGGGAAAATATACCGGATAAGGATAAAAGATAACTTGGAATCATCCGTAATCAATACTATTAGTAGTTTTTGTAATTTTCAGTTCATCTTAAGTCACTGTTGGCTCACCATCCCTGTGCTAGGTATCAGAACTAAGTGGTGGGGTGTGTTTGGAGACACATGAATTGGTTTGCTAGGCTAATGGATTGGTAGGTCAATCGAATGTGACATAGAGAAAAGGAGGAGGAGGAGGAGGAGGAGGCCAGCTTCAAAGGGTGCAGGTACCTTTTGCAGTTAAGAGTGCTTAGGGCTCTGTGAGGCCCCAGGTGGCTCCCGCCATCCACATCAGGTGACTCATACCGGTAGGCCAGTAACTCCAGCTCCAGGGCCCCTGGGAATCATCAAGTCTGGCCCCTAAGCACCTGCATCTGTGCACAGCAAAGAACAATTGTGACAAAACATTAGTAACATACTAGATCAACCTGCGTTTTCAATAATAAGGCTTTTCTCTCAAGAGGTAAATCCCAAAGACTTTGACCTTTTGACTCTATCTCAAAGTGATTTTCTTTTTTTTTTTTTTTTTATCACTTCCTAAGATTTGAAATCCCAAGGCAGTGGCATACATCTCAGAACAGTGCTGATGAAATGTATGGACTTATCTTTGACATGAAACGGCCTCTCAGTTGGTGATAGGTCTTGTTAACTAACACTCCCAAAGTTCCTTCCTATTAGGTAGGTTTCGCTCCAGCATCTGTTTTGTACAGCAGTTACTAGTGGGAGTGTCAGGCTCTCGGTACCTTGAGCCTCCCTGTAGAATCCGTTGGTTTGCTCAGTGGCTGTTTCTCATTCTCCTGCATTGCATGTCCGTATTTGAAATATGTCTGGACACAAGTTTTCTTTATGTCAAAACCCTTCTACACGCAGGAAACCCTACAGTTCTCTGTATGTACCTGAGGCCTTTCTTTGAAGCCATTTACTCCCTCTGCTGGCTCAAAGTTCGAAATTAAAGTATGTAAAAATGCAGTTCTAATGAGGAATCCTGGAGTTAGAGTTTTTCCAAGGTATAAAACTAAACTCTTAAGCCCAAGAATCCAAGAGTTCAAAGTATATAATAGGTGCTCAATAAACACTAGTTTCTTGGTTGCAGTCATGCTTTGTTGTACGTAGATTGTGGGTTCTTCGTTGTAGTTTTAAATCAGCCACTCTCCTTAATGAGTCATCTGAGTTTCCATGGCACTTTCTCAGTGCCTTCTTACAACTCCAACCACACTGTGTTAGTGTTATTCCCTGAGCTACGAATCTTACAAGACTGGCCTGGTCTAGAATTTGTCTCTATGATCTCAGTGCCCTTAATGGTAGACTAGTTACCCAATGAACGTTGCTGACTTTCAACATTACAAGTGTCTCCCAGATGGTGTACAAGAGTCAGAAAGCTCCAGTAATTAGAATTTTCTGCAGTCTACTTTTACCCTGAAGAACTGGATAATAACCCTTACCTAAACATGAGTATGTTACAACAGAAGTGGCAGTTAACATGGAGCAAGGTGTGGTCGCCATCTACATCTGTACTAACGTGGAGAGGTAATAGGCAACAATAGCTGTGTCAAAGTTGAAGGGCGCTTTCCTGTGGGCCAAATCAAAGGCAGATTTTCATACATATATGTGTGTATACACATACACGTATATACATGTATACATATATACGCACGCATATATGCATATGTGTGTGTCTTAATTTCCTAAAGACAATGTATTTGGTCTTGTTTTTCTGGACTGCAGATCTGAGTTTAACTTGAAGTGCTTAGCTTTCAGGATGCAGGATGCTAGATCATGGTTCCCTTTCCTTGTTCCTTGGTAAATACTGTCTTTTAATCAGTCGCACACTAAACCCCATGAGGATAAGAGCCATGCTGCAGTATTCGCTACCACAGAGTGTCAGATGCTGAATAGCACTCTGAAATTATCCAGTGACTCAGTGAAGCCACCACAGCCATTCTGCATTCATACACACGGAAAAAAATGGCACCGTGTGTGCAAAGGATGTAATCCCGGAGGACCCGCCTTGGTGATCGACTTGGTTCCCCACAATCAGATTCCATGCCTGGGTGAGTGTGGGTGTAGGCTGACTATCAATGGAAAAATAACCATGTTTCCTCTCTAGAGGGGATGTGGCAGGAGGGGCCAGAAGCTCTGTAGACCAGGCTGGCCTTGAACTCACAGACATCTGCCTGCCTCTGCGTTCCGAGTGCTGGGATTAAAGGCTTGTGCCACCAACACCTGGCTCTTCCTTTTTTTTTTTTAAGAGTTTTATATTTTTACAGATTGGTTTCTCAAAAATTCAGACAGTTGCGGCCCACACTAACATGGACGGCTAGAAATGCTGGGTAGGGTAAGATTCATAGAAACTGAAACTCACACATCACTGGAGGAAGGGGGTTGCAGTGGTCTGAGCGCTAGCAAAACTGGTAGTGTCTGCTAGGCGTTTGACTCCTTTTTATGAGAAATGGGTGTCCATGTCCAGGAGGGGAAGCACACAGAAACATTCAAAGGGTGTTCATTCACTGTACCAAAATCCACCAACAGGGGGTTGAAAAGGGAAAAAGTAAATTCTGCCATATTGACACCGTGGAACCAAACTGCTGACGCGCATACATTACGTGGGCAGTTTTCCTATGTCATGTTGAGCAGTGGAACCAGGCACGGTGGTGACCATATGCCTCATGGTCCTTTAGATGACAATCAAGCAAAATTAATCGGGAGGACAGAGGTACCCTAAGTGTACTAGGAAGAGCACGGAGAAAGTTCTGTGGCAGTGTAAATTCTAGATACCTTGTTCTAAGAGGTGATTCCTTAGGTTTAGACTTAGGTGAAAATACCTAAGTCCGTGTGAATAGTTGTATATACATAAACATTATTCAGTAAATTAATATCTTAGATGAATATACATGCACATATTTATGAACTGATGCCAGTAGTGGCCAAAATCTAATTTTTTTCTTTACAAGAGGCTTTTGTTTGGCTGATTTGGTTTGGGTGTTTTTGACATGAGGTCTCAAAACCTGGATGGCCTATAACTTGGCTCTGTAGACCAGGCTAGGGTCAAATTTACAGCAATCCTCTACTTCTGCCTCCTGAGAGCAGGGATTACAGGCATGTGCTAACAGCCAACCTACCAATTTTTTTTAATATAAGATTATGAAATGGATTTTGCTGTCATATTTGTGAACCTAGAACTTTTTTCATACCTTCATAATAACCTCAAGAAAGGTTATTTTTCCCCTCTATGGCTTGCTTCCTTGTTACTTTCTGGTTTTTGTTGTTGCTGCTGCTATTGGCTACCGTTTGGTTTTGTTTATTTGATTTTGAATTTAGGACCGGCTTATCGTGGACTAGAGCCCTTGAACTGTGAGGCAAATAAACCTCTTCTCTCTATAACTTGATCATCTCGGGTATTGTGTTACAGTAACAGAAAGCCAACCACACACGTATTGGGAATCTGAATGTAAGCAATGCATTATAGCACTCAGGTCTGTGGGGTAACAGAGGTGGAAATAGATTCTTGTGGTCATACCACATATCAGAGCAGGGCCTAAACAAGGTATACTGTGGGTCTACAGATCAGGGAATGTTCCAGAAGACTTTTAGAGAGGGCATCACTAGGCCCTGCTCCTACTTCTGCCACCTGTGAGGGTGCCCTGTACATTATCTACAGTGATTTTTTAAGATAGCACTCCATCTCCTGAAGGACAGGCAGTGCTTTGTGTTCTTCATGTTTCCATAGACACCGTGGTAATCACGTTCCAACCACCAGCTTTCAGGATAAAGACACGACCTGCCGCGGATTTCTAGAAAGCAGTAGCGTTCTTTGAAATGTTTGTAAATGGAAAGGGCTTTTCTTTGAATTGGCCGTGAGGTCAAAGCAGAGCTGAGCGTGAACTTGGATGGGTCCTTTTCCTTTGCTGCAGCGTTTGCAGGCAGCGACCACTGTGCCCTAATCGCAGCGCGGCTGGAGCTCGGCGTCTAGGTGAGAAACCTGCCGCCTCTTATGTTCACACATGCCTCTCTCCCAGTAGCGGATGTACCTAGAAATACCTTGTGAAGTCCTTGGTATTCGTGTGGTTCTTCCAAGAAACTGAGACCTAAGTTCAAGAGAAGCATTGCAGCCCATTAGCAGCACATGAATTCACGTTTTCTGCAACTATCTGCTAATGGGTTCCTTCTCAGTGACCCATTCTTCCTCTCTGCTTACAGAAGACATAAGAATAGCTTTAAATTCTAAAGATGTATTAAATACGAAAGGGATAGAATCGTGTTTAATCTCCTCTTCTGTAGTTTGTGGGTTGCTAAGAATATATATTACATACCAGGCCCTTTTTTGTGTGTGTGTTTTTTTAAGCAACTTTCAGATCCAGTAGTAAATTCACACTGCTGCTGCCATTGTACCCATGAAGTTATACTATGATCTGGAAAGTTCTTAAGCCTAGGCCAAGAATGATATCATAAAATAGTAGGCTGTGGTGGTAAAGCGCCCAAACTGTGTCTTCCTTTGCCTGCTCCGACGACTCCAGCCGCCTGTGAGCTGCCGTGTTGTCGAGCCTGCAAGTGGGTGAGGGGTGAGTTTGAGGAAGAGCCTGACTGGAGGAACTGGTTAGTGACTTCACTGGCAGAGGTAAGAGGATGGAAGAGGAGAACAAGGTTGTGAGGAAGGAGAGTGGTGCAGTAAAGGAGCAACGGAAGCATGCCCACCGCACCAATGCAACCTCATGCAGAGCATTGTGGGTAAGCAGTCCTTCCCTTCCTCCATCCAAGACACTAATGTTCCAGCTGGTGGCCACTTGAGTGAAAACCTTTCGGATGCTGTTGTCGTAGGAAAATGTCTTGTTTTTGTCAGCTCTTTGGTAAACCTACATTGCTCTAGGGATGTTGACCTTTTAAGAAAGTAAATAAACATTGTTTTAAAGTGATAACTAAACAAAAGACCTAAAAGACTACATCTGAGCTAACTATGCTAGTGCGTGCCAGTAATCCCAGCACTATGGAGACACAGCAGGAGGATCACTGCTATGTTCCAGGCCAGCTTGGTCTCCGTAGAAAGTTCTAGACTAGCCAGGGCTGTATGCCCAGGACCCTGTCTCAAGAAAGAAACGTTGAAATAGGTCTGAGAATAGAACTTAGCGGTACAGTGTTTACTTAGCACGCGTGAGGCCGTTGGTTCAGTTGCCAGGGACCATTCTCCCTCCCCCAAGGGAAGGGGGATCTGAAATCGGTGGCTGCATGGTGAGCCTGAGCGGTCCTGGCACGGCCACTCCCCGGCTCCTTGCTTGTGGACTTCCTCTCCCCACCTGCTCTTACCTGTCTTACGTGTCGCTAGAAGCGGTCAGTGGCGCTCTCCCACAGCCACAAGCTGGAGGTTAAGTAAACTACGAGATGCTTAGCCCAACCCTGAACCTGACGTCTGCCATGCTTCACACATGCTGTCCTCGCCCTTTCCCCTCACAGTTCTTTATCCCGAGATAAGAAAGAAAACAAACAAACAGCCCAAAGCTTCAGAGGACCGGTCATCAAACCCCACAGTAGTCCATTCTGATGTTCAACAGTCCTTGTCACAAAATAGTTCCTCCTGTGTATCTCGGACCCCTAGCACTGCTGCAGTCTAAATCCTTCTCTGTTTTGTCCTCTGCATTTGTTTGCAGTTTTAACCCCACCAAATGAACAGTGTGAGACATCCTAATCTTCGAGAGCATGTTTCATTTAAATCAGAGTGCTCTGTGCTTGGGTCCCTTGCTGGTAGCACAGGTTAGTTGGGAGGTCAGGGCTGGTTTTCTTTCATTGTGTACCCCTCTGACATGCTGGAGATGGGAGACTGACCAGAGGGAGCAGGCGCTGTGCGGTGAGCAGCTACACCTGGGCGGCTCCTTCAGCCAAGGATCCCCAACGCCTTGCCATTTAAGGAAGGCGGTGCCCGTGGAGGTCAGGGATGTTGAAGAGTGTGTGTACCCAGGCTTAGTTTCCAGTGATGCTTATGTTTCCTCTTCATTTCCACTGGCCACGTACAGCCTGTGTTAAGATGAGCACAGTGCGCAGCGTAGAGAGATTTGATTCCACAACAAAAACAAATCAAATCATGTTTTACAACTCTCTGAAGTTTGTGTAGTTGTATGACCTTTCAAAGCATGTAGATTTCCTTGAGAGTTACAACTTTTCTGAGGAAATGGTGAACGACACAGCCTGCCATATCCTGTGTTCAGAATAATTTTCATTTCTACTTATCTGTAAAGGCTGAAGGAATGTCTACAAATATTTGCTTGGTTTCTATGGTGAAGGCAGAGAGCGATCAAGTAGTGATTGTTTATTGTCAGAATCAAAGCTATGCTATACTACATTTTTGCGAAGAGGATGGATTTGTTGCTTGAAATATAGTAGACACTTAGCAAGCCATGACTGTTTTAAGTTTCCCAAGTTCGAGATGAAATTTAAACAATGCAGCTTAAAGGAAGCCAGGAGCCCATCAGGCATTTTAGAACTTACTTTGCAGGAATGAAGTAGCCCTGGCGCTTTATTAAAAAGTCATCTAATGACTAACAATGGTGTTGGTCTCTCAGAATGCCCAGCCTGTGTCTGGGGACACAACCCTGTTCCATACCCCGTGTCCTTCCCCTGGGTTGTCCTAACACTGGAACCTTCCACTCTGCTCTGCGGTAGCTACTTGGGCATTCATTAGGACAGATGTACATTTTATCCCTGCTGTGTTCACTACATTGCAAGGTGCTGGGTCTGAAAAGTCTAATTCCCTGCTCTAAAGATGTTGATTCTGCGTCAGTTAAACTGTAAGGACACACTGAAGCAGATACGGCTTAGTGAGAGCTGGGATCATTTGTGTTTGGGGATGGACTAGGAAGGTGGGCTTCACAAGACTTAAGAATCCAGTTGTGAGGCGAACCTCTGGAGAAACATCCAAGCATTATCTAAAGGCCACAGGGCATGAAACAAGATGCATCTTTGAAAAACCTCAAAGTTTCTGGGTAAGTTGATCATGGAGTTAAGCAGAGAGGGCCTGATGTCTTAGGGTCACTACTACTGTGATGACTCACCATGACCAACAGCATGGGGAGGAAAGGGTTTACTTCACTCACAGTTCCGCATAACAGGTCATGATCAAACGCATTGAGGACAGGAACTCAAGCAGGGCAGGAACCTGGAGGCAGGGGCTGATGCAGAGGCCATGGAGGGGTGTGTGTTGATTACTGGCTTGCTCGACCTGCTTTCTTGCAGAATCCAAGACCATCCACCCAAAGGTGACACCACCCACAGTGGTTTGGGCGCACACACCCCCACCACCAATTAAGAAAATACCCTGCAGGCTTGCCTAGAGTCTGCTCCTATGGAGGCATCTCCTCAATTGAGGTTCCCTCCTCTCAGATGACTCCAGCTTGGCCTCAGTTTTGCTTGTGAAGAGAAAGGATACAAGAAGAGGCACAAGTACCAGATGAAAGGCAGTGTGGCAACACTACATTTGAAGTTTTTATGGAAGGACTGCATGGTGGTGGCCAGGAGACAATTCCTGCTGTGGGTGTGGTCCTCTGTAGAGTCCTGGGTACAGCGTGAATTTGAGGCTTCCGTGTGAGAACGAGGGTTGTACATTGTTTAGGTGAAATGACTGCCTGAGAGTGCAGCCACTTAAGGAGACAGCAGGAGGAGCTCTGAACCTGGTACTCCACACTTAAGACCATGCAACGCTTCCTGCCCCCAGGTGCCCTCAGCCGGGTCACTTGGCTGTGCTTTCCTCATTTGCGGCCACACTGTCACCTGCTAGCATGGCGCCTTTTAGAGAGAGAGCTCGTGATGAGCTCAACTGTAACTCGCCTTGATCTAGGCATGATCTGGTGTGAAACCTTCTTGAGATAGCCATACTTAGACACAAATAATGAAGAGAAGTCAGACCTGCAGAGTCGAGGGTCGGTCCCACACGAGCAAAGGCCGGTTGGTGGGACGTCATCGTGTCTAATGGGAGCCAATGGGAGCCAGGCAGCCATGGTGCCGAAGAACACTCTCCCACGTGATAACGGATGTATCGAAACAGAGATGAGAAAGGCATCACAGACGCTCCGTGCTCCGTGCGTCGAAGGGGGACACACAGGGCTCCGTGCGTGGAGAATCTCCTGTAGAGCTTGTCTGCCTCTTGTCACGTGTCAAATACTTCCTGTAGCCGCTGGTTACAAATGAGTGAATGGGAGATGGCTCCATTGTGTTCGTCGTGGGATGCTCTGTGTGTTCTTAGTGGTGTCTGACTCTTTAATAGTTTCCGTGTGACTTATACTGAGAAGACTGCTGCAAGAACCCAGATTCCAGTTCTTTCTCGCATGCGCGGTCTAAGTGTGTAATATTAAATAGTTGGCTTTTCGAGGCCCTTCATGAAGAGTCGGTAAAATTATCCCGTTTCAATTTTCGTTTCACAAACCATACCACATGTGTGAAAACATGCGTATGAAAAGACTTTTGTGTTGGCACGGAACGGGGTTTGGGAAGATTTTGTGGTCTTGTCAATGATGTTAATGTCCCCCATAAAGTGTCTATGTTCGAAGTTAAGGCGTGTTAAAGTGGGCCTGGAAACAGAGTACTCCACAGGAACCGCCAAAGCGAGGGGTGTGCCGGGACAGCTTATTACCCTTGCCTTGCTTGCCGTTCAGGGCCTCTCGGGATGTTGACCTCGCAGATGGCCCAGTCCGAAAGTCCTCTTCCACCAAGGAGCAAACAGGCTTGAGAAGAGATTCCTTCTGCAGCACTTTATAAACGAATGGGTGAGGGGGGGCCCTGACAGAAAACTGATAGTCAAGATGAGGCATTTCCAGGGAGGCCTGATTGGTGGAGATGCAAGGTTGGCTCTTACGGCGTTGAGGTTGTCACCGCTGCCCGGTTCTAAGGGAAGGGGATCAGGGAGGGGATGTTACTGGAAGGAACATGCTGCCTGAGGCAGACATTGGCATTGTGACACAACTTACTGGGTGATGATCACGGAGTGAAGGCCTGATGCGCCTTCTTTCCCTCTCTCTGACTTCCCAGTGGCCAGCCCCAATAAGGAACTGGAGGCTCACTCACAGCAGATAGATAGGGCCACCTCCAGGGCAGAGATCAGACAGACACACAAAGGGAAGATCTCTGGCCTGACATTCACCAGGGCTGTAGCCACCTAGCCTGAAGCCCACGGCATTGACAGTGTCTTTGGGATCCAGTGCACATAAATACAAGACTGCTGGGTAGATTGTTAAGTAGCAGCAGTTGACTCTGACGTGTATTTTGAGTCCTCTGGCCTTGACTCTACTTTATCTTAAAGTGTTGGTGAGCTGGTTAAAAAAAAAAATGTGAATAGCGATCAAAGCCCTATAAACAGATACACTGACTTATGCAAACACCCTTGAACTCAACCCCTCAGCTCCCCCTCCTGCTGCCAAATCCATTCAGCACCTCTAGAGGCTGTTAAATACATGTAATGATTGTAATAAACATGCTGTTTGCTTTGGTTCCAGCTGGCCCCAGCCAGACTCTGCCGTACTTCCTATTGTTATCTTTGCTTACTGGACAACTACATTGTTACTATTGGTAGCAACCTTTGTCACAGATTTCTCAGCCTTGATTCTTACATGTTAAGCTCAAGGCTTCCCATGACAGTGTTTTCAAACTCAGACTTTACATTATACATTGGCTTTTAAGGATATTTTGTACTGTTGAGTGCAGAGAACTAAAATTTAGTTGTGTGTTTGAGGACTGTCCTTATTTCATGTAGTAAAATCATGAAACATTTTTTATCAGTTCAGATTAATAATTAATACCTTTATTCTTGTACAGATTTAAACTGCTTGTGCATTGGGTAGTTTTTTATCAGAAATTTCCACAGACACAGAAGTATAATAATTCCTAAGAAAAACAAATGTGTACTTTGCTGTCAGAAAAATGTGTTAGACTTTATTCTCAAGGGCTTAAAACTAGATTTGGTTTCAATAAAATGTTTTAAGTCATACAGAATTTTGGGTTTTAAAATTATAGCAACTTGATAGAAATGAAGGAGTCTGAATTAGTATAGAATAGTCATATAAAATAAGATGTTAATGCTGGAAAAGTTGTATGTATGTATGTGCATGTATGTATATATGTGTATGTGATAATAAGACATAAACCAGAGGATGACTTTTTAGAAAATGTTACTTTGTGTCTATTATAAAAGGTGGTACTTTTTACTTTTTTAAAATATGCCCTGGGTACTGTTGGGATTATTCTACTTGAGAATGAAATAGAAAGGTAAATCTTAACAACTCAGTTTCTTTTCCACAAAAATGCAAAGAAAATCAATGCTTCTTTAGATAAATATTGTTAGTTCAAGTAGAGTGTAAATATACTCTAACTCCTCATAGTTTTGATTCGTGATGGTTTGTACAGAGACTACCCAAGCCTTCACTTGAGAGAAGTTAGCGAGACATCCTAAGTGAGACTTTCAGCTCTGTCACTGCAGTCCTTATGCAGATGTCTGTAGTAGGTGGCATTCCATACAGAGCGTTGGCATGATCCGTGCTGGAAAGAAAAATGGCTTTCTCTCAAGCCATTGCGCAAGGAAGTAATTTGACACGAAATGGCGGTGCAATTTCTACAAATGGCAGACTCACCTAAAAAAAAACTCACAGGAAAATATTTCAAAGCAAGTTTCAAATCATGTCCCCTAGTGGTTTAATTTCAGCCTTTCTTTACCTGTCGATTGATGGGTGTTTGACCTCGAAGATTCTCCATGGGTTTTCCAGGAGGGTGCAGATCATCACATAGCCCTTGCCTGGAATCCCAGCCTTCCTCAGCTGCATTCCTTGGGCCAACCATCTGAAATTCCCAGTTCTCAGCCTAACGGAAAACGAGCTCACAAACTGCAGCTGGTTCCCACCCTATGCACATGCAGATGCTCGCTGCAAGCTTGCTGCCTGTGTCCCTACAGACATTGTTCTAGGCACACTATGGTCGTTATGTTCACACCTACACATAACATTTTTAACAAAAATCACAACATACTGCAGCAGAGCTCAGAGTTGATTATTCACTCAACACTGTTCACGGACGTCTTTTCCCGTGTAAGCAGGATACACAGGATGAGGACAATCCCATTCTTCTCTGAAAGATAAATAATGCTCTCCTGGAGGTTATTACTGTGGCATAAACATCCTTAGGAATGACTGTGTGTTTAGTAGTCTAAATATTTCTGAGAATCCTGGACCTGAACATGCACTTTTAATTTTATAAGTGCTGTCTTAACTACCTTTAAAGATTTATGCCAGTTTCCAGTTTAAAACTTTCAATAATACTGTTTTGCTAATTGTTTCAAATCAGCCCCATCCCATCCACCCCAGTACAATTTCATTGCATAGTCTCATCCCCCACCCCAAACTCTCCCCCCATGTTTGGTGGTTTGTATTGCTTGTGGATTGATTTTGCCCACTTTTTAGTTTTACTATTTTCTTACTGATTTATACAAGTTCCTTAAACAGTATGACATTAAATCCTGATTGATACCCCTGTAGGTAAGTTGAACTGTATAAATCAGTCTCTTTCTGGACTTTATTTGGTATTTTTGTCTTTGACACCTTCTGGTTTATTTCTTTGGGTTCAGAGTTGTTTTCTGCCCAAGATCATTGGATCTTCTTATTTTTTATATTAATGTTACCTTTCTCATAGGTCATTTTCACCTTGTCAGGATTTGTCAGGCCATTTATTTATGTTTATTTATGTTCTTCAGCAGCAGTGTGTATCATTTTTTTCTTTGTACCTATTTTATTGTTTTAATTCCTGTTTTACCTTTCTCATTGCTGAATGAATATGCTGTTTTCTTACATTTTACAGCCGGATTAACTAGGACTTGTGTATTAGTCCGTGTGTACCATCTGAATTCTCCTTCTTTTGCTAATATTGTATCATCATAAATATTATTTGACAAAAGTGTGAGGCCAACATGCCTGTGAAATATAAGCATTTAGAAACTCTCGGGGGAGAGGTTGGAGTGGGGGGCAGTGGCCAGGCCCAGCCTCCTTCAGAACTGGGCAGTTACGGCCAAGTGCAAAGACGTATAGGACACGTAGCCTTGTTAGTGGAGACCGCTTGATGCAGGGTGATCTTTGACTCCCCGCAGACCAAGCTGCAAGCAGGTGTCACCATAAAGAGACAAAAATAAAGCCAACCGGGTAGGAGTGGGACAGGTGACGGTCTCTGCTGGTGATAGAGTAACTCAGCCATTATAAAGAGCTGTGAGCTGGGCTGTGGCGTACTGGTGGGATGCTTGTGTCTTGTATATGAGACTCTTTGTTCAGTCCCCAACAATGAAACAAACAACACAGCTGTAAGTAGTCTGGTCACGTGGAAATAGTGGGACGCTTTTCTATGTTGTTTACTCTTCCGAGTATTGTGCTCTTTGACTAAAGGAATGCATTATCCAGTGATGAACAGCAGACATTAAAACTCAGGTGTGAGTAAGTATTCTGTTAATTAAATCTGAAAATTAATTTTAGAAAAGTTTGAACTGACAAGTGCAAGGAAAAACAAAGATGATGAGAGAGAACTTGTATAGGGTAAATACAGAAATGACTAGATTATCAAATAAAAGAATAGTGTTCCCAAAATGGGAATGAAACTCCATGTGAGTTTTTAAAGAGAAGTAATATGGCTAGACTCTTGGCAAACCTGAAAGATAGGAAGAAAATCTAAAGGGGAGACACACACACACACACACACACAGACACACACACACACACACATACTCCTGGCAAACCTAAACGATATGAAGAGAGAAAATCTAAAGGGACACACAATAGTTCAACCAAGGAAGCAGCTAAAACTAAGATAGTAAGAAATATGGAGTACAGATTTAAGACAATACAGTTTAAAACTGAGGTGAATTAGTTCATAGAGAAATCTTTGATCATAATCAAAACCGATTCATGAAGAGGGTGAGACATGAATGAATCAGTTACTGAGAAGAAACTCAGACAGTTGCAAAGACAGCTGACAAAGATGTAGCCCTGAGAGTGTAGTCGATGAATTTGCCTTTCAGAGGTTCGGTTATTCTTGTCTTCAGTGCTTCAAGAATGAAGAAGAAAGTGGAATGGTTGCGTATTCCTGGTGTCAGAAATTAATATCCTAGGCAACATTTATGCACAGTTCATAAGTGTATCAAGAGGATAACATACAGTGATTAGGAATGGTTTACTCCAAGAAGGCAGAATTGCTGCAGTATTAGCAAGCGTAACGTCATGACTGTCATTATAAAGCAAAGAACGATCGCATGGCCACTATTAATAGACGTTTTAAAAGTGTCGGATAAAAATCACTGTGTACTTTTGAGTGGTAAGTACATTTTAAAACAAGTAGAAGGGAAATTCCTATGTCCATCAAAATGTTCTTATTTTTTATGTTGAAACATTTTTAGTGGTCATAGTAGATCCTGCAGACTAAAGTATTAAACATGAAGATAGTGTTGCCAAGTTTACTAGGGTGAGACACCAGAAATCAGTTTCCTTGGTGCATCTTAAAATAACAAGGCATTCAGCTTGAAATTTTGTCTGGTATGATGCTAGGCTTTATTTTTGAAGTGAGGCAAATGAATAAATAAATGTGTGCCTTCACAATGTGTATGGTGTGTGTGTGTGTGTGCGCCTGTGTGTGTGTGTGTTATTCAACTGGAATTTGGTGAACAGTTTGCATGTGACTGGTGTTAGCATTATATCAGAAATAAAGAGGTGCTCCTCGTCCTATGAATGCTAGTAAAATAAAAGTAAATTTTGCTCAGTTACCTTCTTAGGACCAAATGCCTTAAAGTCACTATGCTGCTATTAAAACCTAGCTGTTACAGAGAGACACAGTACTGCATAGGCGCTTACAGACATACAGTGGATAGCGCCTTGTCCAGCGCCCTCAGGAAGGAATCAGGAATCGTTAGAGGCAGCAGTGAGTGCAGGATGCTGGTGGCAAGAGACTGGGCCTTGAGAGGTAAATAGAATTTCCGCACAGAGAGAGAGGAAGCAGAAGCCTCCTCAGCTGAGAGAACAGGATGAACAAGTGTGTGGTGATCGCTACATAGACTAACGGTGCTCGGACCCCGCTAAACATTCCCTCAAGAACATTACAGTAAGAAAGAGAAGAAACAGACCAGGGCCCTCTAATTGGTGAGTTAGCATAATGTCAGAGCAGCTTCGTTTTTCTAAACGTTTCACTGGTGGTTCCATTCACCATCAGGGTTGAAACAGTGATGCAGTCCAGTGTTTGAGTGTCGGGGGTGTCAAGGCACCCTGAGAGATGCCAGAAAGAAACATTAGAGCCAGGTGACAGGCAAGATAATGATGTTTTGGTTCAGTTTGTGTTTTATTTTTATTTCTATTGCATTACCACAATTCTTCCAGTTTTGTTTTGGTTTTTTTTTTTCCGATATTTCAAGATAGGTTCTCGACTATATAGCGTAGGCTGGTTTTAAAACTCATGACACTCCTGCCTCAGCCTTCCCAGGTGCTAAGATGAGACATGTGCTTCTGTGGCTAATGCAGTCTCCTCCATTAGATGTCACCCAAGTGTCTCTTAAATAAAACTGACCCCTGGGTGAGTTTGAAGCCAAGCCAGAGGTGAAGAGGTGAGAACCATCAGTGTTGCTGTGTGCCCGCCCCTAAAAGTGAAAACAACACCGTTTTGTTTGTAAGTTGGCAGTCTTTAGTCATCTGGGGTCAGGCTGACCTCAGTTGTCTAATATTGGTGGCTCACCAAGCTCTCAACTGAGAGCCTATCAGGGGCTGTCAGAGCGTCTTTGTGAACACCTTGCAGAGTCACTGCTGGGTCCCGAGAGGAAGCATCGCAAGAGCAAGCCCTTGAAAGGGCCCAGGCTACCGAAACACCCTACGAGCTGGGCTTGTTGGCCTCAGACGTCACCGCCGTGCTCGCTAGGTCAAGCAGCCCGTGTCCAGTGAAAGCCCAGTGAACTCCATCCTGTGCTGGGAATAACAGTACCTGCACGGAGAGGAAACGGATGTGAGACATCTTCAGAGACTTGCTGCCCCAATATCCTATCACCGGCTAACACAGGATCAAAGTACATGAAGGCAGTATTTCAAGAAATCTAGATAGTAGCACAGGCAATGCAATAATGATGAACGGATCTGAATCATGCAGAATGTGGGCTAAAATGTGGGTGAGAGCTGTTGGTGGGATGCCTGACAATAAAGAGTACACACACCCTTATTTCAGATCTGTGTAGCGCGTCTGCCTGTCCAGAGCGGAGATGCATGGTCCCCTCTTCACACACACATCGAGAGCCTTGACCTGGTGTTTTAAGCGCAGTGTTGTGCATGCTCTCTGTTCAAATGGGTTCCTGGGATTGCAGCTCTGTCTTCACGCCTGGGTGCCAAGACTTGGGTTAGGCATTCTCTCTCTCTCGATTTTTTTCCTGGGTTTCATTTGCTGACACGAGCAGCGGGGAAGGGAGTTTGTTATGATTCCCCATGGTGTCATATTAAGCACGGTTTTGACTCTGCCTGGGAGGCTCTGTACACTTCAGGGTCGTCCTCCAGAAGTTACTGGAGTCTCCTCGGTAGATAGTGACGTGGGGATTGAGCCATCATTGTTTTCCATGTGTCGTTTTGAAGTGATAAGAAGTTTGGCTTTGTTTTAGTTTTTACTTTGCTTTCTGAAACCTGTGTGATTTGCCATTCCTGGTCCCATTCAGACAGTCTGGAAGCCCAGGATGTGGGGCGATGCAGCTTGATGCAGTTTCCGGGCCTGGGAACGAGTCCTGTGCACGTCACGTCGTGGTCATGCTGTTACCATGACGTATGGGGATGTTTTATGAACCGAATCTTACCCTTGAGCCCCACAAGACTGGCTTCCTCCGTAATGCTCAGATTCGTTTGCCGTTGCAGGTCGTCACGCTGTGGTACCGAGCCCCAGAAGTCCTGCTCCAGTCCAGCTACGCCACCCCCGTGGACCTCTGGAGTGTCGGCTGCATATTTGCAGAAATGTTTCGCAGAAAGTAAGGACTCCGTTTCCTCTTTGAATCATCAGTCTTTTAAGTGGCAACATGCCATTTTGGTCTCATTCGAGGTCATGGTCAGACCCACCTGCGCTTTAGTCCTGGCCTAGAGTCACATTCCCAGTCCTTACAAGGACTGTAGCTTCTGACTGGTGGAAACTATTTGAAGAGCAATCCCCTCCCCACCCTACCCCCCCGTCCCCTGTCCCCAGCCCCCGCCGCCTTACTAGTTAATTTGAAGCATCTTGCAGTACCTGCAGTGAAGAAAGACCCTCAGGGTGGACTTCATCCACAGCAGGGTGTTCGGGTGTTTATGATCTAATAAAGCTTGCCTGAAGGTCAGAGTGCAAAGCTAGCCACCGCCATAGGGGCCAGGCAGTGGTGGTACCCAGCTCTAATCCCAGCGCTCAGGAGACAGAGGCAGATGGCTGGCTGTGAATGCAAGGCCACCTTGGGCTACATGATAGTGCATCCATCTAAAACAGAAACAGAGCTCACACCTTTAATCCCAGCACTGGGGAGGTGGAGACAGGAGGGATATGACTGGGTGGAGAGAGAAGACGGGAGATCAGGGCAGTCTCAGTGAATCTGAGGAGCATTTGCAGTCGGGTCTGAGGTTTGGCGGATCCCCCCCCCCCCCCCCCTTTCTGTCTGAGCATTGGTAGAGTGAGAACTCTCTAGTGGCTGGCCGCTTTGCTTTTCTGATCTTCAGGCATGCTTTGTTTGTTATAAACAAAACATCACCACAACCAAGGCTATGAAATACACAGGAGTTTTTAACAAAAATTCTAACGGTGGAAGCTGTTGAGGGGGGAGGGGATTAGGTTAAAAAAGGCGAAGACAAGGTGGGCATGAGCAGCACTGACAGTCCCGGATGGAGGAGAAAGCTGGTATGTTTGGGCACTACAGAGGGCAAAACAGAACCACGGAGCCGGGCGGTGGTGGCACACGCCTTTAATCCCAGCACTCGGGAGGCAGAGGCAGGCGGATCTCTGTGAGTTCGAGGCCGGGCTGGACCGACAGCCTCCAAAACAATACAGAGAAACCCTGTCTCGAAAACCAAAAAAAAAAAAATGATTAAGAAAAAAAAAAACAACAGAACCGCGGATACAGAAGTAAAAAAAAGAGGTTTGGGGGTCAGGGAGATGGCTCAGTGAGTACTTACTGCCAAGCCTGAGGACCTGAGTTTAGTCCCAGGATGCACAGGGCAGATGGAGACCGACTCCCAAGTCCCCTGACCTCCAAGGGTCCGCTGTGGCATGCCCGTGCACACAAAGTGAAACATATGCTTGAAATGGAAGTTCACACAGGATTCTATGTGTGCTCGGTGTGCCAGTGTCTGCCGCGCATTGGAGATGTCCTCAGCAGTGGCGGGAGAGCTGTGTGCTGGCCGGGGCCACCTGCGTGTGAGAGTTGTAGTTCACGGGACTTTTAGGTCGCAAGAATAGGCAAGCAATGACAACATTCTGTCAGGAAAGCAAACGAGGGCTAACTGTGATCTCTTCTTTGAGGCGAGTGAGGAAGCCGCGTGCGTGCCCACTGAGCATGCGCGCCCACTGAGCATGCGCAGACGGTGGCTCTGCTCTGCGTAGCCTCTTTTCTGAGGAAAGAAGTGGTCGGCCACTGTGGCTTACCCTTTGTTATAGCCAGAGGAAGTGTGTGCGGCGAGCTTTGTGAAGGGCTGCTAGACCTCAGCAGGATTCACCGTACCTCACAGAGGGGATTGTGGCAGAGGCACACCTGATGGTACAGAGTGTTTCCTGCTGGCCTACTGCGTGTCCAGAACATTGCCAGTTCTCCCTTGCATTTCCTTTTCCAGTCCTTGATGTAAGAAGAAACTGAACAAAAGGCAGCTAGGAAGTAGCAGGGGTATGAGTTGAAAGGGAGTCCAGTAGATTCTAATCTAGTAATCATTTTAATAAACAAAAACCGAGGGAAGGAATAAAAATTGCGGTGACTACCAACCAGGCTCATAAGTAGGGCGTGGGGCAGCTGAGGAAGAAGGCCTTGTGTCCGCTGCATGCGTGTGGAGACCAGAAGTCTACCTCGGTGTCATCCACATGTTTTGAGACAGGTGTCTCGCTGGGTTAGCTGATGAAGCTTGGCTGGCTGGCCCCAGGGGTCTCCTCCGTTTCCACCTCCCCAGCCATAGGATTACACCTGCGTGCCATCCTGCTCTTTCTGTTGGGCTGGAGGTGCCTGCGTCTACTAGACAAGCATGTTACCAACTAAGCTGTCTGCCCCGTCCTTCAGAAAGTGTGGTCCCTGTGTGGCACTTTGGGCCTTTCTTAGAAATGTGAATTCTTAGGACCCATCCTATACCTCCTGAGTTGGGATTCTGGGGCCAGATTCTATCTATCTCTATGTGTTTTGGTGAGCCCTCCACTTGATCCTAATAAGAAACAGACTAAGAACCCCTAGATTGGATGATGGTGTTGCCAGACATGGACGGGCAGTACTTAAAAAAAAAAAAGTGTATCTCCAACACTCTCTTGGGTGCTCTGATTCGTTACTGAGTTGGACCAGGAATCCTGTCTTTTACGTGTACCTCAGGTGATTCTTTCATCCATCAAGAGTGGAACACATTAGGTTAAAGGTCAGGCATTGGATTAAGACCTAGGAGTAGAGCACGTTAGGAGCTAGGACAGGTGTTCCAGGCAATCCTGGAAAAAACTCAATACTAAGAGTCAATTAGAAAAATGCTCACTGGAATTGTATTTATGAGCCCAGAGTTTTCCTCAGTGTAAAAATGGAGTCCTTGTTTTGGGGGTGGAGAAGTCAGTTATTTTTCCACAGCACTGCTAGATTGGCCATGATTGGTGATTTTAAAAACCTATTTTTGAAGACGCTAAAAGATAAAAACTTAAGATTAGAATTGGGCGTTCATTAGTAAGATACTGGCCATATCAACCCCAAGTTGCACTTTTAAGTCTCACACATATTTACACTAAGTGATGAGTGTAAACCGATAGTCAGCTTCACAGCCTAGCTTGAGGGCTCTTGAGTAATTTGGAACATACATGAAATATCATATTGCTGGGTCATCACAACCTTTTTCCTGTAGGACATTTTCCTGATGCATTCCAATCCAACACGACAAGAACACCCCTCTTCTCACCTCAGAACTAGGACTGAGAAAGACGGCTCGGTGACGGTGGCACTCCTCTACTTTACTTAGCTGGGAGAGCAAGACACTAGCTAGAGACCCATTGGCTCCTCGGAGTATGGTCACAGGAAAGTACCCTGTCTCCTAAAGGCACTGCATAAAGGTTGAGAGAATGGATAAGTGGTTGAAGGAGGAGACAGTGGCAAAAACTGGGTCCTAAAGCTGAACAGAATAAATCTAGAAAACTGGGTCCTAAAGCCGAACAGAATAAATCTAGCCCAAATACCTAACCTTCCGGGGATAACCCTGTCCCTGGTTGCCCCTGTGAACTTGAGCATGGATGTAGTCTAAATACCTGACCTTCCGGGGATAACCCTGTCCCTGGTTGCCCCTGCTGCTTTGACTGTGACCTTGAGCATGGATGTAGTCTTTGATCTTTGCTTCTGCCTGACTCTCATTGATACTACCCAGGTATCCAGGCATGGCGTGCATCTTACTTAGGTCAGAAGTGTCCCAGTACTCCAGCGTCGCCAGGGTCCAGCTGGACTCATGATGGATGCTTTGTAGATCCTACTGAGAACTCAAAAGCCCAGGATCCCGAAAGCGTACTCTTTGATTCCTGCAGGCTAATCTAAGTCTGGGAATACTAACACCTGTCCATTTTGTGTTCTTATTGGTTTCAGAGACGTTGTATTATCTTTATTACCTCCACTGTTTTTGCTGTACACCCTTATGTCAGCTTTATTACCATTTACTTATCTTTTTTTACTTCCCTAAATCAGCTTACTGTTTTATTTAGCCTCACCCTAAACAAGAATATATAAAACCATAGCTTTGATAAGTTGGTTATTTATTTGTCTGATAGACATTAGAGTTTACATAAATATCAAGATTAGAGAACAGTCCATGTCCATCGTCCTCTAAAATGACCTCCCGCTCGCCAGCTGAGAATACCCGACGTCAGAACTCCGTAACACGACTCCCTCTAGAATGGCTGCTGTGTAAGAGGCCCACGCTTGAGGCACGGCTGTCTTAAACCCCAGTGAGGAAGAAAGTCATCGCATGTCTGATGTGTTCATTCAGCAGAACTGCCTTGTAAAGGATGGGCCGCTGTGGGTTGGCATAAGAAAACTGTTTGGGAGAGTAAAGAATTCTCAGTGAAAGCCTAAAAGTCACACCCTAGTTATTTATATAAGATCTTTTTGATGAATAATCATTTTTGCGTAAGCAAAACTTGCCATCCTCCATAACCTGGGGAGAAGAGAAGGAGCCAAGGGAGTTAAGCACCCGTGTTCTGACAAGCCCAGGCCCAGGGCCTTCACACATTATTTTACCAGGCCACATTCAGAGGCCCAGGATCCAGAGGGTGGAGATACGGACTCTTCCCAAGTAGAGTGAATAACTTTTTCAGGAACACCAAGTGTTACATGGCAGAGCCAGGAGGGAACCAAGGTCTGCCTGACGCTGTGGCCATTGATTTTTCTGCTCTGTTGCTTTTGCTCCTGATATTAGCAAACATATAAAGCCTGTAGTTTAGTGTTTTTTTTTTTTCCTGGAGTATTTTATGTATGGTTTCAAGAGAACAGCAATGATATTTTAGGGGTGGAAAAGCAGATCGCACAGTCAATAACCTTGATTTCCAGTCTCTTTAACAGTGGAAAGATTGATTGATCCTCATTAACGTTATCAATTCTATCCTAGAATTGATACCTAGGAAATCCAAGCTCAATAAAGAAGTCTTAGAGCAGATGGTTGCCAAAGATCCAGAGAGTTAAATACCATCTGTCACTATTATCTGAGTTGAATAATTGCCTGCACTGACCCACAGAAGCATTCTACAAAATGGATTAGAGCTGGTTTGTTTTGTTTTTTTAATCTTCCTCTCCAGCTCTTTGTAAATGGCCCAGCTTAACATCACATTGAGTTGTATTTTATGCTAAAACAGTCAGAAATTTGGTTTGTAGCCACATAGTTAAAATGATGGAAGGTTAGAGAGAGATGGGTGGGGTGGAGTGGTATTTAACTATGTGATAAAATAGATTAATAATCTCAACTCTCCATGTATCTATTAGTTGCCTTGTGGTCCTAGCCAAAACTGGTAGTTTATGGTTTCAAAGTTTTGGGGTTTTCCAGGTTAAAGCAAAGTCATAAAAAGAGAATGCACATTGAAAAGAATAAAATATGCTGCAAACTCTTTGAATATGGAGATTGTGGTGAACAGATAACGATTCTTAGAAATACTGGGTTGCCAGCTGATCCTTAGCTATGAAATGCCAAATGCTACCAAGAATACTATAACAAAAACAGTCACTGTTAGCAGGAAACAAACAAGACTTCATGGTTTTATGGCCCCTCATCTGGTGGCCTCTCTAGACTTGTCTTCACTGACTTCTGTGAATTAAATAACCAGCAGTAGAAACTAACAGTTTCTAATGGTCTTTTGTGGCTCCGATGGCCAGTGAGCAAATGTCTAAAACATTAAAGTGCCTTGCCAATTCTCCCATTGCTTGCTGTGTTGATGGGTCTCCAACCCTGAGTCTGCTCCCTAGTGATATCAAGGAAATGAAGTGTTTAACTGGCTGCTATCTCGGGCTTCTGAAATCTTAGTGTATAAAATGTCCACAGTTCACTGTAATGCCACCATGCTCTGCCTCTATAGAACTGTCTCCTGAACATCAGTCACACCTGTAAGTTGGCATTAACAAGACCAGCAGATCTCTCCCAATATGGTCTCTTTAAACACTGCTTGCCCCCGGGGAAGCCTCACTGTCTGTGACCTTGGTCTGTGTGCCACCTTCAGAAACAAAAACTGTCTGGGAACAGAACCGTCATTCAATGGCTGATGGAAGCAGAGGCAGACTCCCACAGCTAAACACTGAGCTGAACTCAAGGAACCCAATGACAGAGAGGGAGGACTGATGACCAAAATGGTTAAAGACCGGGCTGGTTTAACCCCCATAAACAGCTGACCTGACAAGGGTTAGCTCTTGAATCCCAGACTGATGCCGGGGAATCCAGCATGGGACTGATCAAGACCCCCTGAATGTGGGGGGTGTCAGTGAGGAGGCCTAGGTAATCTATGGGGCCTTGGGTAGTAGATCAGTATTTATCCCTGGCATACAAATGGACTTTGGGCTCCCATCCAACAATGAGAGATGCACTCTCACCCTGAACTCTTGGGGGAGGGTCCAGGCCCTGCTCTGGATGAAATGACAGACTATGGACACCCCCATGGAGGGCCTCACTCTCCCTGGGGAAATGAGGGGGTAACGGGGGGGGGGGAGGTTGGGGGGAGGGCACGGGAGGAGGGGAGGGAAAGGGAAAGGGACTTGGGATTGACTTGTGAAGCAACCTTGTTTCTAATTTAAATTTAAATTTAAAAATTAAAAAAAAACTGTCAAGGGGAAGGGTCAAGTTAGGAGACCTAGATACCAGTTAGCTGTGTCTCTTAAGGAACAGCCTGGTTGTCAAATGCCAAGTGGTACTGAAGTGTAAGATAGGAACTTTCGTATAGTAATATCACAGAATCACAGGGTAACCTCCTGAACATACTTCCCTATTTTTCCTTTATTATAAATTTAGAAATATATGTACATACAGTTTTTATTATATACAGACATATCCAAAGAAATGGTTGCACAGTAAGCCATTCAAAAGCTGTGTCCATTTATTTCATAACTTAGCTATAAGCTTAAAAACAAGTTAACAGTCATGTTCTTTGGTAAGCATCTGAAGTTTGTTCCTTTGTTTTGGGCACTGTTATAAACAACATTGCTGTAAAATCCTCACCCTTATTTTTATAGAACATTTATCCAAGTATTTCTGTGTGATGAATTCCAGAAGCAAAATTAGAGGGTCAGATAACACACATTTAAAACCTCTGCTAGCTAAACAAGATCACCCTCCAAAGACTTAGGCTAAAATCTGTTTTGATCTTAGGGGATAGAATTGAGATTTCTAAAATTAGGGAAGGTTATACGGTAGCGGGGGACTTAGCTCAGTGGTAGAGGAGCAGCCTCAGCATGTACGGTGTCTGTGAGGTTCCCCAAAAGATGAAGTTTGTGAGGACTGAAACAAGATGGTGGTGCTGTAATCTTTGGTTACCTCATCTACCCAAAACAACACCAACTGAAAACAAGTAAATACGGTAACTCCTTACGAAGCTGTTTTAAAGCTTGGTGATGAATGAGAGAGCTAGTTCAGCCGTAATGTTCGTTGTGGGCTTCCTCTTTAATCATTCGGGCAGCAGTAGGAAAGGAATTTTCCTTTTTCCAATTGAGCTAGTTCCAGGACAGCCTCCAAAAGTCACAGAGAAACCCTGTCTCGAAAAAACCAAAATAATAATAATAATAATTTCATAGAAAGGAGTCATTGGGGTACATGGAAGCCAGTTTTACCAGTCTTATCTTTAGTGGACAACAAACATCTCCTCTCCTCTTTTTATAGATGGACGGGGGGTGTTTTGTAATGATAGAAAACAAAAATTCCCAGGCCTGTGCCAAGTGATGTGAGCTGCACCATGAACCTCTGATCCAAGTTGAATCTGGTCTTGGAAATGCCATCAAAGCATGATGTATTTGATGTTTTATAGCATCCGTGCAGATTTCCTAGACAGGAGAGTAAAGGGGAGTAAATAGCGTTATTTTAGGTAATACTAAAGTCAAGGATTCCACTGTAGCCCTACATGGTTTCCTTCACGTAGAGCTAGCATTACTTCAAATGGTGAAGTGTGACAAGAGATGGCGCCTTGGAGTGATAGGTGGCACTGCATTGGGAGACTGCTGCTCTCCTTGTCTGGTACTGGGTGCCAGGCTGAGTCTGCCTCCACTCTGGGCCTCCCCTGAATGGCAGAGGGGGCATTTAGCGACTCCAGTTGGCTAGGAGTCATTGGACGTTTTTCTTACAAAGACTGGAGCGTCCTTTCCTCCCTCCCTTAACCTTTTCTCCTCTTCCTTACCCCTTGCCTTCCTCTCTTCTTCCGTCCCACTTTCCCTCTTTCTGTTCCGTCGGCTCCATCAGTTGCCCTCTCCTCTTTCATCTTATTTTAACCATTCAAACTACAGGACATTCGACATGGTCACACTCTCCTACCTTCCCTAAAAGTGCACGATGGAATCAGGTTGTTGTATCTTGCATCAGTCTGCTTGCCGAATTTAAACATACAGATACTAGAATTTACTGAAGAATAGGATTAAGAGCATGAGTTTATTATGTGGATGGGCTCCTTCATACAGAGAGGTCCATGTACTGTGAACTTGACTCTGCCACCTTTAAAAAAAAAAAAGCTACCAGAGGAAGTGATGGAATATCTTCAGGTGAACATAGATGTAAGAGTAATATCTAAAACAGGTAAGATTTATAAAATATATTATCTACTCAAGAGAGCAGTACATGTGAGTTTAAAGTAATTGTGTATGCATTGACTACAACTAACTTGGGTGGATAAATTGCTTCTCTTAGAATGAGGGGAGAAAACTGAAAGGGGAAAAAAAAAGCACAACTTTTAGGAAGAATACTGAGCAAGACAAAGTAAATTTTCCGTAGATTCAGAAGAAACAAATTTCAGAAAATCATAATTAATCAGAAAAAAATTAAAAGAAAATTGCTAAAAGTCAGTGAAACAGCACAGCTGCTGGAAGACGACCTGTAAAACAGAAAGTAAAGCCACATGGATTGCACATTGTAGACTGGTGGAAACATCTAAAAAGAGATGATCACGATGTGCCGTAACTGTACGGGAGCCAAGTGCAGTAGCAGGCGCGGCCGGACTGACGAGTTGAGCCAGCAGGTGGGGATGGGGTCACAGGACGCTAACAAGAAATGGTGATAAAGGGCGGTGAGTGGAAACCTGGACTAAGAGGCTGATGATCATGTAGTAGTAATCAAAACCATTAACAAAGAAATGTGTTCCCAGACAGAAAAGGCATGATGGATATGCAGAAAAGCCTGGGGTGTGTGGGGACGGTCACTGAAAGATGGCACTCAAGCCTGTGAGTGGGGGAAACTCAATTTGGATCAAGTAGAAAATTGACTTTCAGAAATCCTGATTCCAGAAATGGATGGGCTCCGGGGCTGAATTAATCCCAGAAGATGCCACCCCATGCCTATGTCTTGGCATCTTCAAAAACTGTCTTCAGTCACCGCTGAGTGGATGTGGTCATTCCAAGCTCATATCTGCCCACCAGAATTCCTGGATAAAGAACTCAGGCTCTGTCTAAAGAACAGTCTTGAGGTTCAACCTCAGGACTGCTTATGACTTACGTCTTCACTTAACCCGGACGTGGAATTTGATTGTCCAAGGCATTGAAGTTTAAGGAGCATACAGCTCCTTTTACAAGATAAAGGACAGAAGTGAGTACTGAGGGCACAACCGATGGAATTCACTCCAGAGACCACATCATGGGAAGAAAAGTACTAACAAGGATCAAATAAACTCATTGCAGAGTTTTACAAGAAATGCTTTTCAAAGGCCAAGCTAGCCTCTCTTTTGTTTCTCTTTGGTCTTCTTTTGTTTAACCAACAACCAGTTGAGGCTAAAGAAATCTTCAGTGAAGGCAAAAGAAAAATCTGTAGCTGAAGACAAAGGAAAATCTGTAGCGGAAGATTGCTGCATTGTCTTTAATGTATGAAGGCAACAGGAAATTTCCATAACTGTGTGTTGTTGGTTAAATATCAGCTGGAGGGCTGGGGAGGTGGCTCAGCCAATCGAAGCACTTGGTGCCAAGCCTGTTGACCTGAGCTCAGTCCCCAAGATCCACATGGTGGGAGAAGAGGGCCAGCTGCAGAAAGTCGACTTCTGACCTCACGTGTGCCCCCCCAACCCACACACAGAGTAAATAAACGACTGTAAAACCTCCAAGTATTAGTTGAATGTATCTGAGGTAACCAAGCGGAATAACAGGGCTAGAACTTGGGAGTGGAATGGCATGGTGTGTTGGATGAAAGATGAGGCTGTCCCCTGAGCCAACACTTACCCCCTCTTCCAAAGCTGTCAGGAGAGCCAGGACTCCAGCAGACCTCACCTGTTTGTACTGGTCACACTAATGACCCTGTAGGAATGTGGTTGGGTGAGGATATTTTTCAAAACAACATGTGGATGGGGCTTAAAAGCAAATAATTTCATTATGACTTATTAGTCCTTATTACGAGAATAACCCTGTAATTGGTCTTCAGAAATTCCCCCAAAAAAAGCCTCAGGCAAGAGTGTAACGTCAGATTTAAAGGTCTAATTAAATATGACTAAAGTCATTTTAGCCCACCAGTAACTAAAAAAGCAATGTTCTCTGTAAAGACATTTAAAATACAGAGAAGACTAGGTCCAAGTGCAAAACTAAAGATGAAATAGAAAGGAAGATGAATGAGATGAGAACACATTATAAAGACAAAATGGATAGCCAAATTGTAGTCTTTAAGAGACTAGGAGCAATGGTTAACTCTGAAACTTGGAATTCAGGAATTCACAATACACAGGCACATCGACTCAACATCAAGTTGGGAGAATTTGTTCCTTGTGATGGTATTACTTCTGGCATCCTTTCATGAGTTTTTCCCTTTGAAGATAGTCTATGCTAATACAAAAATCTAATTAATAAAGATTCAACGTTAGTGAAATTCTTTAATAATACAGGTTATGAAGTATTGAACTGTAAAAGCATTTGATCAGTGGTGTTCTCCTCACATGAGAATGCTCTTGTAGTATCTTATTATAGTTACTTACCTGTTATTGACATTGCAGTTTCCCTCATACCTTACCCATTGTTAAGGTATTAACGTAATTCCATGCCCGTTGCTGAAGAGTACTGCCCAGAGATTATAAACCTTAGAATAGGGAGATGGACCCAGTCTAACCATGTGGGTCTTTTTAAGTTGATGATGGGTGGGTGGGTGGGTGGGTGGGTGGATGGATGGATTGATTGATAGGGAGAGATAGATACTGTCTCAGAGTGGAGGCAGAAGAGAACATCAAAGAGCTTTCAGGATAAATAGAGCTGGCTGCTCAGATGTATCTAGGGGGCACACCAGAAAATGATGGGAGGCTGCTGGGAGTGAAGAACAGCCCTGACTCACAGCCAGCAAGAAATCAGTCAGTTCTATAGCCACACTAAAATGACGTTAGCCAACAACTTGACCAAAATTGGAAACACATTTACTCCTATAGAGTCTAGAAAGAATCCCAGCTCTGCTGGTATCTTGATGTCACAAGTTAAACAAAGAACCACCTGAGCCAGGCCAGACCTGGGCTTCAACCCACACAGAACTGTGAGATGGCCATACTCAGGTTGTTGAAGCCACTGAACATAATGTAATTAGTTACAGCAGCAATCAGAAGGCAATAAACCAACATGGGAAGTTATGGCAATAACAAATTTCCAGCAGGACACAACAGAATAAACAGTAAACATTTGAGAACATGCCACATAGGATGGCTGTCGCTTGATATCTGAGAATTGCTTACATAGTAAGGAGCCCCAGATCTGACACCAGAAAAATGCAAAGGGAGCCTGTGCTCCGCACCCGGCTAAATATATATGCACATGTGTATCATTTGGTAGGGAATACGTTTAGAGATGAGCCGCATCAACAAAGGAGCCTTGCAGAGTGCTGTAATTAAGAGTGTGGGTGTAGTGTTTGCTACTACTCGTTTATTCACTTACAGTTGGTACTGTATATGTATATGGTAACAAATTGGAGAGAAGAAGAAATTATGCAAAAGGGGTTGTTTTTGTCAGTGGGCCCAAGCTATCCTGTTTGTTTGTCTCTCTGGGTACAAGTGCAAAACTTAGGCAGTTTTTCTTTTAGGATGTGTTATTTGATGTTTGTTGAGCTCTAAAGGCTACTTGCTTACACAAGACTTCATCCCAACTTGAAGATGCAATGGATCTGTCTGCAGTATAAATTACTTCAGCAACACAGAAGTGCGCTAATGTACACTGTAATCCCAAAGGTAGCTAAACACACAGGTTGACACTGTGATACCAGATTGCCTGGGTTTAACTCTCAGCCCTTCCATTTAAACATAGACCAGCTGCTTAGCTTCCCTGTGCCCACTTCCCCTTTTAGTGAAAACTGATAATCGTTAAATACTCTAGATAGCACATTGCTTTGAAATGAGGGTTGCCTATAATTGTGGTTGCTGTCCTTTCCTGAAATGTGCAAATATTCCAGAAACTGGGACTTTCTGGCTCTTAGACTCAAGAAGTCCCCAAATTAGACATGGTCTAAACATTGTATATGAATGAAATAACCAAAACATCAGTCGCCAGTCAGCCCTCCCTCCCCCTCAACTGCCCCCCAACTCTTACTTTCCACTTCAAATTAGTAAGACTTTATACATAATATTGGCATTGTGGCAATAACAACAACAACAGATACTTAGAAAACTCAAAGAATCATGAGAACATAATACTTTTTAAAACCTATATTCTAGCCGGGCGTTGGTGGCATATGCCTTTAATCCCAGCACTCAGGAGGCAGAGGCAGGTGGATCTCTGTGAGTTCGAGGCCAACCTGGTCTACAAGAGCTCGTTCCAGGACAGCCTCCAAAGCCACAAAGAAACCCTGTCTCGAAAAACAACAACAACAACAAAACCTATATACTAGCCAGGCAGTTTTACACAGGCAGTGGTAGGGCACACCTTCTGGAAGCGGAAGAAAGCAGTTCTCTGAGTGCAAGGACACCCTAGTCTACAAAGTGAGTTCCAACATAGCAAGGACTACACAGAAAGATCCTGTCTCCAACATACATACATACATACATACATACATCAAACCTGTATCCCACCAAACTGGAAACCATAAAATGAATGGATCAATTTCTAGATATATATGGCCTACGGAAATTAAATCAAGATGAAATAGTTAATTTAGACTCATTACATTCAATGAGATAGAAGCAGTAATTAAAATTTGTCTAACAAAAACAATGCCCAGAGAGCCAGACGATTCAGTACAGAATTCTACCAGACTTTCAGAAAACCAACACAATTCCTCCTCAAATTATTTCACAGAATAGAAAAGAATGAACATTTCCAAATTCTTTTTACAACAGCCAGTGTTACCCTAACCCCAAACCAGATCAAAAACAAGGAAAAAAATCTGTAGGCCAATATTCTTAATGATCATAGACCAAAGTTTTCAATAAAATACTTGTAAACTGAATTCAGGAACACATCAAAAACCGTTTGATTACTTTTTAATTTTACATTCCCAGAAAGTACTTAATAAGTGATGTGGATTTTTTAAAAAATTAATCTAGATGTAAGAATTAATTCAATATTGGCCTTAGCATTATTCTTCCAGCTTGGCTCATGGGAAATGAAAACCAAGGGCTACTGGGACCTTCTCAATGAGCATGCTTTTCAGTTCCTTGAAAAACTGACCAGATGCTATGCTTACGCTCTGAGGAAGTTAGTCCAGAAGTGAAAGTTAGGGAGTTAGACTGCGTGCCCAAGCCTGGCAAGGTGAGCAGGTTAGGCCATGAGCGTGCGAGCGCCGTGCTACATGACTGGGGGTTTTAAACTAGGAGCGTGGGGAAAAGACAAGCACTTCCAGAACTGCTCTAGAATAACAGAGACCTCGTGAAGTTGGTCCGTAGGCAGCCTTTGGAGGTGTTTGGTTGACTAATTAGCAAGGACTTACTTCATGGGGCTTGCTACAGAAATGGTGCGTGGCGAGGAAAGGGAGGTCCGGCTGCAGTATGCTTTGGGAAACCGTGGCTCGCCTGCACATTCACTGTAGGGCTGGGCCGGTTGCTGCCCTGTGTGAGTCCTCTCTGTTCACTTAAACAGCGTGTGGAGAGGAAGCCACACTTCCAAGCAGACAGCTGGAGTGAGGGAAACCGAAGCCGGAGACCGAACCTCCGTGAAGTAAATAAGCTGAAGAAAAGACTTGGGAGGTCATCTAGTGTACTCATAAATCCCAGCCATTACCAAAGATGAAAGGGAAGTCAGAGACATGAGGAACATAGGAAAGAGTGTTCCCCAGCAACACCCCCCCCATAGGCCTCTTGACTTTGTGGGAGGAGCAGCAGGGCTTCCCAGATGGCAGAGCCAGCACTGAGAGGAGCTTGCTTGCCCTAAGACCCCTTTAGGAAATCCTGTTTGTGACGGTGGCTTCACCACGGGGCCGTGAGGATCCCTCCCGTCCCCGCAGAGGCACCCTTCTGGACAGAACTCTGGTTTCTGGTGCCCAGTTTGAAATCTTACTATCGTGTGCACTTAACAAGATAGAAACTACATATTGGATGAAGCCCGGGTCAGGCTTTATTTTGCAAGCATTTACTTATCTTCCTCTTGCCGATGAAATGCTGGTAACTTAATAGCCTAAAAACAAGATAAGTCTCGTCATTTTTCCCGTGTGGGTATACTGAGCAATGACATGGCCGTTTTGACTGCCTTTTAAAAAGCTGGAAAGGGCAAACCCATGGTGCTGTTTCTCTGGCATTGCATGACTTATCTTAAGAGCCTGGGAACAGTAAATGCAGCTTAGAAATGCATGAGGGGTGAAAACACTTCAGCATCTACAGCAAGGAATCCAGAAGGCTCTGTCCCCCAAGAGCTACGTTTAGATGAACAGTTGAGGCTGACACTTTGCCTTTTGCTGTTTGAGTGCTGGGGTGTCAGAGTGGACTGTTAGTTTCCATGTGGGGGCTTACGAGATGAGATTTCCCATCCCTTGCAGACAGGTGGTCAGGCTGTTACTCACAGAGAGATCTGGCTGGCTGCTGGCCTCTGGGCACAGCAGCATGCCATTGCAACACTGGGGATCCCCACGACCTGTGGCCTTACAGTCCAGAGGCCTACTCTGACGGCCTTGGGTGGGGACAGCTTTTGCTGGTCAGTGTCCCTTCTGTGCCAGGAGATCCTTCTGAGGCTGGAGCCGGGAAAACAGTAAGATGGCTGCTCCGATAATGAGTCTCTCCTCTCTTCCCAGGATGGCCCAGGCCTTTCAAAAAGAACTCTGGCCTTTTCAGGTTCTGCACGTTACTTAACAGGTCCTGCATTTATTACATGAATCAAGAGCAGATTTCACAAGGCCCATTCCTGTGAGACTAGGTCAGTCAGTCATTAAGGTAATTATTTAGTAGTTAGAGGAAATATTATGATTTAAAAAAATGTTGATTTCTGGAAGCCTAGGAGTAGAGGTGTCCGTATCCATTTTTTCCCATGAAGACAATTCACAACCATTTTATAACCATCTTTTTAAATGGGGATAGAATCATAATCTAAATCTTCTATGTATTAATGATATTCCCTTCTTAGCTGTAAAGAGCCCCTGGTTCTAATCTCAACACACCCTGGAGAGCTTCTGCTCGCGAAGACAGAATGCAACAGAGGACACCAGACCTCCGTGCTGTTGCCTCTCCTCTGTTTGTCAGGTTGGAAATCTGAGGGAAATCTGAGGAAGTTAGATCAGGACTTCCCGGTGCTGAATGAAAATCCCTCTTGATTTTAGGTTGAGTACCGCATCCAAGCACTGCTCTGACGTCACTGATAGGAAAAACTGGACCCGCTGCCCTGTCGTTTGCTTTTGTGCTTGTCTTTGTTTTGCTCAATAGCCTGTGTGAGTCTGCCCTTTGTTCCTCTAGGCCCCTCTGGGAGTAGTTCATATTTTTTCATCATCTTTCCTAAAGCTGATATGACAGTTCCACAGGGAAGAAGCCAGTAACCCACTTGGATGAACTCGGCCGCAAGCACAGTGCCTTCCTTTTATCCCAGATTCTGGAGCGGTTGTGTTGTTGTTGTTGCTTGGGTTTGGTTAGGTTTTTTTGTTTTGCTTTCTATATTTAAAAGCAAAGAACAAGAAAAGTCCTAGACTTAGGAGTGAAGTGCTCACTTACATTTGTGGTGTTTACACAGTGTAAAGCCTTCATTATCAAGCACGTGGAACCCAGGTTGTATTCCATGGATAAAAGGGAGGATACTTCATCCGCATGCTGCTGATCACCCTGACTTCAGGTCACTGTTTTAACCCTCAGCAGAGTTTCTTTCATTACGTTTGTCACTTCCTTGGTAGTCTTTTTTTTTTTTTTTTTTTTTTTTTTTTGGTTTTTACTAGACAGGGTTTCTCTGTATTGTTTTGGAGGCTGTCGGTCCAGCCTGGCCTCAAACTCACAGAGATCTGCCTGCCTCTGCCTCCCAAGTGCTGGGATTAAAGGCGTGTGCCACCACCACCCAGTTCCTTGGTAGTCTTTAACCCTACATTGTAAGCCTAACAGGGCGGTCTTCCCCCTAAACTCAACGCCATGAAGAGCACATCCCTGACTCCCGTGTAGCTACTGAGCAGTGAACAAACTGCTGAGCACTGTGTGGCCAGCTTGGCTCCAGTTCTTCGTGGGCTTGAAGACCCTGGCTCCTCATTATCACCGTCTTTATTTCCTATAAGCAGCTAAAAAAAATGAGAGCTACCTGGTCTTAATGCTGTGCTTACTGATGGCATTTGACCCATTGACTTGTCTTTGAGAAAGGCATGAACTTTTATGGTTTTGATAGTAATGGCCTCTGTTGTGGTTTGAATGTGAACTATAGCCTGCAGTCCCTCCCATGTGCTTGAACGTTTGTTTGAATACCCCACCTGCTAGTTCTGTCTTTGAGAGGCCATGGGACTCTGTGGCCTGACTAGCAGAAGCTACTCAGTGAGAATAGACCTTGAAGACAATATCCACTCGAGTTCCTGCCAAGCACTCAGGTGATCCACTAAGATGTGAGCAGTGACGCCTGCCATAGGTCATGCAAGAAGTGACATGGGCAGGTTCCACCACCCCAGGCGCAGCTGTTCCGGTCTGCCTGCCTCACCATGGAGAACTCTGTTCCCTGAAACCATGAGCCAGGATAAATCTCTGTCCAAGTGACCTCTCTGCCCCTGATTTTGGCTATTGTGATGAGAAAAGTAATGGATACAGTCCCATGTCCACTCACAGTCACACAGTCTTCTCTGGAGGATACAGAACAGTGAGCCAGCGGTGTGAGCCAGCTTTGCAGCCTCCAGTGCAGTCCCCTGTCGCTTCTTAGCTAGGTGACGACTCATCACTGACCGTCCTTCAGCCTCAGTTTCTAGTATTAAATGAGGCTATTTAGGCATAGCTCCCATACAGTGGCACTTGGGTCTAAATAAACTGGTTCTCGTCCTCTTAGCTTTCTCTTCTGGGTTCTTACTCAGTAGCAATGATTATTGTTATCCGTGTTGTTAAAGCACACGTCTAGAACAGGACAGCCTTATCAGTGGTAACATCAAACATGAGGAGAATTCAG
Organism: Mesocricetus auratus; assembly: GCF_017639785.1. NCBI lineage: Eukaryota > Metazoa > Chordata > Mammalia > Rodentia > Cricetidae > Mesocricetus > Mesocricetus auratus. The sequence continues at coordinate 36,357,596 of NW_024429200.1, forward strand.
GGTCAAATTCCTTGGGCCCTGCAGTGCTGAGATTCTAGACAGCACCCAAGTCTTAGGAGTGAGACTTAAACTTGGGCCACGGCACACTAAGCGTCGTGGCCATGACTCATCAATGAAGTCATGCCTAGTCACGCCAGAGCTCTTTCTGTCTCGACCCTCTGCCTCACCACGGTGTCTGCAAAGGTCAGAGCCAAGCCTACAATCTGGCAAGACACTGAGAACACGAACGAACTTCAGAAAACCCCCTAATAAGACTCAGAAGCCAGGCAGGACTGCCTGGAACAGAGGCCCACAGACTGCCACAATGTGTTGGGGGCTTGTGCCTTTGTAGCCTAGTGTAATCCCCAAGGTTTTCAAAGACTCTGGTTCTGAGCCACAGGAAGAAATGCCTCACACCAGCTCATGGGGAAACTCTGAACAGTCAGGAGGAAGAAACTCAGAAAATGGTGAAAGTGACTCTGTCTCACCATTGTCTTCTTCGAGGAGAGCAAGCAGGCATCTGGCTGTGAGACTAACGACCACAGAATGTGCTAGAGCTTCTGTGTGTCTGACTGGCTGGTTTCGGTCAAGAAGAGGGCAGTGTTTGTGTGCCTTACCAACTGGCTTGTAACACAGTTATGCCCTCTTCCATCTCCTGTGGAACTCCGTTAAGATACCCCTTTTATTCTAATGTTTCTGGAGCATGTTGAACCAGAAGGCTGGACTTAAAAAAAAAAACAAGTAACCTTATAAATTGAGTGTGGTGACACAAGACTGTAATCTTAGCATTCAGAGGGTAGAAGCCGGAGCAGTAGAGTCGGGAATTCAATCAATGTCACCCCCAGCTAGATAGTTAAGTTTGAGGTTAGCCTGAGCTACATGACACCTAGTCTCAATAAAAACTTTTTAAAATATACTATATACATAGTTACTTTTTGTTTTTGTTTGTTTTATGAGGCAGAGTTTCTCTGTGTAACAGTCCTGGCTATCCTGGAACATAGGACAGGATGGCCTTGAACTCACAGAGATCCACCTGCCTCTGCCTCCCAAGTGCTGAAATTAAAGGTGTGTGAAACCAACACCCAGCTACATTGTCACTTTTATGCAAGATTTATCTTTAATCATTGTGTAGAGGTGTGTGCACTTGAATACAGAGGCTAGAGGCATCAGATCCCCCATAGAGCTGGAGTTGCAGGCTTTTGTGAACCAGGTTCTCTGCCGTAGCCATATGTACTCCTAAGGACCGAGCCGTCTCTGCAGCCCCAAAGATTGACTTTTAGTTAATATGTATTGTATCTTCTCAATTGACAGTGATGCTATGGTTATTACAAAACATTTTTAAAGTATGTATGAACGAAGAGTACAGCATAAGCCTAGAGTGTCCTATTTGTGCCAGAAAGTAAAGATACGATTTTGAAAATGTCACAGGCTTTAGCTTGAAGGAGTGACTAAGCTAATCTGAGATATTTTGAATATCAAAATGTGTAGTTACATTAGAAGATTATAACCCCCAAATAAGGTCGAGTTCGTGGTGATGTAAAGAAAGGAACGAGAAGAGAAGGAAGGCTCTTTATTCAGGTAGAATAGTGAAGAGTAGAGAGGAAATGAGGGATTGGACGTTTGACTGTGGATACTAAAACTAGTCAATGAAATGTGATGCAGATCGGGAGCCATGCACTCTTAAAGAAGCTCTATGGGTTTTCCTTTTTAACAAGGAAAAAAAGAGGGGCTGTAGAGATGGCTTAGAGGTTAAGAGCACTGCTCCTCCAGAGGACCTGAGTTCAGTTCCCAGCAATCACATGGTGGCTCGCAACCTTCTATAATGAGATCTGGCACCCTCTTCTGACATGCAGGCAGAACAGTGTATACATAATAAATAAAAATTCCTTAAAAATTGGGAAAAAATAGAAACAAACTATTAACCAAAAAAATGGTCGTTGATTGTGGTTGTGGTTTAATGGGTATTTTTCAACTGTTTGTCTTGCATTATAACATTTTTAGCTCATGAAATATCTGTAATTTGTTTTTCTTTAATAAAATCAAGGATGGTGGCGCACGCCTTTAGTCCCAGTACACGGGAGGCAGAGGCAGGCGGATCTTTGTGAGTTCCAGGCCAGCCTGATCTACAGAGCGAGTTCCGGGAGAGCCAGGGCTGTTACACAGACAGAAACCCTGTCTGGGGGAGAGGAGATGTCTCAAATCATGGTCTAATTTTCTAATTTACACTTCAGTATTCCTTACTATTTGCATGCAGCTAAAACATCTGTCAGAATGAAATCTGAGAAGTCTTTAAGGGAGGATCTGATACACGGTCTTACAACCAGGGTTTGCTTCCCTCAGGACTAACTCTTAGAGTTAGTGAGTAAGGAATTTGTGAACCTTACAGCTCGAGTGAGTGTGTGTTTGCACACGCTGCACCACGTGGAGGCCAGAGGTAAGGGCTGCCAGTGAACCTGGGGGGTCCCTGATTTCAAGTGAGCCCCGGGATCTTCCTGCCCACACTGTCTTGAACTTGAGGTGCTCAACACAACACTCTGCTTTTTACTGTGGTGCCGGGGATCTGAACTCGGGTCTTTTGGCTTGTGCAGCCGGCGCTTTACCAGCTAAGCCATCTCCCTGCCTTCAAAAGCCTAAGACTTGCCATACCTAAAACCTGCTCTCTGGAAACTTCTTCACCTTACCCTTCCTCCGAGGACATATTGAATGTGTGCCATCACATACTCAAGGTATAGTCTTACTTGTGTTTACAAACATTGGCTTAGTAGTTACCAGTCAGGAAAAATAGCAACAGGGATCATGGTAATGAGTCCCTGTGCTCTCAGCAGCAGTTGGGAGGATAAAGTGAGGGAATTGCTTGAGTCCAGACCAGCCTGGGAAATCTGGCAAGCCCTCGTCTCAGGCGGGGGGGGGAGGGGTGATGGGGGAGGGAAGCCATTGTGGCAGGATCCAGACATGGAGATTATTAGCAGTCTCCCAAAGCCTTCACTCTTACCTGGGTGGAGCAGGGAGTTAGATCCCATTCCTGCAAACACTCCGGTGTGATAGAAACTGATTCGGTCGAGCCATTCTGTCTCATCTCTGTGTCTATTAAAAAGCCCTGTCCACTGCCCTAGACCTTCCGTCTACAGAAAGAGTGGATGGTTCTGTTTGCTGTCGGCTAGTGTCAGCCTCTCCCTCAAACCCCAAGCTTTCGAGACGACCTTCTTCCCTTAGGACTGCAATGCCAGCAGCCCCTTTACTCCTAACCTCCAACAGCACTGACCTGGCAGGCGGGGCGAGGTCCAGGGCATATACACATTCCATGGATGGTGGAGCTGTGTGCCCTTTTAATGCCTCAGCCTTGGCAACACTGACCGGCTGAGTTAAGCCTCCAGGCAGCTGTAGCTGAGGGTACATAATTTCCTGACCCATTCGTGTTACCAGTTACAGAGGAGGAGGAGGACGAGGAGGAGGAGGACGAGGAGGAGGAGGAGGCGTCTCCTCTTTGGAGAGGCACCTTTCGACAGAGGAGAAGAACAGTTGGTAAAACTACACCACGCTTTGGGCTTGCTCACATTTCCCTTTGGTCTTAAACTGACTTGAGTGTTCTCAAGTGATGACAGTTGGGCTGGTTGAGAGCCGTTAGTCAAACCCAGTAACAGTATTAATCTGTGGTTGGAAATGACTGTTAAAGTAAGTGCCGGGCTGTTCAGTTGTGGTTTTCCTTCCAGCTTCCCAGGCATGCCAGGCTTCCAGCAGGAGAAATCGAGTCTGTGGTAAAGGAAACCGTTGATAAAAGAAAGAAACCAGTAACTGTCACTACCCATAAGAGCGAGACAACAGCAAAAAAAAAAAAAAATTAATTAATTAGCAGAAAAGAGGATGACAAGGGAAACTGAACAGCGAACGGGTCTAAACCTGGCCAGTTTGATGTGATCATGAGGCTTGAGGCTAGCATGGTGGCAGTGCCTGGGGCGGCGACTCCAGTTTCCAGCCAGAGCAGGAAGCCTTTAAGCACCAAACCCTGCTGGCTACTCTGCTCCGAGCTGGAACGTTGCTCTTGGGGGAAGCAAGACCGTTTTCAGTTTCCTAGCATTGCCCCTCAGGCCGCTGAAACACGGAAGTATCAGGCACCCAGTCATCAAGTTACATGGAAGCGAGCAGGGTTTCCCCCAGCATCCTGCATGCCGAATCTTCTGGGAAAAGTACTCAATAATACTGCTGCCTGTCGGCACTCTGAAGAAAGACACGTTGTAAGGGCCGTGTCTTCACACAGAGGGCTTCAGATTGGCACTGCTCCATGAGTGTGTACCAAAAATATGAAGAGTTTAAGGAGTGTAAGGGATGTGTACCGAAAAGCCAGCCGGGTCTGTACAGGAGCAGGAGAGCTAAAGCCCAGAGTATCCCCAGGACGGTTCGAGCAGTTCTCCCAAAGCATCCATCCGCCCGAGGCAGGAGAGTAGCGTTTCCACCAGCACTTCTGCTACACTTCACTGTTGGTAAGATGCTCGCTGTTGCCACATTTCGTCGTTTCTGCAGTCAGGGCTTGAATTGCCATCAGTCAGTGGTATCTTGACTTCAGTGAAACACTGTCGATGTGCTTGGAAACCGAAGTCCCTCACTTCCTGCATGCCAATGGCTGGTTAACTCAAAATCAACAGGCACTTCAAGTACTAGCGAGGAAAACACATTTTATTGTGGACAATTTTATTATTACTTAGTGTGTAAGTAAGGTTACTTTGAGGCAGTCACAGAGCCCTTGAGTCGATTAAAGAACCTGAAGCTGAGAGTTCCTGGTGCTTGCAGATCACAGCCAGGCGTGGGTGGAGCAGGGCAGAGCTTCCTGCCCAACTTGAGCGGTGTCCTGTTGCTGGTTGGAGCAGGCTCAGGGAGGCTGACACATCTACTCTGAAGTACCCTTCTCTCTGGACATTGGCAGAACTCCCAAATTAATAAACAAAGGTACCAGGAGATTCACCCCAAATAAGGGGGTCAGTAAAACAGGAGACAGGGAAACCTTGTTCCGTTGTGGGGCCTGGTCGTCAGTATGGTGCTGTCACTCGCCAACAGTCCTCAGTGTCAGCACCCCCCACCCCCCACCCCCCACCCCCCCCGTGACATCTTGGCTGCTTTCAGGCCCCAACTTCACCTTTCCCAATAAATCATTTACAGAAAAATGATATTCATGTCCTGTGACCAAAGATATCTCGAAGTTTGCTTTTGCTGCATTTTGGTAAATTAATAAAGAGGAGCATCTCTTGGCTGTCAACACATGCAGAAATTTAAAGCATCTTTTGAAACTTTTCAACACATAAAAGCAGTGTAATCTAAAGTGCATATTAGCTAATCACCGTGTATACAGTTTGCCGTTATATTAAAAACATTTAGAATCTAGTAAACACCTCTTTAGAGGGTTCTGATTAATTAGCTCAGAAAAGGCAAGATGGACATCATAACACATGCCTATAATCCCAGCACTTAGGTAGAGGCAGGAGGACCAGTTGAGAATCAGCCTCAGCAAGTTTGAGGCCAGCCTGGGATACCTGAACCCTTTCAAAAATGAGAAGGACCTGGAGCCTTACTTTTAACACATTTTCTCAAAACACATAATCAACCTGTATGTATACAGTGGTATCACTGGGTACTCTCTTGGCTTCTTATTACATAAGGTTTTACAGTCAGATATTTTTGTTTGTTTGTCTGTTTTTACTTAACCTTAACGTCTCAGTTCCTGTCATTAAATTAGGAACCATCTTTACCCAGCAGGGTTTGTTAGATAATTAATTAGTATAATACCTGTAAAGCAGTCCCTTCCTGCAAGTGCTTGGTAACTGACACTTGGTGGTAGTGTTGGTCTCTACATCTTTTTAGGTTACCACACTTTTTTTTTTTTTCGAGACAGGGTTTCTCTGTAGTTCTGGCTGTCCTGGAACTCACTCTGTAGACCAGGCTGGCCTCTGCCTCCCAAGTGCTGGGATTAAAGGTGTGTGCCACGACTGCCCAGCTTTAATATGTTGTTAATAGAAATAGAATTATTTCATTTCTCTCCCCTCCAGCCCATCCCATACACCCCCTACTCTCCAGTTGGTAATCTTTTTCTTTGACTATTTAATCACATTATAGGTAGGTAGGTAGGTATGTATGTATGTATATGCTTGTATGTACATGCATATACATTATAAATACAACCTGCTGGGTTCATTTTGTTGTTGTCTGTGTGTGTGTGTGTGTGTGTGTGTGTGTGTGTATTTATTTATTTCCAAGACTGATCTCTCTGTGATGGGCAGCCGTTAAGAGGGTTCTTCCCTGGGAGAGGCTAACTCTCTTCCTCTCATTAGTTGCTCTATCTTGGGGGCTAGGATCCTGTGAAATTTTCCTCTCCCCACATTAATATGGCTGTTGATACTTTTGTTGTTCTACTCTTGTTTATGCGTCCATCCATTTCTAGGAAGGACTGTTTCAGTGCAGGTTTCTGGTATTCTGCCTCTTAAAACATTTCAATCCCTTTTCCTCTATGTTCCGTTGCCATAGATGCAGGATCTGTGGTGTAGCTGTATCCATTGGTGCTGGGTGCCTGTTATCCATTGATCTCTGCTTTGTGTTCATTGTGGTTTTCTGGGGTGGTCTCTGTAAGGATTCAGGCATTACACTGCCCCTGTCACCTGGCAGAATGCACTCAGGCAGTACCCTGATCAGCCCAGGGTTCTATGACTAATAGTCTGCTCGCAGGTTCAAAGGACCCTTTTAAAAGAAAGACCCCCACCAGCGGTGGTGGCGCATGCCTTTAACTCCAGCACTGTGGAGGCAGAGGCAGGTGGACCTCTGTGAGTTTGAGACCAGCCTGGTCTACAAAAGCTGGTTCCAGGACAGCCAGCAAAGCCACAGAGAAAGCCTGTCTCGGAAAGACCCCCCAAAGAGAAGGAAAGAAAGACCCCTGCTCACTTATGCTCACTTTCCCTCTCTCTTTGCCAGTGTAACCTGGGGCAGACAGGACTTTTCCTGTCTCCCTCTTCTGTCCTCTCTCTGTCTCTGTATCTCTTTACCTCTTTTCTCCCCCTCCCCTTTCTAATAAAACTTCTCACTGACCTCTGTCTGCCTGGTGTGTTTGTCCCCTGCCTCGGTCACCCTCGCCTGCCATGGAATCCGCAAAGGTCCCCCACGCGCATTACCGCTAACGGTCTCCATCTGCTATGAAGAACGGATTCTTTGAGGGGCGTTAGCTACACGGATCTGTGGGTATAAGGATGAGGCTTGGGGTATAGTAAAGAATTCTGCTGGTCTAGCGGAGAGGAGGTAGCAGAGTCTTTCCTAAGGTCCATGACCTCACCGGCTCTCTGGCTTTTCTGTCTCCACCCTCTGAGGTTGCCACGCCCACCCTAAAGATCTGAACACCTGTTCTCAGGCTTTCACTGTTGAGCCGGCTCCCCCAATCCATAACGGGTAACTCGTGGTCTCCATTCCATTTCTCTAAGACAGATTATCTTGTGTTGGCATTGGGAACTGAGAAAGAATTTCACAGAAATGCTACCACTGACAAGCACACTTGACTAAAAATTTTCCACATCTGCCAACAAAACTCTATTAGTACATTCAGAAAGGAGTCTGTTTCTGTTGTCACTATATTGTCAGCATCCGAAACAGCATTAAACACTCAGTAAACATTCTCTGAAGAGATGAAAACAGTCATGTAATCTCTCAGGGCCTCAGCGTGTCCATCATTATAAGAAGATCACGTTTAAGGAGAGTTGGGGTACAGGGGCATGTGGCAGATGATAGACTCCACTGCTTGAGCACAGAATAAGGAAACACTTGTTCCTGTGTGTGTCCTTTTCCAGACTGTAACCGTTCTCTGGTGATCCTTGTAAACAGCACAGCAAAGCACCATGGGTAAATTAAACCTGGAGATACTTGGCCCAGAAAAAGGAACAAAACAGCAGTATTAAATCTTCCTGGCAAAAGTGATCATAATGAAACCAGGAAAAGGGGAGGAAGGAGAGGATGATGTAGGATTAACAAAGATGAGAACCTTTGGAGTGAGTGAGAATTCATTATGCTTGCTCCCCGCTTGGAGGCGTTGCTTTCAACAGGCAGGCTCGTTCTGCCCCTCAGCGGAGCTGATGCTTTGTTCGTGTGGTTTATTAATTTTCTATTACTCTGGTCTGGGCCGCAGCATGGCCAGAAGCGGAGACACTGGGCTTTTACAGATGAGCAGAGGTGAAGTGGCCGCTTGCCCTCCGTGGTTTGTTAATCAGTTACAGAGCAGCGTTCAGAGCTTGGGCTCCTGTCTCCTGGCCGACGCCCCTTTCCATTACAAAGGACTCGGTGCATCTGTCCCATCCTGGAGTCTCAGCGGTGGACACAATCTTGTCCTACTGTAGAGACAGCACGTCTACCTTGCAAAGCTCATCTGCCAAGACAACCAGTTCCGTTTTTTTTAAAAGCTAGACTCAATCCCCGGGGATTGGAGTAGGTAGCAATAAATCATGCACCAAAAATAACACCTTAGCCACTAAGTTCTGCTTAGTAGGTGATTTCCCAAGGATAAGCCAATGCAATGAGTCATCTCCCTGAGCACTAATTCGCACATTAGTTCTGTTTTACTACCTCGGTGCTTTTGACTGCCTATTTTTTAACCTTTAGAGCCCTCCTGGGAGGTTCAGAGTCTTCTCACAGTGAATATAAAACACTGCTTCATCCTTCAAGGGTCCTGTTCCCTTTTTCTCTACTTCTCAAGCCTAAAACAGTCCAGGATTCAGGAGGTCAGTATTGTGGACCCAGAGAGAGCAAAAGTTCCTCAAGGCTTGATAATTGTACTGTTTCGGTTCCAACTTAAAAAGTAGAGATGAATGTAAGAGCGTGTGTAGGACTACATCAAGAAAACAATGAAACTTGATTGAGTTATATAAAAATGCACACTAATGTAAAGATTATTTGAATATGCGAAATGTATTCCTCTTTCCTAAAGATGATTGAATGTTGCAAGGGTATTTGCAAATCCAATTATAGATTTTTTTTTAAAGCTTCAGGTCACAATTCTGAAGGATATTTGGAAGAGTTAAGTTGGTGAAAAGAGCCAAGTCTTGTTGAGGGGAGAGTGTATAAAGGGAAATTTCTGCTACCAACCACAGAATGATGTATTATGTGGTTCTAACTGTAAAACCAATATGGTTCCAAACAAGGAAGAATCGGGCATTAATGGAACAAATTAAGAAGTCCAGAATGCAGACATCAGCCTAAGAGAAGGTATACTTTATCATAGATCACAAATCTTCCAGGGTAAAGTGGCCTGTCCATCAAATGAGGCAGAGCAACCAGTCAACTTGTTAGAAGAAAAATAGCAATCTAATTCAATCTTCACTAATCCTTGCAAAACAGATGGCAGCTGGCTTCAAAAATTGAGTGGTAAAAGTGAGACCAAGAGAGGATAAAGCAACAAAAGAAATACTTCATAGCCTAAAATGGAAATATGCTTTAAAAATATTGGAAAGTCAAGAGCCAAGGTGTTGATGGATTTCACTACATGAGAACTGAAGGCTGGAGGGATGCCTCCGTGGGTATGAGTGATTGCCGTGCAGTCATGAGGATCAGAGTCATGAGGATCCTGCAGGTACCTATTCCGGCAGCTCTCAGGAATCCAATTTCCTCCTGGATTCATGCGCAGAGGCTCATGCACGTAAACTCTCTTTCACACACAAAATGATACTTTATTTAGATTAGATTTAAAACGTTGGGGTTAGGCACTCGCTCCGTCAGTGAAGTCCTTGCTATTGCAAGCATGAGGAACCAATTTTGAATCCCCAGGACCCACATTAAGAAAAATGGACATGGCAGCACATGCTGTCCACATGCTGGGAGGTGGACACAGGAGGGTTGCTCGGGCCTTCTGGATGACTCCATGAGTGAGAGACCCTGTCTCAAAAAACAAGATAGGAGGCCATTGAGTGTAATAGGGCTAAATTGTCACCAGAGAGACTTCATCAAGCAACTGATGGAAACAGAGGCAGAGACTCACAGCCAAACATTAGGCTGGGCTCAGGAAATCCTCAGAAGATGAGGAGGAAGGATTATAGGAGTCAGAGGGGTCAAGGATACAAGAAAACAAACAGAATCAAAGGAACTCAGAGTCTGAACCAATAACCAGGGAGTCTGCATGGGACTAGCTTAGGCTCTCTGCATATTGTTACAGCTGTGTGACTTAGTCTTGTAGGACTCCTCAGAGTGGGAGCAGGGCCTGTCTCTAACTCCTTTACTGGCTTTTGGGACTCATTCCTCGTATTGGGTCACCTTGCCCAGCCTTAATACATGGGGAGGTGCCCAGTCTCACTGCAACTTGAGATGCCATGTTTTGTTGATACCCATGGGAGGCCTGCTCTTTTCTGAATAAAAATGGAAGGCAGAGGATGGGGGGGAGGACAGGGGGGGGGTAGAGAAAAGGACTGGGAGGAGAGGAGGGAGGGAAACTGTGATTAGCATGTAAAATAAATAAACGTAAGAAATTTAAAAATTAAAAATGTTGTAACAGGGCTAAGTGGGTTTATTAACAGATCCATTCTGATGACACAAGCAAGCAGAAGAGATCCCGTTTCCTTCCCATTCACATGTCCTTTCGTTCAAAGGCAGTTTAAGAAAACTACACATTACGCTATAAATACCTCAGGACGGTTTGTCCACACTGACTCTTCCATTTCCTAAAACGAAAAGCTCACGGGCCCACAGGGAGGGCGGGGGGATGGGGGAGCTGGCTTTGTTCACCAGCCTTATTTCAGCAAGCACATCCAAAGGCTCAGAACTTCCCCTGATGACTCACCGCAGTTGTCAAACACCAGCGTCCCTCTGTTTTGACCCCCTGCTGGAAAGATGTGGAGCACCAGAGTCTGAATCATGTGCTTGTGTTTGGTTCATATCTGAATTTGCATCTGTCAGTGTGTCCACCCATGAAAAAAACTACATTCTTCAGATTTTACTGAAGAAGAAGAAAAAAAAGCATTCAAATGGGCCTGTTTCATCCAGATAGTCTGTAAAATCTCTAAGGAATGCTGTGGGCTTTGTTTCCTGTACTGAATTGTTGAGTTATCACACAGTATTGGGCCCCCATCCAACATGAGCTAGATAGAGGGAATACTGTGTTCACACAGGATACCAGCTGTCTTCACACTTGTAAAGAAGGGAAATACACTCCTCGTCATTCAGTACAGACTGGAAAATCGTGGCAGAAAGTGTGTGCCTAGATAATGCCCTAGAATGTGTCCTTGATCCCTGTCTTCACAGAGGCTGTGGGTGGCGGTCAGTCACTGCTCTGTTATGGCCGTAACCTCTTCTTGTCTCTAGTTTGCAAGCCAAGTACTACATCGCCAGGGTTGCGATTCCACTCAGGCTACAGTGCTGTTTGAGAGAGACCTTCAAAGTACCCACCCATCATGAAAAATACTAATCTAGTAAACAAGTCTCCTGAAAACTTAAGCTGGGCTGGAGAGGTGGCTCAGCAGTTAAGAGCACTGGCTGCTCTTCCAGAGGACCTGGGTTCAATTCCCAGCACCCACATGGCAGCTCCCAAACTGTCTGTAACTCCAATTCCAGGAAATCCAACATGCTCACACAGACATACATGTAGACAAAACACCAACAGATGTAAAATAAATAAAAGAGAAAAGAAAGAAAACTTAAGCTGGCTCTTGGGTCAGTACAATATGATCTGTCCGGACACGTGCTGTTTTGTTGGTTGGACGCAGTAATAATTTTCCAGTTCTCACAAATAGGCAGTGTCTCCAACTCTAAAGGGCCAGGGTTCATACTTTATACTAAGCATATTCTAAGTTTAAGAGGTTATATGAGAAAATCAGTTTTATATTGTGTAGAGTATTTATAGAGAATGTTCAAACTGTCCGCTGCAACTTCAGGTCATCTGTGGTATTCCCATGGTTCTTTTCTGAGGGAAGCTTTTAAAAATTAATTTATTAGGTTTAATTTTGGTAGGTATGTACCTGTGCTTGTGGAGATTAGAAGACCATGTCTTTCCTTCCACTTTGTGGGCCCCAGGGGTCAAACTCAGGGCATCAGGCATCAGGCTTACTCTTACTCTGGTCAGTGTGAGACCTTTGCAGTATGGTGAACTGTTCACATCTGGTACCAAGAAAAAACTTCATTCAGTGATTTATTTTTACGGCAGTTAGCAAAACTCACAGTGTTCCTAAGTACCGAGATGCCAGCACACCTCCCTGTGAGTGGCAATCTCACGGTGTTCCTAAGACCGAGATGCCAGCACACAGCTCCTGTGAGTGGCTCCTCCTTCCCTAGTGGGGAATTTTCCTGTCTCTGCTTCAGTCCTTCCTTTTCATGAGGAGGCTTTCTTCCTTCCTGGACTGTTTTTCTCCGCTGCCTCTTCCTCCTCTCCTCTCTAATCCTTTTCCCTTTATTGTGCCTTCGCTGTATTTCTCTCCCTTGGTCTTCCAAGCAGCCCCTCCCTGCCTACGTGCCCGTGTGAGGTCAGCACCAAGGCGCAGCTCCGTCCTGTGTGCCTTCTTGCTGCGCCTGGTGGTTTTGGCAAAGATTCCAAGTTAGGATAAAAATTGTGAATGAGCCCCGGGTATTAAATACTCATTTCCGGGCAGATATCCGTGCATACATACGTATGCAAATAGGCATGTTCACACCTGAATGCATGAACTTGGAAAGCCAGATAGCAGATTTTGAAACAAGGGACTGAAGTTCGTGGAGGAGAAGGGGAGTCTTCATAAGGGGACAAACTGCAGCCATTCGACAGTGCTCGGCGAGTTCCTTTGTGGACACTATGACACAGAGGCTTGCACCCAAGGCAGAGCTAGTGATGGTGTGGAGGCCAGAGTCAACAAGTAACAGAATGGGCAAGCAATGGAGTGGAGCACAGTGTTTGACAGGGAGCCGCGTCAGAACAGCCTTTTTTTTTTTTTAGGCAGGAGTTTATTATTTTACTTTATTATTTAATCCTAAACGAATGTTTTTTCAGATGGTAAAGATTCTCCTGTATTCTTATGATATTCCGAACGTGTGTCAGCAGGTGAGGTAAAATATGTGTTTGTCACTGTTTCCCTATAGGCCAGAAGTGGTTTTCTGCCTAGGATCTGTAATATTTGCTTAGAAACATAATTCCTTAATGATTTATTTTAACCGGTCGATGTTACGTATTAAACAGCCCACTACTATAAGCTGTGCCGTTTCCGTAGTGTTTAGTGGGTTCACCACCACGTTCCACCATCTCCACATTGCATTTCCGAACATTTTCATCACCCCGGGGGGAGCTCAGTGCTCAGTCGTGGTCTGTCTCAGACAAGAACTTGATGGATTATAAACAACAGAGTTTGTTTCTCACAGTAGGGCTCGTAGTTGGGGGATCTACGACATCCAAGGTATAGAGCCAGAAGATGCTGGGTCTGAGGGCCGCTTCCTTCACCTTCTCAGCAAGAGGATCCCTGAAGAATTTTCCTGAGGACACCAGATAGCCCCACTCACGATCCTGTTCACAAACAAAGGCCTTCATTCCTAACCATCACTTTGAGGGTAGGATTTCAGCTTATGAACTGTTTGGGGACATAGATACTGTATGGATCGTATAGTCAACTCCCCAGTGAACCCCAGTTCTAGACAACCACAACTCTAGCTTATGGTTCTGTGGGTCTGTATCCATGTATCTGTATAAACAGACCCATTCCATATGTGTTCTTTTGTGACTGGATGCCTATACCCAACATTGTAGCTTCAAAGGTTACCTACCTCTTGTTGTAGTACTTCATCCTCTCTTTGGTTTTTCAAGGTAGGGTTTCTCTGTGTAGCTTTGGAGACTGACCTGGCCTCAAACTCCCAGAGATTTCCCTGTCTCTGCCTCCTGAGTGCTGGGATTAAAGGTGTGCTACTTCATCCTCTCTTATGGCTAAATGATATCCCGTCGCATGCCTGTTCATTCTTTTTATATTCATCAGGTGATGGGCGCTGGGGTTGTTGCTGCTTTTGCTTATTAGGAATGGTGTGCACACATCTTGGTACAGACATGTGTTTCAGTTCTTTAGGATATGTACTGAGATATACCTAACTTCTTGGTTTTCTCAGAACTCACTCTCCAGTTTTTAATGAACTGTGTTGTACATTTTAGTTATAAAAGATGCAGCTAAGATTAATTTTGTTAGTGGCTAGGGAGATGGTTTTGCAGTTCCGACGGCATACTGCTCTGACAAACTGGAGTTTGTGGGGGCAGGGCTTACTACCAACTGTAACTCCAGCTCCAGAGTATACCAAGCCCTCACACTCACGTCAACAGATGCTTGCGTACACACACATGCTCCTGGGTTGTTCTGCATAGCTATGAAAACACTACACTCGTAAAACCCTGCTTCTTCTCCCAAGTCAGGCTCGGTCGCTCTCCAGGTCATCTTACATCAGGTGTTTCTCCGTCTCTCCACGCTGCCTCACCCTGCTGGGGTAGGCCCTCGCCGTCTCTTGTGTGCTGTTGTCCCCCTTGGCCTGGTCCTATCCCCACAACTAACTCAGTAAACTCTGGCCATATTAATCCCTAAACCACTGCTCTGTTTCACTGTCTACTGAAGTCACAAAGAGCACCCTACCTACTTCCCAAGGTAAGTTTAATTTCCTACTTCCCCTCGGGTAAGTTAATTCCCACTTGTAAAAGAGGGCTAATCAGGCCACTTCCACATATTAAATAATTGCACTGAGTGTGAGGGCCTCATCAGTAACATGAAATCAACATCCCTGTGTCACCATGCGTTTCTTTATCTTTCTTCCAATAGGAGCAAGAATTTGGATGGTAAACATGTGTGTTCATAATACATGTTTACATTTTTAGTAAATTGTTGTATTATTAATTAACAGTGTAATTCAAATAACAATTATGTGGATTCTAAACACTTTTTTTTTTGGTCGAGACAGGATTTCTCTGTAGCTTTGGAGCCTGTCCTGGAATCCGCTTAGTAGACCAAGCTGGTCTCGAACTTACAGAGATCCGCCTGCCTCTACCTCCATAGTGCTGGGATTAAAATTGTGGACCACCACCACCTGGATAAACACTTTATTTTTTAATTTACTTTTATTTATGAGTGTGTGTGTGTGTGTGTGTGTGTGTGTGTGTGTGTGTGTGTGTGTACATGCATCATGTTTATGCAGCAAACCGCAGGCCTGATGAAACGTCTGATCCCGGGAACTAGAGATTACAGGCTGTTGTGAGCCACCTGATACAGGAACAGGGAACCAAACCCAACAGCAGCAAGTACCACTGAGCCACATCTCTAGTCCCTCTAAATGCCTTTTATTATAAAAAAAAAACCACACATAAGATTATATAATTTAAAATATCGAGGTGCATTTCATAGCAAGGGTTTTGTCTCTGCCTGTGAATTAGAGCCTTGTATGCTAAGTGGTTGTCATTCAATTGGCATTTCTTAAGTCAATCCAAGAATTGGTTTTCTATAGAGTCTGACTGATTTGAGTACCTGGTAATTGTAGAGTGTTAAGTTAACATTCTTAGATAACAACTATAGAGGGGAGTGTAGAGCGAGTATAGAATGGGAAGGTAATATTTTGTGAACGGTCACTTTCTGGGCATGGAAAATTCCTCTACCCACCAGGGAAGGCAGCGGACGAAGCTTGGCCACAGTCCAGATGCAGGTTGCAGAGGTGTTCCATAGGGTGACCCCTGGCTTCCCTGCCCGTTTGGTACAATGGAAGCCTTCATAAATTAAATCTTTCATCTTCCGTTATGCATGAATCATTTCCTTTCCGTAACAGACATGTCTATGTACACTCATGTAGGGAACACCCCAATTCTAAATGCTGGTTTCCACTGGTCACTGAGCTCACCCATGGTATCTGTATGTTCTTCTTAACTGTTTGTTTAAAAAGACATTAATCTGAGACTTGGCCCCTTTGCAATTGGACCCAAGAAAGTTCACTGATAACAGGCTTACTATGTGGTGCTTACAGACTTTTATAAAGCTATATACAGAAGAGGGCATGGTTTTGCCAGTTCAGACTTAATGAGATACCTTTGATTAGTTACAAGATCTTTAAGGTGCTTAATAAATACATAGTAACCCAGAGAAAGTACTGCTAGGCTTAAATATAAGAAAGCTCCCTGTGGTAATGTGTGAGTTTTGTTTTTTCTTTCCTTCTTTGTTGTTTTCTATTTTTTGAAACAAGGTCTAACTTTTCTAGCCTTGCCTGGCCTGGAACTTGCTATGGAGACCAGGCTGGCCTTAAACTCCAGTGCTGGGGTTACAGGTGTGTGGGACCACACCCAGCCTCTTTCCCTACTAATTTACCATTGGAAGCACTTAATCATCCAGTACAATGTTGACCAGGAGCAAGAGGGGGGGATCTGTTTTGAAGTTGGGCATTCTAGTGTATGATAAACTATCACTTCATGGATCCTATGAAGTAGGTGTTGTTATCACCATTTACAAATGAGTCAGCTAAGAATAAAACAGGCCAAGGGACTTTCCTAAAGTCATTCAGGGAGAAATGGTTAAGTTGGGTGTTTCCAGTAAGGGCCGTACAAATCTTTTCTCCAGTCAGCAAACATCCTTCAAGCTTTGGGCTGGCCAGGCAGCACAATGGTAGATTACTTGCCCAGCCCCTGGGAGGGCCCTAGGTTTAGTTCCAGCACCGCGGAAAACTACATTGTATATTAACAGAAAGGAAGACATAGGAAAAAAACTTCAGGAGGCTTGAGGAGAATCCTTGCCTTAAGACACCAAAAAGTTTGCTTGTTTTGATGTTTCTGTGCCGTAGATGGTATTGAATGGACAACTGACTTCGCCCATAGTTTTGCCACTTCATAGTAGGAATAATAAATGAACTGTGGTCATTTTGTAAAGGACTTCAGGGCTATCAAAGGCTTAGTGGGTAAAGATCCTGGTTGCCAAACCTTTGGCCTTAATTTGGTCTCCATCACCCGCATGTTGGAAGGAGAGAGCCAACTCCTAAAAGCTGCCCTCAGACTTCCACACGTTCACTGTGGCACTCATGTATGTATACACACCATAGATAGAAAGATAGATAGGTAGGTATGCAGGCAGGCAGGCAGGCAGACAGACAGACAGACAAAGAAGTTTTGAAACCAGAGTTTAATCTTCGCATTAACAACTAGGAAACATAAAAAGGAATATCTTAACAGAAAAACGTGGAAATAAGTTAAAATAATTCATAAAGATCATTCCAAAGGTGTGCCTTGGTGGTAGAGTATATACTTGGCTTTTGTGAGATCGTACACCCCAAAATGAATGTTATACTATTTCATTTCCAGGCATCCACACACATACAAATACTGACAAATAAGTTGGTGTCAAAGCCCTAGTTCATGTGGGAAGTCACAATAGGAAAAGATGACTGTCTATAAGTCAGGGGTGGGTGAGTAACTGTGAGGAGGTCAGAGGGTAACTTGAGTGTTGGTTCTTGCCTTCCCACCCTTTTTTAAGACCGGGTCTCTTGTTCACTGATGCCTGCATAGACCCACAGATTTTAGGGGAATCTCCTCCTCTGCTTCCCATCCCAACACTGGGGTACCGGATCCCATGGGATTACATTCACGCACCACGAGACCAGGCTTCTCATGGGTTCTGGGGATTTGAACTCAGGTCCTCGTCCCGCTTACATAGCTAGCCCTACTCAGCAAGCCATCTCCTCGGCCACTCAAAGCATAGACAATGACTGTGGGCTGTTTTCTGTAGTTACGCTTTCCACTTCATCTGTATGTGGTATTTATTGTTGTAAATACGCATTCCTTCCTTCTGTGTTTACTGAGCACCCATTGGTGACCAAGTCTTGCTCCTCATTAAGAAGAGAGTAATATATATGTGAATATATGCACACACACATATATGTAAGGACATGCTCAAAACTAAAAACAAAAAAAATGCTGAAGTCATCTCAAGAATGCCGGTAAGGAAGCCGAGTATTGGTGGCCCACGCCTTTAATCCCAGCACTCGGGAGGCAGAAGTAGGTGGATCTCTGTGAATTCGAGGCCAGCCTAGTCTACAGAGCGAGTTCCAGGACAGCCTCCAAAGCAATACAGAGAAACCCTGTCTCGAAAAACAAAACAAAACAAACAAACAAAAAAAGAAAGAATGCCGATAAGGTAGATTATACACACATGTGCACAGAGGCGAGGGACTCACAGGGCTGATGAATAATAACACAATTTTTGGCTAGCAGAAACTGTCATTTATCTTTTTTTTCCTTTATTTGACAGTATACTTGTAAAAGGGATTTTTTCAAATTACTTTTCTATTATTTTAGCTTTAGTTATGCTATTGTTCACGAAACAGATGTGTTCCTTCCTGCGACAGATGGCAGCTTGTTTATGTGTGGAATAGAAAAGAATAAAGTTTGGTCCCATTATGTGTGACTGGGCTGAGCAGTGACTAAGTAGTCCGCGAAGATCCAGTCACGCCTGAGTGAATGGGGGAAGGCCACCCTGGGGTCAGGGAGAAGCTGTCACATCCATGCTCAGTTACAGTGTCGGGGGCTTCTGGGGCAGTCAGGGTTGTCTTCAGGCAGTGGGGTGAAATTGAATTTGAGGTACTAGGGAGAGATCTAGGTACCCATAGCGCTGGCCACGCCCACTTGGGCGTGGTCACAAGTAGGTAGATCTCTCCCTACGTGGGCCAGCCTCGTTTGGTGTGTCTGTGCTTTGCCGCCTCTGCAGGTGAGATGTGATTGGAGGGATGCGTTGTTATCAGGGCACAAGTTGGCACAAGCGGAAAGAATGGGTCCCACTGCAACAGCTAAGGGGTCTTAGGACGTGACTGGCTGCAAATGCCCAGCAGTACTAATTCTCCTGCCTCCTGGGGGAGAGCAAGCAGAATAATGCAAGTGAGGGAGAGGCACCTGTCAGTCGACGCCAACCAAAAGACTGTTTGGTGCTCATCTGACTGATTCAGTGTAAATGTTCAGTGACTGATCATAGGATACAGGTGAGAGGAAGCGTGAGCCTTAAGACTAAGTGATGCTTCCAAAGCGCTCGGGGTTAGCTGGGTGATGTGTTCGCTTGCAGAGGGATTTAGTTTTCTTGGCAGATTGAATGTCTAACAAATAGCGCTAAAACCAGCTTTTTAAAAAGAGAGAGAAAGAGGTAAGTATAGAAACAGTCTTATAAAGCAAAAGAAGTATCCTAAGTTGGGTGATAGGACAAGCAGACATAAGCTTAGAAACAGCCCTCGTGGAAGGCAGAGTCAGCCATTGCCTTCAGCAGAAGGGTGTGTGCTGTTCTGCAAGGGTGTGCTGAAACTATTGGAAAGTCATCTAACGTAACTGTGGTTTGAGATACTAATAGTGTAATTATAAAACGTTTGAGCTTTGGTAATGTCCTATGTAATAAAAAATGATTTTTTCTCATATGTTAGTCTTATAAAGTATTTGTCTTTGCTTTTCATTAGCTAACAAGAAAAAAAATGTATGAAAGAAATATATTTGTAAATTTTTAAAAAGCCAGTCTTCAGATTTGCTACTTTCAACAGAAATATCTCTGTTGTTGATTTTCATCTTTAAATAATAAATTTTACAGAATTAGCGGGTATGTGACCCAGAAGAAAAAGAAGACAAAATGGTTTTGCTTTGTGGTTCCTTTAAAAAAGAAGATGTATGTCATTTTCTTCCCTTAGTGCACCTGTGTCCCATTGGGTACCATTGAGCACTCATGTCCATCTTCATTCCTCATGTGGGGCCTCTCTAAGGCATCTTGGAAATTCTGGGACAGACAGGGTTGTCTTCAGGCAGCGGGGTGAAATTGAATTTGAGGTACTAGGGAGAGATCTAGGTACCCATAGCATTGGCCACGCCCATTTGGGTGTGGTCACAAGCAGGTAGATCTCTCCCCACGTGGGCCAGCCTCGTTTGGTTTGTCTGTGCTTTGCCGCCTCTGCTTCTTTCTGTCGTCCTACATGTTTGCTTCTGCAGCCCTCTGCTCGACTCTTCCCGGCTCAGTTCTATGTCAGCAATAAAGATCCAACCAAGTTCGCCTCATTTCTCCCCCAAAAACCACTAAACAAAAAATCTTAATCTAAAGTCAATCTCTGTCCCTTGAGGCTGGACACAGATACAGTGCCGTTGGTGGTGACAAGCAGGGAGGGAGGGAGAGACAGAGAGAGAGAGAGAGAGAGAGAGAGAGAGAGAGAGAGAGAGAGAGAGAGAGAGAGAGAGAGAGAGAGAGAGAGACTCTCTGACCTCAGTCAACCTGCGTCCCTTGTCTCCTCAGAATGCATAGACTTGCCCTTGAGATCATTTTAGATTTAAGAACATCAAAGACAGATCATGTCCCGAGTTCTCTGTAGCTCTCCTACATGATAAAAGCTTTTTGTTGTTGTTGTAAGATTTTTATTTTATGTGCATTGGTGTCTGGCCTTCATGTGTGTCTGTGTGAGGGTGTCGGGTCCCCTGGAACTGGAGTTACAGAGAACTGTGAGCTGTCGTGTGGGTGCTGGGAATTGAACCAGGGTCCGCTGGAAGAGCAGCCACTGAGCCGTCGCTCCACCCCGTGATGAAAGCATTTATTCTTGTTCTTGATCCCTTGCACTCCGCCATTCTCCTCGTGTGTGCAAGTTACCTCCTGTAGACTTCAGCCAGCTCATATGAACTGCTCAGAATTTTCTGCTAGAAATCAGACTGCGCTCGCTAAATTTTTCATCACACTTGTAGTCGGCTTCTTAGCATCTTCCCCTACCATGTGACCCATTTTCATTGTCTGTTGTCTATGTATCTGTGTACTGGCAGCTGACATTTTACTGCATACAGTCATAGCTCAGTGGCTCTGTGTAACCCAAGCCAAACCATAACTGCTGCAAAGCAGAGTCACACACCAAGTTTCCCCAGGGCGGCGACACCCATTCTGACCTGTACCCTGAATTGCGGGTCAGAGATTTCACTCTCCACAGAGGGCATCATCTGAGTGTTCCCAGAACAAAGGCTGTACCTAAAGCCCAAGAGCTGATTGAAAGATGGCAGAGCCCGTTCCATCCTGTAGGCCAAGTCCAGCCAAAAAGTAGAGATAAAACCGATAGCAGAGGAGATGGGCCTGGGCCTCCTCTGCTGGAGCACCCAGCGGTATGATGGACTTCTGTTCAAAGATGTCATGGAGCCGGGCGTTGGTGGCGCATGCCTTTAATCCTAGCACTCGGGAGGCAGAGGCAGGCGGATCTCTGTGAGTTCGAGACCAGCCTGGACTACCAAGCGAGTTCCAGGACAGCCTCCAAAGCCACAGAGAAACCCTGTCTCGAAAAACCAAAGATGTCATGGAAAACTTTTCCAGGATAGAAGAGAGTCAAAAACCCAAGTGGTAAGGGCTTGAGCCCCTGCATAGCTGAGTACGGGGCTGCGTTTCCGTGCCAAGACCTGTGTGCTAAAAACGTCTTACCTTCAGAGTAGGCCCCTAGGTCAGGAGGCTGGTCGGAGAGGTGCCTTCTCTTTCCTCTGGGTCTCAAGGAATCGAGAAGGCAACCATGCCATTTTACAGAGCAGAACGTGGATCCCCCTCCCCCCACCCCACCCCCACCCCGACTTCCCATCCTCTCAAACTGAGAGTGATCCGTTTCTGCCGTTTCTATGACCCTTCTCTGGTTCATGGTTCTGTTGTAGCTGCCTGAATATACTAAGACACGTACCCCAGAACAAGGAGAAGGATCCATTAAAGATGGCCTATTTGCTTGTTTCTCTATAGCTGTGGCCAGAGTATTGATATTAAGCCATTCTGTGATACTCAAAAGAAATTTCTGTTGCCACCATGTTCATGAGATGTCATACAACTGTCACGGTTACATAGACACATAGTCAGCTCACTGGGTTAACCGATACTCCTTGCTCTGTATATAAACTTGGTTAGCCTGGTATCCCTGTCCCTCAAGCCTTTTAAACATGTTTAATAGTAGGGAGGGTCAGTTATATATTCCTACACATCAGAATGTCATTTCGACTTTGCCTTTATAGTTTCCTCTGATAATTGAGCAAACATCTGAGTGAAAAGAAAGGGAAATATTGTTTCTAAAGTATGTGTATTTGGTACTTTGGAAGATAATTTTTTTGTTTGTTTGGTTTTTCGAGACAGGGTTTCTCTGTATTGTTTTGGAGGCTGCCCTGGAACTCGCTCTGTAGACCAGGCTGGCCTCGAACTCACAGAGATCCACCTGCCTCTGCCTCTGCCTCCTGAGTGCTGGGATTAAAGGTGTGTGCCACCAACGCCCAGCTGGAAGATAAAAATTTAATATGAGCAAAAAGATTGGGCCTAGGAGCAGAGTCTTAAGGATCCAAAAGGATCATTGCCTTAGTCTATTAGATAACTGTAAATGACCCCTTAGACTGTGTAGCATCTTATAAACAACCGAAGTGTTATGTTGTGTGTGGTTCTTTAAAGTGGGAAAACTAAAATGAAGACGCCAGGGGGTCCTGTGTCTAGTGAAGGTTGCCTGCTTCCAAAACACCAGCTTCTTGCTGCCTCCTCACAAGGCAGAAGGGGCAGGGCACATCTCTCCACTTCTGAAACCTCTAATCCCACTCGTGGAGACTACTTCTGAAACCTCCAATCCCACTCGTAGAGACAGAGTCCCACCTCTTCATAGTGTGCCTGACATGCGCACTCAGACCATAGCACCACCCGCGAGTGAGTGCACAGAGGACGCAGCCCGGATAAGCGGGTGGGTCGCTTTCTTCCTCGTTGAAGTAGAACACAATTTAAAGGCTCACAGACATTCGGGAAACAGTCTCATTACAGGATCCCCACAGCACTAGCATGTGAAACACAAGGACTCTGAAGTACCCCTTCCCAGAGTCCCATGCTGTGTCTCCCCAGTGACTTCAGCTACAGAGAACTGAGCTAAGAGAACATTAGTAATGAAAATAAATGCGTTTCAACACAACTGTAAGATACACAGCGCAGGCTTGGGGGCAAAGCAGACCTGGTTTGAGTTCCAGGTCTGCAATTCTTTAGGCATTGATTAAGTCGTGTCACGTACCGACTGTTGATCCTGTGTCCTCGTCTGTAGTGATGATGGTAATGCTTCATTGCTCCTGGAGTTTTTGTGAGAAACAATGGTACCCTGTTTGGGGAACCCTTGGAGATGTGCTAGATACAACATTTACACTCTATAAAAGATAGCTGCTAAGAGTCCATAATTTTTCGGGTTGTTTTTCCTTTAGAATTTTTGTTTGTTTGTTTTTTAGTTTTATGGCACTTTTTCACTTTTTGCTTTGCTATTTTTGAGACTTGTGGAAGGGCTAGGAAGGTAGCTGCCTCGGTAATAGAACACTCACTTTCTATATGTGTGGCCCTTGGTTTGTAGCCAGTTAACAACAACACACACACACACTATAATTGTTAATTTGTTATCTAATATGATAAGGCATACGGTTCTTGATAATGACCTATAAATACTTTTAAGAAGGTTGATAGAGCCAGTTGTAGTGATTTGACATGGAGAAGCTGAGGCAGCAGGCTGGTGGGTTTGAGGCTACCTTGAGTGGTAATGAATTCCAGGCCAGAGTGGGCTTTGCAATAAGGCTCTGACAAAAAAAAATTAAAAGGGAAAAACAGCTGTTTATGCCATTCACTGAACAAGGAGTTGAGGAAGATTTGTGGGCATAAACAACAACAAAATATATTCAATAAGTGTGTGTCAATTAGGGGAAAGTGTTAGGACAGACTTATGGGGAAACCTAGAGACATCCCCACCCTCAAAGGACTATTTGGTCTACTTGGGAAAACACCAGAAATGTCACAAAGGGAGCTTATTTCAGTGCCAGTGAAATGGTTGCTGTAGATAAGGAAAGCTTTGAGTTCAGAGGGGGACACAGTTGCCTCTGAGGCCCAGAGCTAAGATTTTTGAGCATGTGATGGTTAGCAGCTATAAAAGTAAGAGAAAGGAAAGAGGAATAATTAAGAGACCCAACAGTGGCGTGCTACAGGATCCAGGAGAGAGGCCCAGAAAGAAGTACCCAAGTGGTGTGGTGTGACGGGCCCTCTGAGGACAGCCTCGGGACCCCACACACCTTCAGTAGAAGCTCTCACCAAGGTGGGCTCCACCCTGCTGGCCAGTTAAACTGACCTTTAAAACCTGGGCCTGTAGACCACGATAGCTTTGTGGTTGCAATGGCAGCAAGCAGAATACATGGTCATGGAAGTCGACAGCCACCAAGAGTGTCACTGTCGCAGGAGAAATGCATGGAAAGCCTTCCTTGACCAGAGAGGGGCGGTCACACTTCTTCCTCCCACCAGTACGGCGTCTTTGGCTTTCTGCTGAACAGTGGTAACGACAGTGATTGGAATGTGACTTCACAAAATGCCTGCTCTTAAGATGTGTCTTTATTCTTCTAGGCCTCTTTTTCGTGGAAGTTCAGATGTGGATCAACTAGGAAAAATCTTGGAGTAAGTAACAATGCTAGTCTTGCGTCACACAAAACATTTGCAGTGACTTTCCTCTGACGTTCTTGTCTCTCTCTTGTCTCTCTTGCCTCAGGCTGCAGCTGCAGTCTGACTAGCTGGTGTGGTGAGTGGGGACACAGGAGCTATGTCACACAGGGCCGGTCATGATGTGTAGCCTGCTGTGCTCTGGATGCTTGTGTGTTGCCTGGGTGGGTTCTGCTGCTCCTCCATGCTTGGCTGAGCTCTCAGCGCCAGCTCCATAGTGCAGATGGTCACATCAAGTTTACCTCCCACGAGAGACGGGACACTTGGTGGGATCCCAGCCTGTCTAGCTAGGCATCCTGTTCTCATTGAGAGTCCCAGATCATTCTTGTTGGTTTTACATTGCATTCCCAAGCCAAGGACAAACATGGTGCTCGGCCACATTTCCCCTCAGAACACCAAAACAGGGAATGAGAGTCCTAGGTTCTCATCTTAGCCTGTGGCTGCATAAACCTGTAAGTGAGAAGTTGCACGAAGAGACCCCCTAGAGTGCATTTACTGCACTGTGCCCGCCTCTGGTTGCTGATTTAACCCTTTTTCTTTGAAGTTTTTCACCTGAGGGATGCAATGACTTCAGGTTCTCCATGCGTTCTGTTCTCCCGCTCGCTCGCTGCTTCCGGTTGTCCTCTCCATCGCCCGGGGGTGATTTGCAAACTTCATTCATGCCTGCGCACGGGCGTGTGTGTGTGTGTGTGTGTGTGTGTGTGTATGTGTGTGTGTGTGTGTGTGTGTGTGTGTGTGTGTGTGTGTGTGTGTGTGTGTGTGGTTGTTGCATGCTTTCGTGTCCCTGAATGTACCTGGACCTTTCTTCCACGAGGCATGCTGGGTGGTATCCTTTTAGGAAGTGTGTTTTTGCCAAGCCCCACCCCAAGTGAGGTGGGCTGGGAAGTGTGTGGGGATCCCTGCTAAAAATCACCACCATCATTGGCGACATTTTTGTGAATTTCAAGTCATTTTTATGGATTTCAAATCTATAAGACTCTTCACACACACACACATGCGCAAAAAACACACACACACACACACACACACAATGCCCCTATGGAATTATTTACTTGAGTATGATTGCTTTAAACATGGAATTCACCCCAAAGCTACTGACTCGGTTCTTTGGGGAACTGGGAGCTGCCCCTGCTTTGAAGCTGAAAGAACACTGGCTGGCTTTGGCTCGTGTTGGGTAGTTACTTTGTTTTGTTGGTCTGGTCTGGTCTGGTCTGGTCTGGGGACTTCCCAGGTCCTGGGCCCCCACCAGTACCACGTCTCCTGACAGTCCTGTAAAATGGATGCGTTCTCCACCAACCCCTTCTGTTACCCTGTCTTTGCATGGCAAGCTCCTCTCGTTCCCTGGTGGACTCGTGTTTTCCCCCTGGGGCTGTGGAATGTGTCCTGTGTGCATGTGATCTTCAAGGGGGCACCCAGGGAAGTAACGTTCTAGTATTCACCTTTGGAAGGAAAGGCAGTCTTGGTGGCATCCGCCTGCTGGGCCCTGGAGGTCATCGCCTGCCCTCCCTCTCTTACTCCTCCTGGGATTCCTGCCCCCCCCCCCCCAAGGCAGCCTACAGACCTGTAGCACTGCATGTGCTCTTAGACCACAGGCCCAGTGCACTGGGCCAAAAGGGACATTTGGCTTGTCCCGTGGGAAAGCCTAGTTGACTTTTAGCCAAGGCCTGGCACTCCCCCGTGGCTAGCAGAAAGGCAGCCGCAAAGCCTTGTATGTTTTATGCCTTTAGATTTTACTTCTGGTTTTGCTTCATTCTCCTGAATGGTCCTTTCAACAGAAAAGGGACAATGCTGCACCCTAGTGTCACTGCTGAACTACTTGAAGTTATTTCTACCCCATCCACCACAACCGTTTATAGGTTCTGTGCCCCTCAGTCTTCCCAGTGTAAATGTAAACTTTCAGAGCTTCTGTTCACCTGTCCAAACAGCGAAACACGACGCAAGCCTTTTCTAGTGAGCGCGTCACAGTCTGATCATGCTCCTTATGGACCGTGACAGTCCTTACTGCACACGAAGCTGATTTTTTTTTTAAGGAAAGTTGTATTCTCATACTCTTAATAAGGTAAGCTGTAGACAGATTTCTGTTTTCTGAGAACATCGAGTGCTTCAGAAGTGTGTTAGGCCACACATTTAGGGCATCTTCTAAGAATGGTGGCCTAGCTAAATAGAAGTATGGTACGAGATATAGAGTAAGGAGTCCTGAGTGTGTGGCCTGAGATATAGAGTAAGGAGTCCTGAGTGTGTGGCCTTACCAGGCATTCTCCTATATGTGTATGTATGCTTATATATACATGCTTTATGTGTAGTTAAATGTGTCTGCATATCTTGCAGACAGGCATAGGGTTTCCCTGAATGTTTTTGGTCTCTGCTGTATTCGTAAGATTTCAAATCTACAGGTATGTTCAAAGCTGCTAGTAATACTCAGGAGGCTGATACAGGAGGGTTGTGAGTTGGAGGCCAGCCTGGGCTGCACAGTGAAACACTGTCATTAAAAAAATGCTGCCAAGGGCTGGAGGGACGGCTCAGTGGTTAAGAGCACTGGCTGCCCTTCCAGAGGACCCGGCTTCTATTCCCAGCAACCACATGGCAGCTCACGACTGTCTGTAACTCCTGTTCCAGGGGATCCGATCACCTTACACAGGCGTATAATTGGGCAAAACACCAATGTACATAAAATACAGATAAACAAACTTTTCTAAAAACGCAGCCAGTAAAGTAATTTAATTTCTAAGCATCAGTGTAGTCCATCTCTAGGTAGCTGACGATGATGTACAAAAGTCCTGTTGTGAACGGGCTGGGAGGAGGCGGAAGTTTCAAACTGTGTATGCTGAGCGTTCTTTTCCTCCGCTGCCCGCACATCCCTGTGAATCCTTCCGTAGTCACGTGATGCTCTTTACCCCGTCACTGCTCACACTGTAGCCCCTGCTGTTGAACACACTTGTGCGATGCTGAAGTTGTGCTTTTGCCAGTTGATTCCAGTATGTCCGTGAGTCTGCCTTTATGTGGCTCTCTGCCAGGGCCTAGAGGGGACAGTTAGTGTCTTGTCTCCCTACCTGGTGACATGTGCACTGGCCATGGGGAATCCGCCCTTCCCGGGGAGGTCTGTGACCTGCGAAGGGAACAGTGACAAAGCCCTGTAGGTCGTGTGACCCTTACCACACATCTTCCTGAAAGATGTCTGTGGCCACACTGCCTGGTCCTGTGCTGCAGGAAGTAAGAACGGGACTTTGATGCAAGCCAGTATCATTTCTAACTAGAGTTAAAATAGTTTGGATCAGTATCAGCAACTAAATTTAGTGCTGTCCACTAAATTATCTTTTTGGTGTTCAGTTCAGAGTTACTCGGAGTCTGTATACTGTCCAAATACGCTTACCACCTATAAACTAGAAATAATACTGCATGTGAATAAATTACATGGGGCTACAACCCACCAGTAATAAGTAACAAATGGATATTGGCACCGTAGTAGGCAGTTTCAATAAATTAACCGCCAACCCTCGTATAACCATAAATTACCACTGTCCCATACATAAAGACACCAAAGCTCGTGGTTGTCATGTCATTTGTCCTTACGTGACAGTTAAGAGCAGGTGCTGGATTCTAAGCCACATCTGCCTGTGCTTTTCTTAGGGCTTCCTGCTCCCTCTGCGTCTCTGATCCCAGAACGGTTGCCGTAGGAAACCTAAATGACACCCTTTTCATTGACTGTGTCTCACTTCGGAATACCACTGAATGGTGCTTGCATAAGATAGGACTGATACACTTTTTAACCTTATTTTTAGTCTAATTTATGTAATCGTTTAGAAAATTACTCCTCAATTTAAAAACTTGGCCAAAGCAGTGCATTAATAAGCTGGATGGGCGCCGTGAAAGCATGTCTTCACAGAGCTGTTCCATCCAAACGCAAAGCTTCGTCGGGCGTAGAAGAGGACGCTGGAGATCCAGGTGGCTGTCTCAGAACAGCAGGCCCTGCCTCCTCACCACCACACCAGGACTTACGCCTGGCTGCACAGGTCCCATCCACACACCTTCCGTTAGTGTCTGATGCCAGGGACATTGCGTGCTTCTTGTCAGTGAACTTTGTGGTGTCTTCTGAGATTGGCAGGAGCGTAAATGAGAAATCCTTTCCGTCACGAGGTGAGGTTCTCATGGAGCTCCTGTCCACTGTGCCTGCCCTGTGATGTTTGCCCGCTCTGGGATTTGGTGAGGACGCCCTTTACGTGACTTCCAGAGTTCACATTCACATCTGGTTCTTCTCTAGTGTGATTGGACTTCCGGGAGAAGAAGACTGGCCCAGGGATGTTGCCCTTCCCAGGCAGGCTTTTCACTCCAAATCTGCCCAGCCCATCGAGAAGTTCGTGACGGATATTGACGAACTAGGCAAAGATCTACTTCTGGTAAGTTCCCGGGATACAATTGGCCTGTGCCCACTGAGAGTGTATGACAAACAGCATCACGTGTAGTCGAGACCTGTCTATTCTTAACTTCCTGAGTTAAGAGCCCTTATTACCTGATTCAGACTGTGGGTCAAAACCTGCTCTTCTCCATGTATGTGTTTCGTTCTGCCACCCAAACCAGAGAGGCAGCAGGTTCCCGCCATGTTTTTCTCACGGAAGCAGGTAGCTGCTCCCAGGAGAAACGCTGATATCCCTGAGGGCCTAGGTCAGCTAGCGGTCATTCCTGCCAGTCCCCCAGAGTGTTCAACCCTTGAAAAAGCTGTGGTTCTACAAGGTAAGTTTTAAGTCAGTCATTTAGCAATCAAATTAAATCTTTTTAACAGAAGCAGTGTTTATTGTTCAAGGTGTTTTAGTTCATTCTCATGCTGGTGACTTTGTTCCTAAAGCAGAACAGAAAGTTTAGAGGCCACCTTTTCCAAGACTTCCCCCAAGTTCCGATGTACAAGCACATTACTTACCGTGGTATGTTTCCGATGAAATGTTTTCTTTATTGCAGAAATGCTTGACATTTAATCCGGCTAAAAGAATATCTGCCTATGGCGCCCTGAGTCACCCGTACTTCCAAGACCTGGAGAGGTACAAGGACAACCTTCACTCCCACCTGTCATCCAGCCAGAGCTCCTCAGAGCTGAACACAGCCTGAGGTTCCCCGGGGAGGCCATGAGCTGGTCATCTGAACGCGGTGGCTGACGAGTCCCCTAAGCAAGCCTTGCAGAGCAGTTGAAGGCTGCTGGCTATGGGCCTTCCAGCCGCTGCCTTCTTGATACGCTCTGCGTCACCAAGGAAACCACCTAGTTGACTTAAAGTTCAGAAATCAATGCAAGAGCGATTGCAGCTTTATGTTCGTTCACTTGTCTGTCTGTCTGACTGTCTGTCTGTCTGTTTCAAGAACCTGGAAAACTTCCAGAAGAAGAGAAGCTGCTGACCAATTTTGCTGCCATTTCATTTTCTAACCTTGAATGCTGCCAGTGTTGGATGGTAATGCAGGCCCAGCTGAGTGAGGGTGCAATCTCTGCAGCTGCTGGGCCTGCTTTGGTACTTGTGAGTGTGTGAGAGAGATCCCTGATCTCGTGAAGTGTTACTTTCTGTAGACAACAGGAATAATTGACTTGTAACGACTAAGGTGACTGACAGGAACAAGGCTTGTTCCGTGACGGTGATTCACCAGTGTAGTCTGCTCCAGTTAGAAAGGTGAGCCTGTGTCCTTAGCATTTCCTTTCTATCCAAAAGCTTTTGCTAGCAGTAAATGATACAGTTTTAGACACCACAAAAAAAAAATGAGAAAGAAAAGGGGAGAAAAGCCCTCGTATCTTTTAAGACCTTCTGTAAGCATGCGTTCTTCTGTTTGCTCTTGGGAAAGCTGAATTTACTTGTTCTGAGTCCTACATATAGTACAATACTTGTTTCTTTTGGGAAAGGCCCTATAAGCATTTTAGTACTTGCAATAGATTTAGGGAGTGTACCTCAAATAGGTCTTAAAAATAGAGAAAGCCTATATTTTCTGGTTTGCAATGTTACTATTTCCTTTGTCTCTTGTTATTTTGTTCTTTGTTTTAGGGACTTGCTTCCTGCTCTGATTTGGAGGTGGTTCTGACAAGACAGGAAGTCCATTTAGTTTCTCCACCTCCGACCCCGTACTTTGCACCACGCATTTGCCGTGGTCTGCCTTGTTTGTGGAGTGCAGGCCTTCTGCATCACCACGCCTCTTAACACATATTCCTACCTAACAGATTGCCTACCTGCCCCACATAGCACACCTGCCTGCCTGCCGCCTCTCACTGAACGTTTGCAGATGGCCTTGCTTACGGCTTAGGGCTCCAATTCTGCAATCCTAACAGGGTCCCCTATACCTTCTTAGTGTAGTCTTCCTGCCTGACACCAGTGAGGTCACTTAGGCAGGGTGGAACACTGGTTCTGTGTGTCACCGGCATCTAGATTGCTATCAGCTGTCACTCAGTGTTTTACGTGTTTATAGAGTATATATTGTCAGTGTGTGTCTGGGGCGGGTGGATGTCTTTTCCTCTTTTTTAGAGATAACCACCCCCTAAAGGGATGGCGCTGTCCATCCCCAGGGTGTTCTTTTTCTAGTGCCTCGTGCTCGATCCTGCTTTCTGCGGAGCCAGCCTGTCTTGGGCGTTATAAACAACTGTACCTAGCTATTCTCTCTGAGTCCTTCATATCCAATGCCACTTTTGCCTTACCCTCGGGTTTAGTGCACTAGTAATTAGAAGGCGTAGAAAGCAGCCTTGGGGGGAGGTTAGCTGTGTTTTGAACCGTGTTTGTTTGGAGTGCATGTAAGTAGAAGCTAGCTCATGTTTCAGTGTAGAACTTGGAAAGAGTGGATGGTGTTTCACACAGTAGGGCAGGTTTCAGATGTGTTCTGAAGCCTTACTGATGTCTTTGTAGCTGAAGAAATAGTACATGTGATTATCTTGAATAGAGGAGAGGTAGATGCCCTTCCTGAGAGCTTTGGAGGTTGGGAGTCATTCTTTTCTTTTAATACACTTTTTACAGTCTTCTGATTCAGTATCTTGAGAAACAGATGTCTTTTTCAAAAGCGAGATTGAAAAAGAAAGCTAGGCTGTGAGAATGTTCCATTGTGCACTTCATCATAACAGCACTGGATGTGTTGCTGTCGCTGTCAAGGCTCCAGGTAGGCTCAGAGCAGTGGACAAAGTCTCCCGAGGGTCTCACCGGGACAGTGAGTTCTGCCTTGCCTTTGAACGAGGTTCAACATGCAGGCTTTTGCTGGCGCCTAGAAATCGAACATAAAACTCACTTCATCGGGGCCTGGCCTACTCCGTTTTAGATTAGCATCCATGTGATAAAATGAAAAGAAATTTGAGGGCTTTGCTTTTGAAAAAGGAAAAAGGTGGTCCCTCCTCCCCCATAACTTTGTTCAAGGAAAATACAGCTGTCTTAAACTGGAATCTTTTGGTATTCTTCAGAATAATGAAGTTCAAACTTCATTATTGTCATCTGTTTTGGGTTTATTTCTAAGTAGGCCTTTTTGGGGTTTTTTGTTATTTTGGTTGTTTTTCTGCTTTTTGTTTTTCTGTTTCTGGGGGTAATTTTTTGAGGGTTTTGTGACAGGGTTTCTCTGTGTAGCCCTGGCTGTCCTGGAACTCATGTAGACTAGGCTGTCCTTGAATTCAAAGAGATCTGCCTGCTTCTGCCTCCTGAGTGCTGGGACTAAAGGTGTGTGCCACCACCACCCTGCTATCAGTAGTGTTTTTAAATCACAAGCATTTTGGTATTAGAAACTTGGCATATTGTGCCAGGGTGGTGCAGAAAGGCATCCAGCCTCTCTCTGGCCTTCACAATGCTGTCCCGGCTCTTAGTTCATGGAGTTGATCTCTGGATGTATGTCTCTCCATCAAGCTCATGCTTCTGAAACCCAGTTTCCATACAAGGAGCCGTGGTGTGCAGGCCCTTGGTAGCACATGGAATCATAAAGAATAAAGGCATGGTGAGTAGGGCTCACCGTCTGTGGCCGATGGTTTCACACACCTTTGTCACTGAGAAGATCCTGCTGCCCCAGGGTTCTGCTGAAACAGCTTTTAGTTAGGAAAAGCGGGTTTGAAATCACAGTAGGAATAGTGCAAGAATGTGCCTGTTTGCTTCTCTTCAGGATTTGGTTCCAAGGGTCCTAGGATTTCGGGACTGATGGAGTTGTAACATCCTCTTCAGAAACACAAAGGGAGATTTTCCAAGTAGTCCCCATAGGCTCACAAGCTACCTTGTGGCCTCGCCGCCACACCCGCCCTTAGAAACACAGTTCGTGAGCACCCAGTGGGCTGCAACCTCCCACTTTGTCCCTTTTTGAAGAAGATGGGCGCTCAAGCAACGGAGAAACTGTTTAATTAGCTTGGGACCATTTCTGCCCCCAGTTTCTCACGATTTTTTCTCAGGACCCACTCAAGGAATAGCAGATTTGAATTTAGCCCCAGGTGGTTTACTAAAAGCAGCTCAGAAGTCCTCACTTAAAAACTGAGTCTCCACATGGTCGTTTTTAGTGAAAATGGAAATTCTGGGTGTTGCTATCTCAAACACAGTGCTTCCCTCTAATTCGGGGGGTGAGAGGGGATGCTAGCTAGCCAACTTGTTTGAGAAAGTCAACAGTACCGAACAGTGTGAACTTTAAGGTGTGTCCTGACATTGTTTTTTAAGCCACTTCTCTTTGTGCCTGCTAAAGTCAGTTTCAGCCATTCTCATTGTGGGAGTTAAATCATGTAAACTTTCTAACATCATGCTTGTACTGAGTCTTCTGTCCAAAAAACTGCTCCTCTAGAGAGAACCTTAATATCCACCCTCTTCCCTGACAGGGTTTCTCTGTGTAGCCATAGCTGTCCCGTAACTCACATTATAGACCAGGCTGGCCTCGAATTCAAGTAGCTTCGCTTGCCTCTGTCTCCTGCTTGTGGGGACTAAAGGCATAAAGCCACCAACCCAGCTGACTATTTTTGATAAGCACCAAGTGACTCACATTTTCTGAAAGCACGCACGCTTTTCTTACACAGTTGGGTCCAGTAAGAATAGCACTAAGGCTCCTTACCACTGTGACAGATCGACAGCCTGCCGAAGAGCGCATGCCTTACACCGCAGTATGATTTTTAAAACCTTTAAAAATTACAAAATAGTGGGAACAAACACAGGCTACTCAACATGTGTTTTCAAGCTTACATACATTTTTTGAATGAGACACATTTGCCTTTAAGTGTATTCTAAGGAAAACCTGAAGACGTCATCTAACACGGGCTTGGCGTGTCAGAAAATCACAAATTTCGTGGAGACGCACAGAAACCCTGGCATTCTTTCCTCGTTTCATAGGAAGAAAGCAGCCGTCTGAAGCTGTACTCACTGTATATACGTGCCTAAGAATATCCACTATAAATATGAGAGTTTAAGTGGCATTTACCTCCTGTGCCGACGAGAGTGGACAACTATAAGCCTTATCCAAAAATCCTTTATCCTTACATCTGGGTACACAGTGAAGGAGGTGTTCCTGTGTTCATTCTCCGCAATGGGAGAGCCTTGTGCTACCAAACCCTGGTGTAGGGTGTGAGTCCCGGAATGATTAGTAGTAGAGGTCCCTCAAATGCATGCGAACACAGCACCTTCGTCTTCAAGCAGCTTCCTGTCTAGTTATACAAGCCGGGCTGGCCTGGTACCTACAGCCTCGTGCCTCTCCCAAGTGCTGGTTTGCACATCTCAAGCTAATTTGGTTTGGCTTTTGGTTTTGTTGTTGTTGTTGTTTTAGGAATAACCTGCCCTACTGTCTTCTGAAAGAGAGGGGTTTAATTTTTGTTGTTTTGTTTCTTTATTTTTCAAGACAGCACTTCTTTGTGTGGCCCTGGCTGCCCTGGAAATCTGTCTGTAGACCAGGATGGCCTCGAACTCACAGAGATCCTCCATCCTCTGCGTACCACCCCCCCCCCAGTTCAATTTTTAACTGTTTTCCTCAATTTGCTGTTTTGAGTTTTCCTAGTGGAGTACTGAATTGCCTTTTTCAGATGTTTCTGCTAGGGTTTTCAGCAAGTTATATCCATGTCTCTGTTGTCTGGCCCCCAAGAAAATAGCCACCTGAGAATAAATGCAGGCTTTTCCTCAAGAGCTTACAGAAATGTTATTACAACAATTCCAAATGGTGAGAATAGAAGGTAATTTGGTTGGGGCAGAAGTCTATTAAAATTCACAGGGCCCTAAGATTTGAGGAGGGTTTTCTTGTTGCTATATTCCAGTATGTTCCACAAGGTGGTGCTCTCGGAGAAAAATCTGACCAAGGCTAAAGAGGTACTCCAAAGATACTACTTCAACTTTTGTTTTCACACATCTTTAACTGCCATCTAGCATGTTTCTTCATGTAATTAACAGCCTTTGTATTATTCTTCAGCTTATGCATTTTGCTTTTTAGCTAGGTTCTGGGTGACTAAATTATGCTTGAGAAGGACATGTAAGAGATAAAGGGATGTCTTCACAGTTACTTAGGGGACATTTTTGAGGCACCCAAATTACCTGCAGTTCTTGGCTATCCAGCTACTTCCCTGAAGTCAACCCTTGTCTGTGACGAGGATAGCTTTGTTGGAAACACAAGGCTCTTTTAGGGGCCCCAGTCAGGACTCCCGTCTCCCATCTGCTGCTTTCAACCCTCGGTGGCCCTTTGACAATGATTCATTTCCAAATTCAAGTGAGCAAAATAGGTAGTACGCCAGTAATTGAGTTCACAAAAACCTTTTCTAAAGAACTGCAGTGCTGAAACAGCTCTACATATTCCGAAAGAACTGGTAGACTTTCCAATCGGATAAACCACGAGTGTAAACCCTTCAACTCCGATTCTTAAATGCTGGGTTTAAATATAGATGAACCAAACAACTCAGGATGGAATCTATACGAGGCTTTGGTTTTCCCGCTGTCAAAGTCAGTTTTATACTACATTTTTAACTCAGCTTTCTGCTCAGAGAGCCATCCCCCCCAAGCCAGTGATTATGTGGTTCAGAGGGGATAAACGGACAGTATTTTAGTTTCTGTGGCACACCATGGCAGAAAGCAGTTGATTTCTTCCGAGACACGCGCGTACACGCACACACCACCTGCTTGACTTCACACCACAGTGGCAGGCAGGCAAGCCTCTGTTATTTACACTGAATCAAAATGCTATCCAGACCAGGCACTGCCAAGGCCCTGAGTACTCCCTGGCGCTTTCACCCCTCTGCCCTCACTGAGGGAGATTCCAGGCTAAGCCCCTCAGTGAAAGGCCAAGCTTCCCCTGGGTCTGCTCTTGGCAGTCATTCTGACGCTGCTGAAGCTGAGACCCACTAGGCAGAATGACAGGGACGGGCAGCCGAGCCAGGCCCAGAGGATGTTGTGGGAGGCCCGGGAGGCCCTGCTGCTGCTCAGAGCCTCGTGTTGCGCCGTCTTGGGAAGCCGGGCATCCTAGAAGCACATGACTGGCCTCCGAGCATCAGTAATCACAACACAGTTTACTTGCTAGCTCAGGTGTAGAGACGTAATAGATGCTGCTCTGCAAGCCCCAGGCCAGGTGTCTCACGCTCAAAAGTTTGGTTGTTTGTTCGTGTGTTTGTTTTAATTTCCCTGTGTTCAGTGTATAGTTTTGCAATGGGGATTTCTATTTTTATTTTTCTGTTTTCTATCCTGCTACATACATGGTGGCAAAAAAAAAGTTATTCCTGGAGATGTTTCATTTTGAAAAACTGTTTTCTGCTTCATTTGGCAAAAGCGTGTAATTCTTTAGTTTCGATTTCTTCTCTTTTCTTCTCTAATTATCCCTGGAACAGAAGGAGGGTTTCCTATTTAGAGGAAGCTCTGTGTGGACTGTTGGGTAACACAAATAATCAACACGTTTAGGCTGTCAGATGTGGGGTTGTTTAATTTCAGGAGACACGTGGCCGCACATTGACTGGCAGACTTATGTCTAGCCCTAATCAAGCACAGGGCCACAGAGTTCTGTAGTCCCTAACTCAGGCAGGGATCTAGCCACATTCTGCTGATGAGCTAAGGAGAAGAGTCTCCCTACCCCCAAGTTGGCATTCTAATCTTCAGTTCTATAAAATGCAATAATGTGTATTAGCCAGCTATATTTCTGTGTTCACCAGCATCTCTGAGTTTGACCTTAAGTCTCTGAGTGATTAAAATAGATCCTATCATTTCTTGACATTACTCCCCAAATCATGTATCTTTTCACTATGTGTAGCAGTATATTCATGTATACTTCAGTTCTTACCTGTATTCATTGTTTTCCTATGAACAGTAGTAGATATATTAGTACTTGGAATTAATGGTGTACTGGGAACAGCACTTAGCAGATGGGGAATTTTTTATCAAGTTCCACATTTACATAAATTATTTCTATTATTCATGCCTATTATTTATTGATAACCACACCAGTCCTGTGAAGTCAGGTGCAACTAAAGGCCGACATCAGGACTTCGGGTTTAATGCTCATTATCATGGTCTTGATGGTATGGTGTTAAGGAGACAAAATTACAGTGATAACCCCAAATAAGCTGCATCAAGTTTAACATGATTAAATTTTCAGTTGGTTAGGTGTAGTCCTTTTTTGGTGTCTAGGCATCTTGTTGTGTTAAAAGAGGCAAAGCCACAGCCTTGAAGCTGTTGCTCCTGGCAGGTGTGTGTTTAGTATAGTGTAAGAGTAATTATAGCAAATGCTAAGGTAGAGAAGCGTGTAGAGATTGCCTTAATGTGGAACTGCCTCTGTGCCAGGTGGCCGGCAAAGTGGATGCCAGGCAGAACGAGCATCTGTGAAAAAAGCTTCTCTTGTAGGTGTCCCATGCTGTGGTGGGAACAGGCGGTACTGTAGAGAAGGGAGCCGAGTGTGTGTGGTGGGGGGGGGGGTGCTGTGGAGAAGAGAGCAGAGTGTGGGGGGGTGGGGGGAGTGTCTGTAGAAACAGAACTGCCAGCTTCTGCCTTGAGGCCTCCAGAACGTGTTTTCAGATTCCAGGCAACTTTGCTGAACACAGAAACGGTCCGTCTTCGGATCGAGTGTTATCTGGGATCTTAACAACTAGAAATTCCCAACAGCTCAAAAGCCTGTTGTGTTTCTGCTGTTTCTGGTCTGAGCTGAAGGTTAATGGGCAAGTGTTTGGTGTAGAAGAGGAATGTGTGTCAGGTCACAGTGCCACGTCCCGGAGTGTATGTTAGCGGTAGGGACTGTTACAGGGTTGATTTCTAGATGTGTAGGTATGTTTTCACCAGAAGGTGTGTTTTGTGTCTGTATTCCCATACAGACTGGTTAAGACTTGCTTCTAGGCTTTAGGAAAGCTGTTGTACACAGTAAGCTTGTTTGACTTAATCTTAGAATAGAAATGTCTAAAGGTAAAAAGAAAGCCTCATTTGGACATGGTTTTCTGGACTGAAATCACGGTCCTAGATTTGTAGAGGTCATACACATAATAGATGCTAACCTAGGCTGTGTGAGCCAGCCCCAGAAGTCCAGCGTCCCCACACTGCACAGCCCACCCCTGCATCTCTCCCTCCCTTGCCCTACCCTGACTTGCCCCTTTGGTGCTCTCCACCTCCTTGGCTGAGTTTTGGGCATCAAGCATGTGATGAGAAAGACTTTGGGCACCAAGTATGCTTGCCTAAGCCTAGCCGCCACCCCCACTTTGCCTTTGACTGGCCATAGTCATCGAGAGATAATACCTGATGCCAGGCACAGAATGTACTCGTGACGTCAGTCCTAAATGCCCCCTGGCGTATTCCTGTGCGCCCTGACCTTTAAACCCAGTCATTATGCAGAGTGTTCCTTGTTGGCTGTGGTCCTAGGTGAAAAACATCCCAGGCTGCTGTATGCTGTCCATCTACAGGCCCTGCTTTCGCTGTGTTTCTTCATACTTGAAACTAATTCTGCTATTTTGATTTCACGGTGCAGACATCAGGGCACATTCCCTCAAGGTGCATAATTACTCTCATTCCGTTTGCTCATACGGCTACAGGATGCTTTGTTTTGGTGCTTTGGGTTCAGCAGGTCAAAGAAGCAGTGTGGGCGGTCAGTGCCCAGAACACAGTCTTGGACGCACTGGGCGGGAGTCTCGGTGTAGGTGTTGCTCCTGCTCTTCTCTCTGCCCTCTAGGTGGGGTTACCAGGTCGGACGGCCAGGTCCACTTGGGGACCTTTCTTTGAAAGGTCTGTGGACCACGTGCTGTATACATGCTCTCTAGATGCCCTGTCTATTTCAGGTTACTAACCCTCATAAAAAATGATCCTAGGGTATATATAGCAAACTAAAGGACGGGCCAAGTAGACCTGTGTCACTCAAATGATACACATACCCAATTCCACACAGGAAGCCCTCCTGAGGTTTAAAAAGCATAAAAAGATATCTCTACGGTTGCCCTTCGCGGTCCAGAGCTGAAGGCTTTTGCTCCCTTCCTTTGAAGCGGATGGAAATCTGGTCAGTTTATCCAAGTCCCCCCCACTTAGAAGAATGGGCAAATAGAGGTGTGTGTTGTATCGGTGTCATCCGAAGACCATGACTCCTGTGAAATCTCCCATCACTAGGAGTCCATGTTTAAAAGCAGCTTGGGGGTGGCGGGGGAGACTCCAGGCAGGCTTCTTAACCGGGAACTTCCCTGGAGAGGGAGGGCTACAGTGTTCATTCTGTGTCAGTGGGAGAGGAAATGGGCAGGAAATCAAGAGGGTTACAGATCAATACTCCTTTGGAAACTGGATTTCTTACTGGGTGCTAGACTGCAAATTTAGGTATTTATTGTCAGGTAATTGAATTCGTTGCTTTTCAAAACCATTGTTCAAATGTCACTATCCATTGGATTCCCTTGTGTGCCAGCTGAATTGGTTGAAGCAAAACCAGAAAAGTGGTTTGTACATTTGTCGTACCTTTTGTATTTCTTACAATAAAAATGTTGGTAGCAAATAAAAATAGCAGTTTCAGACTCCTTCCTTGGAGATGGGTGGTCCTGCCAGCTGTTTGTCTTTAATCTGATGGCCGTGACACATTATAGAACACGTTAGCACAATGTGCTACACTTCTTAAAGAGATTCCTTATCAAGAATGTGTTTGAAATAGGAGCAGCTCACTGAGCTTACTAGTCACTCAACAGATACTGAGTAGGCAGCTGCACTAAATTAGAGGGGGGGGGAGGGAGGGAGGCATGATCAAGAGCTTGCAATTGAGAGAAGGTACTGTGAAAAAGGTTTGTGTCACCAAACTGGTCCAATAGAGATGTACAAAGGTTTCGTAGAAATAAAGCTTGATAAGCTGAGGGACTAGATTCAAACTTCCAACCCCCATGTAGAAGAGCTGGGTGTGGCTACTTGTGCCTGTGACCCCGGCACTGGATGGCAGAGACTGGTAGCTTCTGGAAATTTGATGGGCGTGTCCACCTAACTGTAAAAGGTGAGCCAGTGCCCTCTGGCTTCCACACAGACACATATCTGCACACCCATGTGTGTGAACCACACAGGAGTGAAACAGTTTTAAGAAGTAAGGTTCACTGAGGGCTGGAGTGATGGTTCAGTCAGCCTGGGATGAAAGTCCGAGGACTGAATTTGGATCTCCAGACCCACACAAAATCCAGGTGATGCCATCCACACCTAATTCTACTGCTGAGAGGATGAAGAGATACCCTGCCCTAGATCTGAAAGGCTAGCCCGTCTGGCCTGTCGGCGAGCCAGGTTCAGAGAGATAGTCTCAAAAAGATGAGTGGAGAGCAATAGCGGATATGGGTGTTGACTTCCGGCTTCCATATGTGCATGCAATCAAAGAGTTCTTGCTAAAATGAGACTTTTGAACACGCAAAGACCAAGAGCTGCTGGTGACGGGAGGCCCACAATGAAGGAGAAGCCCTGTGAGGTGCACAGCCTGGGCTAACCTATAGGTATCACGCAGCTGTTCTGGATCCTTAGCTCTCAAGGTATCCTTTGTTACCCCTGCCACACTCAAATTCCATCTAGATTCCTGTAACTTGTCACAGATTTTTACCCTTTGGAGTTCAGCCCAATTCCTAGTCCTTTGTTTTCCAAGGGAAATCTAACAGGTGAGGTAGGTCCCAGGGGGTCATGTTTATTATTTCAATTCTCAGCTTGGATTTGCCCATCATGAATATTTCTTTCAGAGCTTTAAAGTTAAATGCAGCTTACAGCCTCAACAAAAATAAAGGCAAATCCTAATGGGAGCTTCCAGGGATTTCTTTAGGTCTGCAAACTTCAAATTTACAAATATTGCTATGTATTTTGCATGCATTCTCTTTTCCGTTTTTTTTCCCCTAAGTATGTATGCACAACCCCATAGTCTGACATGAATTGGTCGGGAAGGCAAGTATGTAAAACCAAGTCAGGGGAAGTCATAGTCAGTACAAAGAAATGTGCTTAGTTTTGCTTGACTGAGTACGTAATTAGAAAGAAGCAAATTAATGGACAGAGCTGAGATACTACACAACAAGGGGAAAATGGACTGTAGTTACTTATACATAGTCCCTTCATTGTGAATAACAGTGGGTATGTTTAAGTTAGACCTCAAGAATCACCTGGAGGCTCCTGTATGACTTGCCTTTACCAGTTTTAGACCCTAAATTGCACTCAGATTTTAAACTCAGGAGAAAGTATTTCTGGTGGATACTATAAAACTGAGAGTCTTCGCTGAGATGTTGAAATTTTGTGAATTCTTAAGAAGTCAGTCATGGCTCATGTTTCCACAAGTGATTTGCAAGGCAGTCTGATGGAACTGAACCGTTGTCTTTGAAGCTGTGTGCAAATAGATCTTCTCTTTGTCACTGCTATATGCTCTTAGGACTGAACGCCATTAAGAAGTTCCTCCTGGCCAGTTGTTGGTGGCGTACACCTTTAATCCCAGCACCCCAGAAACAGAGGCAGGTGGATCTCTTAAGTTCGAGGCCAGCCTGGTCTCTAGAGTGAGTTCCAGGACAGCCTCCAAAAACAATACAGAGAAACCCTGTGTCAAAAAACAATAAAATAAATAAATAAATCAATAAATAAATAAAAGAAGTCCCTCCTGCCGGCAGTGGTGGCACAATTCTTTAATCCTCAGGAGGCAAAGGCAGGTGGATCTCTGTAAGACCAACCTGGTCTACGAGAGCTAGTTCCAGGACAGTCTCCAAACTTCAGAAACCCTGAAAAAAATTAAAGAAGTCACTCCTGCCAGGCATGGTGGTGGACATCTTCTATTGCAGCTCTGGGGAGGCAGAGGCAAACAGATGTCTTTAAGGTCAAGGCCAGCCTGTCTACATACTGAGTTCTAAGCCAGTCATGGTTACACGATGGATCTTGTCTCAAAAAATAAAATGTTCCTTGGTTCTGGAGAGATAGCTCAACAATCAAGAGTACTTACTGCTCTTCCAAAGGACCCAAGTTCAGATCTCAGCACCCATGCCAGGCAGCTCCCACCGACCTGAAACTCCAGGTCCAGGGGATCCAACACCCTCTGTAGGCACTGGAATGTACATGACTTACACAGACACACACAAAAATATTTTCTTAAAAATTAAAAGGGGCAGGCCTGGAGAGGTGTTGAGCAATTACGAACACTTGCTGCTCTTGCTAGGTACCACGGTTTGGTTCCTAGCACCCATAGCTGTTCCAGGGGAACCATTGTCCTCTTCTGACCTCTGCAGGAGTGTCCCACGTGGTGCACTTACGTATATTCAGGCAGAACACCCACACACATGAAATAGAAATAAATCTTAAGAAGAAGCTCATTCATTACAAGCTGGGGCAGTGGTGACACACGCCTTTAATCCCAGCACACAGAAAGCAGAGGCAAGTAGATCTCTGTGAGTTCAAAGCTAACCTGGTCTATATAGTGAGTTCCAGACCTACACAGAGAAACCCTGTCTCGAAAAACTAAAAAGAAGACTAGGGGGAGGGGAGGGAGGAGGAGGTCATTACACTGATTTCACATTTGGTATGTCAAGCTAAGCACCACCACCACCACCACTCCCATTCTCTTCAGGAAAACGAACGAGTCTCTGGACACAGAGTTAAAGCAAGCCATCTCATTGGGTTGGGACTAAGACAAATGTGGCGGCTACCTGTAAATTCCACTGGCAGTTGACCTTATTTCTTCTCTTGTACACAGAAAACCTGTCAATAGACAGACAAAGAAAGGTATAAAAACCTTACTTCCTTCCAAGAGTTGCTTGAACGCCGAAGCTATATATAATCTTACGGTGAGCTCTGCCATTAGCTTTTGAATTTGCACCCAATGTGTATGCACTGAGTGAATATTACTGAACGAATCAATGAGTATTCCCACAACTATCCCTCTTTTAGCTTTGTGGTACTCATAATTCACAGGCTTAAACACTAGAGCCAAAGGCATAAGATTTGGGAAAAGAAACAATAATATAAATGTGACTTACGGTTTGGCAAAGATTTGCTACATGAGGCAGAAATTATGATTTGACTTTTATTACTTTATCTAATTGTAAATTTAATATTAATTTTAATTAATTACTAGATAAATGTAATATTAAGTTTTTGGGGAGGGTGGTTGAGACAAGGTTTCTCTGTGTAGCTTTGTAGACCAGGCTGGCATAGAACCCAGAGATCTGCCTGCCTCTACCTCACGAGTGTTGGGATTAAAGGTGTGCCACCACAGCTCAGCTTTATATTAAGTTATTAATAAGGTAAATAACTAGTATTTTATCAAATTCTAAAACTATAGCAATTTGGAAGAAACTAAGAAAAATAAAAAGGGAACCCAAAAATTGGCAGGAAAATGCAGAGCATATTCTGATAGACCATACATATTCAGAGCGGTAATTTAATTTTTTTTCTTTTTGGCTTTTTGAGACAGGGTTTGTCTGTGTAGCCTTAGCTGACCTGAAACTCACTCTGTAGACCAGGCTGGCCTCGTGCTCACAGGAGATCCATCTGCTTCTGCCTCCCTTAGTGCTGGTATTCCCCTGGTCTACAAAGCAATTTGCCAGGACTGTTACCCGAGAAACCCTGTCTTGGAAAAAAAAATGTGAGCTTCACTACACAGGTAGCTAGAATGTGCAATTTTGACAACTCCAAGTGGTAAGTATATGGGATAACAAACTCTCACCACTGATGGTGGAATGTCATATAACACAGCCATTTCAGAAAGAGACCAGGAGTCAGAGATACACTTAGAACTCAGCTCAATTACATGACAGGTATTTACTGGAAAATGGAAACAGTGCCCGTCAACATTGTTTGTAATGTTCAAGACAGCTGCGCCCATGATTAAATGCTGGAAACAACATGAATGTCCATCAAACAAAGGGGGTGGATGGCCATCTTGCCATTGATGGGCTACCGCTCTACACTGGCAGGGAGGCCCTACAAGATGAGTCAGCTGGTGAAGCACTCGGCATGTGAGTCTGATGGCCTAGACTCGGTACCCAGAGAGCTCATGCCTGTGCC
This sequence comes from Mesocricetus auratus, assembly GCF_017639785.1. Classification (NCBI taxonomy): domain Eukaryota; kingdom Metazoa; phylum Chordata; class Mammalia; order Rodentia; family Cricetidae; genus Mesocricetus; species Mesocricetus auratus. Next base: position 36,401,343 of record NW_024429200.1, read on the forward strand.
TACACACACAGTTTTTTTTTTAAAGGAAGAACTATTGATATAACGTAGATGTTTTCTGTCTGTGTAATCCACTCAGGGGCCTGGGAGATGGCTCATTTGATTTGTCTACCCAGTGAGCATGAGAACTTGCTACCTACGCCCAACACCAAGTTATAAGTCAAGCATGTTTATGACTCCAGTGCTGGAGGGGCAAGGCAGCGACAAGAAGATCCCATTCGGCTTACTGGCCAGCCAGTCTGGCTGAGTCTGTGAGTTCTAGGTTCAACGACAGAGCCTGTCTCAATAATAATAGCTGAGCGTTGGTGGCGCACGCCTTTAATCACATCACTCAGGTGGCAGAGGCAGGACGCTATCTGTGAATTCAAGGCCAGCCTGGTCTACAGAGCAAGTTCCAGGAAAGTTAGGAATGTTACACAGAGGAACCTGTCTCAAAAAAACAAATAATAACAATAATATAAAAAGGTGGATAACATAGAGGAAACCATCCAATGTTAACTTCTGGCGTCTACACACGTGCACACATACGTGCACACATATGCATACAACACAAACACAGACCTGTTTATATGAAATTCTAGTAAAAGCAGAACTACAGCAACAGGAAACGGATCAGTGGTCTGTGAGACCAGGAGACAGGAAAGCAAGCCAGCTATACAAAGGCATGAAGGGGCATTTGGAGAGATGCAAGTCTGTAGTCGCCAGGTTTGGCTACAGAGCTGTCAAAATTCACACTTCAGTATAAGCTGAGAAATGTCATCTGTAAATTACAACAATAAAGCTGATTCTTCATACATTTAAAGATGTCATGCTCAATGCTAACCAAAACCAATCTGAAATATTTGGCCAATGACTTTCATAGCTCACGAGTCACGTCAACTGGGAGAGAACAAGAAAAGATTATAACAGAGCTGTGACCCGTTGATTCACCTGAAGCTCTCATGAAAAGATTATAGCAGAGCTGTGACCCGTTGATTCACCTGAAGCTCTCATGGGCATGGAAAATTTTCCTTTCTGACTCATTTCCCTGGTAACTTCCCCTGCCTTTTCTCACTAAAAGAATAAAACCTAGGGCTTACAAAAGACTAACTAACTAAGTGAATGACTACTTGGTTTTCAGTGGCAGACTTCTTTAAGCATGTAGATTTTATACAGTAAGAAGTATGGCTGCGGAAAGCACTTAGATGACCCTGTTGACAGGTCATTGTTTGAACTCTGCATAGGCAAAATTGCATCCCGAAGTTACGTGGCGAGTGTAGGTCTCCAAGGAGAATCAACAGAGGGGTCTAGAAAAGAATAGAATCCATGAAAGATAAAAATTTCACTGTCTGCCTTCTTGACTCACTAATAATATTAGGAAGTGCTCACCAGGAAGGGTTTATGGAGAGTTTTCAGAAAATTTCCAGAACATATTCAGACACACACACACACACACACACACACACACACACACACACAATGAACAATATGAATTGTCACCCTTACAGACCAGCAACTGCTGAGTGTTTCATAATTCCAAACTGTCTTAGTTAGGGTTTCTACTGCTATGATGAAGCTCCATAACCAAAAGCAAGATGGGGAGGAAAGGGTTTATCTGGCTTCCGCTTCCACATCACCATTCTTCCTCAAAAGAAGTCAGGACAGTGAAGCAAGCTTGTCGCTAATTTAAATTAGCTGGGTGATCTCCCATTCATGCTGCTTAAGAAAATGCCCTACAGGCTTGCCCACAGCCCAACCTTACTGAGGCATTTTCTCAACTCTGATACCTTGGGTCAAGTTGATGTAAAACTAGCAAGGACAACTGACCTCTTGTCATCTTGACACACAGAGACACACGTCACTGTTAAGCCAGAGCCTTTTCTTTTATGTTTATCCCCAAGAGCACACATTAATTAGCATGAGCATTACAATTCAAAATCTTCCAAGTCTTAAAATTCAAATTCTCATGGTCTTTACAAATTTAAACACTTTAAGATTCAGTCTACTTAAAAGTCCAAATTCTCTTTTCAAACCTAAAATCTCTTCCAAAGTCCAGTCTCTCAACTGTGGGGTCCTATAAAATCAAAAATATATCAAATACTTTCCTGCTTCAAGGGGGATGAACCAGGACACAATCACAATCAAAGCAAAACCAAACTCTATCAATAACTCAGTATCCGGTGTCTGGGATCTCGTCGTGGTCTTCTGCACATTCCCAAAGGGCTTGTGTCGCTTCTCTGGCTCTGCTCCGCAACACACACACAGTTTGTCTTCTAGCTTCCAGCTGACTCCACCCACTGCCGCTCTTCTTGGTAGTCATCCCCTGGTACAGGCATCTCCGGTCTGCTGGGGTCTTCTGCTACAACTGCGCTGAGCTTTCTCCAATAGCCTCTCCTGGACTCTCCGCAGTAAAACCTTGCCGCACAATGGCAAGCCTCAGCTGCTCTCTGTGAGCCATTCACATTCAAAACTAGCACCACCTGGGAGACTCTTATACTACCAAGTTCAGGTTCCAGCACAACATACAACCTTGGGTAGCCTCCCTAAAATGGGCTGGGTCCTCCTGCATCCATTATTAGTTAAGAAAACACCCAATAGGCTTGCCTACAGCCCAATCTTTTAGAGGCTTTCTTTACCTTTCTTTCTTTTTTTTTTTTTTTTCAAGACAGGATTTCTCTGTGTAGTTTTGGAGTCTCTCCTGGAACTCGCTTTGTAGACAAGACTACCCAGCATGGGGGCATTTTCTTAATTGAGGTTCCCTCCTCTCTGATGGCTCTACCTTGTGTCAAGTTGTGAAACAAGACAGCACATGAACCAATATATTTTCTTTGTGTGTGTGTGTGTGTGTCAGAGAGATGTTCCTGTATGTGCTCACATGTATGCGGGTCACACTTATGGGTAGCTACATGTGAGGCAGGGTCTCTCGATGGAACCTAAACCTCACCAATTCATCGAGTCTAGCCAGCCTTCCTGCTCTGGAGAACCCATCTCCGCATTTGGGGCTCTGGGCTTACTGATGGACCACTGTGCCCGTCCAGCTTTACCAAGGATCTGAACTCCAGTCCTCATACTTAAACACAAGCTCTTCTCCATCCTTTTATTTACTACATGATGTCACGGTCTATACCATTTCATAGTTCACTGTTCTCCAGTAATACATAGTGACCATTTCCCCAGGTGGACACACATAACTCTACTTCATTTTTTTTTACTTTCTTATTTAAATTAGAAACAACCTCCTTGCTTCACATGTCAATTCCAGCTCCCTCTCCCTCCCCTCCTCTCCCACCCCCCAATACCCTCACCCAACCCCCACTCCACTCCCCAGGGATGGTGAGGCCCTCCATGGGGGGATCTCCAGAGTCTGTCATGTAATCCAGGGCAGGGCCTAGGCCCTACCCCATGTGGACAGGATGAGAGAGCATCCCTCCATGTGGAATGGGCTCCCAAATCCATTTGTATGCCAAAAATAAATACTGATCTACTACCCAAGGCCCCACAGATTGCCAAGGCCTCCTCGATAACACCCAAATTTAGGCGGCCTGGATCAGTCCCATGCTGGCCTCTCAGCCATCAGTTTAGGGTCCAAGAGCTCCCCTTGTTCAGGTCAGCTTTCTTTGTGGGTTTCACCAGCCTGGGCTTGATCCCTTTGCTCATCACTTCTCCCTCTCTCCAACTGGATTTCAGAGTTCAGTTCAGTGTTTAGCTGTGGGTGTCTGCTTCTGCTTCCATCAGTTGCTGGATGAAGGCTCCAGGATGGCATATAAGGTAGTCATCGAGCTCATTATCAGGGAAGGGCATTTAAGGCAGCCTCTCCACTGTTGCTTAGATTGCCAGTTGGTGTCATCCTTGTAGATCTCTAGAAATCTCACTAGTGCCAGATTTCGCCTCAAACCTAGAATGACTCCCTCTATTATGGTATCTCTCATCCTGCTCTCCTCTATTCTTCCTCCAACACAATCTTCCTGCTTCCCTATGTCCTCCTCTCCCCTCCTTTTCTTCCCCTTCTCTTTTTCCCAGCTCCCTCTCCCCTCGCTCATGCTCCCAATCCACTCAGGACATCCTGTCCCCTTCCCCCTCTCTGGGTTACCATGCATATCTCTCTTAGGGTCCTCCCTGTTTCCCAGACTCTCTGGCAGTGGGACTGTAGCCTGGCACTCCCCTGCTCCATGTTTACAATCCAAATATGAGTGAGTACATACCATGTTTGTCTTTTTGTGACTGGGTTACTTCACTCAGGATGGTTTCTTCTAGTGTCATCCATTTGCCTGCAGATTTCCAGATTCCATTGTACCATATTTTCTTCATCCATTCTTCAGTTGAAGGACATCTAGATTGCTTCCAGGTTCTGGCTATTACAAATAATGCTGCTATGAACATAGTGGAACAGAGATCCTTGTTGTATGAATGTGCATCTTTTGTGTATATACCTAATAGTGGATCTTCTGGTAGACTGATTCCCATTTTCCTGAGGAATCTCCATACTGATTTCCAAAGTGGCTTTACAAGTTTGCACTCCCATCAGCAGTGGAGGAGTGTTCCCCTTTCTCCACATCCTCTCCAACATAAACTGCCATTAGTGTTTTTTATTTTAGCCATTCTGACAGGAGTAAGAGGGTATCTCAGAGTTGTTTTGATTTGCATTTCCCTAATGGCTAAGGATGTCAAGCACTTTTTTAAGTGTCTATCAGCCATTTTAGACTCCTCTATTGAGAATTCTCTATTTAGTTCTGTACTCCACTATTTAAACTGGATCCTTTAGTGTTTTGGAGTCTAGCTTCTTGAGTTTTTAGTAAATTTTGGAGATCAGCCCTCTGTCAGATGTGGAATTAATGAATATTTTTTCCCATTCTGTGGACTACTTTCTTGTCTTGTTGACTGTGTCCTTTGCCTTACAGAAGCTTCTCAGTTTCAAGAGGTCCCATGTATTAATTGTCAATCTCAGGGTCTGTGCTACTGGTGTTATGTTCAGGAAGCTGTGTCCTCTACCAATTCGTTCAAGGGTACTTCCCACTTTTTCTTCTAAGAGGATCAGTGTGGCTGGATTTATGTTGAGGTCTTTGATCCATTTGGACTTAAGTTTTGTGCATGGTGATAGACATGGATCTATCTGCTGTCTTCTACATGCCAGCATCCAGTTATGCCAACACCATTTGTTGAAGATGCTTTCTTTTTTCCATTGTATAATTTTAGCTTCTTTGTCAAAAATCAAGTGTTCATAGGTTCGTGGGTTAAAATCAGGTTTTTCAATTTGATTCCATTGGTCTACCTGTCTAATTTGTGCCAATACTAAGCTGTTTTCAGGACTATAGCTCTTTAATAGAGCTTGAAATCAGGATGGTGATGCCTCCAGACGTTCCTTTGTTGAACAGGGTTGTTTTGGCTATCCTGGGTCTTTTGTTTTTCCATATAAAATTGAGAATTGTTCTTTCAAGATCTGTGAAGAATTGTGCTGGGATTTTGATGGGGGGGATTGCATTGAATCTGTAGATTGCTTTTGGCAAGACTGCCATTTTTACTATGTTGATCATACTTATCCAAGAGCATGGGAGATCTTTCCATTTTCTGGTGTCTTCTTTAATTTCTTTCTTTAAAGACTCAAAGTTCTTGCAATACAGGTCTTTCACTTGTTTGGTTAGTGTTACCCCAAGGCATTTTATGTTGTTTGTGGCAATTGTAAAGGGTGATGTTTCTCTGATTTCTTTCTCAGCCCTTTTATCATCTGTATATAGTAGGGCTACTTATTTTTTTTGTTGTTGTTGATCTTTTATCCTGCCACTTTGCTGAAGGTATTTATCAGTTAGGAGTTCCTTGGTAAAGTATTTTGGGTCACGTATGTAAACTATCATATCATCTGAAAATATTGAAAGTTTGACATCTTCTTTTCCAATTTGTATCCCTTGATTTCCTTTTGTTGTCATATTGCTCTAGATAGAACTTAAAGTACAATATTGAAGAGGTATAGAGAGAGTGGACAGCCTTGTATTGTCCCTGATTTTAGAGGAATCACCTTGAGTTTCTCTCCATTTAGTTTGATGTTGGCTGTTGGTTTGCTGTATATGGCTTTTATTATGTTTAGGTGTGTTCCTGTTATCCCAGATCTCTCCAAGATCTTTATCATGAAGGGGTGTTGGATTTTTGTCAAAATCTTTTTTTGCATCCAGTGAGATGATCATGTGATTTTTTTCTCAGCTTGTTTATATGGTGGATTACATTGATGGATTTGAGTATGTTTAACCATCCTTACATCCATCCCTGGGATGATTATAGTAGATGATTTTTCTGATGTGCTCTTGAATTCGATTTGCCATCAATGTTCATGAGGGATATTGGTCTGAAGTTCTCTTTCTTAGTTGTGTCTTTGTGTGGCTTGGGGATCAAGGTTATTGAAGCCTCGTAGAAAGAGTTTGGCAAAGACCCTTCTGCTTCTATTTCGTGGAATATTTTGAGGAGAATTGGTATTAGCTGTTCTTTGAATTTCTGTTAGAATTCTGCACTGAGGCCATCTGGCCCTGGGCCTTTTTTGATTGGCAGACTGTTGATGATTGCTTGTATTTCTAGGGGTTATATGTCTATTTAAACTGCTTATCTGTTCTTGATTTAATTTTTGCAAGTGATATCTATCTGTAAAATTGGCATTTTCTTTAAATTTTCCTATTTTGTGGAGTACAGGTTTTCAAAGTATAACGTGATGATTCTCTGGATTTCCTCCGTGTCTGTTGTTATGTCCTCCTTGTCATTTTTTATTTTGTTAATTTGCATGTTCACAATCTGCCATTTGGTAAGTTTGAATAATGGTTTGTCTATCTTGCTGATTTTCTCAAAAACTAACTCTTTGTTACATTGATTCTTTGTATTGTTTTCCTCGTTTCTACTTTGTTGATTTCAGCCATCAATTTGATTATTTCCTGGCATCTACTCCTCCTTCCCAGGTGAGTTTGCTTCTTTTTGTTCTAGAGCTTTCAATGGTGCTGTTAATTCTCTAGTGTGACTATTCTCCAGTTTCTTCATGTGGGCACTTAGTACTATGAACTTTCCTCTAGCACTGCTTTCAAAGTGTCCCATAAATTTGGGGCATGCTTTGCAATCATTTCCACTGAATTCTAGAAAGTCTTTAATTTCTTTGTTGACTCAGGAATGGTGCAATTGTGCATTATTCAATTTCCATAAGTTTGTAGGGTTTCTGCAATTTGTGTTATTGTTGAATTCTAACATTAAAGCATGGTGGTCTGATAAGATACATGGTGTTGCCAGACGTTAGTGGCGCACACCTTTAATTCCAACATTTGGGAGGCAGAGGCAGGCGGATCTCTGTGAGTTCAAGGCCAGCTTGGTCTACAGAGTGAGTTCTAGGACAGCCTCCAAAACAATACAGAGAAGCCCTGTCTCAGAAAACCAAAAAAAAAAAAAAAAAAAAAAAAAAGAAAAGAAAAATACCTGGTGTTATTCCAATTTTTTTGTACCTGTTGATGTTTGCTATGTTGCCAAGCATGTGGTCGATTTTTGAGAAGGTTCCATGTGGCATTGAGAAGAAGGTATATTCTTTTGTGTTTGGATGGAATGTTCTATAGATGTCTGTTAAACACATTTGGGTCATAACTTCTATAAGTTCCTTTGTTTCTTTGTTAAGTTTCTGTCTGGTAGTCCTGTTTAGTGGTGAGAATGGGGTGCTGAAGTCTCCCACTATAAGTGTGTGAGGTTTTATGTGTGATTTGAGTTTTAGTAATGTTTCTTTTATGAACATGGATGCCTTTGTTTATGGGGCATAGAGGTTCAGAATTGAGACTTTATTTTGGTTGATTTCTCCTGTGATGAGTATGAAATAACTTCTTTCATCTCTTTTGATTGATTTTAATTTAAAGTCTAATTTGTTAGATTGCTACCCCTGCTTGATTCTTGTGTCCATTTGATTGGAAAAATCTTTTCCCAACCTTAACTCTGAGATAACATCTGTCTTTGAAGCTGAAGTGTGTTTCTTGTGTGCAGCAGAAGGATGGGTTCTGTCTTTGAATCCATTCTGTTAGCCTGTGTCTTTTGATGGGCAAGTTAAGACCATTAATATTGAGGGATATTAATGACCATTGATTGCTCATTCTTGTTTGTTTTGGAATGGTTGATGGTGGTGGAATATGTTTTCTGCTCCTATGAGATGGGTTTCATCACCTTCTTCTATACCTATTATTCTTAGGTTTGGTCTTTTTATGGTGTCTCATATTTCCTGGATATTTTGTGTTAGGGATTTGTTGGACTTAAGATTTTGTTTGGTTTATGAATCTATTTTTCCTAGTGTATCTTCAGTGCCTGAGATTCTCTCTTCCATGTCTTGTATTCTGTTGCTTATGCTTTCATCTGTAGTTCCTGACCATTTGTCCAGCTTTTCTATTTCCAGCATTCCTTCAGACTATTTTTTATTGTTTCTTTTTTAGCTTTCAACCCTTGCACTCTTTGAGTTTTTTCTTTTAATTTTGCTTTGTCTTTTCCTCCATGTCTTGCATTTTTTGGTTTGTTTTTTTCTTCAATTTCTTTAAGGAGTTTTCTCATATCCTCTTTGAGGGCCTCTATCATTATCATGAAGTTGTTTTTCAGGTCATTCTCTTCTGCTTCATCTGCATTGGGATGTTTGGGTCTTGCTGGTGTAGAGTCTCTAGACTCTGACAGTGTCATATTGGTTTTTTTTATTGCTGAGTGTGGTTTCCTATTGTCTCCTTCCCATCCCTTCTCCTAGTGGGTGCAGAAGGAGTCTCTTCCTCTCCTGGTGGATATGTGACCAGGGTTCCCTTCCAGTGGGTGAAAGCAGGTCCAATACTCTGGTGGCTCTCCTCTTCCCATGGATGGAACCAGGGCCTTGGTAGTCTCAGGGTGGGCTGGACCTAGTTGGGATTAGATCCCCAGTGCAGTCACCAGGCCTCAGGTGGTTGCATGTAGGACACAGGAAGGTGTGCTGGAAACAGGCCCAGGCTTGCCTAGTCCCTTGGGCGGAGAGAGGGACTAAGATGCTGGCAGTCTCTGGGTGCATTGGCTCCCACAGTGGCAGTCCCCAGGCCTTAGCTGGATGTGTGTAGGGCCCAGAAGCTCTACTTCACTTTTACAATCCCTGCATGGTTTGTCATGGCATGAGTGTGCTGTTTCCTTTGTCATAATTACTAGACTTGATGTCTCCCAGCAGAAGAGGTTAATGTGGTTGCAGTGTCCATTATCAAATATAAGTGGCACTCTTACATCTCCAGTCTAAGGATAGGTACAACCAAACAAGAGACATAAGCTTGTCGACTGTCTACTTCTCTTTCCATTCAAAATCTCAAGCACCCATACAAAAACAATGCAGAGTGTAGGAAAGACAACTAATATACTATTAGATTTAGAAGACAACCGAGGTTACAGTCCGTGAATACTGTTCACTCGGAAAATCTCTACTTGAGAGGGTTGTTAATATAATTATTACTGTCATTTACAGCTTTGCCCTTTTGAAGTTATTCATCTACTTCCATTCAAAATCTGCCTGTACGGTAAATACCATTTTCCGTTCATAGTCAAGGTCCTTTGCCTCCAGTCCCAGGCAACCTTCCTGCCTTGTTTTGTTCCTTCTACAAGTAGCTGTCCCACTTGCCTATGTCTGTTTCCTTTAATCTAGTAAGTTCTCTCTTCTGTAGGAACTCTGCGCAGGGTCACAGTCTACCTGAAATGCGATTTTTCCATCCTCCCTTGCCCTGTCAGTGACAGTGTAAGGTTGTAAGGAAAGCTCCTATTTTCATCTTTGACACACTTGTGTCCAAATGCTCAGCAGCTCTGCTTTGTCACTGTGAGACACGAAATTTTTTCTCAGCTCCAAGATGAAATGCAATCTCTTGGCTATGCCTTAAGCATCTGGGACAACACATAATTCACTGCTAGAAAGAAAGTGTGTTTCTTAGCAGATCACACGTGTGGGCGATGTATAAGACATCTCTTCCGTCTTCCCACAGAGTTGCTGTGAGCTTTGGTCTAGATTTTATGAAGTCCTCTCTCTTTTGGCAGCACCCAAAAGCTTTCCTGTTTCCTTTTCTGAGATACGTGCTCTAAGACTGGGTCACTTGTCAGCTAAAGATAGCTAAAGGAAACACAAATCTTCCTGTTGGATTGTATATCATTGATGTATGTATGTATGTATGTGTGTATGTATGTATGTGTGTGTATGTATGTGTGTATGTATGTATATATGTATGCGTGTGTATGTATGTATGTATTATCTATGTGTGTATGTATGTATGCATGTGTATGTCTGTGTATTATGTATGTGTATGTGTGTATGTATGTGTATGTGTGTATGTATGTGTGTGTATGTATGTATGCATGTGTATGTATGTGTGTATGTATGTGTGTATGTATTATGTATGTTTGTATGTATGTATGTATGTTTAAATCTCCATACTCTGTAGTCAATCCAAAGATGGAGACGTAGAGAGCAAGAAGGAGCCTAAGGGGAAACGCCCTGTGTTCTCAAGTCACACAGTCTGCTAAGTGCCACAGCCTTGGAAGTGGGCCACAGAGGAAGAACCACCTGCTACTCACAAACCCTTCTTTTCTTGATGGGCACAAAGATAAGGTGGTCTAGCCTCTGCTTAAGCTGGGGGTAATGGATCAGGGAGAGGAACAGAAATAAAAAGCTTCGGGCCAGATCCACAGTGGGCAGGAGGCTGCTCCCTGAGAACAATCAGTATTGTGGGAAGGAGTCACCATCAGCTGCGTTGGGCAGAGTTTGGGACCATTTTGAGAAAGAATGTGGAGACTGGAAGGGTAAGAAAAAGGAAAGACTCTCACGGGAGGAATCCATGGCTTGTCTGGAGGAAATGGGATGGAATACGGGGCCTCCAAGGTGCTAGGTAAGTGAGCCACCACTGCCACCAACACACAAGGCAGGTGACCCACCTCTGCCTCCAACACACAAGGCAGGTAAGTGAGCCACCACTGCCACCAACACACAAAGCAGCCTTTTTTTTAAACTTTTATTTTAGACAGTGTCTCACTAAGTTTCCAAGGCCAGACTTGCATTTACTTTGGTGCTCAAGATATCCTTAAACTCACGATTTCTATCCACCCATCCCTTGTCTCCAAATGCTAGGACTGTATCATAAGGGGGGGAGGGGTAAAAGATTTTCTTCACTGAAATGAGAGCTCCGTATTGCCATTTCCCAAATGTCCTGAAAAGATTCTGATCGACTTTAAATCACTCCCTAGTGTTCTCATGTTGACATGAACCATGAGCCTATAAGCCACTATTGCCAAGCCTGTGAGTAACCAATGAGTATGGTGTATGATTTTTCTAGAGTGCAGGTCACTTCTCCTGAAGTTTTGGGACAGTCCAGATAACGACATAGCCAAACAATAAGGTTTACCTGTGTGTGTTTATCTAGCCCTTGGAACTTGTAAAACAGACTCCATAAAGGTAGGGATCCTGTCTTAACTATCTTTGTCTTGATCCTGCCTCACTTCTTAACGCTTTATAACTTAAATTTTTTGTTAGATGTGTTTTACATGTATGAATAGTTTGACTGCCCGCATGCATGTATATGCACCATGAGTGCCTGACCCACAGAGGTCAGAAGAGGTCATGAGGAATTGGAGTCACAGATTTGGTTAACCACCTTGTGGATGCATGAAGCCAAACTGACGTCCTCTGCAAGAGCAGCAAGTGTTCTTATTGAAAAATTTGCAAAGTAGATGATTAAAAACATGGAATGCGCCGGTGGTGAACGACTGATGCTTAGCTGTACAAGTACCTTAACTAAGTCTCTAAGAGCACTTCCTCCCGCACCAGGTGAAGGACTCTAGGCCGAGTTTGCCCATTTGTTGGTTCTCACTTTATTTCCAGCAGCTGTACCAGCGCAGGCACAGTAAGAGTGGTGGTAATCTGAGTTTCCCCTAAAAGGCGCATTTCGGCGCATAAGGGATGGGAGAAAAGCCAAGGCCAAGTGGAGTGAATGCCTCGGCCAGGCGGGGTCCAGAGCGTGTCCTCCCCGCAGAGAGTGGTGGCCACAGGAAGCCAGCAGCGGCCGCTCCTGGGAACCGCGGGCGGGCGCTGGCGCCGGTCTGTCCTCCGCACCGCCAGGGGGCGCGGTGGCGTGCGCGGGCCGGACATCGGCGGGGCGCCGCTCTCTGGGCGGGGCGTAGAGGCGGTGGGAGGAGTTGCGGCCCCCCCCCGCTTCGGCTTCTGCTCGGGCCTGTGCTGTCCGCGGCTTCCCGCGCCTTCAGCCGGCCGCCATGGGGAAGCGAGACAACCGCGTGGTGAGTACTCGGTGGGGGGAAGCGAGGGATGCGGCGGGGCCGCGGGGAGCGAGCGGAAGCCGTCGCGGAGGGGCCGGCGGCCGCGGCGCTCCCACGGTCCCCGAGACCCCCGCGCCTCGCGGTGCGCGTGCGCCGTGCTCGCCCTCGGCGCCTGGGGCTGCGGGCCCGGGGACCGCTCGCCCCGCAGCGGTGAGGGCGGCGAGCGCGGGGCGGCGGGGCGGGGCGGGGCGGGGCCCGGGGCTGCGGGGATGATGGGGGCTTCGGGGCGCTGCCCACGGCCGTGCCCGCGGAAGTTCGTGACTCCCCCCGAACCCGAGTTTGTTCGTGGGCGAACGGGGGCCTCGTTAGTCACAGCTCGGCCACAAAGGCCACAGCCCGGGCCGATGCGCGTGGGTGCTAAGGAGCTTCTTGGGAAACGAGGCCGTGCCCCGTCCTCAAAACGGCCGTTTTGGTTCCTTGTTCCGCATGGGAAACCTCGAGAACCTTGCCTACACTGCTCGGGAATGGTCTTTCCCCTGGCTTCAAGACGAGGCCACGCGTCGTCCGGACCTTAGAATAGAGTTGAAACGGCCATGTGCACGGGCATCCTGGGTTCGACGCCCCGGAGTACTTGAAGGGCCGTTTTACTGCCCTCTCGCACTTGGAAATCACTTGTTTCCTGGGGATTTTTTCAGTTTTGTTTTGTTGGTTTGTTTGTATGATGCTGTGGTGAGTTTTTAAAGGCTATAGGATTACTTACAAACACTAACTTCATACAGAAATCCAAAATGTTCCATTTTACTGGAAACTTCGTTTGCAACGTCCCTAAGGCATTTGTGAAACATGAAATTAGGTCCGTTTACTGGCGCGTTTTGACAGCTCTGAACTGTTTTGTTGTCATAGCACAGAATGTTCTGGTGGCATTTTGTTTGTACTTAAAAGATTGTGAGACTGAGAGCAGTAATTCAGGAGCTGGGAGCTGTAGATCTGACGGAGTGTCTAATTCGGAGAGGACAGGTTGCGGCTGCTTTAGCTGCCACCAGAACGTGTATCATTTGACACTTGGTTCGGGTACCTCATGACTGAGGTGTTTTTTTTTTTCTATAAAGGCTCGCTTTTTTTTTTTTAAAGTTCTTTATGCGTTACCTTTTCTAACTAAAATGCTTTAGCTTTATTCTCTTTGGGTGTCAGGCCCCTGGAACTGGAGTTACAGACAGATATGAGCTGCTGTGTGGGTGCTGGGAATTGAACTCAGGTCCTCTGGAAGAGCAGCCAGTGCTCTTAACCCCTGAGCCATCCTCCAGCCCCCAAAGGCTCACTTTTAAACAGCACTTTTAAACTACAGATATCCTATACGGTACACCCCCCCCACACAGCTTCTCCCCTACCAACACCCCCACCCCCCATAAAGGTCCATGTGTTCAGGTGAAATTGTGGTTTGCATTTTATGGCTTGGCCCAAATTGATAATGGTATGTATCCACCATTACGATGCACTATCACTGCCTTGAAGTCTCTGCTTTAGTGATCCCTGTCACTTCATTCACCACAGTGGCTGCTTTCTTTCCTGGCTCTGTAGTTAGAACTTTATTTTGAATGTCTGTGTTGTTGTTTAGAGATGATCTCAGAGGCATCCAGCTCTTTTCCTTACCTGATGACAGCATCATGTCTGTATTGTTGTTTAGAGATGATCTAGGGATGATAGGGTTAGCCCTATAAGGGACTGGAGTGCCACTCCCAGGGTAAGGGCACATGCTGCTGCTCTTTTGTGTCCCCCCCCCCCCTTTTTCTTAATTATGTTTGTGGTGACACAGGGTCTCCATGTGTGTCCCTGCCTGGCCTGGAAATTTGTAGACCAGCTTGGCACATGCTGCTCCTGCAGAGGACTGAGGTTCGGTCCCATCAGCCACATCAGGCCATCCCTAGTCCTCTGTAACCCCAGCTCCAGAGGATCCAGGACCCCTCTCATGTCTATGAGAACACGCGTGCATGTACACACACGGATACACATGGACACAAGCACAAATTAAAAAAAAAACACATCTCATGTTGAGCAGTTGTTTTGTTTTTATTTATATTTATTTTGTGTGTGTATGTGCACACCTGCCCCAGTAAACTTGTGAAGGTCAGAAAACAGCTACCCAGGATTTCTCTTCCTCTACTGTGTACATTCCCAGGATCACACTCAGATCATCAGGTTTGGGTAGAAGATGTCTCTTCCTCAACAATGAGTTTTGTCTTGTTGTGGAGCATTTGTATGTTTTGGAAGCTGTAGTTACAGCCTTTGAAACTATTGAGAACCCAACTTGAGGCCTTTAGAAATTCTCCCTTTGACTATTGGTCATTTCTTCAGGGTTCTTAGAGAGGCTTTGGGTTAATGGAGAAGTTGAATAGAAATGACAGAGATCGTGTGTGTGTGTGTCTGTGTGTGTGTGTGTGTGTGTGTGTGTGTGTGTGTGTGTGTTTTGAAAATCTGTGCGCTCTAGGTAAAATAGTCCAAGCAACAAATCAGACTCTGCCGGTGCCTTAGCACCTGTATGACGTTGCTCTTTTGGTGCCTGCACACGTGTGTCCCCTGGAGCCTAGCTTGCTATTCTGAGTTACAGTAACAAATAATTTTCCTTTACTTGAACTCATGTAGCAGTTTGGAGCCACAGACAGTTATAGTCGTGTAATACGAATGTGTGACTTACAAAGACAAGGTTTTTATTTCTGTAATTTTCATATTTGTATATGTGTGGGTGCATGTGTGCCAGGAGACAACTTTCCAGAGTAAGTGGTAAGTTCCAGGGATCAGACTCATGCCTTCACTCTCTGAGCCATCTCCCCAGCAAGGTCACAGCATATCAAGTGACCAAGCCGGGTGAGAGCACTAGCTGTTCTTCCAGAAGACCCAGGACTGCTCTCCAGTTGAGGACCACTTGGTCATTAAGCATATGAAATGGGGAACAGGCTGGCCTGGAGAAATGGCTTAGCAGTTAAAAGCATGTACTGCTCTTGAAGAGGATCAGAATTTGGTTCTCAGCACCCATATTACGTGCATGGTTTACAACCAACTCCAGCTCCAAGAGATCTAACACCCTCTAGCCTCCACAGGCACACTGACACATTCACACAATCAAAAAGTTTATATCTTGGTTTTTCGAGACAGGGTTTCTCTATTGTTTTGGAGGCTGTCCTGGAACTCACTCTGTAGACCAGGCTGGCCTCGAACTCACAGAGATCTGCCTGCCTCTGCCTCCCGAGTGCTGGGATTAAAGGCGTGCGCCACCAACGCCCGGCAAGAAATAAATATCTACAAAAATAAAATAGTTGAGGGGAATGTCATCTCATTTGGTGCATACTTTTTCTTTTTTCTTTTGGCAACTTCAGGGGATCTTCCAAATCACAAACTGTAGATCTACTTCATTTTTTGGGGGATCTACATAATATTTCATTTATTCAGTATATTTCATGAATCCTGATTTAATGATTGCCTAGGTGTTTTTAAGTTTTTGCTGTTGTAATTTGGTTGGGATGGTCCTTTTACATAGCTGCATTATTTAGAGGTAATTTGTACACTTTTAAACTTAAAATGCTTTACCATTAGGGGCTGATAAAATGACTGCAGTTAAAAGTGTCTAGGACCCTTGCAGAGAGCTTGGTTTTCCAGACATTCCCAGTACTCGTAGCTCACCAACACTTGTAACCCTGGTTCCAGGGATCTGATACCCTTTTCTGACCTTCAAAGACATCTGTACACATATGATGCACAGACACAAGCAGGTACAACACAGAAGTTAAATTATGTCATGATATATATGAATCATACTGCTTTACAAGTATTGAACTTAGTTTGTGTGCTCATTCCCAGTAACTAGGCAGTGTTGTCTTAGCGGAGGTGCTGTTTGTATTGTAAGATGGAAATAGTGGTCATTTTTACAGGTTTTGATAAAGTGTAGCAAATACAGTGCTTTCTTTGTTTCAGTGTTAAGTAAGAGAAAGGCTTTAAAATCAACCTAAGAGTCATTATCTTTAACCTAAGTTCCTATCATTTAAATAGAGCAAGCATTTATCAACTTGAATTAAACTTGGAAAATTGATCAGGAGGTTGAGACTGGACAGGGCATGGTGGTGAGTGGTTGTAATCACAGGCTGAGAGTTCAGGATAAACAACAGCTACCTAGGGAGATCCTGTCTCTAAACAAAGCAGATCTTTTGTCTGTAGCAAAAAATCAGTATGTCTGCCAGAAACCACCACTACACAAAGAAACTTTGCTTTGTCTCAAGGTTTCTTAGCAGGGGTGGGAGAGGAACTCTGAAATGTGTGTTTCTCCTACTGTGGTAGCTGTAAAATACAGATCATTTTTTTATTGATCTATATATATGTGGTATGTAGGCTGTATCTCCGATGGTGCATTGATGGTCCTTGCTTGCCTTGAGTGTGATCCCCAGCACCATGTAAAATCAGACGTGGTGCATGCATGTAATCACAGCATTCAAAGTGGAGACAGGAGGGTCAGGACCAGATCTTGAGTCATCTCTCCATCCTCAGCACATTTTGTTTTTGTATAAACATACTCTCAAATATCTCATACACCTGCTCCTGTTGAGCATTTCAGTGTGTGAAAGCAAAACAGTAGAGACTGATACCATTTCAAGTATCAGAACTTACCATCCTTTTTTTTCTTTTGAGACAGGTCTAATTGTAGTGCCTTGACTGCCCTTGAACTTACCTTTGTAGATCAGGCTGGCCTTGAACTCCCAGAGATTCTCCTGCCTCTTCCTGAGTGCTTGGATTAAAGGGGTGCCCCACCATCCCCAGCAACTTTAGCCATTTTCCAGTGTAGTTCAGTGTTAGCTCCATTCACAGTGCTCTACAACCATCTGTCCATGTCAGAACTCTCAGGATCCCAATTAAACTCCGCACGATGAAACGATAACTCCATTCTGTCCTTCTGTCTTCATGGGTTTACTTCTTACAGATACCTCCCAGGAGCTGAGATGCTGTCCACTTAAGTTTGTCTTACCTCACTTAACATAACTGTTCTCAAGACCCATCAGATCCTGTATTAGAATTTGATTTTTTGAACATTGAATGGCGTGTGTGTTTTGTTTGTCTAGTCATCCATGGATGGATGTTTGTTTTGTTCCGCCCTTTGACTATTGTGCATACTGACTGCTACTGTGAACACTGGTGTTCTAGAGTCTGCTTTGAATTTGTTGGGGTATCTGCAGGACCTGGCCACCGTGGAATTGGAGGTTCATATGGTGCTTCTATATGTAACTTTTTGAAGAGCAGCCAAATAATTTATACAACATATATTCCATTTTATACTCCCACCACCAGTGTACAGAGGGTCCCAATTTCTTCCCATTTGTAAAGATCCTTGTGACTTTCTGGTTCTTTGATAATAGCCTTTCTAGTAATATTGAACATTCTTTCATGTGTATATTGCCCATTGACAGTGTGTCTTTGGAGAAATATATTTTTAATCCCTTTGCTCAGTTTTAAATTAGATGATCCGGTGTTTTGTCTTTTAGACCCTGGGCATTACTCTCTTATTAAGTATATGGTTTACAGATGGTTTCCCATTCTGCAAATTGTCTTCATTATTTGTGGCACATTTTAAATTATTTTGGAAGGATGGAGAAAAGGCAGTGGTTAAGAGTACTGGCTGCTTTTCTAGAGGGCCCGGGTTTGAGTCCTGGCACCACATGGTAACTCACAGCCGTCTGTAACTCCAGGAGTCTGACTCACTTTTCTGACCTCTGCAGGTATTACATGCACACTGTGCACAGACAGACATGCAGGCAAACCCGTGCACATAAAGTTTATTTGGGGCTCTGTTTTTGTTTTGAGATGAAGTGCTCTGACCTTTCTGCCTCTAGCTCCTAAGTGATAGAACTGCAGAATGTGCCACAGTGACTGACCACCATCTTATAAAGTCCTCAGTTTTTTGTTGGTGATTGTAACTTGATTTTTTTTTTCATTTGGCTTTGGTTTTTCAAGAAAGTTTCTCTGTGTAGCCTTGGCTGTTCTGGAACTCCTGTAGACTCACAGAGATCAGCCTGTCTCTGCCTCCTGAGTGCTGGAATTAAAGGCGTGTGCTGCTACTGCTTTTAGCTTCATTTTTGATGTTAATTTGAGAGTAAAATCACCATCAGTATGGACTAGGAGATTTAGCAGTAAGTCGCTTTTGTTTCTTTGAAGTGGGTTTCATAATTTGCAAATAGCATAGTGTGGTCACCTTCACTGGGCTATTGGGTTTCAGGAAAAGTTACCCTAAAGGCTTCAGCAGGTGAGAGGCCTCATTGTTTTTCAAATCTGCTAAAGCAACAGCATTTGTGTTGTCTGTAGTGATTACTTTACACAAAATTCAAGGCTGTGTAGAAGATTAAACTGATTTTTGTAATAAGTTGATTAGTCAGCCTTTTCATGCTTGGTTGGGTATAGTATTCATTTATACTAATGCTGCTAGATATATGTGACTTTTCTTAGTGGTTATTTTAATGGAATTAATTGTTATTTTTTTTCTCAAGGCCTACATGAATCCAATAGCGATGGCTCGATCGAGGGGTCCAATCCAGTCTTCAGGGCCAACAATCCAGGACTATCTGAATCGACCAAGGCCTACCTGGTATTCCTCAGTTTACCTGTTCATAAGTTTACTCTTACTGCCTTTAGTAATTGTTGAGCAGTTTTGCCAGAAAACAAGTGATTTTCACTTAATTTTTGAGAATTTCTTACATGAATATTGCATTTATATCATTTCTACTCCCTCTTTCCCCTCCAACTCTTCCTGTTCTTCTCAAGTTCATGACTTCTTTAATATTGTTACACATGCATGCAACCTATTGAATTCAATTCGTCACGTTGCTCATACATACATGTGTCTAAGGCTGGCCACTTGGGATTGAATGACCTCTCTGATTCATACTCAATTTCTCTTTCCTACCCCCAACGCCAGCATTCCTACAACATCTTCATCCAATCGGCTTGTCATCTGATGTTGACATTATGCAGACCTTATTTAGGCAGCCATAGTGTTGTAGTTTCATGGGTGCATTTTCCCTGGCATGTCTAAAAGATGCTGTCTCTAGGTGGACATCTTGGTCCTCTGGCTCTTAACCATCTTTCTCTCCCTCTCCTATAATTTTCTCTAAGCCTTGCATGTAGAGGTTGCATTGTAAATGTAACAGTTTGGGCTGGGTGCCCATTATCACTTTTTCTCTGCATTCTGACCAGTTGTGGGTCAGAATCTTCTGTTGAGGTGTGATGCCCTTAGCTGGATGTGAGGATGAGTATTTAGAATGTAGTTAGAAAGTTTATTGGATTAGGAAAATGGCAGTAGTAGGTTCTCCTCCAGGATCTGACTGTACTGGCCACAGGTAGTTAGCTAAATTTATACTATTAGCCATGAATTCCATTTACCACTGGCTTCTCTCCCTTGGCAGCTTGGATAGCACCTTTAGGGACCTGCAGAACCGGTCCTCAGAAAGGAGGCTCCAGGTCAGTTACAGCTGGATTCCTCCAAGTCCTGTGTCTGAAGTGTGTGATCAGTCTGCAGCAGGGAGGTCTTAGCTTCAAGTCTGAGAAACATCCAAAGGTAGTGGCAGCGGCCTGTATTGTTTTGGGAATCTCTACCCCCGTGGCCAATCTGGCACTTTGTATTTATTATATAATCTATTAGCACCCTGTGTGTTGTGTGTTTACTTGATTCTTTGTATATCTGGATATTGATCCTCTAACAAAACACAGCTGGCAAAGGTTTTCTGTGAGCTTCTTCCCTCAGCTGTTCCCTCTGCTGTACAGAGACAGTTTAAGAAGGTCGCATTTATCAGTTGCTGGCCTTAATTCCTGGGCAAATAGATTCCTGTCCAGAAAGCCCTTTCCTGTTCATGCATCCTGTAAGGCAAGGCCTGTGTTTTCTTCTAGTGCTTTAGCCTTTCTGCTTTCACATTGAGGTCTTTGACCCACCTAGAGTTGATTTTTGTTCAGGGTTATATATGTGGATCCAATTTTGTTCTTGTACATGTGGACATCCAGGATAATGAGTGATTTTTAAAGTAACGCTTAACAGGTGCTTTGTTTTGAATATATGATTTCATACTCATAAACAAAATAGACATTGAGAACCTGGCAGGGCTAAAACACTTCTAGGGAGCCTTCTCCTGTCACTCTTCTGTAGCCTCTAAAATGTCTCTCATGACCTTGCAGAGCTCTGTGCTGTTTAAAATCAGCAGTGTGGTGAATGGTGGTATCCTTCACTGAGAGTCACTTAGGTTAGGGAGGAGTAACAGGAATATACTGTATGGTGCTGTTCCAAGTTTATCAGCTGATTCAGGCGAGTGAGAAAAACTGGAGGAGTAGCTCTCATCCTTTGTAAATTCTTGGTCACAGTTTCAAACACTGTTATTTAATATTTCATCCTTTTTGTTACTACTGCAGTCCTAAAGTGGCAAATCGCCAGCTGCAGGGTACCCTTAGATCCAAGCAACTGTAGTTTGCTTACTATACGTTATAGGGAATCCTTTCAGCTCACTGCCCACCTCCTCCAGTGTGCTCAAGAATTGTTCTTAACCACTGCAGCAGCCAGAAAAGTTCCCCAATGCTACTTCACCTTTAACATGGTAAGAGGGCATGGAGTGTTAAGGGGAAATGCCCATGGGTCAGAAGCCTTTAAAACTACCCACAGGTTGGTTGGTTAATTCATAAGAGCGCTCACAGGAGGCTTGGCAGATAATCCCTCTCCTAACAAGATTTATGCAACAGAAGGATGTCGAGTGCTGTTGAAAGGGGAACCGTGGCAAGTCAGGCATGGGCTTCCAAGGGTCTTGCTAACAGAATCATACAAGCACATTAATTCCTCTTGCAAGGAATTATGACAACATGTGAGGTGTTGCCAGCCCAGAAGGCTCAGGAGGTGTTTGGTATCCAGGACTTTTATTGCTAAGTAGTCAGCCTCTGCTGTTACATTTTCAAATTCTGAATTTCAGAAATGAATCAGATACTCGGCCTGAACTTACTGTGTCTTCCCACATACAGAGTTAGCTGAAATAAGCCACTCTTAGTGAGGGAACGGTAAAATCCAGTAGTCTAAGAAGGTAGGCTGTATCAAGCCTTAGGCATGCATGTGGAGTATTTTATGTCATGGGTGCGTACCAGCAGAGTGTAGCATTGAGTAAAAGAGACTTGATTGGGCTCATCTGACTGCTGACAGCTTGTGGCCTGAGGCAGATATCTTAGTTTCTGAGAACTTGAGTAAGGCTGTAAGTACCAGTTATTTATTGGGTTGTTGTGAGCTTCAAAATAATGTCTAACCCATCTGGGTTTAGAAGAGGGGTGACATCACCCCGTGGGCTTTATTATGAAATTTCAACTATCAATATGAAAGGCAATCTTAGAATATTAAAATTTTGTCTTGCTTGTGTTGTCTACTTAAATTGAAATGCTTGAAATTGTGTTTATCATTCTGTGTTTCAAGGGAGGAAGTAAAGGAGCAGCTAGAAAAGAAAAAGAAGGGTTCCAAAGCTTTGGCCGAATTTGAAGAAAAAATGAACGAGGTTTGTCAACAGCATCTTTTAAAGAACTAGATCTTTTCCTTACAATGAAATGAACCTCTTAATTGTTTCACTTTAACAAACCAAAAATTTGAGCATTGCACTTTAGGCACAAAGAGTTTATATATTTTATGAATATTACTGTTATATTTGGAGACAGGCTTGTGAGTAAATGAATACTTTCTATAAAAATAAGAGAAGGACTTAGTAAAGGCACTTGCCTCGCAAGCCTGTTGATCTATGTGGTCCTCAGAACCCACATGAACAGAAGGAGAGAACCAATTCCAGAGTTGTCTTCTGACGTACACACATACACCGTAGTGTAGTGCACCCCACACACCTCATACCTGCCCACAATAATCATACTTCTTTTTTGGCAGGGGTTCAGTACAGACAGGGTTTCTCTGTGAAACAGTCCAGCTGTCCTGGAACTCACTCTGTAGACCAGGCCGGCCTCAAACTCACAAAGATCCACTTGCCTCTGCCTCCCGAGTGCTGGGGTTAAAAGTGTGTGTCACCACTGCCTGGCCATACATGATGCATTGTATTATTTAAAAAAAATAATTTTTTTAACCCAGGCATGGTGGCACATGCCTTTAATCCTACCAGCACTCAGAAGGTGGAGGCAGGTGGATCTCCGAATTCAAGATAACCTGGTAAGTTCCAGGAAACCTGTCTTGAAAAATACATCTTACACAGACATATACACAAATGAAAATAAATAAATCTTTTTTTTAAAAAAGAAGTTGAGATAGGTGAGTGGTAATTTAAAACAAAACAACAAAAATAAACTAGGAAAGGGAGCAGTAACTTCTAATAGTGTCTTAACTTTTTTGTAGAATTGGAAAAAAGAACTAGAAAAACACAGAGAGAAGTTATTAAGTGGAAATGAAAGCTCATCCAAAAAAAGACAGGTAACAGCCCTCTTTGTTTATTGCCATTTTTGTCATTTGTCATAAAAAAGATGTTACTAAATGTATTTGAAGTCTCAGTCACTTATTCAGGCTTGTTTATTTCTGTTTAGAGAAAGAAGAAAGAAAAGAAGAAATCTGGTAGGGTGAGCAAAAGTTTTCTATTTTTCTAATGTTACAGTTAAGAGCTGTTAAAAAAAAGTAAGAATGATTTTTTTTTTAACCTGAATGCTAAAGGTAACCTAGACTGTAGATGAGTTAAGCAGCCTGGAGGTCCTTGGACTGTGATGGGTGATATTCCCTTATTGACATGAAAGGAGATGTCAACTCCCTCACAACCTAGTAATTTCTCTGTTGCTACTAAAGAGAACAGTTGTTGACCATTACTGCATTTGAGCTTCTGGGGGATAGAGATGGCTTAGACATTTAGTTTCTGAATCTTATGAATATGGCCTCGGTTTCTTAGAAACTAGATTGATTTCACTAAGTTCTTGAGAGACTTAATCAAAGAAAGCAATTCCCGAATCTCACAAGCTTTAATTGTTTTGTGTTTGGTCAAGTATTCATCTTCTTCTTCATCGAGCTCTGATTCTTCCAGCAGTTCCTCGGACTCTGAAGATGAGGTAAGGTTGGCTCTGGTGGGTCATGAAGTAATTGGTACCTATGTGAATGTCCAGGGGACTCCTGCTGTGAAATCGCTGCTAGATATCCCGACTTTCTGATTTTAATTAATTGCTCATAACTTAAAGTGCCCATATATGATTAAATGAAGTGATGAGATGTTTAAATATTGGTATTTATTTGTTTCTATGTTTGCTTTGTTCATTTAAAATAATAGATTTTTTAAAAATCTATTTTTGACTCGTTGATTAGAATGGCAAACATATAATTCAGATCATTTGACTCTTCAAATAGAAAAATGGTGTGTTGCATTGTTACATTATAAATATTCATTGCAGAAAATAGGTTTATAAGCTGGTCTTTCATTAAGTTCTGGTTATTGCTACATTTATGATATTAATTAGTTAAATGGATAAGTTGTATTCTGAAACAGAACAACTGCTTCTGAATGTTTTGTGTAGGATAGAAAACAAGCAAAAAGGAGGAAGAAAAGGAAGAGCCGTAGCCATCGGTCTCCTGAGAGCTCAGCGTCAGACTCCGCCTCGGATAGCAAGGTGAGACTCAGCACTGAGTTGCTCAGAGCAAAACATTGCATTTAACCTTTCAGCAGCCATATGAGGGAGTTGATGTTAACACACAGGCGAATAGACTAGGAATAAACACAGAATTACGGATGAGGATAGTAGGCAGACTAGATTGATGGGTGGCAGAAAACCATGTGGATTAGAACTTCAGTGCATGTGGCCATTACAGGTAAAGATGTAGCGTAAAGCCCCATTTAAAGGAAGCCATTGGGTATTGCAGACTGTTTTAGGAGTATATAGGCTTTATTCAGTTAGATAACGGAAAAGGTCTATTGTCTTACTTGCAGATATGCATGTAAGACAGATTGAGCTTTTTATTTTCAGAATAAATTCTGATATTAAAGGAAACTTATTAGTTATGAATCAGATCGTTTTGGGAGAAGGCTACACTTGTACTGTGTCTCTTTGTCTATTTGTGCAGGACAGCTCAAAAAAGAAAAAGAAATCAAAGGATGTGGCTGAGAAAGATAAGGTAACTATTTTTACACTGACCTCAGTCTGTCACCCAGCACTTTAAATGACCAAGAAGAATCATGATGTGTTCCATATCACGGGGTTTCATTTTTTTAAATGAATTTATTTATGAGATGTGAGCTCATTGTGTTGACCAAGCTGGCTTCAGACCAAGCTGGCTGGGATCTTCCTGAGCAGGTGGGGCTGCGGCCACATGGTCGCCACTATAATTTATTTCTCTATTATTAATACTAAGTGCTGTATATTAACTGATAGAAGGAGAAACCCCATATGATTATTTCAATAGTTGCCCAAAGAATGTCATTTGCTTTGGTATTAATGCCTGATGTTCAAAACTATTTAAAAATAATGGTTGTAGCTTGGTGTTGGTGGTACACGACTTTAATCCCAGCATTCGGGAGGTAGAGACAGGTGGATCTCTATGAGTTCGAGGCCAACCTGGTCTACAGAGCAAGTTCCAGGACAGGTTCCAAAGCAATACAGAGAAACCCTCCTCGAAAACCTATAATAATAGTAATGATGATGATGATGATGATGATGATGATGATGATGATGATGATGTTGCTTTCCTATTTCAAAAAAATATATATGAAACTAAAAGTTGGTGATACCAAGTGAAAAACTGAAGCAGCTGTGTTGTGATTTTGAGATACTTCAAAGTATTACATAGAAAATGTCATTCACAAACTCTAAACAGCCTCCCTCATGATGGTAGAATTAATAAATGGTTTACACTTGCTTGTGGTCTTGTCTTACTGTTTTAAAGTCACCACTCCTTCAGAGGCAGTGGTCCTGGAATTAACGTTCATCTTCTCATCGCCATTTAGCACATAAGTATGTATTTACTCATAGTAGCATTCAGTGCTGTGAGGTTCTCAAGAGCATGTCAATTCTGAAACCAGCTTTGTATTCAGCAGTACTGTTGCCTTTTATCCTTGATGTCTTCATGCTTATTGGTTTTGCTTGCAATATTTCATTTTTTCTCAGTCCTCCTATGAAGCGTCCAGATTGTTTTCATTTTTTAATAGATTTATTTATCAGCATGCTATCTGCATGAGTTTATGTGCACCCCATACATGCAGGTATGTTTGTGTGGAGGTCAGCAAAGGATAGGATCTCCTTCATCGGATGGTTGTAGGTGCTGGCCCTGAACCTGAGTCCTGAACAAGCAGTGAGTGTTCTTATTAACCACTGAGCTGTCCCTGCAGCCACCAATTGTTCCCAGTTTTCAGCAGTACAGACTGCTGCAGTGCATATTTATTTTGAAGATTATTCATGTTAATGTGTTTAAGTATACATGCCTAGTGCCCAAGATGGCCACAAGAGGGTATCAGATACTCCAGAACTGGAGTTATAAGAAGTTGTAAGCCACTGGGTAGGTGCTATAAACTGAACCAGGGTTGTCTGTAGTTGCAACAAGTTCACTTAATCACTGAGCCTTCTCTTTGACTCTATATAGTGGGCATTTCTTAACTCTTTTTTTTCCTATTATTCTTTATTTTCTAATGTATGTCTAGGACTGTAATTTCTATGTTCCCAGAATGTGGATACATTTAGTTTATCTAAACATTTTCTCACTGAAGTGTTTATCAATTTACATTTCTGAACAGTTGGCAATACTAGATGTTTGTATAATTTTTAGTTGTTAAAATGTACCATCCCTGGGTACATTATAATTTTTTTAGTTTGCGTGTATATGTGTGCATGATATGGCAGAATGGTCATGTGTACCTTGTGTACGTGGAGTTCAGAAAACAACTTTGTGAAGTGGGTTTCCCTCTTCAACCTTTATGTGAGTTTCCTGTGTCTTTATAGTCTGAGGTATCTTGCTGTCCTGGACCTAAGATGTTTTTTAAAATGTCTGTGGAGGAATTGGAGAGTTGGCTTGGTGGTTAAGCATGTTTGCTTCTCTTTCATAGGACCTGAGTTCTGAGTTTGGTTCACAACACCCACATTGGGTGGCTCATAAGCTCCTATAACTTCAGCTCCAGGGGATCTGACACCCTTTTTGGCCTCCCTGGGTACCTGCACACACATGTGTCATACATTCTTGCATACACACATACATATAGATAAAGATGAAATATTTCAAAATATAATACTCTAAGTATACCATTGTTATTGTTCAGATCCTTTTAAATTATAACAGATAATTACCAACTGTTTTTCTTTTCTGATGCAATCCTGAGTAGAAGCAGCAGGATTAAAATACAGAGGACCTAAATCTTCTACCATCTTGGTTTCTTATAATGTTATCTTTTAATTTAAGGAAATGAAGACATTGAATGCATATCAGAGGTTCTCAACCTTCCTAATGCTGTGACCCTTAGTGTAGTTCTCATGTTGTAGTGACCCCAACCATAAAATTATTTTTGTTGCTACCTCATAACTATAATGTTGCTACTGTTATGAATTGTAATGTGAATATCTGTTTAAGATTCTTATGGTCTTAGGCCACCCTGTGAAAGGGGCATTTGACCCCCAAAGGGTTTGCAACCCACATGGTGAGAACTGCTGATCTAAATGGATATGTAGTTACTTCAATTTATTAAGTGAAAGTATTGCTTTAGTGGCATTAAAAACTCTCAAGTCCTTGTTGATGTCACCATGTTTAGAAATTTCTAAGTTTAAAACAGGGTGATTTGTAAAATCAGCAGAATTGTTAAATGTGGCTTAGAAACGTGAAAGTTGGGGCTCGTGTGATGGTTCAGCATAAAGGAACCCTTGGTGCAGTCTTGACAACCTGAGTTGAACTCCTGGATCCCACAAAGTTGAAGGGGAGAATAAAAAGACTGCAGGCAGGGTTACCCTCACTGTCATACGGGCACACGTGTGCCTACATGCCAATATGCATGCACATAACAGATATAAATGTGTTTGTTGTCATAGGACACTAAGGGACTCAGCAAAAAAAGAAAGCTGTATGACGACAGAGCACTGTCCTCTGAGTCATCTTCAGAGTCGGATTATGAAGAGGTGAGTGAAGGAGAGGAAACGCTCACAGTAGGTTTTACAATTACATGACTGTCACTTTGATAATCAACCATGTTTTCCCATGCCTTTCCAATGTCATAGTTTTAATACTGTCCTTCTGGTTACATGGAAGAGGCTATACTCAGTGCCCCTAACTGAGACCCAGTCCGACTAAAGTAGAAAGGAGGACCACACACGCTCTTCGTTTTGTCTTAAACATGGTGGATGGCTGCCACAGGAGCTGGTTCCCTGAGTCTGGGTTCGCTGGGCCTTTTTCCTTTGGCGTCTACCTTACCCAGCTGTCTGTCTGTCTGCTCTGTTTCTCAACTCCCTGCTCCTTCTGTATCCTCATTGTTTGTTTGTGCCTGTCTGCTTTTTTACTTCATTGTTTTGGGTTTATGATAATGGTCCTCAGACCCATCACACCAGCTGCCCCATCTTATAGTTATAGTTTTTATGTTCTTTGAAATGAAACTCATAGCTAAAATAAACTAAATACACTAATTTTTATATTACTGTCCCCTCATAGAAGAAATGAAAGTAAATACCAATGTATAATATGGTGAAATTGTGTTTGAATATAAACCACTCAAGTATGAGATTGGAAGATAAAAATCTTCAGTTCATACTAGAGTTGGTACCTCACAGGTGGCCTTCAGAAATCTTTGCCACCAGTCATTTTCCAGAATGGTGGACAGAATTTAGACAGGCTCTCAAGAGCGTTGCCACCCAGTTGCAGGCAAACAGTATCTGATGTTTATGTCTGTTCTTTAACCTTTATCTTATATTGCCAGTGACTTTTATGTGTGCTGAAAGATAATGCAAGGGAAGCTCTTAGAAATGTTGAAATCTTCATTTGTGGTTTTTATTGGAACTTTATTGATGCATAACAGGAGTCATAAAAATGTGATTTTTATAATCTAATTTTTCTTCATGTGACTCGAACATATAAGATATATACACTAAGTGCAAATTACCTTTGTCTTGTGTTTACAAAAGTTTCCACTTTGTAGGTGCAAGCAAAACGGAAGAAAAGCGGTGAAGAGCGCGAGAGAACAGCAAGTATCTTAGTTTTCACAGCCTGCCGCGGCCTGGGAAGAGCGGGGCTCTTTGGGTTACTTGATAGGAGGGAAGCGAGTAGGCTTAGGACAGGGAAACACACCCGGCCCCTTTCAGTGTCTTACTATGAGAAATAGAAGCTCAGAACTGGGCACAGTGGCGCACACCTAAATCCCAGCTGCACAGTGAGTCCTTATCAAGGAAGAAAGAAATAGAAGTTCCAGGGGCTGGTGAAATGGTTCAGCGGGTAAAGGTGCTGATAACCTACCTGAGTTTTATCTCTAGGACCCCAGTTATCCTCTGGGCTCCGTGTATACCACAACACAAGTTCATGCAAAAGAAATACATATAGTTAGAAAATTATATGTGTAATCTACATAGTTAAACACACACATGCTTTAACTTTTACTTGACTTTCGATATATTTTATTTTTGCTGGTATGAGTGGTTGCCTGAGTGTATATATGTGTACCATGGAGTTCAGAAAGGCATAGGATACCCTGTAAATCAGGGTAACCTTTTCCTAGAACTTTGTGATTCTTAATACAAGAGCCTTCTCTGAAACTTGGGGTATATATGTGTTTTGTGACCACAGTGATAAGAAACATTTTTTTCTTGAGTGCAAAATAATTTGGTTGGATCTTTTAGAGTATAGTCTATATTGACTATTAGAAAAACATTTGGCTAAGTCTAGTGTGTTGATGTATGTTAACCAGCGTCTCCCTAGGCGTGTTCTAGTTCTTAGAAATGCAGCAAGAATGTAAGGTAGATAGAAGTATATATATGGAGAAAAAAGTAAGTAGCTAAAGCAAACCTCCCCATGGGCCTGAGGGTGTAATTCATGATAATGTGGTTGCCTTATATACGAAAGGCTGTGGATTCCACCCCCAGCACAATAAGTAGATGCTCAAAATTATACTTAAGTACATGCTTTTTTAAAAAAAGTGATAGAGTGCTTGCTGGCACTCTATTCTCAGCAGCAACCCCAAGAAGGCAAACTGCAAGGCTCTTCCGTGACAGTAGCGGAGGAGAGGGAGCTGCCTGCCTTGCCTGGGTACCACTTCTCCCTGCATAGTGATACGACTAGCCTCTTCTGAACCTACACCTACACTTGTGTAGCAGAAGCACTCAGGGGAGGTAGGTAGAGGTCAGCAAAGCTCCAGCACCCTCTAACACAGTAAGAATTGGACTGCTTTTCCAAGGCAGTGCTTTCCCTGTAAAAATTAGGCATTTGGCTAGTAGGTACATGTCTGTGCCTACTATATTCCTAGTATCAGAAGTTCATGGTTCAAGGCCAGCCTAGGTTACATGAAGCTCTATCATCAAAAAAAAAGCTTCTGTTTTATTAAATAGAAAATACTCTTAAGTATGTATCAATATTTTGTATTAATTGGTATTAACAACTACAGTAGTTGCAGTCTGAACAGTACAGTTTATGTTCCAACTTAAAAATATTAGATTAAATACTTGATCCTCAGAAAACCTGCCATTCCCCTAAAGCAATTGTGTCTTGCTGTGTGAGTTCCCTGTGTTGAAGCTGTAGTTCCTTTCCTCTGGAAGCTGTATGTAATGTAAAATGAAGCAACCGACAGCGTGATTCAGGGGAGTCTTACACAGGTTTCTGTTGGAAGCTGCTAATGTACCTGTCTCAGAGGCTCAGCAAGTACTCTAGACTCCATAGTTGTGGTTGTTGGCGCTTTTCTAGAACGTCCTAAGTAGCATGCTTGCCTCTGTGGTTGAATACAGTGAGTGGCTTAGATGTGGAAGTGTTCCTAGCTGCCCGTTTCAGATGGGTACGGTAGTAACCCAGTCGTGGGCTGTCTTTCCAGGATAAGGCCAAGAAGAGAAGGAAGCATAAGAAGCACAGCAGCAAGAAGAAGAAAAAGAAGGCTGCTGGTTCAAGTTCAGACTCACCGTAGCGTCTGGAAGACCAGCGTCCCCATCGAGTGCAATGTCGAAGGAGCTCTCAACTGTGAAGACTATGACATACGGAGTGACGTGCATGAACCCCCTTGTTTAGACTTGTCCTGGACTAGTCACAGCCACTCGGACACCGCGGTGTGAAGGCCATGATGGTTGCCTGCTGCTTATCACCGTCCTCTTCCAGTTCTGGTGACTCTGGGAGATAGGACTTTGCAGTCATACTAGTGGTTACGGCATTTGGAATAAAGCTAATATTTTTTACTAGAAATCCGTAAGGCTAAATGATCAGAAACTGAATCTGGATCATCTTTAAGATGTAACCAGAAATAATGAGCTGACTAGTAAAAATTTTCAAAGTAGGGATTACATTAAAATTTCAAAATCCTTACTGTGTAGATAAGTGTATTTTAATTTTTCCCCACGCATACTCTGATTTACTTGGGGAAGGAGCTTTTTAAAGAGGGGGTGGTTTGCTATCTCTTTAGCCACCAGAACAGCGTGCCTTTGATCTCACACTACTTCTGTGGACATCGCAGCCATGTTTCTTGGGAGGCCAGAGCTGGGCACCGTCAGTCCTGCCCTTGCCTGAGGTTAGTGACATCTCTCGACTCTGTTGTACATTGCTTTGTATGAACCAGAGACACCCAGCCCTTTGCAGCACGAGAGCGCCCCCAAAGCTCTGCAATTTGCCTCCACTTCAGTAATAACAAGTGAATGTTTTTAGGGTTAGGTTGTGTTATGGCATTTGAATTGATTTTGCCTACACTTGGGCTTTGGAGAGGAATTGTTTGGTAGACACTGGTACTTTTCTGAACTGATAGCTAACAATTCTAAAGTGCATGTTTTATACCAGCTCTAGCCAGTCAGAGGGTTTTTATGTAGCCAGTGATAGCTACTTTATGTTTTGTATAGATTTTATTTAGGCTGCCATGTTTAGCTTTTAACTCCTTACTCTCGCTGTCTTCAGTTCATTGCTGTGTTTAATGGCACATTAACCAGACATTTAGCATGTAAAAAGCAGGACTTTTGGTTTTCGTGTTTAACAGCTTCATATTGAAGCTGAGACTTACCACAAACAAGTTGAGTGGCCGGCCTGGTATGCTGTATCTCGTTACATAAAGCTATGGCAGAATCTTAGTAAATAGAATGTTTTAAAAGTTTGTTGCCTTTGTATATTAATAACAGATTATGACGTGTTAACTTACATGAGAACTACATTACTGCTCCTGTGTCATGTTGTACTGATGATTGTGTGCCTCCTATCTCTGAGTTATTAGGAATGTTAAAAGGAATTGATAAGTCATTTTCATTTTACACTTTTATATAATCAGGTAATATGAAATATAATGATGTACAATTTTGCCTGTTTGAGAAGGTGTGCTAATTATAGTGGAATATGCACAGAACATTTTGGCATGAAAAGAGGCTGAATAAATAGCTATTTTATTTAAAATAGCTGTGTTCTTATCTCCCTTTGGGTCTCAGGTAGTTACAGAGTTAATGATAAATACACCCTTGGGTTTTTAGTGATAAAAATAACATGTTTCTTGGGAGATTCCTTAAAATTTTCTGCTTTAAGATGCATATATTTCCTCCTATAAGGTTTCAGAAATTTTGAGGGATATATGATACCTCTCCCAAATTTTCACAATTGATGTTCAAGCCTATTTGATCACTTGTTGGTCACGTTTCCCCTGTGTGTGCAAGGCCCATTTACTTGTGATCTAGATGTGACAGCTCTGTCCTGTAAGAAGCGGCTGTCTGTTAGAGCACGGGAGGAGGAATGGGCACTTTAGAGGAACGCTGTATCTTTCAGACTCCTGTGTAGGACTCACCCTGGTGTTTGCTGACTGTAGCAGCCTCCTGAGAGGTACAAAAAGGTTATCTATGCGGTGTTATCCCTTGCATTAATTCCATGGTTAAGATAATGTGTAAGTTAATAACATACCTTCCTTCCTTTGCCAAAACTGCCCTTTTTCTTTCTTGGGTGATTTTATATCAATTTTACAAACATGGCATGCCTCTTATAGAATGGCACCGTGACAGCTGCCAGAAAGTGATGACTATCTATAGAAATGTCTGGACACCAGCACTAAGTTTTTTGGTCTATTTGGAGTTCTGTGGTTGCCTTTAGGTGTTTGAAGTACTCTAAGTGTCCGAGTTTAATTTTATACAAAATACAGATTGGTACCTTTAGTCAAGCTATGCTGAACCCTGTTCCTTCATTTCTTGTCATTTCATGTAAGTAGTGTGGTAGCCTCAAGGAAAACAAATGCGAACTGCTGTCTTCAGACTTAACTGGTAGCTTTCACACAAGAAATTTGCCATATTTCAACTTAAAACCACTGGCATTCTTCGGGTATATTTGTAAAGGGAGGTTGAGAAATCTTTCTTTTCTCTCTCAGTTGTATTTTCTTTATTTTAGAAGTTGATTTATATTTTATTAAAACTCAGAGGGACTGGGGTATGTGTTCATGCATCTCAGGGGTGGAACATGAGGCCTTGGGTTTAATCCGCGGAACCATCACGTCACCCTCAGAAAGAATATTGTGTCCTGAACCCTGAACATGGTTTTGATACTGCAGCACCTGTTGATTTTCAGCACACAGACCAGAAACCAGATGTCTGCCCCTCCAAGGTCTCACAACAGAGATGCAGTGGGTCAGTGGGCATTTTAGGCAGCTCAGCAGTCACAGCGTGTTTTCTTACCGCTGGGTCTAAATTGGAAACAGCTAAGTGGGCTTTACACCTGACAAGCCCCTGTGTATGAGGCTCTGAGGGTCTCATGAGAAGGTATGTGGTGACTTCAGGTGACAGCCTTTGAAGGAGCTTGGGAAATTATTGCAGTCTAAAGAAGGACTTTGTAATCTTTTTTAGTTATATGTTCAGATAGAGAGAAACATATTTTTAATTTGCACTGAGGAACTGTAAATGAAATACCATTTTACATGATGTTAAATATTGAAATGGCTACAGGTTTCAGATATACATGACTGCAT
Organism: Mesocricetus auratus; assembly: GCF_017639785.1. Taxonomy (NCBI): domain Eukaryota; kingdom Metazoa; phylum Chordata; class Mammalia; order Rodentia; family Cricetidae; genus Mesocricetus; species Mesocricetus auratus. Next base: position 36,434,645 of record NW_024429200.1, read on the forward strand.
ATGTACTGAGTGGCTGGCCGTGTCCACTGCTCGAGAACATTCTGTCTGGTTGCTAGGAAGTTGCCATGACCACACTGTTTTGGAGTTGTAGAGTTAGTGCCAGCTTAGCACACAGCTTGGAAGACGACTACTTGGGAAAGCAGTGTGCTGAAGCCACTCCCAGATGGAGCAAAGGGCTCTGAAGAAACTGGTGGAATCCATCAGCAAAACTGTCAAGACCTGTGAGTACTGAGGTGTCCAACACTGCCTCTGCACCTCGATTCAGGAGACAGATGTTGGTTGGTCGATTAGGTGGAGACTTACTGGACACCAGTGAGTTCTCCGTAACTATACACTAAGAATCTAGTTCTCATGGTTCTGGTCATTCAAAAAGCAAGAGTCACACATGGCCGGGCGGTGGTGGCGCACGCCTTTAATCCCAGCACTCGGGAGGCAGAGGCAGGTGGATCTCTGTGAGTTCGAGGCCAGCTTGGTCTACAGAGCGAGCTCCAGGACAGCCTCCAAAACAATACAGAGAAACCCTGTCTCGAAAAACCAAAAAAAAAAAAAAAAGAGTCACACATGATGGCACATATCTTGAATCCCAGCACTCAGTAGGCAGAGGCAGATGGATCTCCAAGGCCAGCATAGAATAATACATAGTGAGTTTCAGGTCAGCCAGGGCCACATTAGTGATCCCCTATCTCAAAAAGGTGGGGGGACTGTTAGTAAGGGGCCAAAGAGATGGCCTGGTGCGTAAAGCCCTGCCACACAAGTCAGATAACCTGAGTTTAGTCTCTGGGGCCTTGAGACTCGAATCCAGAAAGCTGTCCTTGACCTGCCTTCCACACACAAAATAGCAAAGTCAGCAGATGAGCAGGTGAACCACCACCATGTACTTAGAAGCACTTAAGCTATCAGGGTCCTGACACGTGCGCATGCGGGAAAGTGTCTTGAGAATGTTATAAATGCATCGATTTTATTCTGTTGACAATAAGAATTTTACTTTGACCAGTTCTGGTGGCTTCTGGCACAAAACTCAGTTACAGATTACGTCAGGGACTACTAGAAACACATAGGTGACTTTCGCCAACGAGATGGCTCGGCAAGTTCTCTGACCTCTACACCTGCATGTACATGTGCACAATGATAACAAAGTTTACACAGATCACATCAGAACAGAATCTTTAGTGTTTGAGTAGCAAGATGGCCCAATGGTTAAAGGAACTTGATACTTGGGGGATGCACACCTGAATTTAGTCACCGAAACCCATGATAAGTGGAGGAAGAAACACTACCAAGTTGTCCTGACCTCCAGTCACACATTGTGGCATGTCTGTGTACACACACACCCAAAAAAACACTCTTTAAATAGAATTTTAGGCATGTTGGTGAGCTATTTTAATCTCAGCACTGTAGAGGCAGGTAGGTCTCTGAGCTCAAAGCTAGTCTGATCTACATGGAGAATTTCAGGCTAGCTGAGCCTATGTAGTGAGACCCTGTCTCTGAAACAGCAACAGAAAACCAATAGTGGGGGCTTTCCTTGTTTCCGTGTTCGCCTATGACATGAACTTAGGGTTGTTATCCTTGCCCTGAAAATTGTGATGCGCTCTTGAGGTTCCTTGGAACTTGAAGTAACCCTGACTGGTCATTTTCAGCCCGTTAGGCATTGGGCTTATTTCACTTCAGCCAGTCTCCCACAGCCACTCTATCTTCTTAGGGACCTCAGATGAAGGATGGACACCACGTTAAGTCTTAACTAACCCTGAAGCTCACTAGTTTGACAAGATCCTCTTGTGTCTGCTCCTCCCGTGCTGGGGTACAGTCAACTGCTACACCCACCAGCTCTTCACATGGTTGCTGGGGATCCAAACCCAGGTCCTACTCAGCATTTTACCAGCCAAGACATCTATCTCCCTTAGTCCATTACTGCTTTCTAAAGGGGGTCTATGTCATATCACCAAAAAGGAAGTTTTTATTACCTTTTCTTTTTAAAACCACCTCCTTTTCCATACCAGTCACAGTTTCCACAGTTCTTCCGATCCCTCCACCTCCTCCCCCACCCACTCCTCAGGGTGAGGCCTCCCATGGGGATCATCAGAGTCTGTCACATCACTTGAGGCAGAATCGAGGCCCTCCCCTGTGTATGTAGGCTGAGAGTATCCCTCCAGAGGGAATGGGCTCCAAAAAGCCAGTTCATACACTAGGGATAAATACTGGTTCCACAGCTACTGGCCTCAAATTGCCCAAACCCCCAACTGGTACCCACATTCAGGTGCCCTGGTTCAGTCTTACACAGGTTCCCGGCTGTCAGCCTGGAGTCTGTGAGCTCCCACTTACTTAGGCCAGCTGCTTCTCTGCATTTCCCCAACATGGCCTTGATTGACCCCTTTGCTCATATAATCCCTCCTCCCTCTCTACGACTGGATTCCAGGAGTTCAGCCCACTGCTTAGCTGTGGGTCTCTGCATCTGCTTCCATCAGCTACTGAATTGTCAATGATGACAATTAAGGGAGTCATCAGTCTCATAGGGGAAGGGCAGTTAAGGTATCCTCTCCACTATTGCTTAAGTTCTCACTTGGGGCCATGCTTGTGGGTTCCTGGGAATTTCCCTAGTACCAGGTTTCTTGCTAACCCCATAGCGGCTCCCTCTATCAAGGTATCTCTTTCCTTGTTCTCCCCCTGTCCTTGTCCCAACTCAACCTTCTTGATCCTTCATGTTCTCCTCCCCCCTCCCCTGCTCCCCATGCTCCCAAGTTACTCAGGAGAACTTGTCAATTTCCCCTTCCTGGGAAGGTCCATGTATATCTCTCTTGGGGTCCTTGTTTCATGGTTTCTCTGGGGTTGCAGGGTTTTTTTACCGCTGAGTAGTACTCCATGGTGTAAATGTACCACATTTTCTTGATCCACTCTTCAGTTGAGGGGCATCTAGGTTGTTTCCAGGTTCTGGCTGTTACAAATAATGCTGCTATGAAGATAATGGAGCAGATGTCCTTGTGGTATGAGTGTGCATCCTTTGGATATATGCCCAAGAGTGGTATTGCCTAGTCTTGAGGTAGATTAGTTTCCAATTTTCTAAGAAACCACCATACTGATTTCCAAAGTACATTTGCACTCCCACATCAATGGAGAAGTGTTGTATGATTTAAAATCTAAAGTCCTCATCCTAATGATATTTTAGAATGTCTGCTACCTATGTGTTTAATACCACAAATAGTTACTTGAAAGAAGTTACCCAGATAAAAATTTGTAGCAATTGATCAGCAAATATACTGTTTGAAAAAAGGAACCAGCCGGGCATTGGTGGTACACACCATTAATCCCAACACTTGAGAGGCAGAGGCAGGCTAATATCTGTGAATTTGAGGCCAGTCTGGTCCTATAGAGCGAGTTCCAGGACAGGCTCCAAAGCAATACAGAGAACCCCTGTCTTAAAACAAAACAAAAACAAACAAAAAGAAAAAAGGAATGGATTACTGCATCTTTCCCTTTTTGAAAGTTTTAACATGATTTTTCAGTTGTGCTCCAAATCCTCAGACTGAGTGGCTAAGCATAGCTGTGCCTTCAGGGTCCTTCCCTAGTCTAACTAGTTGTCTGTTTTACACGTGGATTGTAACAAATCCGGTGTCATTAGAGGTGCTCACAAGTAGAGAACCAAGTCTTAGAGTGGGTCTTCTAAAGCTACACACCGGCTTTTCTGACTGTGACATTGGTACAGGTCACATTCAGGGCCTCAGTACTGCCGTGCCTGCTGCGCAGCCTGTGTCTGAGAATGTGCGGAGGGTGTCGGGATTGATGACTCAGAGACCAGTCGGTGGCTTCCAGAAGGCTCCTCAAGAAGGCTCTACTTTATTCCTACCCTGGCTGGTTATATATACCCTGACACCAGAGGCAAAGGTGGGTGAGTCAGAAAAAGGCAGTTAGTCTTTGGAAATGGTCAAGATTAGGGCATATCTGTGGGCCGGCCCTTATCAAGAACTTACTGCTCTGGGCACTGTATTTAGTAAACACGTTTTTAGTAAACATTGTCTTACAGCTGCCTGGTCCTGGGCTGATGGGGAAGTGGGCCTCCAGCCAAGGTCTGTTGTTCCCACACTGTACAAAGGGTTGTCTTTTCTTGTCAACCCTGCCCATCATCCCAGGCAGCAGTGGTGGCTTCTGCATCGTGCTCTCACATAATGGGCATGGACAGTTTGGTTTGCCTTGGGCTTTCCAGGAGAACTTGTGGTTTTTTTTTTCTTTAAGTTTAATTTTTTTTAGATTTATTTATTTATTACATATACAGTATTCTGCCAGAAGAGGGCACCAGATTGAATTGTAGATGTTGTGAGCCACCACGTGGTTGCTGGGAATTGAACTCAGGACCTCTGGAAGAGCAGTCGATGCTCTTAACCTCTGAGCCATCTCTCTAGCCCGAGAACTTGTGTTTTTATTTTTCATGGTGTATAATGTTCTAGGACCATATGACCGAAGTTTCCTGGGCTTTGGTTTAGACCAGTGCTTCTCACCCTTCCTAATGCGGTGACAATACAGTTCCCTTAGCCGCTATTTCGTAAGTATAATGTGCTGTTATGAATCGTAAGTATTTTTGGAGGTAGAGGTTTGCTGAAGGGGTCACAACCCACAGGTTGAGAACCACTAGTTTAGAACTTCGTAGAAGGAACCTTTAAACTTTATGATGTCATGACCAAAGGCCTCTTATGGTCAACAGCCACTACTAAATAACTCTCAGACCCTCAGAAAGCTAGTGACCTCACAAAGGAAATTCTTTACAACATAACTGTTTCAGTATTTTTTAGATCAATCTAGAAAGCTTTGTTTTCTACACTTACTGTAAATTGTGTTTATTAATTTTGAACTACTTTCTAGAGTTACATTGTTCAGAAAGGTAGGCACTAGCTTTATATGCCTGTCTGTAAATGATTACATTTAAAATTCTGCTTTCTTCATCTCACTAGCCAGTTTTTCAGGAGTCAGTACCCACCTATGCAGGATGGCTACCAAGCGGAACACACAGATAGGACCGTGCCAGGAAGGTCTGCTGGGTGGTGCAGCCCTGAAGATAAAATTCCAGTCCCTCTTCCAAATACTATCTTTTAGTCAGGCACAGAGGCAGGGAATTACCTCTGAATACGGGCTTCATGGCTGTGCAAACTGCATTCTTGTAGGACTAACAGATTAAATATGAAACTCTCTTGTCACTGAGTCAATCTGTGAAAAGGAGACTACATCATGATACACCGGGCTCACAGTTCTGTAGCAGACTGCCAGTGTACTGCTTACTTTCAGCATGACAGGAGACTGAGAAACAGGGATAAAGTGTCTAGAGTGCCTGCCAAGCAAGGTTCTGGGTTCAGTCCCAGCAGCACGTAAACTGGGATTGGTGGCTCACACCTGTATTCCTACATAAGGTGGTAGACAGGAGGTTCAAGGTCATCCCTGATTATATGCAGTTCAAGGCAAGCCTGAGCCACAGGAAATAAATATAAAAATTAGAAAATAATAGAAGGACCTACATTATCAGAGATGGACCTAGATGTAGTCAGTCTTCAGAGGAGGTTCCGAATTCAAGCTTCCCCCCATCCTAAGATACAGTAAGATGGAGAACTTCCCAGCTATTCCTGCTCAGCTTACGTCGGCGTGCTCAATGGCAACTTCTGAATGCAGGTGCTTTGCTTCATTTAGTTGTGTGTGCCTAACACTGAACACTGAAGCCTGCAAGTTTATCTCTGAAGGCACTTTGTCAGACACTATGAACTGCAATCTCTGATCCGCTCCTGGGAAAAGGAGGGGAAGCTTAATATTTGTTCTTGTGGAGCCAACTTAGTGTTCATGAGTGTTTCATAAAATTAACTCAAACTTAGAGCAGGCCCCCCTCTGGGCATATGCGAGACAAAATAACATACCAATGTGCGCATCTTTTGCATGCATATTTGCATATGTTTCCTAATTAGCTCTGCATGGAAGGTTTAGTGCTGCAATAGCAACAATCACTCCACTGCTTTCTCAAGAGAAAGTAGAATTCACTGGGGAGGGGGGGCGTAGGAAAAGGAATAATGCAAGGAGAGCCTGGAAATGAACTGTTTATAGTTCTAGATGCTGGCAACTCTAAATCTCGGGAGACTGAGTGGCCCACTTTCTGGTTAGTAGGCTACTGGCATCTTGTTTTATAGGGCCACCAGGGAGAATCACTTCAGAGAGGCCCTGCTCCCTAATACTACCCCATTGGAGGGTGGTATTTCACCCTACAGCAGGGGTACCCACACTGCCATAGCACATATGTGGCTTTGTATTGATTGACACAAGTGCTTATAGCAGCAATTCATCTCTGGAGTTACTCCCCAAGGCATGTGATCATAGCTGAAAACACCTTACAAACTCAATCCCAAACTGCCACATCATGGAAACAGGAAAAACTGAGAATGATCACAGATTAGAAAACATTGGACAGCTAGCTGTGCTATCCTGGCCTGGATCGTAATGCTAAACTAACCCTTAAGAGGCCATTAGTGGAAAAATTGCTACCACACAGTTACAGCTTATCATTAAGAATAGAACGCAATGATCCTAGCTTTGGTAAAAGTACCAAAGCTGCATAAGATGTTGCCATTAGAGACTGCATGAAAAGGATGTAGGAGAACTTTGCACTGGCCTTGCACTTCTTATGTAAATCTGAAACCTCCACAAAATGTCCCAACTGATGAGCTATTAAAATATTTAAAGCTTAACTCCAGCGGGGTGTAGCAGTGTAAGCTCCTCATCCCCAACCTTGGGAAGCTTAGATAGGGTCATGAGCCCGAGGGAAAAAAAAAGTCCGTCCTGTGCACCTGTACAGCCAACCCACATCAGAAGGAACTGGGCAGCTACCTCCCCTGCATGGCCCCCAAACACATGCTACTATCACTGCTCTTGTCTTCCTGCCAGAGACTGTTAAGACCCTGTTGCTGAAGATACCATCCACTGTGGTCACAGGCCTGAGAGATCAAACTGGAACAGCGGCTGCTTCCTTCCTGCTGGCTAGCTTTTCAGTGCCTGGGGGTGCTGCTGCAGGCTTCTTCTTCTTCTTTTCTTTTTTTTTTTAAGATTTATTTATTTATTACATAAACAGTATTCTGTCTACATGCCAGAAGAGGGCACCAGATTGAATTGTAGATGGTTGTGAGCACCCATGTGGTTGCTGGGAATTGAACTCAGGACCTCTGGAAGAGCAGTCAGTGCTCTTAACTACTGAGCCATCTCTCCAGGCTTCTGAGGGAGGAAAGCTATCTTATGTAGCTGTAAACACTAAGAGTTACAGTAGCAGCTGACGGGGCAGATGTGTCCCCTGGTGCAGGAGCGGCATGGAAGTTTTGGGGGTAACCGTTTCTAACTGCAGTCAAGGCATGCTCCAGAGAATGGAACTGCACCCCTGTTGAGAGCTGGCTGGGCAGGGAGATCACAGTACCTAAAGGAACCCACTGCTATCATCTTGCTGAGTGGACATGGGCAAACCACTTCCAAATGCCCATGTTTGTACAGAATCAGTGCTGCTCTTCATCCTCATCAAAGAAGCTTTATTGCAATAGACAGCAGTCATAGATTCCTAACTGGTCAGCGTGCTGAAGTAAAGGCTGGTGGAGGGCTCGGCCCCAAGTGGCTGATGTCTATCACCCCATACTAGGCTCAAGGAACACTGCACTAGAGACTGAAAGAAGACCTAGAGGATGGGATGTGTTACAAAATGTTTCTTGACATGACATTGCTGTTGCACTAATGCACTTACTGCAGGCGTGGTTGCCCACACAAGACAAGATTGAGCCCTGTCAGCATCCCATCATGAGCCCCGCCCCCCCCCGAGGGACTTCTGACAGTTAATGGTGACTGGGGGAAGGGATTTCACTCTTCCGTGGTCTAGCCTCTGGTAAACAACCTCCAGCGCATGGCCATGCCAGCAACCCTAATTAAACTCAGTGTAGCACACACAGAGACAATGGGAAGATGACTTGGGGGAAAGTTTTCAACGGGGGGGGGGATGAGAGTAATAGCAGGTGAAAAAAGACTAACATTCATTATACACAGCAGGACTGTCAAAGAATTAAAAGAAGTTGCATCCCTGCAGCACAACCTGCAGGCAGCTTGGTCAGGAGGAGAGCGCCTTCCTTCCCCAGCGCTTACCACTTACATAACACTGGGGAAAAGCTTTATTAAAGGCGCACGTTTCAGGAGCATCCTCAGGTTTCAACTTCCTGAACCTTTCCGGTTTCATTTACCTCGTTGGTTTGCATGAGCTTCCCTCCAGGATGGAGTCAGAGGAAATGGTATTGTCCTCCGATCATAGGGCCTCGTTTTCACTATTACCTGAACTGGTCACAAAAATCTCACTGCATTGTGTTGTCTGTCTGGGACAGGATGTCATTGTATAGCCATAGCTGGCCTGGAACTCACCGTGTAGACCAGGCTGGCCTTGAACTCAGAGATCCACCTGCCCAAATACTGAGATGAAAGGTGTGCGCCACCACACCAGTCAAATCTCACTAGTTTTAAAGGGAGGCTCATTTTTCTACTGAAAATCAAAGTCACATAGCTGGAGGCAATACACATGCCGGTAACACTAGTACTTGGGAAACTGAAGCAGTAGATCAAGACATTCAGGCCACCCTGGGTTACATTGTCAGGAAAAAAAAGAAAAAGAAAGAAAAAAAGATCAGTATGATCGTAGCAAAATACAAATTGCTGATTTCCCATTCAACAATATCAAGAATGTATTATGAAAGTGGTTCAAAACTTAAAAGGTCGAGCAGGGCGTTGGTGGTGCACGAGGCAGGCGGATCTCTGTGAGTTTGAGGCCAGCCTGGTCTACAGATGGAGTTCCAGGACCCTCCAAAACAGTACAGAGAAACCCTGCCTGGGGAGCAAATAAACAAACAAACAAATAAATAAATGAAACTTAAAGGTCTTGTTATCAGCCAGAATAGTTTCGTAAGTTGTATTGTCTATAAGATCTGTAAACAGGTGAGGTTCATGATCCATGCTTCCGCCGGGGACCATGTTGGCGTCTGTAGTCTGTTCTACTGCTGGATGTCATATTTATGTCTGTGGTCCTTGTTGCCACTGGGCACCATGTTGATGCCTGTGGTCTGTGCTGTCTGCAGAAACCATGTGGAAGTCCATAATCCAGGCTGCTCCCCGCTGTTATGGGCAAGGAAGCTCTTTGGCAGTGATGAAGACTGCAGACTCCTAACTGAGAGACACTGAAGGGTTCTGTGACAACCTCCCCACACCCCTGCCTCACACCCTTGAAGAGAAACAACCTAGACAGGAAGCCATTGAAGAGAGCCCTTAAAAATTATAATAGGGAAGTTGAAGTGTAGCTCTTCACAGTTGATGGCTTCTGGCGGCGGTGGGGTGGGGGAGGACTCAGCCATCTTTAAGGGACTGGTCACTGGGGACGAATATAGGCAACACAAATTGGACTTGGTGTAATTTTTTTTCTTTTTTTTTTCCCGGAGTGGGGGAGGGCACAAACTTGGGGGTGGAATTGGGAGGGCTGGGAAGCAAGCGTGATGGGGTGCATTTGTGTGGAATTCCCAAATAATCAACAAAAGTATTATGTTGGGGAAAAAAATTAAAAACATAGTGTTTCCAATTTAAAAAACCTGGCATTATGCCCCACGGAGTTGCCTGCTGCCCTTAGCGGTCAAAGGCCCTGGGTGCTCAAGCTGCCTCCTGGGTGAGAAGTACTGCTCCCAGGAGAGGCTCCCCCTCCACTTTGAACACTTCATCTCTCAGCGCATTCCTGGTTGGTAATTCCTCCTTTGACTTGTGATTTAAATACTTTATTCAACACTTCCCAGTTGGGTTAAGAGCAGCTGGAGAGCAAACACGCTGGGCAAGTGCTCTACCACTGAGCCACCCCACAGTCCCTTATGTATCTCTTGACAAGCCTGTAGCAGCTTCCAGGGCAGGGGTCATGTCTGGATAGCTCCCTGGTTCATGGCAGTCCCCTAAGACTGGTTCCACTGCCAGAGGCCCCATAGACTGCCCCAGCCCCACAACTGACAGTAGTACATGCACTGGCTTTTTTGGAGCCCATTCCCTCTGGAGGGACACCTGGCTCAGTCCTGCCCCAAATGCTGTGACAGACTTTGATGATTCCCCATGGGAGGCCTCACCCTCTCTGAGGAGTGGATGGGGGGTGGGAGGGGGTGAAGAAGGTGGGGGGGGGGAGTGGGCGGGCAGGAGGGAGGGAGAACTAGGATTGGTATGTAAAATGAGATTGTTTTTAATTTAAACTTTAAAATTAATTTAAAAAGACAATGAATAAAAATAGCCACTACATCCTATTTCAGGGTTATACTGGTATAGTATAAAATTATATTAAGGAGCAAGAGATCTTAATTTGGTTCACAAAATAAATGTTATTAGGCACATTTGAAATAGTTTACTCTCTAAATTATTAGTCACTACCCTAAGAATGACTACATTCTTCAAACCACATAGAACCCCACCTGTTGTAAATCGAGTCTTTACAAAGAAATAGTTATTTCTTTCTCTTCACCTTCCTCCACCAACAGGATGAAAGGATTAGGAAAAGAAAAGGGAAATGAACGAGATGGCAGCCATCTGCCATTCCCACTTCAGCTGTCAGTAGCGGCTGAGTCACAGAAGCAGAACTCACCAGACTAAGAATCACATCACCCAGGATAACACTCAGCAGTTCCCAGAAAGGGCACTGAGGGCTCCTTAAGTCTTCCAGTTTAGGACAAGGGAATGGGGACTAGAGAGACGCTTGCAGAGGGCACAGGCTCCGTTCACATGGTGGCTCACAGCCATCTGCAACTCAGGTCCCGAGGATTTGATGCCCTCTTCTGGCCTCCAAGGGCACTGCACTCATGTGGCACAGATGTACATGCCAGGAAGACATCCACACACATACACATAAAACCAAAATAAAGAAATCCTAATAGAGAAATGGAAAGAGCCCAGACACTGAAAGACTTGTCCCACCCTCGGGCCGAAAGCCTGATTCCTGTCTTGACAGCACCAGTTACCTGACATGACTATGTGTCACTTTCTGCCGAGTGGTGGTAATGCACTCAGGAGGCAGAGGCAGAGAGAGACAGGTGGATTTCCATGAGTTCGAGGTTAGCCTGGTCTACAGAGTGAGTTCCAGGACAGGCAGGACTATTTCACAGAGAAAATCTGTCTCGAAAACAAAACAAAAATCACTCTCTAAGTTTGGAACAAAAGCCACGTGTGTGACTATTCCAAATTTCCATTTTGAAGTCTGCAGATCTGCTAGAAGCAAAACATTACAAACTCACAAATTTACAACATCACCTCATATAATGCCATCTGGCATCATAAGAACTAAATAGCTGTGATGCTTTGAATGACTTGGTGATTAACTCTACACATTATTTTCCTTCCCATTTTACAGTCAAGAAGAATGAAGTTGAAAGTCTCATACGCCTTTACTATAGCTTCGTGGAGAAACCCAGTGGAAAGCTCACTAATGCCAGGATGGATTGTAACACATTTCGCGGGATCCTGCACAACATATTTGGAATGACTGATGATATGCTGATGGATAGGGGTAAGGAGTCACAACAAACTGGAAACTGAACCCATCTGCGTGTCCTTTTCACAAGACTGGACTTGCTCTCAGTGCCAAACCAGAAAGCAGTAACTGTGGTAGGAGAGGGCTGCGAACAGTACCTGGGGGTGGGGGTGGGGGCTGAGGATGGTTCTTTATACAAACCCACTCAGAATTTTGTAGCTCGGAACAGGAAAGTTTTGAGAAATCACCACCCTGAACTAAAGAGTCTAGCAGCATTTTAAAAGGATAAACAACTAAGGGCCTTTAACCATGAAAGCCCACGCCACCATGTGTAAATCATTAATTGGCTTTTTTTTCCTTCATAGAAAAAATAATGACTCCTTATACTGGAAATATTTAGGGTCACAGGTCTGAAACAGGTATATCCAGTTAAGTTCTGTAGTAAATCATTAAAGCATACATTTTGGTAAGATTTGACACATACATACCTATAAAGCCATTTGGCACAAATCAAGTCATCAATATATCCCTCACCTCCAAAGAACAAATAACATTTGAATGTTTTTCTATAGGATAATAAAGTTTTATTGGTAAGTTTAACAACTGGACCAGAAAGATGGTTCAGCAGACAAACCTAAAGTGAAAGACAGCCAGGTCCACAAGGCTTTGACCTCCACACAAGGGCCACTCCCCCACATGAGAGAGAAGAGAGAGGAGAGAGAGACAGAGACAGAGAGAGGTGTGTGTGGAAGGGAGAGAAAAGATTAGTATATAAGAACTTAAAAATAGCCAGGCGTTGGTGACGCATGCCTTTAATCCCAGCACTCGAGAGGCAGAGGCAGGTGGATCTCTGTGAGTTCGAGGCCAGCCTGGTCTACAGAGCAAATTCCAGGACAGCCTCTAAAACAATACAGAGAAACCCTGTCTCAAAAAACCAAAAAAAAAAAAAAAAAAGCCGGGCGTTGGTGGCGCACGCCTTTAATCCCAGCACTCGGGAGGCAGAGGCAGGCGGATCTCTGTGAGTTCGAGGCCAGCCTGGTCTACAAAGTGAGTTCCAGGACAGCCTCCAAAGCTACAGAGAAACCCTGTCTCGAAAAACCAAAAAAAAAAAAAAAAAAAAAAAAAAAACTTAAAAATAATGTTTATCCCCCGGTTAAGTACTGAGCTGAAAGCTCAAGAAAGCCAGTAACAGAGAGGGAGGACTGATGATCAAAGGGATTAAGACTGGGCTGGTTTAACCCCCAGAAACAGCTGACCAGACAAAGGTTAACTCTTGAATCCCAGGCATCAGCCTGGGAATCCAGCATGGGACTGATCAAGACCCCCTGAATCTGGGTGTCAGTGAGGAGGCCTAGGTAATCTATTGAGCCTTGGGCAGCAGATCAGTACCCATCCCAAGTATACACACGGACTTTGGACTCCCATAGAACAATGTGAGGTGCACTCTCACCCTGAACTCTTGGGGAAGGGTCTAGGCCCTGCCCTATATGAAATGACAGACTATGGACACCCCCATGGAGGGCCTCACCCTCCCTGGGGGAATGAGGGGATAACGGGGGGAGGGTGTTGGGGGGAGGGCACGGGAGGAGGGGAGGGAAAGGGAGAGGGACCTGGAACTGACTTGTGAAGCAACCTTGTTTCTTATCTAAATTTAAACTGGAAAATAAAATAAAAAAATAATGTTTAACATTAGTAATTTACTTTGAGAGATATTTTGGAAACTCTACAACAGATTTTCATCACTTTTTATTAGCTCTGTGGACTTTCTTGGTTTTAGCAACTACATAAGATACCAGAAATGAGTATCATCATTGCTCATTGTGTGGAATGACAGACTCTTCTGCTTTAGAAGTAAAGGGGGAAACCCACATTTCCAGTAGCTTTGATTCTTTCAAAAGATAACACCAAACATTTCTCCCTCGATTTGTAAGCGAAGTTCTTCTATCTAAACATGGGCTGGGAGTTTAAAGTAATCACAATACTCACATATTCTTTTTCCTTTTCAGTGTTCTTTGTGTTTGACAAAGACAGTGATAACCACATAAGTGTACAAGAGTGGGTTGAAGGATTGTCAGTGTTTCTCCGAGGGACTTTTGAAGAAAAGACGAATTGTAAGAATCCATTGCTGGCTTACTGCGATGCCCATCAGCTCTGCGTTAGTGTGCTGGTGCACTGAGAGTCGTCACCCACGAAGGGACAGGACAGCACTGACTCTGCAGCTAACTAGAGTGGCCACAGCTGGGAACAGGTTCAGGTTATGAACATTGCACACTCTGGTGTGACAGCAATTTTGTGAAGTCCCCTAATAACAAAACAACAAGGTCATAACTCAAAACACTTCTCAAGTACATTGGCAGGTGGTCACAGCATGGCAGGGGGCACTCTCAGCTTCTGGGTTGGTGAAAACATTCCAAAGGATTTACTTAATAGCCACAGGGTGTTAGGTCCCACTCAGAGGTGGAAAATAAATAGCCATTTAAAGGGGCCAAAGACACACCAAGGCTCTCAACCCAAAACATTCCAAACGAAGTGAAGTTCTCATCAGTCAGCCTTAGTTGATGTACTTCTTTCCAGGAATGTTTGGTCACAAGTGAATGCTTATATAATCAAAAAGATGAAACCAGTGCTCTCTAAAACAACCTTGTAAAAATGCCTCAGGACATCTCAAACAGAAACAAAGTGCCAGGAAGATGGTTTGTCAGGTGAGGGCGCTTGCCACCAGGTCTGACACCTGAGTAAAATCCCCAGAGCCCACATAGTAGGAGATCCAATCCTTGAAAGTTGTTCACTGACCTCCATGAGTATAAATACATGTGTACATATATAAATGTGGAAAAGTAAGAAAAGGAGGGCTGGAGAGATGGCTCAGTGGTTAAGAGCACTGGCTGCTCTTCCAGATGTCCTGAGTTCAATTCCTAGCACCCACAGGGTAGCTCACAACCATCTATAATGAGATGTGGCACCCTCTTCTGGTATGCAGGCAGAACACGGTATACATAATAAATAAAAAAGAAAAAGTAAGAAAAAACCCCACAAAGATGAACTGGGAGACCCAGTTGTGACTTACTAAGTCTGTAATGCTCACTTGCCACTAGGGTGGGTGTTTGGCTTACAGCCCAGGTTAAGAACAGTCACTAAGGGTCAGCTGACAAAGCTAAGGTTGCTGTGCCTGTCTAGGCTTGGCAGGAAATAGGTCTCAATGTCGGGTTGAGCTTGTGCTCCCTTGGGGTCACTTGTTGTCTTTTCACAGAAGAAAATGTGCCCTCCACTACAAGAGAATGAGAACAAAGATCAACACACCCTAACAGCCCAGACATTACTACCCATCCCTCGGGTCTTCATGACTGAGGGTTCTCCCGGGGCACTGGGAAGCTTGCTCTGCACAGCGATAGCTCTGGTCTCCCACCACCACCAAGGGTGCTGTCCATTTCCTATGTTTTACTCCTGCTGTCAGGATTCCCTGGGAAGAATCCTGGAGACAGAATAAAAGCCATTTTAGACACCAGTTTTCAGGGAAGCAAACTGCTTAACATATCCATCTGCTTAAGAGAAGACCGCAGGTCTTTGTGGTTGAGCAAACTTGAATATCTTTTGCTCTTTCACTTGATTTTAGTTTGGGGCATAGAAAAAGAAGATGCCTGGAGGACAGAGAGAATAGGAATGCTTGCTGCTTTCCCAGAAGACCCGAGTTAGATTGCTGGCACCCACACTGGGTGGCTCCCAACTGTCTAATCTGTCTAGCTCCAGGAGATTCAATTCCCTTTTCTGGCCTCTGCAGGCACCTGCACATACAGGCACACACTCACATAGACAGACACAAAAGTTCTCTAATAAAAATATTTCTAAGACAAAGGTATATTAACATTTTAGAGCAGTACTTCGTATGAGACTCTCTGACATTTAATAATTTTGTAGTTCTTTTTGCATGTACTATTTCATGAAGTAGCAGTTCCCACGCTAGTGTTTGGGAATGTAGTGCTAGGGACTGACTCCAGGGCCTCGCACGTTTTAAAGCAAGCACTCTAGCCTCCTCCTACCCCTCTTCACCTGCTCCAGCATTACAAGGTTCATACACAAGCCTGATGGAGAAGTGGAAAGCTGTGTCATGGTGTCAATTCTGCTGGGAACACTATCGCTGGTGAACAGTTGTGGCACTGAACAGAGTTACACGATTTAGTAGCATCGCACTGACGACAATGTGTTTCTCTAATCCCACTTCCTAAAATGCTTCTTACACATTTTAGGAGAAATTCATTTGGGGGAACACTATTTTCTACAGTGGGCTTGTTCTTCAACTTGTATGTTATGCTGTAGACCAGAGAAATTTAACAGATAGCCCACCCCTCTGACACTAGTTTACTCCTGTTTTGGCTGAAACATGTAACTACACCATAAACGCCAGGAAAGCTACTTCACTGCTGTACTCCAGCACGAGTAAGTCACCTGGGACAGACAGAAGGCATGGAAGTTCCTCTCCAGAGAGAGGCTTGATGACAAGGAGATGACTACTCACTGTGCACTGGGCGGGGGGAAGTCCTTTTCCAAGGGTGCAGTAAAGTGTGCACCTTATTTTTATAGTCTATGCAGAGAATACAAGCATATCACACACATTTATGTAAACACACATTGCAAGCATATAAACAAAAGTTGGTTAAAAAAATCCACCTCATTTATTGCAGCTTGATACCATTTTCAAACCCCAAATCCAGGGACTCCGAGCTGTTTGTTCTTCTAGCTCCCGAAAGATATTTAATCCTGTGGGAAGAAATTTAACCAGAAGCACTTAATTACAAAACCTCTACCATATAATGGATCAGATCAGTTATTATATATCTATCATCTTATGCTGAAGTAACTAATATTTTATTGGTTCAATTTTTGATTCCTATGCTCTATAAAGTCTGCTTTGAAGTTTATTATTTAAATGGAGATGGTTATATTTCCCGGGAAAAAATTTTTGACATGTTGAAGAACAGTCTCTCGCAGCAGTTCCCTGAAGAAGAGAACGATGAGGGGATAAGGGAGCTGGTGGACATAAGCATGAAGAAAATGGTAAGCATGGGCATGGCGGGGCACCGCACTGAAGCACATGGCTGCCCTGTCTGTGGCAGGCGGCCACGGAGCGAGCACGGCCGCGTCTCCTCCAACTTTCCTAAGCAGTTCTCCCTGCTTTTTATGGGCTCCTCTACTCTACCTAGAACAGTGCCTCACTGACAGTAGGTGCTCAGTACATATGGAATGGTTCGTGGCTACATAGGCACTATACAAAAGAAATGCTAGTCTAGTTAGTTTTCAAGTATTACTGTCAGTAAAACCTTGTCAATTTGGGGGAAGGCTAAATTCAACAGATGTAAAATTTCATGTGTCTTGTCTTCACGGTCTCCCTCTTTCAATTTATCTAAATACTAATTTCAGTGCCATAACAACAATAAAAAGTACTTGGCCCTTACAGAGTGCTTACTAGAGAGCAGCCACGCAGGCCCTCTATAGCATTCGTTCATCCTATCCTCAGAACTGTTAGCTCCATTTTGCAGATGAGCAGAGCTGAGGCAGGGAAACTGGTGCAGAATGAAAGCGATGAAGCCTTGCAGCACTGGCTCCTCAGCACAGGAACAGAATTCCCCCAAATGAGTTTCTCCTAAAATGTGTAAGAAGCATTTTAGGAAGTGGGATTAGAGAAACACATTGTCGTCAGTGCGATGCTACTAAATCGTGTAACTCTGTTCAGTGCCACAACTGTTCACCAGCGATAGTGTTCCCAGTGCACTCTTTCTCACAAGGACCCAGGGCTGTTTAGAGAGAGGCTTTGTTTTTTGTTTTTGGTTTTTTTGGTTTTTTTTTTTTTTTTTGGTTTTTTTTTTTTTTAGTTTTTACGAGACAGGGTTTCTCTGTATTGTTTCGGAGGCTATCAGTCCAGCCTGGCCTCGAACTCACAAAGATCCGCCTGCCTCTGCCTCCCGAGTGCTGGGATTAAAGGCGTGCGCCACCACTGCCCGGCCAGAGAGGCTTTATGAACCCAGGGCTGCCCCAGCAAACTCAGAGAAGAAAGAGCGAGGCGTGGTGGTGCATGCCTGCAATCCCAGCTCTTAGATATCTGAAGGACTGCAAGTTCGAGGCGAGCTGGGGCCACGCTATGAGACTGTCACATACACACGCACAGGGAGAGAGACACACAGACAGACAGAGGGGAGGGAGGGAGGGAGGGAGGGGGATGGGTGAGGAAGAAAGAGAAGGAGGGATAGACAGACACAGACAATCAGACAATGGAAGAAACAGACAGATATGGGAGAAAGGTAAGACTCGGAGAATGGGAAAGTCAGTGTCTAACACCTGCAGAGTGTACTCTTGTAGAAATACTAGCTGCCACTCAGGTTGAGTGCAGGTGCCTTCTTCAGTGACAGGATGTCCCCAGATTCCTTTCTGGAAAGGAAATACTTATGGAATATGCCTTTTTCTGATGCCCACTCAGATCAGTTTCTCCAGTTATGCACAAAAATGAAAAACCAAGGACACCTTACCCAATCCAATATGAAGCAACAGTTTAAGGCATTTGTAATGCCCTGGGCTACACAACATATATAATCTCTCCTAAGCCTTGTCCAGAACACTTTGCTGACTTACACCCTGCTTTCTACTGTGATTCGGGTAGACAGAACTCTGCAGGCTCCCCACACCTCCCTACTTACCCAGATCTCAACCCTCCACTATTCTAGCAGGAGCCTGCAGGCTACATTCCATAATCTAGGCCAGCCTGGACAACCACCATGATAACTCCCTACACTTTGCCCTAAATGGCTATTCATTCTACCCGAGGAGCTCCCAAATAAAGCCTTTTGAGAAATAGAGTAGTGATAAAAATCTGAGCCACAATATACTTATTTAATTGCAAAAGGGACAGTGGGTTAATATAGATTTCCCAATGTTTTGCATTACTCCTAGATTTCAGTGTATGTTACTGACAGGGCTGCACTGTGTATACCTGAGAGGACTTGGGTTAGAATAATAAATCTGTCTTATATTAATAAATACCCACGATTTGAGTAAATAATGCCTTCAGCAGTATGAGCTTATAGCTGTGCTTGGCAGTCTAGACAGCTAGTTTCTATGGCAAAATTAAAGACTTTGATCATTTATCATGAAATCACCTTTCTCTATAGGATCATGACAACGATGGCAAGATCTCTTTTGCCGACTTTGAAAAAGCAGTGAAAAAAGACAGGCTTTTGTTGGAGATCTTTGGGCCATGTCTGCCAGATGCAAAGGTAGTTTTTACAAATACTAAAGGCTTACAGTGGATTTTGAAATTTTTCATTAAAATTATATGACATTTAATTGTGTGTGGGGGGGTACACATGCCATGTGCTGGTTAGTTTTATGTCAACCTGACACAACCTAGAATCATCTGAAAGGAGGGAGCCTCAGCTGAGAAAATGCCAACGTAAGATCTGCTGTAAGGCACTTTCTTCATTAGTGATTGATGAGGGAGGCCCAGACCATTGTAGCAGTTGTCACCCCTACAACATATGCAATCACCTCTCCCGCATGTAGAACCTAACCCTCGGTGGCAGTTTCCTGCAGCGTCATCTGAGAGCACGCCATGGCAACTGAAGTCAGCCTTACTCTTACAACACAGTCAGATACAACCACTGAAGCAGGCCTTAGGGACAAGAACTGAGATGCATATGCATGCAGCTCACAGTGCAGGGTGTGCTTCGCGGTTTATTTCCCCAGAGAAGAAGACAGAAACAGTCTGTACAAAACTACACGGTCCACTGACAGAAGAAAAAGTGCAGATATGCTGACAGGGTAGAAATCTAGAATTTCTAAAATTGATTAGTTTCTAGCTCACCACAGTTCACGTAAATTACTCTTACAAGTTAGAACAGCATGTGGATTTCTTTTCTTTCTTTCTTTCTTTTTTTTTTTCGAGACAGGGTTTCTCTGTGCAGCTTTGCAGACCAGGTTGGCCTCAAACTCACAGGGATTGGCCTGCCTCTGCCTCCCGAGTACAGGGAAAAAAGGTGTGCGCCACCACCGCCCAGCCTAGCATGTAGATTTCTTTATATATATATTTTATTTTAAAATTTAAATTAGAAACAAGATTGCTTCACATGTCAGTTCCAGGTCCCTCTCCGTTTCCCTCCCCTCCTCCCGTGCCCTCCCACCAACCCACCCAATATCCCCTCATTTCCCCAGGGAGGGTGAGGCCCTCCATGGGGGTGTCCACAGTCTGTCATTTCATCCAGGGCAGGGCCTAGACCCTCCCCCAAGAGTTCATCACATTGTTGGATGGGAGTCCGAAGTCCATTGGTATACCTGGGATAAATACTGATTGCATGTAGATTTCTAATACCAACTCTATTCTAACATTTTATTGCATTTTTCCTTTACAGAATTGCCTTCATTTTGAAGCCCTGGTATTCAGAAACAACATGACTACTAGCTTTTGAACACAAGTTGCTCAATACCTGAATTAAAAGTCAGATCCTGACTGCCTTTATTTGCACTATAGGTTTTTATAATTGTTTCAAGCAATTTAAATATTGTAATATAAGAATTAATACAAGCCATGTGGTGGTGGCATACAACTTTAATCCCAGCACTTGGGAGGCAGAGGCAGGTAAATCTCTGTGAGTTTGAGGACAGCCTGGTCTAAAGGGTGAGTTCCAGGACAACCAGGGCTACACAAAGAAATCCTGTCTCAAAAAACTAAAAAGAATACAGTGTGAAAAGAACAGTTTCTTCCCCATTGAGTGTAGATCCAAAAAAAGATTAAAAACATTTGCAACAGTTTAAAAGAAATAAAAAAAGTTTACTTTAAAACGCTAGCAGTAAGATATCTTAAAGAATTAAAATGGGCTAAACATTAAAAAAAAAAAAAAGATCTCTCCAGAAAATATCAATTTAGCTTGGTGTGGTGGCACATACCTTTAATCCCAACACCCAGGTGGCAAAGGTCCAGGGCCAGCCAGAGCTACCCAATGTGACACTGGCTCAAAGGGAAAAAGAGAGAAAAGACAAGACTAACTCACTGGCAAGCTATATTCTTCTTCTTTGTTTCTGTGGGTGACTTGTATGCACGTCTTCCGATTTGCTCTCTGGAGGCTCTGGTACAGATGAAATCACCTAGATTAAAAAGAAAAGAAGTCACTTAGTAGTAGACAACCACAGAGAGTAAAAGCTGGGACAGAAATGAGTACATGTAGACCTAAAGAACAATACAAAACCAACCAAATAAGGATTCATTTCCTTACAAATGTACAATTAACAAATGAAGAGAAGGAGGGAAGGGAAAGGGAGAAGGTACGAGCACACCAAAACCAACCAATGAGTCAAACAAAAAGACCAAGAAGATTCTAGTAAAATTCCGAGAATCATCTGGGAATTCCTTGAAAACATATTTTAAAAACCTAGAAAATCTAGATGAAATGGATAAATTCTTAGACAATATATTGATGGACCAGCTTGACCCATCTTAACAATAGAAGCCATCTTGTTACAAGGTCAAAGTAAGTTCAGTCCTGTTTTCTGTAAAACTTGGATATGACCATGTCTTGACCCATTTCCTGGAATTTGAAATGTTTCATACCCTATACCCTGAGATGTTCTGGTAAATACTCTTGATGCGTTCTACCAAATTCCTACATAACCAAAATTGCTCTGGAAACTCTCAGGCCGTGACAGCCCCTCACTCACAGTTCCTGAGCTGTCTGAACCCCGCTCTCTCCTGGGCTCAGTGCTGTTCTCTCAAGCCCTGCTTCAGGGAGACAGCCTTGCCTGCAGAAAACAGTTTGCTAAATTCAACTAAAAGAATCTGGGTAACGGCCTTTACTCTCATTTGTTATAATTAACAATGTGACCTATTAAAATTAACACAAGAAGATATAAACATTTGAAATATATCCATGACAAGCAACAAGATTAAAGCACCAATAAAAATTCCTGAATTAACACCAATGCTTTTCCAGCTAGTTAAAAAAGCAAAAATATAAGGAACTCATTCTATGAAGTCAGCATCACCTTGATAACCAGTCATATCAGAATCAACAAACATGAAAATGATAGCCCAATTTCTCTGGTCAACACAGAAGTAAAAAAAAATTTCATTATTGCAAATTTAATTGATGAACACATTAAATCATACAATCATGACAAAGTTAGTTTCACTCCAAGATTTCCAAGAAGATCCCCACATAGGCAAATCAGCATACTGAATCAAGAAGAGAAATTACATGTATATCTCAGTAGATAATTAGAGGAATTTTTGACAAAAGTATCAAAAACACATGGGGGAAAAACATTCTCTTCAACAAAGGGTGCTTAAAAAAAACAAACTGGATTTCCACATGCAGAAAAATGAAAAATTGATCTGTATATCTTACAACACACACACACACCACACACACACACACACACACACACACACACACACACACACACAAATCAATTCAAGATGGACTGAGGCCCTTAAGTAACAAACTCTGAGACTTCTAGGGGAGAACAGGAAGAGCATTTCAAGGTATGCACACAGGCAGATTCTCTGAAATGGACTCTAATGGAACAGGTAGTAACACCAGCTGACTGAGTCATTGGAACACAAGGAACTGAAAAGCTTCAGAAGTGGGAATCTTGGTCCAAATACACAAACAAGGAGTTAATATTGAGAATCTGTAAGAATTGCTAAAGTTATAAAATTAAAAAACAAGTCATCCAATCACAATAAGTAAGCTAATGAATTGAGAGTAGATTTCAAAGGAAGAAATATATGTGGCCAATAAATATTTGAAAGTGTTCAACATTATTAGTCATCAGGGAAATGCAAGTGAACACATTAAGATGCTACCTCATCTCAAACAAATTAAAATTACATTGGAATTTTACCTCACACCAGACAGAACAGCTACAATGAAGAAAAAAACAGGATACAGATAAAACATCTTGGTTTTACTGGGTTGTTTCTGTTTTTAAGACATCTGCCTGCTGAGTCTATACATCAAATGCCTCTGGCTTTACATTTTAAAGCATTTGTATTATCTGACAAATTTAGACACAGAACTATTCAATATGAGAGATGAAAAACATTGGCAAATTATTGTAAAAAATCTTAACTCATGGGGGTGGGGGAAGGATGAATACTGAATACACACTTATTATTCCATTACCCAAAATAACTATTAATAGTAAGTCAAAAGCAGTATAAGACGATCCGCGTGTGGGGTGTGGACTTTACACTTTAAAAATGTGATCAGCCCTAACTGCGACAGCAGTGACTCTGTTTCTATGCCTCAGTTCAGAGCACCTGAGGACATACTGTGCTGGCATACACTGAAAAACACAGGCAGGCTTACATAAGAACTACATTCATATACTTCGTATTGTATGCAATTCCTCATCCTTTATCAAATAAGATTCATTAGGTGAAAACAAAACTCTCTGTAAAAGACATGAGGCCACCTTAGCCTGTCAGTATACTGCAGAAGGGGAGAGCAACTGTGAACAGGACTTTGAACCTGGGAGTTAATTATAAGAACATGCTTGAGGCCCTCCATGTAGGATTTCTATAAGGCCCATCTCCACTCCACAAAAACAAAGCTTTCATAAGCTACAACAGACGTTAACTTTCTTTTGTGTTTAGGAAATAAAAAATCATGTAAATAATGGGGAAAAGACAATCTGATTTCCAACTAGCTCAGATTTTTTAAGTTCTGAACTAAGACTCGGTCTTAGAAATCTCGACTTATGAAGTGATGGAGCCCTTACCTAACACAAACTCCTGCAGTCTGTTGCCAACAATGCTAATTCACTAAGTAATCAAAACCATTCTTTGTTTTATTGATATCTATCACAAAAGCATTAGGACTTGGATTCAATCTGCAGTAACTTTGAATTTAAGAGAAATAATTGATTATAACTGTCAATTTTGCTTCTGTTATTACTACCTATAGTGTTTTAAAAGGGGAGGGGAGGAGAGACAACATCTAGAATCCACTATCATAGTCTGACTGGCTGGAACATTTAATATTTTATACCTACGCTGACATAAAATATATCTGTTCATTGTTAAACCAAGAATTACTGTCAAGTAAAATAGATATTGACCAAATTTGTTATTTTAGAAAATAAACGTAGAAAATACATTAAAAGCAAAAAGTAAAAAATAATTATGTTTTAGTTCCTCTGAATAATTTCCTGTATAGTTGCTGACTCTACAACTAAATTATCTCAATTAAAAAACAATTACCTCACCTTTTTAAGTTTATTCCGAATTAAATTTGCCGTTGTATTCAAGGAGTCATCCTGCAGATCCACTGTGGGAATACCTGGTAACTTAGGTCCAATCATAACTTCGTGACTGCTTGTGTTTGTTTCAGGAAACGTTCCAAGTTCATGAGCACAGTCTCTCCTTCTTTTCCTCTCCTGCAGCTGTGTTGTCCTTGGCATAAATCTGCCCACTGACTCTGAGGTAGTAATCGCCTCTTGCACACTAGAGCAAGGTGGTGAATTTTTGTAAGTGTTCATCTGTAGTTTAGGGGAAAAGGCACTGTAGTTATGATGTTTCGATAGTTCATTGTGGTTCCTACTGCTACTACAGGAGTTTGATGCTCTGTCCGTATGTTCCCCAGGTAAACATTTGCTTTGGGAGGCAAAATAACATAAAGGCAATTCACAAGAATAAGGAAGAGAAGGACGTGAGTTCTCAGGAGAAGTGTTCAAAGCAGTTGTGCAAAATCCAGGCATATGTGGATGGAAATCTTGTCTAGAATCTTTTGTTCCTTTTTGTTCTGGAACCAGTTTCTTCTTTGTCATGTAATAGTCTTCAAATTTATTTTTTTAGAAATTGAGGGAAGGGAAACAAATGGTTCATTAATCATTTTGATCATTCAGAATCTTGTAGTTATAAAACCACACTTAAACCGAACAAGCTCCACTCCCAAAATTATACTGCGAGAGAGGGAACACACTGGTATGATTTAAAGGTTTTTTGAAAGGATAGGAAGGGGTACCTTGTCAAGCTTCCCCCTTCTGTGTTTTCCCTACTTATTTACTACATTTTCTTATTCCTCTATCTAGAATGTCTCACAGCTTCCATGGAGCTACCTTGTCACCCTACTCAGAAGACAATAAAATCTATTCTTCACATTTTCCACTAACTGTAATCGAGTTTCCCACACCATTGCATAGAAAGCTTTACAGTTTCAGAATAGTCTGCTATATGAATAAACCATGTTTACTTCCTACTTGTGTCAGGAGAAACTCAGTTGGGCGTGTAGACATTTGAACCAGCTGATGATCAAAAATTGGAATTTTCCCACAATGAGCAGACTTCCAGCTGGTCTGCAAATTACAATTGCTTCTTGCTGCCTTCACGTCAATCACTGGATTGCTTAGCAGGTCACACAAACAATTCATGATTTGCTTCCTGTCTACTTTCCTAATCTCTCTCACTAAAACATTGGTATTCTGGTTACCTGTAGGACTTACAGCTCCTTAAATGCATGATGGCAATTTATTTCCCCAGGTTTAAACATGTAGCCTGGCTCACCTTGCCATGCTCCCCCCTCCCCTTCTGATAACATTTGCTAAAATTCAACCATCTCTCAGATCCCATAGGAGATATTCTAGGAACCAACGCCTCTCCCTTTCTAGGCAAGACTATACAGTGCTGCACAGAACCCTGTGGTTCAAGTCACCAAAGACCATGACTGAGCAGGAACTCCACGATGACACATTCCTAGCAGTGCTCGATACACAGAGGATGTTTACAACAGACTTTTCATACCTTTGCTTTTAGTAGCTCTTGCAATGTAAGCCTTTCTTTCTTCTAATTTTTTTCTAGTTTCTTCAACTGTCTCAAATTCTGGAGCATAGCACACATGAAGTAGCCCACCAAAGAAACTTTGCTCATCCATCTTTTTCTTAGCTATCCTAAAGAGAAATAAAGAGAACTCAAAAGAGAAATACATAGATTACATGGCTTAAAACAACTATTTACTTTTACTAGTTTTGCCTTATGCGTAGGTGTATTCTGCACATGAGTACAGTTGCCTAAGGAGGCCAGAGGTGATGGATCCCCTGGAACTGGGGTTACAGGCAGTTGTGAACCACCTGACATGGGTGCTGGACCAAACTCCAAATTTGAGTCCTCTGGAACAGCAATAAGTGCTCTTACCTTCTGTGTTATCTCTCCAGCACCCAGATGCATGGCTTTTCTTTCTTCTTTCTTTTTTTTTTTCAGATAGGGTCTCACTATGAAGGCCTGGTTGTTCTGGACTATGTAAATCAGACTGGTCTTGAACTCAGAGGTCTGCCTGCCTCTACCTCCCCAAGTGCTGGGATTAAAGGTGTGTGCCACTACACCCAGAAAGTTATTTTTTATTATTTTTAATTATGTGTAAGTATGTCCTGGAGCTAGAGTTTAGAGATACCTGATCTGGTTGCTAGGAATCAAACTCAGGTCCTGTGGAGGAGCAGTACATGCTCTTAAGTGCCGATCCATCTCCCCAGCCATGGCTTTTTAATCCAGATTTACCTAAGACAAAAGCTTAACAGGTATTCCATAGATTTAAGGAGCAAAGTTTTTGTATGTGTGTTGGGGGGGCTGGGTAAGATGCTTTGTTTTGGATGACTGCACTCACACAGAAAGTACTGTCAAGATTTATCTTATTATCTATTTACTTGTATGTGTTCTGTACATGTGTGTGCATGTGCCCATAGAGAAAGACCAGAAGAGGCCACTGGATCCTGTGGGGCTGGAGTTATAAGTGGTTGTGGGCCACCTGACAAGGGTGCTTGAGAACTGAACCCCAGTTCTCTGAAAGAGTAGCAAGCTATCTTACCACTGACTGCATCAGGCTCTGCGGAGACACAAAAGCACACTAGCCATATGCCTTCCTAACCATGAAGAGTTGGCCAACTGCTGAGAAAAACACACAGCCCTGTAGTCAAATGCTTTTGTGGCGGACTACGTAGCACATAAAAGAAATATGAGGGGCTGGAGAGATGGCTTGGTGATAAGAGCACTTGCTGATCTTGCAGAAGAGCAGACTTAAATCCCAGCACCCATGTTGGGTGGCTCACAAGCCCCTGTACTCCAGCTCCAGGAAATCTGAAGCCCTTTTCCACTATGAAAACATATGAATAGCAAACATCAGAGAAAGATATGCTTTAAATCGGGCTAGTAATGAAAAAAAATGGCTAACATGAACTAGGGAGAGTGCTTGGTCGCTAAAGCACTTGCTTAAGCTCAGTGCCTAGGCTGGGATCCCTGGCATCCACATAAAAACTGGGCACTGCTGTCTATGCCTATAATCCTAGTGCTGGCAAGGGAGAGGGAGAAAGACCACTGGAACTTGACAGTCAACCAGTCTAGCTGATAAGCTCCAAATTCAGTGAGAGACCCTGTCTCAAAAAAAAAAAAAAAAAAAAAAACAGAACAGAGCGCAGTGAAGGGGCACATACCTTTAAACCTGGTGGAGTTAGAAGGAAGCTTAAATTTTAAGTTTTAAGTTCAGCCTGGTCCACATAGCTAGTTCTAGGCTAGCCAGGACTACATACTAAAACGAAGGCAGTTGGCATTGACATCTATCCTAGACAGACAGACAGACAGACAGACAGACAGACAGACACACACACACACACACACACACACACACACCTCCCCCCAAAAAAGGGTCAACACAAAAATAAAGCATTGTTGACTTCAGCCTTACTGGAATACAAGGTTTATGCCATATGTAAGTATTAAAAAGAAGTTTATTAGCATAGAACTATAACAATAAGAACTGCCCTTGCTAATATTTACTCTTAATAGGAGACATCAGTCTAAGTCCTATACATAAGTTATTTCATTTCATCCTCTGTCAGAGAACCTCAAGAAGCAAACCTTTTTGCTATATGGATTTTAAGAAAAGGAAAAGTGTGCTTAGCAGGATTAAAAAACTCCCAAGCAATGAGGACAAAGGACTGAAAATTTGCTTCGAATGTAATTCTGAATCTACCATACTAGTGGCTCAAAAACTGTAAATCACAGAAACGAGAGGATAGAAATAGAATCACACATCTGAGAGGATGGAAATAGTAGTTTTGTAAAATGAGCCTTTTAAATTTTTGAAGAAAGAGCTAGCTGACTATGTAAATCACGGTTAGGGTGCTTGACTAGCACATGTGAAGCCTGGAAGGGTAAGAAACAAACAGAAGCCAGGAGGTGGTAGTGCACACCTTTAATCCCAGAACTGGTGAGGCGGAAGTACGTGGATCGCTGAGTTTGAGGCCAGCCTGGTTCTACGGAGTGAGTTTCGGGACAGCCAGAGCTATACAGAGACCCTGTCTCGACTCCCTAAAACAAGCAAACAATCGGGAACATCTAGGGTGATGAGTGTTTGTGTGACATGGATATGTTTGGGAAAACCCTAGGGACAAAGTGGCACCAACAGCAATACAGGACATGGGTAATGCTTAATCTGTACATACCTTGCACTTTGTAATTTCACAAATTTAATGAGATAAACTTCCGTAAAATCCTCTGCTGGGTATTCATCTAGAGCGTTATACTGTTCAATCGCACCATACAGGGCAAATCGCTCAACTAATTCCTTCATGGCTCCCACGGCAGGAACTCCTTGTATTAATAAGTACTGTGACTCCAAATTGATTGTATATACCTAATAAATAAACAAAAATAAATGTACCCCACAGACAAGCCTATGGCAAATCCGTCGCTGACTTTCTGAAAAAGTGGAACTTGTTCAACCCGGTCTGCAAAACGCACACGCGGAACGGCCGCTCTGGGCTAAGAGGGAACACACTGCACTTGAGGGTACCTGACTAAACCTGTCAACAGACGCGTCTTCTACGAGCTGACTCCAGAGAAGCTCGTGGGAGCAAGCAGCCGGGGGCCCCTCACCCAGTGCCCGTCCCGTGAGAGGCACAAAGCTAAGCCCGGGCTCCCGAGGAGGGACGGCGTGATCAGAAGTGCCCCGAGAGCGGGGACGGCCTTCGGTACCCGCGCCTCCTCCACTGGCGGAGGCTCTGACAGCGCCCCGGGCACGCCTTGGCGGAGGCTGCCCCCGGGGAGCCCGTGGGGACGGGAAGCCGGCGCTCCCGGCCAGGATCGCGAGGAAGCCGCGGCCACTCTACCTTGACCGCACGAGGGCGTCGGCCCTCCCGGTATTTGGCCCGCGAGTCGCACACAGCCGTCTGGACGTGGTGGTCGAAAATGCAACCCGGCTTCCCGTCGCTGGACGCCATGCCGCCGGTAGTTAAGTCTCCGCGCCGGAACAACATCCGCTGGACGCGCTCCTCTGCGTCCAATAAGAGAGCAGAATGGGTCGAGCGCGCTTGGATTGGCCGGCCGATCGACCCTGTCGACAATCGTTTCCTGAGAGCGCCAGGATTCCATCAGCCCTGTGCCGCCTCCTAGCGTCTCGGAGGAGAGATCGGAGAGTGACCGCGGCCAGGCGGGCGGAGAGGGGGGCGGGGCCGATCGATAGTCTCGGGCTCCGACGCCCCGACCTGCGGGGGTGGGGGGGAGCAGGGGGCGGACTCTGCTCTCGGGTGGGTTTGCGGGGGGGAGTTGAACCGGGACCATGTGGAGCGGCGATCGCTCGGCGGGTGCGGGTTCTGGCGGGGCCGTCGTGACGGTGGCCTTCACGAACGCTCGGGACTGCTTCCTCCGTCTGCCGCGGCGCCTCGTGGCCCAGCTGCACCTGCTGCAGGTAAGGGGCTCGCCGGACGCCCGGAGCCACAGCCTGGACGCCGCCGAGGGCTCGTGGGACCCGTGCCTGCTGACGCCTTCCCCGCCCCGGGCATCGTCTGTCACCAAACGGGCTGCAGCACCCACACGGCGGCTAGTGCGTCCCCTGACCCTAGTCCCCCGCTCTATAGCTCGGTTAAACTCTGCTGAACGTGCTGGGACTCTGCCTGGGCATTCCGAAGCAGTCCTCACGCTAGAGACCTCTTATTATTGTCCTGCCGGCGAGGTGCCGGGGCTGCCACAGAGGCCTCGAGTGGCAGACTTTAGTTGGCTTGTGGATTGCTGAGGTTCCCAGTTGGTGCCGGAGGTTAATAAGGTGACGGCTCTCCCCGCTTAGGAGGGCTTCGAACGCCGCAAGGGTGTGCGGGGAAGGGAAGAGAAGGCGATGGAATTACTCACCCCTCACACCGTGAGAGAGGTAACCAGGATTACGTGAACCTCCGCGAGCTGTCACTGTCTGGATGCTGTCATGGTGGTGTTTCAAAGGATATCAGTGGAAATACGGCATGCAGATTTTCCTAACTAAGAACGAGAGCAAATAGGCTTTCTGGTTTGAGTGTGCTCATAGGGACGAAAATTAGAATATTTGAAATCTTCTGAAATCCTAAATGCATGCTACCGGACTACTGGCTGGTAAAAGAAATATCCAAGAATTTGAAATGACTTGAAGTAGCTCACCTTTTCTTCCTCTTGAGCTACTTCTATCTTGCTATTAAAATCCACCTATCGAAACACATCAGTTTCATCAAAATCATTCTTATTGTTAGTTTGTCTTCACCAAATAGACTCTTTTTAACTGTCTGATTTGCTTTCTTTGTGGAGGGAAGAAATCAGTCCCTGTCACCAAGTACCAGCTTGGCTAACTGCCCTTTGTCATTTTTGTTTATTTGTCTGTCTGTTGAGGCAGTGTTTCTCTGTATTACAGCCCTTGGCGGTCCTGAAACTCGCTTTGTAGACTAGCCCTGAACTCACAGAGCTCCCACCGACTCTGCCTCCCTGCCCCTCCCCCCAGTGCTGGGATTAAAGACTTGCACCACCACCGCTGTCAGGCACCCTTTGTCGTTTCTGATGGAGATGTTCGTGTACTTTCAAGTCCCAAAGTCCCCACTTGAGGAGTTCAGAAAAATGCTTCCTTAAGGAAACTAAGGGTTTGATCCTGCGGGGCGGTGGTGGTGCACGCCTTTAATCCCAGCACTCGGGAGGCAGAGGCAGGCGGATCTCTTGTGAGTTCAAGGCCGGGCTAGACCACAGCCTCCAAAACAATACAGAGAAACCCTGTCTCGTAAAAACCAAAAAAAAAAAGAAAAAAAAAAAGAGTTTGATCCTGGGGTAGTTGCTGCTGTAGACTCAGTGCTGTTTAGAATTTGGTAGTCTTGGTCTTTTTTGAAAGATTCGAAGAAGTGTTCTTGAGAATTGGTTCGAAGGTATCTTTGAAGTTTAAATGTCTTCAGCCCTGGAATAAATTGCTTTTTCTTCTGAGCCTATATCAGCAGAACAGGTCAACACCTCACCCCCATTATCAAAGGAATATTTTATGGGGAAATTGTTTAAAAGAAGATAAGTTATCCATAATTGCAATGCCTAGAAATACCAATACTAACAGTTCGGATTCTGTCTTCCACGGTTATCTCTAATCGTTATCTTTTATGGAAATGAGGAGCTATGCACACACCCACACACACAGTTTTGTGTCCTGTTTTTTGAATAGTGTTACTATGACTTTTTGTTTGCTTGTTTAGGGGTCATAATTTTAAGCAATTGGTTGGCTACCTAGTTAATGCTACCATAAACTGGCCATAATTCATATACTTGCTGACTGTGATTAACTATTGGACTCAACTTTTGGAAATTTGAATGATAGCCATTTTTAGTAACAGTATCATTGTTGCATGTGGGTCATTGTCTTCATCTCTGGTTACCTAGGATTCCCAGAGTAATTGTGTCTTAGTTAGGGCTTCTATTTCTGTGAGGAAACTGAGCAGAAGCAGGTTGGGGAGGCACAGGCTTATGCTTCCGCACTGTAGTCCATGATGGAGGGAAGCCAGGACAGGAACTCAAACAGAGCAGGAACCTGGAGGCAGGAGCTGATGCAGAAGCCGTGCAGGGGTGATGTTTACTGACTTGCTCCCTCTGGCTTGCTCAGCCGGCTTTCTTATAGAACCCAGGACCACCAGCCACCTCCCACAATGGGCTGGGGCCCTCCTATATCACTAACTAAGAAAATGTTTTGCAGGCTGGCTTTGAAGCTGGCTCTTATGGAGGGATTTTCTTAACTGAGGTTCTGTCCTCCCTCATGAATTAGCTTGTGTCAAGTTAACATAAAACTACCCGGCACAAATTGGACTAGAAGGCATAGTAGTTATTAAAGCAGGAAGGCTCTGAGTTGAGAGCTAATAGGCTGGAATATCTCACCTGAGCTGAAGCACTGGCTAAGAGCAATAGTAGGGGAGTCATGCAGCAGTGGCTTTCTGCCCTTTATCCAACCGACCTCAGCCTTTCAGAGTACAGACATTCTGGTCCCTCCGCAAGCTCACCAACCAAAAATCTTGAGAAGAGATCTGTAATAAATCTTCGGGCTACTGGATGCTCCGAGTTGAAGCCCACAGTGATAGAGCCATGAAAGGTTAACAGCGAAGGCGCCTTAGCTGCTCTCAAACAAGGAAACTGCAAGCCAGAGACCAGCTCCTTTTCACGTGGCGTTTGCCCTCGTGTTTGCCCTGGCGTCTGCCCGCACTGAGCCACACCAGCCTGTCAATGTTTCTCACTCGACTGATCTCTTCCTGCCTGTGTGGTTTTACTGGTTCTCTGCTCCCCCAAAAGCCCCCTCCTTTCACACAAATCCCTGCCTCTAACAATAGTATAATCCTCCTCCTTCATAGCGCTGTGGGTCTCTGTTGCCCCCGTTTGTATCCTTTTAGGAACTTCATAATTGTATTCATATGACATGTGTCATTTGTTACATGATGTTTGGTTTCAAGCATGTCTTCCTTTGTTCGCATGAGTCCTTAATGAAGGACTGGGTACCAAATCGATATTTAGCTCGGACAGTCTGGATCACTACGTTGGTCAACCCTTACTCCTTGCTAGGTTTGCTGTTATTAGGCAGGGTCTCAGTATGTAGCCATGGCTGGCTTGGAATTCTCTTTTTTGACCAGGCTGGCTTGAAACTCACAGAGATCCACCTGCTTCTGCCTCTTCTGTGTTAGGATTAAAGGAAGAGGTCTTGGAGAATTTTTTAAAAATGTAGATGGGTCCCTGTACGCTGTAAGATTCTTAGGATCATCATGGCCCCTATGCACTAGATATGAGTGGATGATGTCTCCCACCGTGACCCCCCAAGCCATCTCCAGACACACACGTCCTTGAGGGACAGTGACTCCTAGTTGAGAACCACTGCTTCGGTTCAATCACCTTGTGTGTTTTTTAAGCTCAGGACATGCTGTGCTTGCAACAGAAGGAGTAATACTGACTCTGAGTGCAGAAACAGGGTCTAAATCTCGTCCAGAAATTGCAATGCACAGGCTTACCTCTTCCTCCTGATAGCAAGAGACAGCCCAGCCCTTCAACCTAGGCAATCCTGACGCATACAGGTTCACCTGATACCCTGTCTCGAGAAACCAAAAAAAAAAAAAATATATATATATATATATATCACCTTAGAACAGTAGTATGCCAACTCTCACTGAGTGTGGATTTGACACTATGCAGCTAGTAACTACATTGGGCCAAATAAAATGACTGAAATGTTCTTTCTTGTTTGATAAGGTTGATTTCCCCCTCCCCCGGCCTGGGAGCATAGAGGGGATGCTCGTAGGTATTTTATATATTTCAGCATGTACTTCATATTTCCTCTTTTACTGTCTCTGGTTCTAAAGATTTCTTATGAAATAGAGGGAACTGGATTGTGATAGCAGCAACTTACGAAACCTCATAGAAAAGCCTAGGGCTCCATTACCTTTGCCCTCATAACCTAGATGGTAACCTGGGACTTTTGACTCCCAAGCCAGGCCTTTCTTTTACTTACCAAATTGTACTTAGTTGAGTGATCTTTGTAAGCAAAAACAGTTGGATCATTGTTTGGAAACTGTGAGAAAAATTATGCAAGTAAAGGCTACATGGTGACTTTTTGAATTTCTTTGAGACGGGGTTTCTCTGTTTTACTCTGGCTATCCCGGAACTCATGCTTTAGACCAGGCTGGCCTTGAACTCAGAGAGATCCGCCCACCTCTTGTATGCTAGGACTTAGGTGTGTGCCTCCACCATGCCTGACTATCAGAGTTGACTAGTGAGTATGTTTGAGTACTGCGTTGCCTCACTGAAGGCCTATACTACCATGCCCTTACTACCAGGAACTTTACAAGTCATTAAAAAACCGCATAATTGAATTAGGCCATAAGACTGTGAGCATGTCGGCTTTGTGCCCAGAATGGTCTCCAGGATTCTTTGCAGTTTGTCCTGTTAAAGGAAGCAAAGTAGTGAAATTTGGTGTAAATTAGAGTTTGGTGCTTACCATTCTAAGGTTAATGGGTTTATTTTAATTTATAAAAATGAATTTAATAACATTAAGCTTCCTGAGATAACAAGGGGATTTTTTTAAACTGAGAAGTGGTAAATGTGTGGAAATGCTTATGATGCAGTAGTAAGTGGGTAAAGCATGTTAAATCTTATCCGTAATATACAAACGAATGAATTACTGACTAAAAGGGGTTCGCAAGAAGCACACAGAATCGTTCATATTGTTGTGTTTTGTGAAGAGAGTTTTTTTCCTTCCTAGTGTCTATATTTCTCAAGATTGCTATAATGAGTATAATTTTTTTTAGAGATAGGATCTCACGACGTATCCTGGGCTGACCTTGAGTCACCGCCCTCCGGCCTCAGCCTCCCAGGTGCTACGATCACAGACATGCCCCGTCCCTGGCAGAGTACTCCTTCAACCAGAGAGGACACGGGTCTCTTAACTCTCAGCCACAAACTTACAGATTATATTATTTTCATGCCTTGCTGTTCTAATATATCTTTAGTTCATTAGCTAATTAATTAACTTTGTGTATATCTGTCTGTCCGTCACATGTGATGATACTTGAGGGGGCCAGAAGCAGACAGAGCTGGGTCTATGTAGGCACAAGAGCAGCCATGCTCTTAGCCACTGAGACATCTCTCCCTCCCCGTGTAAACCTTCCTATAACCCTATGACCTTTGTTTGTTTGTTTGTTTTTTAAGACAGTCTTACTGTGTAGCCTCTCCCGCCCCCGTGTAAATCTTCCTATAACCCTATGACCTTTATTTGTTTGTTTGTTTGTTTTGTTTTTTAAGACAGTCTTACTGTGTAGCCTTGGCTGGCCTGGAGCTTGAACTCACAGAGGTCAGCCTGCTTCCGCCTCCCAAATGCTGGAATTAAAGGCATATACTACCTTGCTCAGGCACTTCTATGACCTTTACAAGTCATTGAGAAACTGCATAATATATCATTTCAGAAAGAATGTACAAGAAGTCACTAACAGTAATTCCCCCTAGGAACGTGGGTGTCTTCACACCTTAATCTTTTTAAATTTTTCACTTTTACCATGTGTATTTATTATTTTTTAAATAAATTCATCGATCAGTAAGAGATTAAATATTCCAGCTGGTTGGAACTCTAAACTGTGTTGCTATGTATTTTTCAATTTTTATTTTAGTATATATATGTGAGCATTTTGCCTGAATGTATATCGTTTTTTTTCTTCTTTGGATTATTAATGTAAAATAAACACATACATACTGGAAGCCTAAGTTCATTCTGCTCCCTATGGTATTTTGAATTCTGAGTCACTTGAGTTAGGCCCTAAGTCTGTGAGCATATTGGCTTTGTGAGCAGCATCATCACTATTGGATGTTCAAAATAATCAGTTTTTTTTTTATTACAAATGTGAATAAAGAGTGACTATCTACAGCACGTTTTTTTGGTTGTATGTATTATAATAGTTGCTTATCTGAATCCAGGGGGAAGCACATAAAAACTTCTAAACCCCTTTTCTTTCCCACTGTTTGGATAAACAGAATCAAGCTATAGAAGTAACCTGGGATCGCCAGCCCACGTACTTGAGCTGGGTGGAAGGCAGACACTTTAACGATCAAGGTGAAGACGTGGCTGAGATTAACAGACAAGTTGGTCAGAGACTCGGACTTTCCAGCGGGGAGCAGGTAGGCACAAAGCGGGCCATGACTTCCCTTTACCGTCCTAAAGCTCAGATACTGAGGGGGAGAGGGTCCTCCCTGTTGTAACCAGGACTCTCGCTAACTCAGGCTAACTGTATTTTATTCATCCAATCTTTAACATGCCTCCTACTTGACTTTGAATTCTAGTTGCTAATTTTCCAGGCAATTTTTATGAAATATTTTCTTTTTTGGGTTACTGGATTTTATTCCTATTTCAGAACTTCATTTTAGTTTTCGTCACAATTTTATTATTTATTTTGAGTGTATGTGTGTGAGGTGGGATAGGGCAGTTAAGGGTAGTGGGGTGGGGAGGAGGTCAAAGGGCATGCTGTGGAGGTCAGAGGAAAGCCTGTAGGAATCCATTTCTTCTTTTTACCGTGTGAGTCCCAGTGATTGGACTCAGGTGGTGAGTTGTGGTGGCAGGCACCTTTCCCACTGAGCCGTCTCCCTGGCTCCGTTTGACTTTACTTCTCTCTTTCTGTGTCTCTCTCTCTCTCCCTCCCTCTCTCGTTCCTTTTCTCTCCTTTTAGAGAACTAGCAGTGTAGCTGGCGATGACCTCTGAACTCTTTGATCCTCCTGGCTCAGCCTCCCGAGTGCTGGGATCTTAAGTGTGTACCAAGACCTCTGGCTTATTTAATATTTTCTAACATAAATTCTAACCTTCCATGATCTTACTTGATTAAAAATATCACTTCAGGGGGCTGGAGAGATGGCTCAGAGGTTACGAGCACTGGCTGCTCTTCCAGACATCCCAAGTTCATTCACCACCAACCACATGGTGGCTGACAGCCATCTATAATGAGATCTGGTGCTGTCTTCTGGCATGCAGGCATACGTGCAGGCAGAACACTGTATACATTATAAATAAATAAATCTTAAAAAATATCTCTCTAACAGAGAGTTGTCTTTTCCATCTTGACCCTGAATGTGTGTTTTTTTTGTTACAGTATGTTCATCAGCTTATATTTTTAAGATTTATTTACTTATTATGAATACAACATCCTGCCTCCATGTATGTCTGCACACCAGAAGAGGGGGCCAGATCTCACTATGGATGGTTGTGAGCCAGCATGTGGTTGCTGGGAATTGAACTCAGGACCTCTGGAAGAGCAGGCTGTGCTCTTAACCTCTGAGCCATCTCTCCAGCCCCCCGTTCATCAGCTTATTAATTCTAAGAAATTTAAATAATCACTTAAAATTTGATTGGAAATAAAAATTTCATTTTTTCCTTTCTCTAAACCCAGCCTTAGAATGGATGTTGCTGTTTGTCGAGATCCGACTGCCTTTAGGATTAAGAGAAAAGGCTGGTGTATATTTCCTGTCATTCTTGCCCCCAAAGTATATCATGTGCACAGTCTTCACTGGAAAAAGCTGGGGTTGCTGTGGTGAGCACGCAGGAATGCCAGGGTCTTTAGATGTTTGCATCCTTATCATACGATGGCATGGTATTTGCATATGACCTCTGCAGGTCACCCTGTGTTCTTTAAATCACCTCCAGAGACTTCCAATACATAATTCAGTGTCAATGTTGTGTAAATAGTTGTATCATTTAGGAATTCTGCCAAGAAAAAATGTTTAACAAATGCAAGGGTTTTTTTTTCCTCCATTGTTTTCTCTCGACAGTTGGTTGCACATCATTGGTAGGAACACCAAGGCTGGCAGCCGCAAGGCCTGAGTGGCTTGCTTTTCCAGAGCTGCTTTTGTACTTTCTCAGAATCCTCAGTGGCTTGGGTATCTCTTACGAGAATTTTGGGGTCAGATGCTTCAGACCTGTGGTCATTTGCACAGCCTACCAGTTGGGCAGCCCACATCCAAAATTCTAAATCGTGAGTGGCTCAGAAATGTGAAACCCACGCTCAGAAACGTCATACTGCAGAGCATTTAAGATAAGGAATAAAGTCAAAGATGGACTCGCTATGTCCAGGGGTGACATCACAAGGAAGGTCAATTGACGAGGCCAATTGGCCCTCTACTACCAATTTCTCACAGCAGAATATGAGAGCGCCACACCTCCTTTAACTTATTCTGAGCTCATGATACTTTTATTTATGCTTGCTGCTGATAATTAAAATGGGTCATTCGAGAGAAGTCCAGAAGCCTTGCGGTAGGCTTTTGTGTAGAATCTTAATTTGTTTAATGGGTGGAGGGTGAGGGAGGGTGTGCATGTGAGCTCGCATGCCTGTGGAGGTCAGAGGTCGACATCAGCTGTTTTCCTTGACTGCTCTCTGTCTTAGAGAGATGCGATGAATCCACCCGACATGGGTGATTGCTGGGCCATGTCTCCAGCCTTTCTGCCCTAGCTATTGAAACAGGGTCTTTCACTGAACCTAGAGCTTCATAATTCACCCAGCCGGGCTGGCCAGCAAGTGTCAAGGGGCCGGCTGTGTCTGTGCTGGGATTATAGGAACCATTTCTCATGGCTGTTTTTATGTGAGTACTGTGAGTACAAGCTCAGGTCCTCAGGCTCATGTGGCAAACACTCTGCAGAGTCATCTCCCTAACCCTTAGAATCTTACATTTTTTTTGTTTGTTTTTTGAGACAGGGTTTCTCTGTATTGTTTTGGAGGCTTTCCTGGAACTCGCTCTGTAGACAAGGCTGGCCTCAAACTCACAGAGATCCACCCACCTCTGCCTCCCGAGTGCTGGGATTAAAGGCGTGCACCACCAAGGCCCGGCTTGAATCTTACATTTTTTAACAGGACAATGTCCTCAGATGTCACTGGTGCCTTGTTTGCCAACCAGTCTTCGCCCAGGATTTCCTAGCACAATACTGTAGGACAGCTCTGGGGACAGTATCAGCTTCCTAGCATGGATCCTGCTGTCTTGATTAGAACTGCCAACAGTCCTTCTTGTTTTTCGTTTTCATCTGCTCCTAAGAGGTGTGTGCCTGCTTCTCTGCAGACTCCTTTGTAGCAGTAACAGAAGACCCCCAGAGACCAGGAGCCGAGAGGCAGCTTGCTAGACTGGGTAGTAGCTGCCTCCTGGCCACACGAGGTGCCTTGAGCATCCTCAGGTCCATCCCATGCGTCAAGTGCCTTTACCTGCTGAGTCACTGCTCCAGCCCTCCTTTCTTCAGTTAAAAATTGCTTCCGAGTTTATTTTGTGGATGGGCATTTTGTCTGCATGCATGGCTGTGCACAACATTAATGCCTGATGCCTGCAGTGCCAGCAAGAGGACATTGGATCCCTTGGAACCAAAGTTACACATGTTTGTGAGCCACCATATGGGTTCTGGGAAGAGCAATAAGTAATCTTAACTACTGACCCACCTATACAGCCCTCACTTCTTTCTTAAAAAATTATTTTTATGTGTGTGGGTGGTTTGTTTGCATGGATGTCTATGTAACACATGTGTATAGGGCCAGTAGAAGCCAGAGGGGGCATCAGATGCCCTAAGAACAGAGTTTCAGATATTTGTGAGTGCTGTGCCAGGTTTGCAGAATCCCAGAGACTAACCCAAGGAATTGACACTTCTGATGCAAAAGCAAAAGGTTTCTTCTTATTGTTCAAGCTGGCTGGCTTGGATCCCCTTCCATGGCGGAGGAAATGAGATGCCAACCATCCAAAAAGAGAAGCTTTTAAAGGGAAAAGGGGGAAGGGAGTCATGAGACTGCAAGTCTCAATTCACAAGGTTCCCATGGTTACAGAGATTACTTGGCACACAAAGTTTCTATACAAAGTTATCATGAAAGGAGGGCCTTGGAGAAGGCAGTAACTGTCACCTGGTTAGGTAAAATTAATTGGCACATCTGTGGGCTAGGGGCTTACGATCAGAGCACATCCTGTGATCTAAAAGTTTTTTTTTGTTTTTGTTTTTTTTTGGTTTTTCAAGACAAGGTTTCTCTGTGGTTTGAAGGCTGTCCTGGAACTCGCTCTGTAGACCAGGCTGGCCTCGAACTCACAGAGATCCGCCTGCCTCTGCCTCCCGAGTGCTGGGATTAAAGGCGTGCGCCACCAACGCCCGGCTGATCTAAAAGTTTTAAGACCAGTAGGGCAAGAGGCTCTCTGGTTCCCAGTCTTCTAAAGGCAAGGGGGTAGGGGCAGATGTTGTCGAAGCTGCTCGTGGGTCAGTGAGGTACCACACGGGTGCTGGGAGTTGAGCCTGGGTCTTCTAGAAGAGCAGCCAGTGTTGTTAATACTGAGCTTCAGACAGTTGTGAGGTACCATGTGGGCATGGGAATTGAGCCTGCATTTTCTAGAAGAGCAGCTAGTGCTCTTAACCACTGAGCCATCTCTTGAGCTCCTCTTCTTCCTTTTTTGGGAAAATCTGACTATACTGCCAGGGATAGCCTTGAACTCAAGATTCTCCTGCCTTAGGCTCCAGAGTAGCTGGTGTTACAGCAATATGGTATCTCACCTGACTCTCACACTTCTTTCTAGGAATTGCCTTTGTTTTTGCAAACATGTTGTGCTGGGATGTTCCTTTATTCTGTCGTTCATTATGAACAGTTTTTTTCCTAAAACATTGAGTATATCAAGGTCTAAGAAGAAGTACTTACTATTTGCTACCTGAAACATGGAAGAAGGAAGAGAAAGAGAAAAATACAGAGACACACATGAGAGACAGTAAGACCAGTAAGAACTTATTTTCTAGAGATACAGAAAAATCTTCTAAAAGTGATTTTGCGTTTCTGGTTTTCCCAGGTGTTTCTCAGGCCGTGTTCCCATGTGGTGTCTTGCCAGCAAGTTGAAGTGGAGCCCCTCTCTGCAGACGACTGGGAGATACTGGTAAAGAACCAAGTGCTAGCTTACCGTCAGCTTAGACAGCTTCTAGCTTACCGTCAGTTTAGACAGCTTCTAAGCACCCGTAGATATCTCTGGGCTTCTTTATGTATTCTGAGTCAGTCTGAATTGT
This sequence comes from Mesocricetus auratus, assembly GCF_017639785.1. Classification (NCBI taxonomy): domain Eukaryota; kingdom Metazoa; phylum Chordata; class Mammalia; order Rodentia; family Cricetidae; genus Mesocricetus; species Mesocricetus auratus. The sequence continues at coordinate 36,474,966 of NW_024429200.1, forward strand.
AAGAACGACTTGGTATAAATGTAATACGTGGCATGAGCACCACAGATGAGACGATCATGCTGTGTTTGGGGCTAATTCTAAATAAGTAGGCTTTAACTTGTCTTGACACAGAAACAAAACAGCAAAAGGGTAGCGGAGATGTTGGATCTGCCATATGTGTCCCATAGCATAATGTATACTTCAAATAGAACAGTAAACTTTAAAAAAGAGTGGGGATTTCCTTACAAGGTATAGAATGATCTGAATGCAACCTGACTTGGCCTTTTTCTCTGTCGGTCCTAGGAACTGCATGCCATTTCTCTTGAGCAGCATCTTCTAGATCAAATTCGAATAGTTTTTCCTAAGGCTGTTGTTCCCATCTGGGTTGACCAGCAGACTTACATATTTATCCAAATTGGTAGGTGATATTGTACTATTTGCTGTCATTCTCTACTCCAGAGTACCAAGTCTGAAGCAGAAATGAACAGATACTAACGGGCTCTGTCTTCTACCCAGTTGCCCTGACGCCAGCTGCGCCTTACGGAAGGCTAGAAACCAACACCGAACTCCTCATTCAGCCCAAGACACGCCGAGTCAAAGAGAACACATTTCCCAAAGCAGGAGATGCACACAGACCATCTCGTAGCTGTGGACAAGAACAAAAAGGGATGTCAAAAGAGCTGCAAACCAAGCAGCTTCCTATGAGCGCGGAGGGTGTCACCGGGTCTAATGACACAGACTCATCCTGGAGACCACACTGGTGGACTATGCTAGGAAGCATGTTTTCTTTTGGACCTGACAGCAGACAAGCGGCATCCTGGGGTTCGTTGGAAATCAGCGCTTTCAAAACCATGCAGTCACAAGTTGTTCCTCTCGACAGTGTTTTCAGAGTATGCCAAGTTCAGCCTCCTAGTGGGCATGACACCCCAGCTACCTCTGTGTTTCACAAACACTGTACCGTTCATGTGTTTCCATGGGACCAAGAATATTTTGATGTGGAGCCCAGCTTTACTGTGACCTATGGAAAACTAGTTAAGCTGTGTTCTCCAAAACAACAGCAAGGCAAAACAAAGCAGAGTGTCCTGTCTCCCGAAAAGGAGAAGCATCCGTTAGAGTCGCCAAATCATAAACAGATCGGCTCAGGCCACACCGAGGAAGCTGGTGAGGCGTGTGTGTTGAAGGTGGTCTGGAATGGACTTGAGGAGTTGAAGAATGCCACCAAGTTCACCCAGAGTATAGAACCTCTCCACCATGGCAAAGTCTGGGTTAGTATGAGGTTTTCAATTTGGGGAGAAACTTGTCACTTAATCTTCCTGAAGATTTGAGTTAGAATAATGTATATAGATTAAAACCAGCATGGTGAGAGAGAGTCTCTAAAAGCCTCTCTGTGGAGGAGCCGTGTCTCCAGCCGCTCCTCTTTTTTTAACATAGTATTTTTCTTGATTATCTGGAAATCTCACAGAGTGCACCCCAGTCACCTCCCAGGCCCACCCCGCACCCTTGTGACCTCCAAAACAAAAGATGGAGAAAAGACAAAAACACCAAGTCCAATCTGTGTTGTCCGTATCTTCACTGGGGCGTGGCCAGACTCCCAGTGGCCAGCCCCTTCACGACAACTGGATCCTTCCCCACCCTCCCCAGCCAGAAGCTGTCAGCTGTGAAGAGCTACTCTTCAGCTTTCCTGGGCTCCCCTTCTTTCTGTCTTTTACCTGGGGAGACGAGAATTTGGGGGTTGCTGAGGAGCTGCTCAAGAGCACTTGCTGCTTTTGCAGAGGACCCAGGTTTGATTCCCAGCATCCATGCGGTGGCTCACAACCATCTGTGACTCCAGTACCAAGGCACCCACACCCTCTTCTGGCTTCCATGCCACCAGCATGTATGTGACGTACAGACATACACACAGGCAGAACACACACGTAAAAATGTTAAGATTTTTTTTGGCATCTTTATTGAGATGAAATTTAAAGTATAATTTAACACGTGCAGAAGTTGTTATTAATATAATATTATGTGAACATCCCCATAATCTAAGTTTAGAATATTTTTATTGATGGGGGTGGTAAATTTTACCCTTTGCTCTTTGGATTGAACTGTACCCATGGCAGATTGTCTGTGATTAGGTTTAACTACTCCAGATTTTTCACTGGTTCTCCACTTTCGCACACACAGAGACTTCTGAAATGATTGTATACCGTTGCTACAGTCTTGATGTTTATGTCTCCCCCAAAACAATATGCTGAAATCCTTCCCACAAGTTGATGGTGTCAGGAGATGTTGAGTTATGAGGCTGAAGCCTTGAGTGCACCTGATGTCCTTATAAGAGAGGTGCCCACTTGAACTCCTTCTCCCCTTCTGCCAGGGGAGGACAGAGCAAGCATGTGCTCACATGCCCAGGCAGGAGGAGAGCCTCACCAGCATCAACTCTACCAGTATCTTGACCACAGATGTCCCAGTTATAAAACAGGAAGCCACCAGTACATGGTATTTCCGTTAAAGCAGCCAAAAGGCTAAAACAACTATGAACCACTTTGTTATGATCATGTGATGACTCCTATAATTTCACTTGATTGCAGAGGAAGGAATGTCAATATCTAGGCTATGAAATACTTGAATCAGTCTTTGGACATATTTCTCTGCTTCCTATTTGTTTTTAAATTGCAGATCCCAGATGACCTGAGAAGGAGACTAAACATAGAAATGCATGCAGTAGTCAGGATAACTCCACTGGAAACCACCCCTGAAATACCAAGATCTCTGAAATTACAGCCTAGAGAAAACTTAGTGAGTTCAAATATATGTTGTATAAAAATTCCTTTATGGGTGTTATGGGGTTTGTCATTGTTCATTAATGGTAATGTGTTTCTGTTTATTGTTGAAAGTTACATAGCATGACATCTTAACCATTTTCCAGTGAATAATTCAGATGCATTAATTATGTTCATAATGTTGTGCATCCACTACCATTTCCAAAATGTTTCTATCGACACAAAGAAAAGTCTGTACCATTAGGCAATGGCTCACCACCCTCTGGGCAGCTGCAGTCCATGTTACTTCTTGTGGAGAAGTGAAATCAACAGCGTCTGTCCTGTGTACCCGACTTATTTCAATTTACATCGTGTTTTCAAGGCCCCTCCATATTGTGGCGTGCACACACACACACACACATACACACACACGTACGTTTATCCATCCAGGTATCTAATGCAGCAGGGAGCAGTGAAGGACATTGTCTATATGATTCTCTGTTTTCTCTTCCTTTGGGTGTATACCCAGACGTGAGATTGTGGGTTTGTGGGCCAATACCATGCTTAATTGTTAACAAGGTTAACAATTGTTAATAAGGGTATTCGGTCTCCTTTCTTTCTTTCTTTTTTTTTTTGAGGGGGGTGGTTCTTTAAGACAGGGTTTCTCTGTGTAACAAACAATCTTCCTGGAACTCACTCTGTAGACCAAGCCGACCTCGAACTCACAGGGATCCACCTGCCTCTGCCTCCCAAGTGCTGGGATTAAAGGTGTGCTGGGCTCTGTTGGTTTGTTTTCTTTTATTGAAATTTTGGAGTTGGGGTGCAGCTCAGTTGGTAGAGTGTTTGTCTAGCTGAGACTACAGTCACATGTTCTCACACCTGTACAATGTTCGTCTAGCATGCACGAAGTCTGATCCCCAGATGCACAATGTTATGCACCCCTGTTAATGCCAGCACCTGGGAGGTGAAGGCAGGAGGGTCAGAAAATCAAGGTCACCTTTAGCTCCATGGAGAGTTCAAGGCCAGCATAGGCTACATGAGAAGATAGTGCCTTTTCTTAGTCTCCTTGTGGAAGTGATCCGGTTCTAAACTGAGCTTAGCTAGCAGATGTAAGCTTGACTACATGAAGAAAAAGAACAGACATAGACCCGTTTGAGAAATGGCAGAGCACAGGTTGACTTAGATGGAAAAATAGTCATCAGTTTTTACCATACGATCTGTATGTGTGTGTGTGCGCGCGCACATAGTGTGTGCGCGTGTGGGCTCACAGGTGTATGTGCCCTGCAAGTGCCATCCACTTGTTTTCTGAATCATGGTCTCTCACTTGCCTACCACACGATAAGCACACTATGCTCACTAATCAGCCCAGAGCCCAGAAACCACATGTGCTCACTTCGCTGGGTATTTGGGGTCACTTGTAACCTTTGCTGTTTATATAAATGGTTCCTCACCATCATCACATCAGATCACACTCACACTCACATCAGATCACACTCACACTCACATCAGATCGCACACATCAGATCACACTCACCATCATCACATCAGATCACACTCATGACAGATCACACTCACACTCATGACAGATCACACTCACACTCACATCAGATCACACTCATACTTCAGATCACACTCACACATCAGATCACACTCACATCAGATCACACTCACCATCATCACGTCAGATCACACATCAGTTCACACTCACACTCACATCATCAGATCACACTCACATCATCAGATCACACTCACACATCAGATCATATTCACATCAGATCACACTCACCATCATCACGTCAGATCACACATCAGATCACACTCACTCACATCAGATCACACTCACACATCAGATCACACTCACACATCAGATCACACTTGCATCAGATCACACTCACACTCACGTCAGGTCACACTCACGTCAGATCACACTCACACACCAGATCACACTCACATCAGATCACACATCTGTATGTAGACTCTAAACAGCCTGTGAGGATTGTATTTGGTAAGATCTTACGTTCTGTGGGGAAGACATGTAAATATAAGTGTGTTAGGTTTAAGTCGGGCGTTAGGGTACCTGGTCACTCTTCTGTCCTTTCCTCTGGCAGCCTAAAGATGTAAGTGCAGAAGATGTGAAAGCTGTGTTCTCGTCGTGGCTCCAGCAGGCTGCTACCACCATGCTTCCTTTGGTGATATCAAAGGAAGAACGTGTTAAACTGGGAGTGAAGGATGGTGGGTAAATGCGTTGTTTTGTTTCTCCTATTGAATTCATTATAACATCTCTATTTTTTGTTTTGTTTTCTTTTTTCAAGACAGGGTTTCTCTGTATAGCTCTGGCTGTCCTAGAACTCACTTTGTAAGACCAGGCTGGCCTCAAACTCACAGAGATCCACCTGCCTCTGCCTCCCGAGTGCTGGGATTAAAGGAGTGCGTCACCACTGCCTAACTAACTTGAAAATTTTTTAATTGTTTTTCCAATGTTTGTCACACGTGAACAGTGGGTGAAGCATAACAGTGTTCTGGGTGTTAAAGAATGTCTCTAACTGAAATAAGTTCAATATTTCAAATGAAATTGTTTCCTCTTGGTTTCAGTGTAACTCTCCATTTCTTACTTTCTCTTAACAGGGCTGAAAGAGTTCTCTTTGAGTATAGTTCATTCTCAGGAAGGAGAAAAGGAGAGAGGAAATGCTGTCTTTGTGTTGAGTGCCATTCTACTGCAGAAGATCTCGATACAAGTAATGGCATTCTATTGATGTGTAATAAAGCAATGTTTGTTATCTGTGACTAAGAAAGTTCGGGTTTCAGTCTGGAAGCTCACATCCAGAACTGCATGAGAAACCACAGAAGAGTAAGGAATAACTTGATTTTAAATATTTTACTCCGTAAATTAGTCATTTATTCTAAGTGTGAACATTGGTGAAGCACGATTTTCACAATTACCATTGGCTGTGTAAGCTGGCAAATGGGATTTAAAGTTCTATGTGTCAAACAAATGGAGATTTAGTTTTAGAGGATTGACTTTAAAAGTTCATATTTTGGGGCCAGTGAGATGACTCAGTGGGTAAAGGTGTTTGAATACAACCTGGGAACCTGAGTTCAGGCCCAGGAAGCTGTGTAAATGGTGGAGGAGAGAGCCACCATCACCAGAGTTGTCCTCTGACCTCTACATGTACACAGGTGCCGCCTTCTCATTGTAGCGTGTATGCACACATGTGCACGCACACACACACACACACACACACCAAAACTGTACTCTAACCTCCACACACACATTCACCACCTTGATATTGTAGTGCGCACACACATCAAAGTTGTTCTCTGACCTCCACATGTGCACATGACCTCCTATTTGCACATGACCTCCACATGTACGCATGACTTCCACATGTACGCATGACCTCCACATGCGCGCGTGACCTCCACATGTGCACCATGGCACATGAGCCACTCCCTTGTTGAGGTATGCACACCTGCACCCACGTGCACACAAATAATTAAATTTTTATAGACTCATATCTTCACCTGCCATTTTGCTATATTGTTTTGACAACTGGTAAACTGCTCTCTACCCTTCACAAATATCACACCACTTTCCTTCCAGAGGTACCTTAGTACTGTTTTTAGAATACTATGTTCCAGTTCTATTCGCTGCTGTGGCATGGAAGCCGGGCCAGCCGTTTAGAATTTCAGTGGTTTGGAACTAGCCACATTTTCTTTATCTTTGAGATGTGACTGGGGGAATGACCTTCAGAAAAGGTGCAAATGTCAGAGATGTGGATATATTCATTATGCCACAAATGGAAGAGAGATGCATCTGAGAGTGTCATCAGACAGCTTCAACCCTTCTGCTGTTGTCTGTAAATATCTGTGCTCCATGTGTGAGTACCTTGTAAGGGCTGTTCAGGCCATATTCTTGGGCACAGCATGGACTTCGTTGTGGTTCTTTTTTGCTGGGACTCAGGAAACATGCCGAAGACCTAACTTTGAAATGTAAAACTGGCTTTTCCTTGCTGCTCTAGGTCCTTCTAGAGCCTATGATCAGAGAAGAAAACAGTGAGGAAATTGACTTGCTTCTTCCTTTTTTAAAGCTGAACTCTCTGGGGTAAGAGGTTAAAGTCAAATTAGTATGTTTAAAGACTGCTTTGGATTCTCTCGGGCAGGCGTCTATGTGCAAGTGACCAGGAATGCCAATGAAAAGTCTTTTTCATACGTTAGGAGATAATCTTAAGGGTTATTTATATCCTCACACATAGGTTAGAAATGTACCTTGTCTCTTGTTATTAGAGATTCTACTTTGAGAATTGGCTGGTGAGAAAAATAGTTAACCAAATACCACCTACCTGATCATTGTACTTGACCAAAACAGTAGTCATCAAAGCAAATAAAAGCATTTTAATAGCTAAATCAGAAACATTGGCTGAGTGGTGAAAAATATTTTGAATTAAGTTATTCCTTCACTATTTTCTTGTAATAATTAGGATTTTTATTTTATACCTTTTCAGAAAAACAAATTTGAAAAGGAAGCCATCTTGGTTTCTTTATTTGTGTACTGAGTATCCATAACCCTGTTAGCATGAGAATTCACGTGCTTATACTAGATGTGAGCGGGATTTAATTCCTTTCTACGTTTTAGTGAAAAAAATGAAACCTTCAAGAGGATTGGGGGTAACAGCATGCATCACTACAAAGTAAAATCTCTTTGGATTCCACTTTCAGGGGGTTTTGCTCATGAATATCATCATGGTAGAATCAAGAACTGGCGTAGGTTCGGTGTTTGTGTATGACAGGTTGGAACTACATCCCAGAGGGCCATTTCAGAGCGGCCAAGGCTTTGACTACCTCAACAAGCCCTTCTGAACCGCCTATTTACGATACTGTTGACGACCAAACCAAATGTTATTTGGGGGTGGGGAATGTTTAAGTGTGTTAGCAGGTCCAACAGGTGACCGTTAGGACAAAACTGGTTACTGCCCATGCTTCAGATGTTAGGCTAGCGTTTAAAGGCTGCACATCAGATACAGCATTAGCCCTTGTAAGTAAAGGAGAACTAAAACTTACCCCTTACACATCGCTAACTCTGCCAGGGAGGAAAGCTTCGGCCTCTTATAGCTGGGTTTTCCTCTGCTATGGGCTCTGGTCACATAAGAACTTTTGTGTTTTGCAGTGGGGTGAGTCCCTTGGGTGTATCCGCCATGGAGCACATCACTCACAGCCTCCTGGGACGCCCTCTGTCTCGGCAGCTGATGTCCCTGGTCGCAGGACTTAGGAACGGCGCTCTTTTGATCACTGGAGGAAAGGTATTTGGTTCAAATGTGCTCCTTTTCACTAGCTCGTAGCATTTCATCCTTATCTCTTTGGATTTTCTTATGTATTTTAAATGGTCTTTAGTACATTAGACATTCATTAGTAGTTTCGTGTGCCTGTTAGGTATTAGGGAAGTCATCATGAATTCATATACGCTCTGCACCCTCTTTCTTCATTGACTGGTAGGAGTATAAGATTTTTGGTGTCTAGGCTACTGGTGAGACTGTTGGTGGTATTGGTATTTTCTGAATAAATCCCGCTTGGCCTTGCTGATTTGTGCTTGCAGCCATTCTGTTTGAGATTTTTCTATCTGCATTTATGGCGACACTGGTCCACAGCTTCTGCCACTGCTGTCCCGTCTTTGTCTGGTTTTACTGCCAGTGTATTATGGGCTCACGATGAGCCTCCGAGTGTCTCCTTCCCTTTTTGTGGGGAAGAAACTATAAAGTTGGCTTTCATTCATCCTTTAAATGCTTGACAAAACCTGCAGCAAACCCATCCAAGCCTCGCAAGTCCTTTAAATGATGAATTCCATATCTTAATGATTACAAGACTGCTTAGGTAGCGTGCATCATCCTGACGTGGACGATGTGTCTTCTCTTTTTAGCTTCTTACTGTCTTGGTTGAGATCCTGACGGTTAAAAAGACTTACTGTCTTATTCTCCACCAATGCTGTGTTATTTTCTATGCCAAAGACCAGAGTGTTGGGTATTAGAGAGATGTTTCATTGGTTAAGAGTGCTTACAGCTTTTTCAGAGGGCTGGAATTGGGCGCTCAGCACCCCAGCACCCACGGTGGGTGACTCACAACCACCTGTGACTGGGGCTCCAAATAACACAGTGCTCTCCTCTGACCTCCATACACCTGCACTCGTGTGTATGTTACACACACATAGACATACATACATACATACATACTTAAAACCTTACACATAATCTTAAATATACACTTAATCTTTAAAAACAAACAAAAAACCCACAGTGTGGTCTTGGTTAATCATAGGGCTTTATAATTATAGAAATATTGTTTCTTCATTTCTCTTCTTTTTAATAGTTGTTACCTATTACTAGTCCGGTTTCTTCCTCCTGTCTTACTTAAATATAGGAACTATTCTATGTCATTTTTTAAAGGATTTATTTATTTATTTTATGTATATGAGTGCTCTGTCTACATGTGTACCTGCATGCCAGAAGAGGGCATCAGATCCCACTATAGGTGGCTGCGAGCTACCATGGGTTTACTGGGAATTGAACTCAGGACCTCTGGAAGAGCAGCTGGTGCTGTTAACCACTGAGCCATCTCTCCAGCCCCTTTGTTATTTTTTAAATGACCACATTATCATGGTAGAATATTTATTTTTAATCCCAGCACTCGGGAAGCAGAGGCAGGCGGCTCTCTGTGAGTTCGAGGCCAGCCTGGTCTATAAGAGCTAGTTCTAGGACAGCCCCCAAAGCCACAGAGAAACCCTGTCTCGAAAAAAAACCAAAAAAAAAAAAAAAAAAGAAAGAAAAGAAAAGAAAAGAAAAAAAAAAAAGAAAGAAAAAGGAAAAGTCCTGTCCCACTGTCTCCAAAAGCAGTCTTTTGAAGTCTCTCCTAGAGTAAGACAGTCAGTAGTAGAACCGAGGTCCTGGGTTTACATGTCATCTCTGTAATGTGCTCATTATAAAGCTTTAAGTTTTGCTTCTCATCTGTGTTCATTGGAATCGCCTCACTTAAAGGAGAGGAAACACATGAGAAGTGTTTCACGGATGTGAATTACTCAGAGCTGGAAGAAAAGGCCCTCTGGGCGGGTGATGATATGTCTTGTCTACAGTCTAGCACCCTAATTGTTCTAGTCTTTGAAGTCCATTAAGTTTAAATGAGGGCCAAGTGGTGGTGGTGACACCTTTAATCCCAGCACTCAGGAGGCAGAGGCAGACAGATCTCTGTGAGTTCGAGGCCAGCCCGATCTACAGAGCAAGTTCCAGGACAGCCTCCAAAACAATACAGAGAAACCCTGTCTCGAAAAACCAAAGGAAAAAAAAAATACAGAATGCTTAGAAGAACAAAAAGCATTAAAACAAATGCTGTATGTTGGAATGATTGCATAAGTTCTTTTCACCTTTCTCCACTAAGTATAGCTATTTTTAATTTTTGCATATTATTTTACAATGAGATAAATCTAAAGCTTGTATTTGAAAAAAATGTTCATTGATTGTAAGCCAGTGTTGAGTTCTTTGTTCTTATATCTAAGTAGACAGTCCTGGCAGCTGAACTGTCTGTCTCTCAAGGGCAGTCTGTAATCTCAGCCATTCCAAAGGCTGAGGCAGGGGGCAGGCCTTAAGTTCAAGAGTAGGCTGGCCAACATGATAAGACCTAATCTTGTAAAACCTAATCTTGTAAAACATGCCATATAATCATGTCCATCACAGGAAAAAGTGTCTGAAGGTTGTACTCCACATTAATGGGTAGTCACAGCAATGGCTGTAAACCATTAAGAAAGCATTAATTAAAATTACTTAGTACTTTCTGATTGAAATTAAAGAGATATGTCTTTAATTTAAAAATTATTTATATATTAGTCATGCCTTGTAACAGTATTGTTTTTAACTGGTTTTAATTAAGTGTTCGGAGTTATACTAACGAGTGTAGAAATGGGTGCATTGTAGTGAATGCAGGGTACCTAACACATTAACAGAGTAGAAGGAGAGCCATATTTTAGTAGCACAGAATCCCACATTGCAACTGGATTGGTGTCTAGTTAGCAACTGATGCTGCTGAACCTTGGTGGTTGCTGCAGTGACAGGAGCTACTTCTATAATTAAATCTATTGCGAGTTCTGATGATGCAACTGTTTTCCAGGGGAGTGGGAAATCAACGTTAGCCAAAGCAATCTGTAAGGAAGCCTGTGACGCATTGGATGCCCATGTGGAGATAGTCGACTGTAAAGCTTTCCGAGGTAGGAATGAGCATTCGCCATAACGCCCACCTTTGTAGACAGGAATATATATATTGGTTTTTACGAGACAGGGTTTCTCTGTATTGTTTTCGAGGCTGTCGGTCCAGCCCGGCCTCGAACTCACAGAGATCCGCCTGCCTCTGCCTCCCGAGTGCTGGGATTAAAGGCGTGCGCCACCACCGCCCGGCGACAGGAATATATTATTAATGCTACGAATATAGTTATACACTTTTTAAACTTTTATTTATGTCATTTAGTTATTGAAAATACCTAGAAATTTGGAAGCTTGGCATGTTGGTGTATACCTTTAACCCCAGCACTCGGGAGGCAGAGGCAGGAAGATCTCTGTCTACAGAGCGAGTTCCAGGACAGCCGGGACTACACAGAGAAACCCTATCTCGAAAAACTAAAAAATCCTTAGAAACTTGAAAGCATTGGCTTTCTGATGTTTGTGATAAAAAGTCTATTTGTCATTTGGTGGAAGCCATTTTTTTAAAAGTGAAAGCTCACTAGAGTGTGTCCCCGGAAATACCAACAAATCCCACTCCAAGCATTTATCATATACTCTGTGAAATCTGTACTTGATCTTGGTCTTTGAATTGCTGTGGGAAACCTGTAGAGTTCATGACTGGGAGGGTAAATGGTGGCTTTGGGTGACAATGAGAAGAATTACAATTGACCTTCTCACTTTTGTATTTTTTAAACATTTCTAACATTTACACTACTATCTATTCAGTTAAAACAAAAGGTTGGAATAATTTCTCTTTGAACAATTAGTTTCCACTAACACCTGGCTCCCAGGTCATCTTTATAGCTCATGTTTTTACCTAGTGCATAATAAGAAAATAAGAAATCACATTGTATGGACATATGAAATCCTTAAAAGATAAATAAAAAATGTATTTTAAATCGAGATAATGATAGCTCTGAAAACTCAGTATTTCTCTTGCTATAAAGGAGGTTTTAATCCTGCTTGAAGCCCCATGAAAAAAAGAATTAACTTAGAGCTAAGTGTCAGGGGATCTTTGCATTAGTTTACAGACATGGCAGTTTTCTGTCTTCTGGAAGTTAAAACTTTGTACCACACCTGGAAAAAACCTGAAGCCAGACGTGTCATCAAATCTAGGACCTTTGGGGTCTCCAGGAAATGGTAGGGTTCGACTCTGACCTTGACCCCTGCTCTGGTTTTGTTTCTCTACATCCTGTGTATTTCACAGTTGTAAGCCACCTGAAACCCTAAAGTGAGACCCAGTGTGTACAGACAAAAATCAGAGCAGCCTGTTTCCTCTCTTTGTGATGCAGTTTGGCACTTTGAGTCCTCAGACACTTAGGAGTTGAATGCGCCAATGATTATCAAGTTTAATTGGTATATTAATAAAACATGGGTTTAATTTTTATAGATAAACTTCTTCTATTACCTTCAAACTTTCAGTCCCTGAAATAACACTGACACCATGTCTTCTGTGTGTGTAGGAAAAAGACTTGAGAGCATACAGAAAACCTTGGAGGTGGCTTTTGCAGAGGCCGCCTGGAGGCAGCCATCTGTCATTCTGCTGGATGACCTGGACCTCATTGCCGGACTACCCACTGTCCCAGAGCAGGAGCACAGCCCTGAAGCGGTGCAGAGCCAGCGGCTTGCACATGGTAATGTGTCCCCTACTGGTTGGGAGCTTTTTCATTTGCTAGGCAACATTTTTCATTTTAATGATCAATCTATTTTTTACATTTTAATTAGTTTTATTTATTTATTTACTACTTGTGCAATTGTTGGGGTGGCACCCACGTGCCAGAGGACAGTTTTCAGGAGTCTCTTCTCTCCTCCCTCTATGTGGGTCCTGGAGAGATTATAGAACTTTGAGGAATGCACCACTGATTGCACTTAGAGTGTGACAAGCGACCTGGTGGATACGGAGGGTTGACAGCATAGCCTCATTGTTCCGGAGACCTGAAGCCAAAGCAACATATAAGAGTGGCTTTCACTAGTGTTGCTCTCAGAGTTCTGTATCTCACGTAGAGCCCCCTGGTGATAAACTCCTGTTTTAGCTCTGTTAGTCTCGTGTGTAAGGAAGTAAGGAAACCCTGCACGCAAACTCCTAGATGCCGCTGTTAGTCTCTATGGAAGAATGCTGCAGATCTCGGGATTAGGACTCAGAGATATGTTGCTAATGCTTACTTCAGTTCTTATCTTCTCAGCCAAACTTCACCAAGCCTTGAGTAGAAAGAAATTATCCAGGAAGTGCTTGAAACACCATGCCTCTTCTGCTAAGTCACCATGATATAGTATAGACATTAGTCATCCTTCTAGAATATTCACTTCTGAGATGCCTTTGTGTGTTTGATTCATTTGCTTTGTAAGATCAAGGAGTATGGAACCTCAGTAGACACGTCCTGAGTTTACAGAACCCCCTACAATAGATAGATCAGTGAATAGACAGAATTAAAGGTTTTAAAAAACATGAAGGTGGCTCAGCTGTTAAGAGCACTGCCTGCTCTTCCAAAGGTCCTGAGTTCAATTCCCACCAACCACACGGTGACTCACAGCCATGTGTAATAAGGTGTGGTGCACTCTTCTGGCCTGCAGGCATACATGCAGGCAGAACGCTGTTTACATATAAGTAAATAAATCTTAAAAGAAAAAAAACCATGAAGGGGCTGCTCCATCCTAATATTAGGTCATTAGTAGTTTAGTGAATGCACAGCTTTAAGTTTTCGCGCTCTTTCCCTGAGCTTTATGCTGTATTACTTCACCCTAGCTTTGAACGACACGACCAAAGAGTTAGTTTCTATGGGAAGCTTGATTGTCCTCGTCGCCACGAGTCAGTTCCAGCACTCCCTGCACCCCTCACTTGTCTCTGCTCAAGGGGTTCACACATTTCAGTGTGTCCAGAACATCCAGCCCCCCAACCAGGTAAGCTGAGCTGTGTTCTTTACATGAAAGTTGCTTTTATTTTAATAGTTACTGCTTCTAGATTTAAGAGCAACATCGTGTAGTTTGTAGCAGGGATTATAATTTACACTCATCGGATATGTTACATGCTTGCTAAGGGAATGGTTTTCTTGAAGTCAGTATTTCTTCTGAATGAGGATGAAATGAAGTTAGACATCTTTTAAGTTGGTGAGCCATCCCTGCCCCCTTTGGGACCTTATGTTTACCAAGCATGTAGTGACCACGAGTAGATGGACGGGTGCTCTGGCTGGAGACAGCGCTGTTTAAGAGTCCCGCCCTGGTGGCGCACGCCTTTAATCCCAGCACTCGGGAGGCAGAGGCAGGCGGATCTCTGTGAGTTCGAGGCCAGGCTGGACCGACAGCCTCCAAAACAATACAGAGAAACCCTCTCTCATTTAAAAAAAAAAAAAAAAAAACAGATGTTGCTTAAAATGTTCTTTATTGGAGAAAGAAATGGCACTCTTCTATCAGTGTGGTTTTAGACAATTTACTGAGTATAATTTTAGACCAGACACAGACATACAACCCCGTGATAGGATCATGGCAGAAGCAAAGAGTTTATTTATGTTTTTGAAGGAAAAGGCTGGACCCAACCCTGTTACCCAGTTTACGGTTAGTTTTGGCGTCAACAGTTAGAGAACTCTTTGTCACACACTGTGGATGTGGGAGTACATGCTCAGGTGCTGGCGTGAAGGCAGCCAAGAGCTGTATATGCTGAGAGTGGACAGAACTACCTCCAGAGTACACGTGGCAGCACAGCAGACTGGACCGTGCAGTGTGGATGTTTAAAAGTCTGTGCCATCTCAGTTTGTGTAAATGCACTCTGTGATGTTCCCATGATGATGAAATGGCCTAGTGAAGCATTTCCCTGATCATATTCCCATTGCCAAGTGACATAGAACTAGTGAAATGTACCACTGAAAAATTAATAATCTGAATTTTATATTTTTTTTCTTAAGGAACAAAGATGTGAAATTCTGCATAATGTCGTGAAAAATAAACTGGGCTGTGATATAAAGAAGTCCTCTGAATTTGACCTGCAGTGCATAGCTAAAGAAACTGAAGGATTTGTGGCTAGAGATTTTACTGTTCTCGTGGACCGAGCCATACACTCCTGTCTCTCTCGTCAGCCTGTCTCCACCAGGGAAGGTATCTGTTCACCAATCCCTGAATTTTTTTCCTGTTCTGGGAATATAGTCGTAGCAGAGCAAGAATTACATACATTCTGCTTCGTACAGCATTTGAGTAGAAATCTGGCGTTTCCAGCAAGCATTACAGCGTATTTTAAAAATGAATTGGACTTGGAGGTGTGTGACTTTAATCCCATCACACAGGAAGTAGAGGCAGGCTATCTTTGTGAATTTGAGCAGCCAGGGTTTCCTAGTGAGACCTTATCTAAAATTTAAAAAAAAAAAGCTTACCCCCCCCTTTTTTTTTTCCGAGACAGGGTTTCTTTGTATTGTTTTGGAGTCCATCCTGGGACTCACTCTGTAGACTAGGCTGGCCTCAAAGTCACAGAGATGTGCCTGCTTCTGCCTCCCATGTGCTGGGATTAAAGGCTTTCGCCACCAACGCCCGGCTGCTTTCCTTTATTTTTAAACAGAATTGACGTTAACAACATCAGACTTCCAAAAGGCTCTCCATGGATTTCTCCCTGCTTCTCTGAGAAATGTCAACCTCCATAAACCTAGAGACCTTGGCTGGGACAAGATTGGTGGATTACACGAAGTTCGGCAAATACTTATGGACACTATCCAGTTACCAGCCAAGGTAAGGTAAAACACATTGAGACACACACACACACATACACATACACATACACACACACACACACACACACACGCACACACACACACACACACACACACACACACCCCAAGTACTAATGGTCAGAGGAAACCTATACCACTGACTATGGCTTTATTTGTTAGCTTATACAATTTCCATTTGATTGACAAGGATTTACTGAGTTACCAAGACATGGAATTTTCTAACTACTTGGTATTTTCTCTGCCTGTAAATGCAAAACCATTTTGATGTAAGTATCTTAATTCTGTTTTGCCTAAGTCACTCAGATTTGCTAGAGCATGGTGGACCATCTGCTGGCGTTTCAGCAGAAGCAATAGGGATGATGTAGGACGTGGACAGCCCTCTGGTCTACAAGACAGCCAGGTAGATTAAGCAGACTTTTACACTCTGGGTGTTAGTCTTAGAAGGGCAGAGTTGACCGGCAGCATAAACTAGGTGGATGGTGAGATAAAGGTCGAAGACTTGAGAAATGGGGATGGTTGTGAGGTCGAGGACTCATGCAGAGTAAACAAGTAAAGATTTGGGGTCACGTGTGGCTGGCTGGCAGCTCTTGAGAAGGGCCTGGGATGTGTTGAGTACAGCACAGAGCCATAGATTTAAGCCTATGGGAGAAGAAGTGGGCGTGGACTTATTAGCCAGCAGCATCATGGCCTCAACTGCTGAGTTTGGGCACCAGGCATTAATATCCAAGGATATGGAGACCACGCGCTTGGCTGCTGACTTTGAGACCTCTCTAGTTAGAGTGAAAGTGGAATTCATATTGGGATCTTGTCAGTAGGTGAACTCACATAAGCTTGCCTAGGAGTGGAGGCAAGCCTACTGCTGACTGTAGCTACTTAATGTGAGGTAGGGTTTTGCACTCCGGGCAGCTGGGTATTTAGAAGGTAATTGAAAAGGAGCTAATCATTTGGTTAGCAGAGACATTGCTGTCTACAACCAGGACATGACACGACACGTGCTTCTCTGCTATCTCTGTTTCAGTGCTTGAATGCACACAGCTATCACAATTAACCATATAAGCCGTATGTGCTTGTTGGAAGACTGCGACTTTGGGTTTGTTTTCCTAACACAGCCCTTTTACTACTCTTTAAAAAGAAAGACTGCTGTAATTCTGTAGCTCAGTAGCCTTGCCTGGCTTAGTCCAGGCCCTGGTCATACTCTTTAGTATCACCCAAACAAAACAGAAGACCAGCGCAGTGGAAGGAAGGTCTGGTGCCCCGACTGACAGATGCTTTGCATGGGCTTCACTGATTATTTCCCATAGGAATTTCCTTCCCTGCTGTGGTGTTATTAATAGAGGAGGTAGCAGTTATTAACATCCAAATGCTTTCTGTGTATTGGTCTTCAGTCTTTGTTTACATTTCTGCTCTTTGCCATGCTTTTAATATTTTTCAGTACCCAGAATTATACGCAAACTTGCCCATACGACAGAGGACTGGAATATTGCTTTATGGTCCCCCAGGGACAGGAAAAACTTTACTTGCTGGAGTAGTTGCAAGAGAGAGTGGAATGAATTTTATTAGTATCAAGGTATGTGTGCACTTCTTTCCTTCTTTGTCTTCTTCCCCCCCCCCCTTTGTTTTCCAAAACAGGGTTTCTCTGTATAGCCTTGGTGGTTCTGGAACTTACCGGGTAGACCAGGCTGGCCTTGAATTTACAGAGATCCACCTGCCTCTGCCTCCTCAGAGTGCTGGGATTAGAGGTGTGGCCACCACTGGGCCCTCCTTTGTCTTTTTAATTGAGGCAAACATACAGCATTCAGTTGTCATTGTTGTGCACTCACAGAATTGTGAACCTACAACCTCCTGTTTCCAAAGCTATTTCATTCTGTTTCCTCTTTCCCTCATTCCTTAGCAGCCATTAATCTTATTTCTGTGACTATGTTTTTGCCTGTTCTTAATATTTTGTACACAAAATATCAGGTAGTATCTGACCTTTTGTGAGTAGCTTCTTTCACTTCAAATTGACATGTGCATTGATATCTTAACCTTTTGGGGCCGAGATTACACTCCATTGCTTACCTGTACCACATTTTCCTTAAACATTCGTTATTACTGGCAAACTGGAAGTTGTTTCTACAGTCAGACATTAATGCATATATTTTAACATTATTTACTTGTGCATGTGTGTGTGTGTGTGTGTGGGCTCACATGTGCCACGTGAGCATGTCAGGGGACAGCCTGTGGGAACTGAGTCTCTCCTTGCACTATGTGGTTCCATGGACAAAACTTAAGTTGCCAGGCTTGGTGGCTTGTACCGTCTGAGCTACTTCTACAGGATTCTGTCTACCAGGGTTCTATGGATAATGTTGTTCTAAACACCCATGTACAAGTTTCTGTAGACATATGTCCTCACTTCTTTGGTATGTAGTAAGTCTTTGGTATGTAGTAATGCCTGCTTCACTTCTGCAGAGATGGAGGAGTGATGAGCAAAGGGGTCAAGACCATGATGGTGAAACCCACAAAGACAGCTGACCAGATAAGGGGGAGCTCTTGAACCCCAGACTGATGGCTGAGAGGCCAACAGGAACCACCTTACCTTTTTACCCTCACCACAGCCATCCTTGTTAATTCCAATTATGTTTCTTGATTGTGGATTGAGCTTCCATTTGGGAAGCTAGGAGTGGAGAGTGATGCATTTATTGGTTTATAGCTGTAAGGAATTGCATACTGATCCACTCCTCTCCATGAGTGGCTTTTATGTTCTTGTTTAAGGCAAACCACCATCGCTGTGAACAGAATGTATGTGAATATTAAAAGGAAAAGCAAACTGTACTTAAGAGAGAAGAGATCTACAGGAGTCGAGACAAATTTTGTGGGCCTCTCACTTTCTGACTGCCTTTATCTTACCCAGTGCACACGGGGTCTACAATGGTTTTTTGTTTGCTTGTTGCCTTTTTTTTCTTTTTCCCGAGACAGGGATTCTTTGTGTAGCTTTGGAGCCTGTCCTGGAACTCATTCCGTAGACCAAGCTTGTCTCAAACTCACAGAGATCCGCCTGCCTCTGCCTCCCGAGTGCTGGGATTAAAGGCGTGCGCCACCACTGCGTCTTCGAAATGTTTTTACAGTTGACTTTCAGGAAAGGAATTTTATTTTTCACCTCCTATATAAACAGATTGATTTCAGTAATTAAAGATGCTAAATAGAGCCAATTATCTCTCTATACAATTTAGGAGGTTCCCAAGGATTTGGTATGGATGGTTTGTCCCCTTTGAGGCATGTAATACTTCACTAAACAAATCTAGTGCTTAGTTGGCCGCGCTGTTTTGGCAGTAGAGACTCAGCAGGGAGCAGAACTGTGCTCGAAGTTTACGTTCTAATAGTGGAAAGAGACACTAAGTAGACAATGCCTGTGAAAGCTGTTGGGTGGTGGTAAGTCCAGCAGGAAGCATGCGGTAAGGAGGCATGGAATAGCTGGGCTGCTCACACACAGTGTTGTCAGGCAAAGCTGTTAAGCAGAGGAACATGTTGACAGGGATCTAAAGGAAATGAAGCCACAGGCCACAAGAGCATCTAGGACAGTGTTCTAGGCAGAGGAAGCTGACTTAGGCAGCCATGTCAACACCCCAGCACAGTTCATTGTAAGATACGCATGAGAGACAGCCATTCAACCCTACCTTAAACATTCTGTACTTCATTGTGCTTAATCAAAACCCAAGGATGTGTTTGTTTTTTAATTAATTTCATCTCAGCTTGATTTTCTTTTGCCCTCTAGGGTCCAGAGTTACTCAGCAAATATATTGGAGCAAGCGAGCAAGCTGTCCGAGATGTTTTCACCAGGTGGTTTTTATGTTTGAAGTAGCTGGCAGCTATTATTATTAATCTTGATTTTGGTCTTATTTTTTAAGAACTGGTTTATGTGAATTATTAACAAAGCAAACAACAAGTGTTTTATTTCAGCAAATACTACCTAAAATACATATCTCAATATTAAGTTTTGGACATTATTTTTTATTTACACTAGTAATATTCCTGAAAGTAGAATCTTAAGTACTCGTTCAAAGATCAGATAGGCCTCCCTCCCTCCGTCCTTCCTTCCTTCCTCCCTTCTTTTCTTTGAAGACAAGCTCTCACTATATAGAGCACATGTTTCTTCTGTCTTAGCCTCCTAATGCTGGGATTAGAAGTGTACATCACCACACTTTTCCTTAGATTGGATTCTTATATGAAGCAAGTAACTATTCCTTATGTTCCCTTATGTCTTTAAGATCTAAGTTTTCTCTTTCATCTCCTAACGTATGTCTTAGGAGTCAACACACCATATGTCCAGTTTTACTAATGCTCATATTACTGGATGTATAGAAGATCACATATTAATACAGAAGATAAATAAGTATCAATTATTCAAGTATAACAGAATCATGGGAGATTTTTAAAGTAAAACTTTACTTTGTAGTCTTCTAAAAATTTTGTGACACAGTGTACAGCTAAGAGACTATACATAGTAAATATATGAATGTAATTTGAAAAGGAATAATAAGGTCAAGGTTTATGTATCTACTATGCAGTTTAAGAAATAGAACCTTGTAAGAGGGGCCTTATTAAAAAAGTCCATGACCACATATTGACAAAAGGTTAAATTAACAAAGAACATATTATAATTATAATATTTTGTATCTAATAATACAGATTTTTTCAGAGTATTCCTACAAAACAATGCAAAAACAATAAGCTAGCCATCTTAAACAGGTTGAAGAATTAAACATACATTTCCCAGAAGCGGAAGCCAGTGAGCACACATGAAAATGGCCACCATGGGCTGGAGAGTTGCTCAGTAGTTCAGAGAGCTTGCTGCTCTTCCGGGGAACCTGGGTGTGGTTCCCAGCATCCACATCGGGTGGCTTGCAGATGCCTTTAACTCTAGCTCGAAGGGATCTGACATCCTCTTCTGGTATCTGAGGACACACGCACACACATTGCACACACATAAAAAGTACAAATCTGTTTTTAAATGGCTAGCCACGAGGAGAACCTATTGACAAAGATTTGGGTTTTAGTCTCTTACTTATCCAGAGGCATGACTCTCTAAACAAATATTTTAAGCTCTCAAGAGTCAATTTAGAGAGAAGATGGGAGACAAATACAGTCAAAGTTCCTGTGTGTATAGCTGATATTATCAGAGAATTAATAATGTAATAAAAATAAATAACACTACTCTGAACAAAAAACTCAGTTTAAATTTTATTATCCTGAAAATAAGGATAATTGCATCTAGAGTGCTTTCTTTAAGGGTTAGTTGTGAAGATTAAATATGTGTATATATATTTATTTATTATATATTGTATGTATGTGTATATATGTATATATTATAGTCTATGCTGTGTGTGTGTGTGTGTGTGAACTCTGGAGCCCTGGTAAAATGCAGAGTGTTTGTGTTTTTTTTCCCCAGAGCACAGGCTGCAAAGCCCTGCATCCTTTTCTTTGATGAGTTTGAATCCATTGCTCCTCGAAGAGGTCACGACAACACAGGGGTTACAGACCGAGTAGTTAACCAGTTGCTGACCCAGTTAGATGGAGTTGAAGGCCTACAGGGTAAATCACTGTTAATGCAAAAACACACTGTGAGAAGAAGTTACTGAGTAATCATCCTAACGTGGTCTCCCCCCCCCCCACACACAGGTGTGTATGTGTTGGCTGCTACTAGTCGCCCTGACTTGATTGACCCTGCCCTGCTGCGGCCTGGCCGACTGGATAAATGTGTATACTGCCCTCCTCCAGACCAGGTGACAACGTCATAGTCCCAAACCCAGCAGATGCAGGGGCCACACTCTTTGTGAGCTGTCCTTTGGCCATGCGGTAGCAATTGTCCTTAGAATACAGCTTTGCAGGCAAAGGCTTTGTTTACTGTTTGCTCAACATAACAGGCCCCGACTCAGGTGTCCAGGAACACGTGCCAACCAGTAAGAGAAAATCAGGGAGCCTAGCAAGGACTGTCTAACACTCACTGTTTTCAAAGCTCCACCCCGTATCCTGTCAGAAACCTCTAGTTCAGAGTCAGTCAAGCAGGGCAGTGAACATGTGGCCAGGGCACATGGATACAGTTGTTTGCACTCTTCTTGTCATGGTCTGCCAACCCTTGCCCCCAGATGTGCAAAGCAATAAATAAACAAAAGAAAGAAAGGCCAAGAGGTCAAAGTAGATAGCCCATGTGCCTTAGTAGCACGCCTTTGTTGGCACACTTGGCAAATCTAGGAAATAACCACGTGTGAGGGTGACGTTGTTCACATGAATAGTTACAAATATCGGTTTTTACTCATTTCCTACCTGTGTCTCCTTTTAGGGACACGGTTCTAAGAAAGACAGATCATGTACTCCTAGTACATTTTACACACCGCTTGGAAAGCTTGTTAGATATGTTGTTCATTTGTGAAAAAAAGTTTCAAAAGAGTCACAATTTTTACAGCGACAGTTAATTTTTGATGTGTTTAGTCAGCTAGTTTTTCTTCCTTCAGGTGTCACGTCTTGAGATTTTAAACGTTCTCAGTGCCTCCCTACCTCTGGCAGGCGACGTGGACCTCCAGCATGTGGCGTCAGTAACAGAGTCCTTCACCGGGGCTGATCTGAAAGCTCTCCTGTACAACGCCCAGCTGGAGGCCTTGCAGGGGAGGCTGCTGCCCGGTGGGCTCCATGTGAGTTCCTTGGGAAGACTGTCAGGGCGGTGGGCGACAGGAAGAGACTTGAGGACCAAACTCTGCAGGGAGGGACTTTAATGTGCCTACTGTAAATGGTCCAATATTGGATATGGGATTTGCAGAGAATTTTACTTATGAAGATTTGGCACATGTTTCCATAACATTACCATAATATTAACAAGCTATTTGGTATTAGAAAAATATTATTTAGTGTGTGTTATGGTAAAGCTTGTGGGGGACTTTGGCGGATTGCACGGCAGGCGAGGGTGACTCAGGCTGAGGGACAAACACGCCAGGCAGACAGAGCTTAAGGGAGAAGTTTTATTAGAAAGGGAAGCGGGCGTAAGGTAAGAGACACAGACAGAGAGAGGACAAGAGGGAGACAGGAAAGTCCTGTCTACCCCAGGGGAACAGCAGGAAAGAGAGGAGCAGGAATGGAAGAGTGGGAAGAGGGGTCCTTTGTACCTGGGCTGCCCAGGGTACTGCCTGAGTGCATTCTGCCAGGTGACGGGCAGCGTAATGCCCGAATCCTCACAGAGTGGGGTAGCATGAATTCATATAAATAGGAAAATAACGACTGAAGTTATTATTTATTTTGAAGATGAAATTGTGCCGGCCAGCCGGTGGCAGTCTCCTGTGGATGACCCCTATGGTCTTACCTCATCTCCTCGTTATTCTTTGGCATCTTCCTTACCTCCTGATACAAGCCGATCTTTGTTTATCTTGTATTTTCTATGTTCCAGCCCTAGAACCAGGGTTTTCTCTATTGATTTTAATTTTACTTTTAATTATTACAGGAGACAATTTACTACATACAGTCTTTGCCTATGTTTTCTAGGAAGCTTTTCTGTATACTTCCCTCCACCAGTTTTTGTTGGGAATCTCTGTAGGTCCTAAATTACTTACATAGTTCCAAGCGTGTGGGGTGGTGTGCCGGGAAGCACATGTATATAATGCGTGCACGGATGCACATGTGCACATGGAAGTCAGTGAGCGGCCTTGGGTGGCATCCTCAAGTGCCTTCTCCCGCTTTGAGCAGGTCTCTCACTAGTCCGAAGCTGTGGGTGGGCTGGCTGGCCAGGGAGTATCAGGGTCACACTGCCCCTACCACCCAGCCCTGTGATGACAATCCACAGCACTGTGGCCAGATTTTTCCTATGGGTTCTGAGGATTAAGCTCAGGGCCTCATGCTTACACATTATTTTACCTATTGAATCATCTCCATAGCCCCCAGGTCAAGGTCTTGCTATTTATTTTAGCAAGCCATTATAGTGAGTGTATTTTTTTCATATGAGTGCTTTACAAGTGAATATGTGTACATAGACATATATACTCTATAATGTGGTTGATATTAATCATTTCACAGTAAAAACAAAAATGAGTGAAAGGCAGAGATGGAGAACTAGAACCTGGATTCTGAGTCCTCGCTGTGTTATCACTGGGAAAGTTGATGTATTTTACACACTTCATCTTAACCTCCCCCTATTGAAGTCCTTACACTTGTATTGCGCAGGGCTGGGCATGTTGTTCCGTTGGTAGCATGCCTAACATGCACAGGGCTCTGGCTTCACTCCCCGGCACCAGGCAGAGCAGGCATGTTGGAGCACACCTGGAATCCCAGGAATCATAAACTCAAGGTCATCCTAAGTTACATAGCAAATATAAGGCCAGCGTGGGCTACACGGAACCTTGTCTTGTAAAAACGTTGTTTTTGTTTACCTCACACCCATAGAGGATTGGGAGCTTGCTGAGAAGGGTGAGCCTCTCCGAGCTGTCTACGGAGTGGCGTCTGCTGTTGTTTCTGGTGACGGAGTATTCAGGTCTTAACAACCGGCACTCTCTCTGTGTAATTTAGGATGGTGGCTCCAGCTCCGACAGTGACCTAAGTCTGTCTTCCATGGTCTTTCTTAACCACAGCAGTGGTTCCGACGACTCAGCTGGAGACGGAGAAAGTGGCTTAGATCAGTCCCTTGTTTCTCTCGAGATGTCTGAGATTCTTCCAGATGAATCAAAATTCAATATGTACCGGCTCTACTTTGGAAGCTCATATGAATCAGAACTTGGAAATGGAACCTCCTCTGACTTGGTATATTGTGTAGTCATCATTGGGTGACTCTGATACGCAAAGATACATGTTGGTGTGACATTGGAGTGGGGTTTGTCTCCTAACAGCCCCACATAGTCTCCCTGGTTGGCTGGTCTGCACTAAAAGTGGTCTTGTTGTTTGGTCCTTGTTGGGTATTTAAACGGGCAGGAGCAAGGGGCTTGGTTCTGCAGGGCTCCCTTTGTGATCTATCATGAGTGATTTTAAATTCTTTTTACTCTGGAATCTATTTCATAGTAAATGTAAATTTTATCATCATGAAGTACTTCTGGATATTATGGAATTTGCTACAACGATATCTAGAATTCCTAACAACAAAAATGTTACCTACCCTGTGATTCTTTATGGAAAATATGAAAAGAAGTAATAATATGTATCAACAAGGAAACTATTTAGATTAAATGTGGGCAACATCATTGTTTTAATTAGTTAAAGTGTATACCCACTCAAATTAATAGTGGCTTACTATTGCTTTTTTAATGTATAACATTTTATATGCATAGTTCCTTTTTATGTATATTTGCTTTAATAATTAAGGTTTTTGGTCTTTTGGGTTTTTGTTTTTGTTTGAGACAGGGTTTCTCTGTGTAACAGCCTAGGCTTGCCTGGAACTCACTCTGTAGACCAGGTTGGCCTCAAATTCACAGAGATCCACCTGCCCCTGCCTCCCAAGTACTGGGATTAAAGGTGTGTGCCACCACTGCCTAGCTTAATTCAGGTTTCTAAAATATAAAAATACCTGCTTTTATTCCTAAAAAGTAGGGTCTTTTTTTAAAAATATGTATAGAATTTAAATCTGTTTCCTATTTTTCAATTTCTCTAGAAATATTGGGGAATCTTCGCATAACTATTTACTAGACACTGAGAGGGGGCTAGGGAGTCAGCCGCTAGTGAAGTGCTTGGCACAGAAGCGTAACCTGAGCTCTGAGTCCCATGTAGGAACATGGACACAGCGATGCATATCTGTAAGCCTGCCTGGGGAGGCACAGACAGGAGGCTCACTGAGGTCTGCTAGCCAGGCAGTGTAGACAGCATGGAGCTCCAGGTGAGTCTGTGTAGAAAATAAGGTGCAGTGTAGACAGCATGGAGCTCCAGGTGAGTCTGTCCAGAAAACAGGTGCGAAGCTACTGGCAAAGGCACCTGACACTGACCTCTGACCTCTGGCCCCTCACTCACGCACTTACACAGAAAACTAGGAATAAGGTTCATGTTGAACCTGTCCTTGGCCACCAGTGTCATAGGTTTAAGTAGCAAACCTCTATGCTATGGCTGCTGCTCTGATTTGCTCTGGAAGTCCAGCATCACAGAATGCCGTCTTTAAACTTGCTTAACTTTGGTACATTAAAATACAAACTTAGCTAAGTCAAGATTATTGCTTGGTAGCCTGCTTGCGCTCCAGGATGGCCTTATGTACACCCTAGCAGCAACAGGCAGACGTAAAAGCACTGGGAAATTCTCAAACAGTAACTATAAGAAGGAAACAAAGTTTTCATTTTTATCTTCCTGACTTGGCTCTCTCTCTCTCTCCCGGTGTGCCCATTCATCTTCCTTTGGTCTTTGCTGTCCCTTCCTGCAGAGCTCACAGTGTCCCTCGGCACCAAGCTCAGTGGCTCAGGATTTCCCTGCACCTCCTGGAAAAGAACCATTGTTTACACAACACCCTGTGCTCAGGACACCTTCCCAGGAAGGCTACCAAGAGCTGACCCAGGAGCAGAGAGACCAGCTGAGGGCAGAAATCAGCATCATCAAAGACAGATACCGGAGCCAAAGTGGAGTATGGCCTTTTCCCTCACAACCGTTACAGCTTCAGAAGCCGCTTTTCCCTTTTGGTCATGCATGTCTTTGCATCTTTTTCCCGTTTCTTATTTTTTTATTTCATTTTACATTCCAATCACAGTTCTCCCTCCCACCCCTCCTCCCACACCCCCCTCCGCCTTCCCCTAGCCCACCCCAGTCCACTCCTCCTCACAGGTAAGGACTCCCATGAGGTTCCACATAGTCTTGTGCAGTAGGCTGGGCCGTCTGCATTTTAACTGAGCCCTACTCACAAGCAGGGTGTTGACTAAGATGCTTGTGAGTGTCTTGCTTTGGAAGTGTCCTTTGAGGAAGAATGAGTGTTATCCAGGAAAAAGCTGACAAGAAGATACGACACTGGGACTGCCACTGTATTCCCAGGTTAACATCTGTTTAATCTGCTTTTTGTTTAAGGAGGATGAATCCCTTAACCAGCCAGGACCAATCAGAACCAGCTTTGCTATTAGCCAGGCCCATTTAATGACTGCACTTGCCCACACAAGGCCGTCCATTAGCGAAGATGAAGAGAAGGGTTTTGCTGAGCTGTAAGTAGCCATAAGAAACATATTATTCACTTAAGCTCTTGAGTGTTTAAAAATTTTAAAACTTCAGAATCTAAAAATATATACACGGTTAAACTGGGGTTGTAAGTAGGTGACAGAGCGTCTGCCTAGAATGTGTAAGGCCCTGTACACTCGTCCCGTAACCATCAAAGAAAGTGTCATAACTGTGCACCCAATTAGACTTTCCCTAACTAGTTTGTTGGTTATGTTTGAGTTATATTATAGTGAGATGATTTTAGAAAATGAAGAAACAGGACAACATACAATGGCCTAAATAATTTTAATTATTTAGCTTATAAAGTTTGTTAGCAATGTCCCGGTTTTAACTGGGTGTGATGGTGCATGTTTTTAATCTCAGCACTTACGAGGAGGGAGGCAGGCAGTCTCTGAGTTCTAGGCCATCTTGGTCTATATAGTGAGTTCCAGGACAGCCAAGGCTACTCGAAAAAAAAAAAAAACACCAACTACACACACACCCGGGTTTTGCTTTAGGATGGTTTACATTTTATTAGTGTTGGCATTTATAGAATCTTTCTCACTTCGGGGATTTATAGTCTTCCTCCGGTTTACACTGTGGCTACTGTGAATGGTGGCCTGGGCATCATTCTGTCGGTGATTCAACATAATTCAAAAAGTATTTATTCCTGGCTTCATTTAAGAATAAATGCTTCAGTCGGGCAATGGTAGTGCACACCTTTAATCCCAGCACTCAGTTGACAGAGGCAGGAGGATCTCTGTGAGTTTGAGGCCAGACTGGTCTATAAGAACTAGTTCCAGGACAGCCAGTGCTACACAGAGAAACTCTGTCTTGGGGAGGGGGGGAAATAAATACTTCAGTTCATGTTCAATTTTGCAGTTCTTTGAAGGTGAGGTGTATGTATGTCAGCAATGTGTACTTACTACATAGATATCAAAAAAGAAAACTAAGGAAGAATAAGAAATGGAAATTTCCTTCGCCTCATATGACTCTGTACTTACATTCTTCTCACTAAAATGAGAGCCTCTACCTGTGCTGCGAGGCCTCTGATCCCTTTGAGCCGCCCATCCATCCGTCTTGAACTCTGTCGGACGTTGATGCGGGTGGCTCTTTGTGGAATTCAATGCCAGCTTCTAGCATATCTGCCACCGTACCCAGGGGTACACACGCATGTCGCCTCCGGGTTCTCACTGCCGATCTGTAGGCAGTGTGGAGCCACGCATTTGCAATTCTTTCCCTAGTTCACTGGGATAAAGGTAGAGTCATTGCCTCACAGGGTACTAACATTCCTTAGGCTATAGCTAGTGTCTAGATCTCAAGCCGACCACCTCAGTGTTCCACTGCTCTCAACATGGCTGATTTAATTAGAGAGATTATGTCTTATTTAGTAACTTCCCTGCCTTTGAACATAACTGTAAAAGTTATAATTTTCCTATGGCCTATTGACATTTGTATTTTATCCTGTATAATCTACTGTTTTTTGTCTTTCTCCTTTTTTCTACTAGACTGCAACTTTGAAAAATTATTTTTGATAGCGTTTTAATTTCCCCTATTTTCCAGTTATTTTCCTTTCATTTCTTAAAACACAAGGCTGTTTTTAAAACAATCCATTATCTTTTTGCAATTATTAAATGTTATTCACTAAGTATCATCTCTCTTACTTTTTAAGGTATGAAAACTTTCAAAATCCAAAGAAGAGAAAAAATCCAAGTGGAACAGTGTTTCGACCTGGACAGAAAGTAACTTTAGCATAAAATATACTTGTGGTTTTTCTAGGATGTATTTGTTTGTTCTGATTGTCTGTCCCTAGTTGAAAATATAAAAATGATGTCTGTAAATTTCTTTTTAACAAATGGGTTAATTTTATAGAATGGTAAATGCTGTGATTATATAATTAATGCTCAGGGCTGTCTGAGATTAATGGTGAAGCTAAATGAAGGTATTTATAACAGATTGTGTATTTATTTCCATAAGTCTATATTAAATCCTCAGTAAAATCCTATCAGATCAGTGATAAAAAATTTTGTTTTCTTTTAGAGGAGAGAGATTTCTTGACACTCACTGTTTTTGTGCCATTTGACAGATTATATGCCTTGCAACTTATTGACTGTTTTGGTTTTGGAAAAAGATATATTCTGTTATCTTCTGATTTTTTAAAATCCAAACATGACATTTACATACAATACAATTCAGATATATTTAATCCCTTCAACTGACAATGCCTGATAGACTCTTAGAATTTTTAAATGTTGTTCTTTTTGGTCCTGACTGTAGCATGATTTTATCTTGATACTCTCTTAATCCATGAATTAAACTGTAAAGTCAGCCACCATCAACACACACAGCATCTCTAATATCTAGCAGTTGGGTTTGGAAAAGGGAGACAGAGAGAATTAATGAGAATATACAGATAAGCGTATGAAGTGTATGAGATCTTGCGTAATGTGGATGAGTGTACAAGCAGGCCCCCTGCCCTGTCCACAGCCTTGTTAATGGCTGCCATGAGAAGCCTGCATTTCCCTTTCTGTTTCTCCCTTCCAGGTGCTGGCCATAGCCTAAGAAAGCCTTTTTTTTTTTTTTTTTTTTTAACTTTAGCCGTTTCTCTTTTCTAAAGCTCCCTGTCTTAGTTAGGGTTTCTATTGCTGTGAAAAGACACCATGACCAGGGCAACTCTTTTTGTATATTTGTTTGTTTTGTGTTTTTGGACAGGGTTTCTCTGTGTAGCCCTAGCTGTCCTGGAACTCGCTCTGTAGAACAGGGTGGCCTTGAACTCACAGAGATCTGCCTGCTGGGATTAAAGGTGCTGCACCACCACCCAGCCAAGGCAACTCTTATAAAGGAAAACATTTAGTTGAGGAGCTCAGTTACAGTTTAGAGGTACAGTTCATTATCATCGCGGCGGGGGAGCATGGTGGCATGCAGGCAGACATGGTTCTGGAAGGATATCTGAAAGTCCTACATCTTGCAGGCAACAGGAAGTTGACTGAGACACTCAGTGGTATTCTGAGCATAGGAAACCTTAAAGTTTGCCCCAACAGTGACACAGTTCCTCCAACAGAGCCATATCCACTCCAATAAATCCACACCTCCTACTAGTGCCACTCTGTATGAGATTATGTGGGCCAATTAAATTCAAACTACCACACTTCCCTTCTGGCCACGTGACTGCTTGCCAACCCTCCTTGTCTAATTTATAACGTGTGGCTTTCTCTCTTCATCTTTCCTCACCATCCAGCTCCTCTGGGCAGCTGATGCAGTTCACAGCTTGCCTTTGTCCTCCAGCTTAAAACAAAAACCCGAGTTTTTAGTACTAGGGATGTTGTTTTAGTTTACAGCATAAACAAAATACGCTGCATCTTGTAGGACCGCACAGTCTCCCAGAGGTCAGCTGTTTCAGGGTGACAATTGAAATTAAACCCTGTGAATCCCCTGGGTAACACTGTGGTACTTCTCACTGTAAGATGAGTGACATAATCAAGTCGTGTCACATGAGTGACAGTGAAAGCATTAGTCTTTGAAAGCTGGTGTTGGCAGATGTTTGGAGTACAGACAAAAATTGAGTTCCAGAGATGACAAATCGATGCCACCTGTGTGGCAGATGGGGCTGCAGAAGTCCTCTGGGCTCAGGCTGGATTCCTGTGTGTCGATTGGGAATGCTCACTGCTACTGACCGGAAGATGCCCAGGGAGACAGACAGCTCGCATATGGAGAGCGTGCAGTCACTCCCCGTTCTTGCCCCCTGGACCACTTACACATGGGTCTGTCAAGTGCTGCAAAGCCTGGAGAAGAAAGTAAACACCCCTAGACATTCTGACTGCATGACCATTAAGAGCACTGATGGCAGTCTTCAAAAGCCTGACAACCTAAGTGGTGTCCTGGAACCCACGTAAAGGTGGAAAGAGAATTGACTCTGCATAGTTTTCTTCTGACCTCCATACACACTCTGATACATGCATCTGTGCACACAGCAAACACATGCAATAAAAATGAATGGAATAAAAAATGCATTAAAAGCAAAAGAGCCCGGAAGGCTTTTAGCTGAGCATTCATTCACATAGGACACAAATATTCCTGGCTCGCTGCAAGAACTCTGGCCTTTCCCTCAAGCCTCATAGCTGATTATACTCTTTAATTAACAACCTGGCTATCTGGTTACTGGTTACCATCTATAAGTTAGCATAGCTTTTGATAGCAGATGTCTCTCCTAACAAAATTAAGGAGATGGATTGCTCAAAAATTCTTCCATAAGAGCAGTAGTAACTGTAGGTAACAATACAATGTAATATAAATATTATTTCAGAGATCCAGGAGAAACAATTTTGAACATTTGGACTGTAAAAAGCGAAGGGATAGATATGTTTGACCTGACTAAACAACACATGGTATTAGTAGATGTGTATCAAAATATGTTGGCCCTACTAATATAACTTTTATATTTCTTTTTTTTTTAAATCAAAAAATTCTGGATGGGTTTATGACATAAACTTATAATCCTGTCCCTTGGGAGGCTGAGGCAGAAGAACCTCTTGTTCAAAACCAACCTAAGCTATCGAGTGAGCTAAATAAAAGAAAAAGAAAAGCTGCTCCTTTGGGGGATCTTTCCACTGTTGTCAGAGCTCTTCCTTAACCTAGGAATATGTTCACATACGACTAGGTGGGCCACAGTGGTGTTCCAGTTTCTAGGAATCCATGCCGGTGCAAACCCCATGTCTTCAGTCATCTGGCGAACATCTGATTACTTCCCAGTACACCTGGGATAAGGTCTGGTGAATGGCCTTGGATCTGGGGGAAGGCACCGAGGTGAGAAGATTCACAGCAGGTCCTGCTGATACTATAGAGCCCTTCCCTGGTGTAGAGAGATGCCTTCCCGCCAGCCTGGTTCCAGAGCCACATCAGTCCCATATGAACACACAGGAGGCTATATTAATTATGAAGCTGTTGGCCTTGCTTGTTTCTTACTGGCTAGCTCTGACTTAAGTATTTATCCCATAATAGTTAATCTAAGCATTTCTCTTATCCCTATGGCGGCTACATCGTGGCTCTCTGTGTTTCTCCTTCCCAGAGTCCTCCTCGACTCCTAGTCCCACCTATCTTGCTTCCCTATTGGCCAACAGTGCTTTATTCAACAACCAATAAGAGACAGATTTCAGAATGACATCTCCCATCACTTCATTCTTGGTCTGACCAAGGCCCGAGAACTGGGTCAGAGGCCATCACTGCAAAGTAATAGGCCTTCATTAACTAATAGGCTTTTAAGATTTTTATATGGATCTGTGCCATTGCATCTTGCTCTTAAAGACACGGCTTAGCACCAACACTCCCTGTAGGTCAGAGCTGTCATGAACACATGACTTTTCCTCCAGTCGTGACTGTCTCATCCACCTGGTCTTTTTCAGTGCGTTACCTAACGTGCTCTCATCCCCTCTAAAGGACCCCATGTCTCTCCTGCAACACAACACGTCAGTTACTCAGCAGGCTAACCCAACATCCACTCCTAGACCTCTCCCCTCCCTGCACTCTCTGGAAAGCGAGTTAGTGAGTCACTTGCTCTCCATTGCAGCCATGTGTGACCATGTGATAGTTTTAGGCACAAGTTCAGTTAAGAGTACAGGCTTACTTTCTAGCATAAAGGTACAATGCTTGGAGCTCATCTTGGAACCAAGAAGGTAAAACAAATCTCAGACCAATGATGGTAAAGGGAGAAAACAAAACATCTTGGTTTCCTGAGGGTAATCATGGCCACTAAGCTGATATAGCGGCTCTGGGTGTTCAACTCCTTAAAGCTGGGAACAGTAACCCCTTGTCTGTGTCTCTTAAGGGTTCCTACACAGCCAGCACTTCCTACCTACAGTGACACAGCTCTCAGAGTTGCTAATCCTCCAACCTGCCCAAATCCCATGTCAAAAAAGCAGTCCTCTGCCTCGGCTGCCACAGCTTGCCCTTCCCTCAGTCAGTAGTCAACCAGGTTTATGGTGTTTCTGCGGGATCTCCTTTGGCTCTTCTCAGGTCAGAGTTAGCAGCGTCTAACCTGACATCAGCCTTGGTGAACAGCTTGATGGGAAGACATCCAGTGGGAACCCAGGCTCATGATTTGCTGCTTTTAACTTTTTTCTCTCCTTTTTGTGCCGCATCAGTTGTTTCTGTGCTACACGGCAACTCTACAGGGTCAAGGTTCTTCTTTTCCTTGCTCACTGTACAGTAAGTAGCCTTAACTACTACCTGACAGTGGGAATAAGCACCTACATACCCAAGTAAGTAACAGGATTTAAGTCAATAGAGAAAGGTTCAAGTGTCTCTCCCTCCCCAAGCTTGGACTTGGGTTCCAGCAGCATGGCTAAACACAGCAAGGTCGGGATTGTGGGGAAATACGGGACCTGCTATGGTGCCTCCCTCTGGAAAATGGTGAAGAAACTGAAACCAGCCCTGACGCCTAGTCCACTTGCTCCTTCTGTGGCAAGACCAAGATGAAGAGACAAGCTGTTAGCATCTGGCACTGTGGTTCCTGCATGAAAACAGGGGCAGGTGGGCGAGGTCCTGGACCTACACCACCACTTGCGGTCTCACAGCCAAGCCTGTCATCACAAGACTGAAGGACCAGAAAGACCAGGAAAAGTGCTACCATTTTGAGACGGTCCTAGCCTGCAATGAATGGGTTAATTTAAGGGGCAAACCCCCAAATCCTCTATGCTTTACAAACCAACCTGGTATTATACAGGGTTCTTACTGCATGGTTGTGGGGGAGTCCTAATTCTCAAACTGTTCTTTCATAAGTACAACAAATTTTGACAGAGAGAAAATAAAACCTAATATTTAATTCTTAACCTTTTTCCAGATTAAAGCAGATACAAATGATTCTAAATCAGTTTTACTAGTGCACTCAATGTTAGAAGCATGAATTCTGTAGAATTGGATATTTATACTGTATCAAATGCTCATAAAGAAGATAAAATGACCTGCAAATTCAAAGCACTAACAGTGCTATTATGACTGACTTGGATTTTTTTTTTCACTTGGATACTTTTAATTGGTCTAGGACTCTGTCTCCCAGGAAGTTTGCATAGGTCAAAACAACAACAATAACTAAGAACAAAGGGATATAGCGGAATAAAAAATATTCACCATAAATTCACAGAAATTTTACCCAGTATTCTCTAGCAAGTTGAGATGAAGGAATTTCACCTTCCTCAGATATTACTGCATTCTCATGTATTGTTCACATGTGTAGGCGTAGCAGGAGCATCAGTAATGCAAAATCGTACACAATTACATAGCAAGTTTGAGGCCAGCCTGGGCTACCTAAGACCAACCAACCAAACAAACAAGTACACAAACAAAAACTATTATTAAGACTTTGAAAAAAACAAAACAAACATGCCCAGGAAAGCTACCATAAAGCCACTCTCCCTCCTGGTCCATGATAGAACTTAATTCTGAAAGCGTGCAATGTATCCACGTTTGCACAGGAAACACATACTCTTTAACTAAACAACTTTCTCTCCATTATGATGACTTTACCTGCTTATTGACAAAATGGAATTATGACCATCTTAGACACTCTTCTTTAAGAGACACCATGACCAAGGCAACTCTTACAAGAAAGTAAAATTTAATTCAGGGCTTACACACAGTTTCAGAGGCTTAGTCTATTATCAACAGGGCAGGGAGCATGGCACTGAAGCAGTATCTGAGAGCTACATCCCAATCTGTAAGCAGAGGAAGATACTGGGCCTAGAGTGGGCTTCTGAAACCTATCACACTTCTCCAACAAGTCCACACCTACTCCAACAAAGCCACACCTCCTAATCCTTCCCAAATAATATCATTTCCTGACGACTAAGCATTCAAATCTATGTGCTTATGGAGGCCTTCTTATTCAAACCACCGCAGTGACTTAAGCCCTTTCTCTTAAAACTTTATTATTATTGTGCACACATGATGCCTGTGTCGAAGTATGTGGTGATATTTATCATCTAACAAACAGAGCTTATCTGAAGATCAGAGTGCAAAGCAAGTCACCCTAGTTAGCGATACAGGCCAGGCAGTAGTGGTATACATCTTTAATCCCAGCACTTGGGAGACAGAGGCAGACAGATCTGTTAGTTTAAGGCCATCCTGGGCTACACAAAATTGATCTAAAAGAGAAACAGAGCTCACACAAAGGTGATCCCAGCACTTGGAGTGGCATGCCTTTGATACCAGTACTAAGGAGGTAGAGACAGGAGTGATGTGCCTGGGAGGAGGAAGGAATAATGAGGGAGGAGACGAGACAGATGCAATTTAGGAAGGCAGTCTGAGGAGCGGTGTGGTCTGAGGAAGAGTGCAGTCTAAGCAGTGGGAGGCCAGGATGGCCCCTTCTGTCTGAGCACTGGTAGAACTCTCTGGTGGCTGGCCACTTTGTTTCTTCACATTAACCCCAGTATCCAACTCTGAGATTTTATTATTAAGAACAGTAAGAATTCATGCTACAGAAGTAGAGGGAATGCATGCCACAGGGAGTATGTCAAGGTCAATGGTCAGTTCTGTGTGCCTGGTTCTTTCCACCTTTTCTTCCCATGGGTAGAACTCATGTTGCAGGCTCACACTGCAAATACCTTTAACAGCTGGATCCACCTTGCTGCCACCCCTTTTTCTTTAATGAGATGGTGTCTTGCTTTGTAGCCAAGACCCTTGATCTTGACCCTCCTGCCTTGGCCTCCCAACTAGGATTACAGATACATGCATCACACTCCGCTTGATTCAAATTTGTGTATTCATGTGTATGCTATGTCTATGCGCATGCACGAATGTGCACTATGTGTATAGAGGTCAAAGGACAACCTCAAGTGTCATTCCTTAGGACCTGCTCATTGTACTTTTAAGTCAGGCTCTCTTGCTGGCCTGGAGCCTGCATGGTAAGCTAAGCTGGAAGCCAGTGAAGCCGAGGGCTCTACCTGCCCCCAACACTGTGAATACAAGCATGTGCCACTATGCCCAGTTTTGGTACACGGGTTGTGGGGATCAAACTCAGGTCCTTGTTTGCTTTGCAAGGACTTTACCAACTGAGCTACCCCAATTCAGACTGCCTGATGGAGAATTTATGTAAATTCTAGAAAATGTCACAAAATTCACACCCAAGTTAAGTCCGTTGCCATGGCCTAGCATCAACTAAGGTATCTACAGTCATTTTATTTGACAGGATGGAATTTAAACTTTACACTAAACAACTCCCATTACTGAGGACCTAATTTGGGTATCATGGATGAATAAATAAAACACACATCCTTTGCACACAGAGAAACATTCCTCCAGAGTAGGTATGGGAGCACAGATATCCAAAGTGAAACGCAATCACAGAAAGGGTAGATTGATTTCTAGAGGCCATGAGGGTCTGAAAAGGTTTCATGAGGAGACAGAATTTAAGGACTTTAGGGTGGGGATTCAGCTCAATAGCTGAGCACCTGTCTAGACTGTATGAAGCCCAAAGTTTGACCTTCTGAGTCACAAAGAACCTTGTGGAAGCCTATGGTAGAGTGAAACCAAACAGTATGAACAAAGGCACCAGGAAAACAAGAAAGGCAGACACTAGGCAGTTCAATGGTAACTGGGAGGAAGGCAGAATGAGCTGGGCAACTGGCAAAGCCTCCCAGGGCAAGCTTTAGACAGTAGATCAATACTAAACAATGGCAGCCATTGGAGTTGGATGGCAGGAAAATTAAAATTCAATCTATTATAAAAGACACAAGTATCTACCAATTTACAAAGAAATGGTTAGAATAAAAATGGTCTCGGGTTTTATTTCTTAGAGTCTCTACATAGTACTGGTTAGGTCTGGAACTTGCTATATAGACCAGGCTGGCCTTGAACTGACTGAAATCCTCTTGCTTCTGCCACTAGAGTGCTGAGATTAAATATATACCTGCTCAGTCTAATAATTTCGATTTTTTTTTTTTTTTTAGTTTGTAGACAGGGTATCTGTGTAGACCAGGCTGACCTTGAACTCACAGAGATCTGACTATCTCTGCCTACTGAGTATCAGGATTAAAGGTGTGTGCTACTACTGCCCAGCCTAACAATTTGGATTTTAAATGCTTTTATTTTAATAAATGCTAAATGTTCATTTTATCAATAAGTCAATCTTTGATTTTTCCTTAATTGTGTTACTATGGATGAGTAATCTTACCTACTTTAAATCTAGAGTGATATTTCTATTTAATACCATCCTGAGGGGGAGGCATCCTATTTCCTATTACATAGTTAAAAAGAAATTAATAAACAAATCCAAAACAAACCCTTTGTAAAAATATATTTTAATCCCACACTGGAATATTGGCATTTAGAAGGTCATTTCCAACAATATTTACAATGAATTTCATTGTAGTTTTTTTTTTTTTATTCCCAAGGAGGAAGATGCTTCTTCCCAACTTTGGGATGAGAGAAGAAGGTAAAAGAGTTCTGATGAAAATCATTAGGATCATGTCAAATTTTCATACATTCCCGGGGTTAAAACTTCTGTCTACATAGATCAGGACAGAGGCAGCATGTGGGTGCCTGCCCACTCCTCCTCTGCATGTGACAAAGTTGCATTTGAAACAGACAACAGACATTCCCAGGCATAGCACACCACGAATCCTCAGCAAATGGTTTAACTTGGGGTCTTTTGACTACCAAAACTAATGACCTACTAGTCACTTCCAAGATAGCCAGTCACTATCCTAATAACAGGAAATTGTTACGTGGTCTGCTGCCTGAGTGGAAAGAGGGGACGTCTATACTGCAGATCAGAGGCATGACAGAAGAACCGCTCACAGGAGCAGCAGATGCTGACAGTAAAGGCAGTTGGACTGAGAGCAGATGAGATCAAGTCTTAAAGAGCCAGGGCTAATAAAATCACCTACCAATTGCTTTCTGTAGGACCAAAGCAGCTGAGGACTGCTTCTAGAGAAGGAAAAAATGAAACACACTGGTCACATTTTGATTTAGTCCTTGATCAGAAATCTAAGTAAGCCAGATGCACCTTTAATCCCAGCACTCGGGAAGCAGCAGCAGGCGGATCTCTGTGAGTTCGAGGCCAGCCTGGTCTATGGAGTGAGTTACAGGACAGCCAAGACTACACAGAAAAAACCCTGTCTTGAGGAGAAAACAAAATAAATCTAAAACTCAATGTTCTGTACCTATATAAAAATACAATTCATTTTATGTGTTTGTAGAAATAAATTTGAAGAAAAATAGACACTCCATGTTTCTAATGGTTTCCCTGGAATCTGCCACTTTTGCCTAGGAAAATATGCATGGAATTTAATATTAAACTTCAAATTCATCCTTTTCCCACCCTGTGATTTTTCTAAGCAACAGATACTAAGGAAGCTAATAATTAGGGATAGTAGGATAAAAGCTTTCTCAAGTCACGTTTCCACATGGGAGCTTCATGAAAGAAGGATCGGGCATTAACTAGCCCTGGTGTAACACATCTGTAATCCCAGCACTCAAGGAGGATGAAGCAGAGGGATCTCAAGGTCAGCCTGGGCTATACAGTGAGATCCTATCTCAAAAATCTAAGGAAAAAAGCTTCAAGAGAAAAATGTGTGGCATATCTTAATATATTAAAATATAAGAAACTGGAAAGTTGGTTTTATCTTGGGGTGTGTGTGTATGTTCTGGAGATTAAAATCAGTTTCATACATGCTAACTAAACATGCCCCAGGTTTGGTTCTGTAACTATACGTGGTTGGTAACTGTCTCCTTAATAGTTATTGCAGGAGTAGGTCCAACATGAGTCCATATGTAGCCCTTCTCTGGTCTGCTGGGAACTGTAGGAAATGGTGATGACCTTGACTTGAAATACTCAGAAGGTGCATGGCAGACAAATTCCAGGTATTCCATCTTCCTTGGAAGATCTTCCTCTGGCCCTAAGAAGCAGCAAATGGAAAAGCTAAACACAGTTTTGAACACGGATATCATTTTTATGAAACGTTGGCATTCTTGTAAGAGGAAGCACTCGGGGACCACCTACCTGACATTAGCCCTTGAAAAGCATTGCTTTGAAGTCACACTCCACTGTTTACTTCACTGCTTAAGGAATGCAGCATCCTAGAACACTGACTACAGTTTATGAAGCCTATTCTCGTCTAAGAACTTTACATCTGTCCATACCTGGAGTCCTCACGACTTCCTCCCCGGCACTACTCTTTCGCATTTTACATGTAAGAACCGTGAGCAAAGACGGGTTAAGGACTGGCAAGCAGAGGGGCTAGGAAAGCCAGTAGTCTGTCTCCAGGGCTTGTGTCTGACCTTCCACCATGACTTCATGTAAGGCAGGGAAGAATCTCCAACTTTGAGTCACAAAAAGGAGGAGAGAGCAGCCTAGAGGGATGCAGGCCAGAATGGCCTCTGCTAGCTCCACATCCTAGGTACAAGGTACGTTTGGTCATATAACGAGCTTGACAAGTGAGTGCAAGTGACGGTGGGGTGCTAGCTGTCCTTGGCGTTCTCACTAAGAGAAATGTAAAGTTTCCCTTTGGGATGTAAAAATGAATGCACGCCCGATACAGAAAGAATGAAAAGTACAGAATAACTAAAGAAAACTGAACACTCAAAATTACATTAGCTAGTCATTTTTGAGTCTGTCAAGAATTATTCCTGCTGTATCTTTTGAATGCCTTGAAATGATCAACCTAGTACAGTGTGCCATTTTAACCATTAACAATGATTGTTTGTTTTTTGAGAATAGGATGTCATGTATGCTGTGTAGAGGGACATATCTGAGAATTTAGTTTTAGAAATAATTAGGAAAGTTCTTTTAGAAATTGTTGTTAAGGAATTTTATAAGTAACATATATAACCAGGCCTGGGTCACACAAACAAACCTTGTCCACATCATATTTTAGTGAGTACACATTGCTCTAACCCACAGAAAGAGAAGACACTCAGATGGGACCATTAGACAGGTAGCCAAGGTCAAGTACAACTAAAAGAGTGGACCCCCCAACTCTAGACAAAGAACTACAGGCAATTAAGGAGAACTCAGAGTGAGAGGATTGATCATGGTGTTTCCTTACAGCAACTCAACAGTAACTAAGACATGCCCTCCCACTCCTTGCTTATCTTCTACCAAGTGATCAGCCCTGAAATCACAGGAATAAAGTAATGTCACATGGACTCAGCAGGTTGAATTTATGTATCTAGGAATATACACAACAATCAAATAATTAACAATAAAAGAAGTGGGGTACATGGGAAGGCTAGAGGGAGGAAAGGAGAAAATAATAATTGTATTTTAATAATAAAAAAGGACTATGGGAGCTAGAGAGGTCAAGGACACCACAGAAGAAAACCCACAGAATCAACTAGCCTGGGCTCATAGGGGCTCACAACTGACAACCAGGGAGCTTGCCTGGGACGGACCTAGACCCCTTTCTTATTTTTAGTTGTGTAGCTTAGTCTTCTTGTGGGACTCCAAATAGTAGGAGCAGGGGCTGTCCCCGACTCTGTTGTCTGCTTTTGGGACCCTTTCCTCCTACTGTGTTGCCTCGTCCAGCCTTAATGAGAGAGGAGGTGCCTAGTCTCACTGCAACTTGATACATCATGGCTGGTAGATATCCATGGGAGGTCTGCCTGTATCTGGAGAAAGGAGGAGTGGATGGAGCTAGAAAAAATGAATTAATAAATAATAAAAAAGGGGATCCCTATTTATTATTAGACTGATATCCTTCAACCAGGGAGTCTGCATAGGACTGTCCCTAGGCTTTCTACATACATGATAGTTGCATAGCTTAGTCTTCCTGCAGGACTCCTAACAGTGGGAGCAGGGGCTGTCTCTGACTCTTTTGCTGGCCTTTGGGACCCTACTCCTCACACTGGGTTGCCTTGCTCAGCCTTCATATATGGGGAGGTGCTTAGTCCTAGCACAACTTGATAGGCCATGCTTTGTTGATATCCATAGGAAGCCTGCCTTTTCTGAATAGAAACAGAGGAAGAATGGATTGGTGGGGCAGAGGAGAGGTGGGGGTGGGGACAGGGAGGACAGGAGGGAGGGGAAACTGTGGTCAGGATGTAAATGAAATACCTTAATAAATTAATGAAAGCAAAAACAAATGAGAGAGTGACAGGCAGCAAACAACCAAGCTTGTATATAAAGAAGTCAAGAACCTGGCAAGATCAAAGGACAGAGCTGTGCCTCAGTGACTGAGGTAGGAGAACCCTATTTTACAATGAAAACAAGATGTTTCATAAAACCATGATTATGTTTAAAAGTATTCTTTTTGGGTACCCAGAGGGGGAAAAAGGCTGGTGTCCTTATAAGAGGTACTGGAGAGTTCTCTTTCAATGTGCACACACAGAGCACATTGGTGGGGGAAGGGGGGAACTCAGCAAAAAGCAGCCGCCTGCAAGCCAGGAAGCAAGGCCTTACCCACCACACAGCCCTCTTCACAACACCTTGGTCTGACTTCCACCCTTCAGAGCAGCCTCAAAGGCAACACTCTTTTATAAAGCATGAAGAAGTAACTCAACTTGAGAAGTGTGCGGTTAAGCGACCTTACCTATTATGTAGGATGCAGGGTCGAACTGGTCTCTGGGGCTAGCCAGGGTAGGAATGAGCCATGTCAGGGCTGCGCTCTTCTCACAGTACTGGTCCTGGATAAAGCCTCTGATCTGAGCGTAGTACGGCTTCCCGTCTTGCTCGTCAATCACAGAAACAACATCACCAATTTGGTAATATACTCCCTGGGGGAAATGAAACATCCTCTTGTATTTAAAACAGTAACAGATCACCGCCATGAGCAAAACATTAATCAGTCAGCAAATTTCAAAACAGGAAAAAAAAGGTCTGAGTACCACTAATGTTTTACATGGTTGACATTTGTTTCACTTATAAATGAAAAATACTTGCATTCATACATATATATGACAATTTTGTCATGAAGATACTATCTCTACTTTTAAGAGAATGGCCACTTTTTTTTTTTTTTTGGTTTTTCAAGACAGGGTTTCTCGGTATTGCTTTGGAGCCTGTCCTGGAACTCGCTTTGTAGACCAGGCTGGCTTCGAACTCACAGAGATCTGCCTGCCTCTGACTCCCGAGTGCTGGAATTAAAGACATGCACCACCAATGCCCGGAAAGAAAGACCATTTTTAAGAATGGTTTTGAATTCACAACCAATCAGGGAAGGAAGAGCTAGGGACTTTCTCCTAGTCTCCTTTGTTGGTACATATACGGCATTCTCCTTTACCCATGTCCTCATTATCAGAGTGAGACACTTACGGCAACTGATGTGCCTATACATTACATCATGACTCAAGCATCATAAATTAACCTTAATCTTGGTGCTATATAACCTGTATAACAATGGATCTACTATGATCATACCATTGAGTAGTTTCACTGGCCTAACAATCCTCTATACTATCCCTACTTTTTTTTAACCCAGTCATTAGTAGAAAAGTTATACGAAGTCCACACAAGGCAGAATGTGTGCCTACACTGCAAACTGTGTGCCTACATTAACTAGTAAGTAACTGTACTCTCCTAAAGATCAGCATTTGCTTGGTGACACTAGATTCTACACATTGCCCTCTCCAGTTGTCTATTCAAAAGAAAATAAGTATGGTAAATTCAATCCAAAAGAAACAATGAGAACCTCTCAGATCATAACCAGCATTCAGAATATGTTTACCCTCAAGTTATCACACATTTCCCAGACTCCTTGACAACTGTCTACTCCATGCCCTTTCTGTTTACATCTTCCCAACAATATGACGATGATATATTCATTTCCTGTTCTACTTTATATCTAACCAACTCATCTGTACAATTCCAGTATTGAATTCTTTCCCATGACTCCATTATCTATCCCAGGTCCTCTTCACTGGATCCTGAGTTGGAGAAATTTTACCTTTGAATATCCATAATGATTGATCTTTATGATATGCAGAACTTTCCTTAAGTGTGTGTAGTCCTCAACAGGTCATACTTTCCTCAACTGAAGGAATGATTTGTGTTTTTTTCTTGAAACAAGGCTTCTGTAGCAGTCAAAGCTGCTAAGATATGTGGAATTTAACCACACA
Source organism: Mesocricetus auratus (assembly GCF_017639785.1). Classification (NCBI taxonomy): domain Eukaryota; kingdom Metazoa; phylum Chordata; class Mammalia; order Rodentia; family Cricetidae; genus Mesocricetus; species Mesocricetus auratus. The sequence goes on from NW_024429200.1 coordinate 36,517,797, forward strand.
AAGATTCTGAATGAATACTTCCAGTAATTCAGTTGCAACACAGGACATCCGACAGACCAGGGGTTTCTCCTAGTGGATGCTTGTTCATATCTGGGGTAACACACACCAGGGTCTCAAAGAATGTGCAGTTATTGAAGGCTACAGTCTATGATTTATTGCTCCACAGCTATTGTCAGCTGGTCCTCCCCATCCCTACGACTCCAAGGTTCTAAGCTACTTATCAGATAAAGTTTAGTTTGTTATCTGCTATGTTCACACATAATTTCTCCCAAATTATAAAACGCTGTATTTGTTTATCACAGGTACTCAGATATATGTTGAATATGAATCACAAATATGCAATGGTGTGACAATAACTCTGCAATGCAAAGATAAGGTCTTAGTGAGAAGCTTCAATGGCAGGCACTGCCTAACCCATGAGGTGTGTGCAGCAGTCTCCCTATTCTGCGGGACGGTGGGGGTATGGGGGTGGATACCCTAGGAGATACCTGAACCTTGGATAATGCTACTCTAGGCACTCCAAATTTTCCTCCTATATATCCACACTTATGATACAGTTTAATTTATAGTTTGGGTAAGAGATTAACAGCAATAACTAGTAATGAATAGAACTAATAATAACTAGCAATAAAACAGAACTGAAACTGCAGATAAGGGAGACTACCATACAATACCTAACAAACATCGCTAAGACACTTTATCTAAATACTCTCCATTTTCAGGCAGAGAGAAAGGAGATGAACATATTGAAGAGCACTGGATTTATTGGGAATGACACACTGAGTTCATGCAGCCCTGACACTGCAGTACTCCAGAAAGGTCACGTACCCGTTCTACTTTCTATATGTCTGCATTCTTGTCTGTCAATCCTAGTGACTCCCATTCATTTCTCTCTCATGTTTTTATTATTTTAAATTGTGTGTGTGTGTGTGTGTGTGTGTGTGTGTGTGTGTGTGTGTACACATGTATGTGGGAATACAGGAGCCACAGAGGACAAAGGAATCTTTCCTGCTGAGTTGGGAGTATAGTTAGTTGTGATTGGCTGGATGTAGGTGCTGGAACTGAACTCGGGTGCTGTTAACTACTCTTCTACCTCTCCAGTCCCTCTCTCACACGTTTGCTATGGGTTCCAGTTCAGCTTAGACGCTCACTCTGATCTCTTCAACTTGCCACCATGAGGCCAGCTCTGCTCTAAGAGTGTCCACAATGCTGGCTATCGGAAACATTACTTGAATATTTTGCTGTATTTTGATCCTACTATTTAATAAACATAGCAGTAGATAGCAATAAGACTGATCCTTGCAATAAAGAGTCCCATGTGCCTTTACATTAAACCACACAGAGAAATCACTAGTACACTAAACTTTTATTGTCTAGACTTAACCTATACACTGTATGAGTCACCGGAGAAGTTTTACACAAACTTGTGGATGTGGTGATGACCATTTGTACCATTCATTGACCTTGCTAAATGTTTAACATGCATAACCTCAGGAAGCAATTACTATTTACAATCTTTATTTTTCAGATAACCACCTGCCAAGGCAATGGAGCCAAGATCCAATTCCTGGGCTCAGGCTCTAGCATCAGACTGCCTCGCCCCATGATTTACCAGCTACACTATCTTGGATAAACTAATTAATCTCTCTTTGAGTCAATGTCCTTATAAAATGAGGAAAACAGTACTCACCCCAGAGGAAACTGAATAAAACAAAACACTTGAAATGCTCAGCTCACTGCCTTATCAGTAAGATGCATGCTCGTGTGTGCAAGCCTTCGAGCATGTGTGCACCCATATTCAACACACATCTAATGATTAACAATTAACAATGTACTAAATTCTATATAGGAGAAATTCTGGCCTATGACATACTTTTTTTTTTTTTACTAAAATACCTGTGAACTAACAAAAACAAATGCACTCAAAGGTCAAACCATTTAAGTACCACAAGGGATTTGACCCAGTGGGTCAGGTAGAAAGCACTGACTCACCACTGCCTCCTGCAGGACAGTTCAGATCCCAAACACCAAAGAAAATTAATGATTGCTGCCTATGCCAGGCCTGACAGCCTTAAGGGCATTTTCTATATTCTAACTCCTTTTGTGTCTTCCACTTTAAAAGTAATAAGATATCACATGCCTCACCAAAGTCATGGCTATCTGCTTTGGCCCAAGGGAAGACCTCATTTTATCAACAGAATCTTGGACAGTGAACTAAGAATACCCTTGTTCAAATTTTTGGTTTTTGTGTATGGGTGTTATTACTGCATGGAAGTTTGTATACCATGTGTGTACCGGGTGCCCAAGGAGGCCAGAAGATGTCAGGTCCCCTGGAAGTGGAATACTGAAATTAAACCTGGGTCTTCTGGAAGAGCAGCCAGTGTTCTTTACTGCTGAGCATCTCTCCAGCCCAACTTTAAAACCTTTTCTTCTTTTTATTACAACTGATTCATCCCATACATTCCAACCACAGTTCCCCCCTCTGCACAACAATCAGTTCCCCCTGCACCTCATCTCTCCCCAGATCCACTCCCCTCCATTTACTTCAGAAAAGAGCAGACCTCCAAGAGACAACCAAACACCAAGTTAACAGCCACACACATACACGGAGGACCTGATACCTCTACCTTATTGCTCTTGCTTCTGCTTAAGGCAGTTCACAACCCCTAACTTGTTCTACCCACAGCATGGTCAACATCTCTAGCCATTCCTTCCAACCTTCGTCCTTCTCACCATCGATGCCTTCGTTTTGAATTGGGTGACTCACTCTCCACAACTCCGCACTATACACTAGCACTGTAAGAACAATTCTTTAGCACCTCAGAGGCAACCTCCCCTTCCACCTGAGCTCTGGATGAGACATTTTACAACAGCCTGGAGGGAACAGCTTACAAGGGCCCTGAAAAGGTCACACCTTCTTCACAATAGCAGTATTGTGAAGACTAAGCCAGTATTTTAGTAGCACACTGTACAACAAGCCAACTGCTCTTTCAGTAACTCCACAGCAGCTTACCTTGTAGAAGATGGATTCTGCAGTAATTATAGTAGAAACAGATTCAGGAGCTTTGATAGGCTATAAGAAAACAAAAAATGAAACTATTTGTGTATCTATATAGTATGCATGGGCATTTTCCTAACCATATGAGAACTGGGTTACTTGAGAAAAACAACATTGTTATTTGGTGACAAAAACTGCAAGAAAAATTTCTGACAGGTGTGATGGTACATACATGTAATCTCAACACTTGGAAACCTGAGGGAGGAGGATGGCAAGCTCCAAACCAGTCTGGGTTATACCGTAAAGACTACACACACACACACACACACACACACACACACACACACACACACACACACACGCACACACACGCACACACGCACACACTGAAAAAGATTTCTTGAATGTTGATATGAAGCAGCTGAATATTTCCAACTATATTTGCTACCAATAATTTAAAAGGTGCTAAAAAACTAGATAAAGCTTCTGATTATGCTGCTAACAGCTAACACAGAGCTTTCTCAGATCTCTATTAGACATTAACATTCAATTATATAAATACACTGGCTCTAAAAGACTGAGCATGACACGATGGAAATTATAAAAAATTTACAGATGAATATAAAATGAAAAATTTTAATTCTGTTGCAAGCCTGATCTCTTTGGTGTTCTTTGTAATTTGCCACATTGCACCATCACTAAAATTCCTTTTTAAAACTGCAATACAAACTTCATCACAACATAAAAAAAAAAATCACCTCTTCCATGATTTTGTGCCATTCTTGAAGAATGAAGATGCAGAGAAATTAATAATGAAATAACTCAAGAACACTGGTTGAGAAAATATACCTGTTATACAAATGTTAACATTTTGACTACTCAAGAAAATCTTAGTTTAAGAAAACTAAATTATAAAAGTCTTAAACTATAACAACCATTCTCTTGGTGAAGAGAAGAGTCACTGGTTGGGAGATGGCTGAGTGATAACAGCATTTGCCAAGCAAGCCTGAGAACCTAAGGTGGATGGATACTACTGGAATCCTAGGGGGAAGGAGGAAACCAGCTCCTGGAAACTGCCCTCTGATCTGCACATATCCACTCTGGCATACACCTGCATTCATATGCAAACAATAAAAGATAAACAAGAAAAGAAAAGAAGATCAGGCCTGGAGAGAAAGCGCAGTGGTTAAGAGCCCTTGTTGCTCCGGCAGAGGACCTAGATTCAGCCCCCAGAACTCCCATGGCCGCCCACATCACAACTGTCTAACTCTAGTACCAAGGCATCACATGCCTGGCCTCTGCCAGCCTCTGAGGGTACTTGGTGTATACATACAGACAAAACACTCATACACACAGAAGAAAACAAATATTTAAACAAGAGTCTACAATCTGGGCCCCTCTGTTCTATAAATGAGTATATCTAGTAATGTGTTTACTAGCAAGTGAAGCATTGTAGGGGAGAGCCCACAAAACTCTTCCCGCCTATGGGTGGAGATACGGAAATTTAGCACAGGTGAAGATAAAAAGACCTCCCTTGTCAAAGCATTTTTGTCCCCAAAGTAATATGAAACCTATAATATCGCTATCTCATATGTACAAAAATAAAACGTCACAACAAATATCTCTCTAGCATGTGATGTAAAACAATCTTCATACATCAGGTTTAGAAAAAATTGTGGATTTACAATCACAAGTTCATCATGAACCAATGGATACTTTTTTTCTGGGGCTATCATAACAAATATGGTATTGATAAATTTTTTTATGTGCTTAGCTTGTTAAAAGATAGAAAAAAGTTTTCCTATTTAACCATGCATCAAGAGCCATAACTTCATGAAACTGTCAATGAACTAATTTAACCAATTTTAAAGAACCATAATCTTTCTTTGCATAGAGAATATGACAAACTGAGATAAATTACACAGTATTTCTTAGGCTCCTTTTATATTTTCCAGATGAAAAAGTAAAAGCTAGGATAAAGAGAGAGAGAGAAAGAAAGTGCTTTTCTAACGATATAAATTGCAAGCTTCTTAAACGGAGCTCATCTTTTGGTGAACCTTGCCTTCCGGCCAGAACACTGCAGAAGGGCTCCCAAGAGGCACACCTTCAAGAGGCACACCTTCAAGAGGCACACCTTCAAGGATGACTAGGGAAAGCAGCCGCAAGGCACACCACACACACACAATGCCCTACAGTAAACGCACGATCATCTTACGTTTTTTAATTTAAAAATGTGCCTTCTCCCTTTTCCTTTGGTGGAGACTTTCTTTTCGGCAGCTGGAGCGGATTTGTATTTGGTGTTTCTGAGCCGGGCTGACCTTCTGTGGATTTCTTGCTTACTCTGTTAACGTAATTTTGAGAAAAAGAAATGAAAACTGTAGAAGAAAAGCCAACATGATAATCTCACAGAGGTCAGGGGATGTACTTTGTTAAAATACTTCAAACAACAACAAAAACCCAACCGAGGGCTAAGATGAGTGAACCTCTGCAGGGCGTCCCGAGAGGTGGCGCTGCTTGCTAGAGGGAGGCGGACGGGAGTGGGCGGAGGCCAAGGCGGGAACTACTCGTTTGTGGAAGCTCTCACACAGGGGAAAAATACCTCTAATTTACACCTCGCCCCACCCACAAGCTGTCCACACGTCTCACGGCAGAATCCCAACGCTGTCATTTTAAACGGCCTGATCGTGGGTCGGTAACATACCGACAAGGCTCTACCAGGCAAGAGACCCTCGGCCACATCCCTGGGGCGTGCGGCGCAGCTCTGCTGACACCGAGTTCGGGGCTCTGCCTGGGGCGGGCGGCGCGGCTCTGCTGACACCGAGTTCGGGGCTCTGCCTGGGGCGGGCGGCGCAGCTCAGCTGACACCGAGTTCGGGGCCCTGCCTGGGGCGGGCGGCGCAGCTCAGCTGACACCGAGTTCGGGACCCTGCCTGGGGCGGGCGGCGCAGCTCTGCTGACACCGAGTTCAGGGCCATCTCCGCCGCGGCTCTGTCGAGCACCGCCCTGCCTCTTCCCGTGTCACCCGGGAGCTCACCTGCTTGCCGCCCCCGCCCCCGTTGCTCTGCGGGGGGCCGGCCGAGGTGCTGGCGAAGGTGGCCGTGCCGAAGGCGCCGGCGACCCCGGTCCCGCCCGCCGCCCCCGCGCCGCCGCCGCCGCCCCCGCCGCCGCCCCGGCCCGTGCAGTGGTGACAGAGGATCTCTCCCTGCGGGCTCTTCTTCCACATGGAGGAGGACGTGGTCTTGCACGCGCTGCAGGTGGGCTTCAGGCCCAGCGGCATGGTGGCCGGCTCGGGCGGCCCCCGCGGGCGGAGCGACACGGGAATGGCGGTCGTCTGCGCCGGCCGCCCGGGGGTCGGCCCGCCACCCCGGCGACTGGAAGAGCGGGAGAGGCAAGGTCTCCGGTGCTGCGCCGCCCGCGCCGGTACCCAGCGGCCGCCGCCGCCCCCGCCGCCCCCGGGAAGCGGGAAGCGGGCAGCCCGGGACCCAGCCCTGCCGCTGGGCCGCCCGCGGGGGACGCAGGCCCGATACTCCGCCTGACCTCCCGGGAAAGCCAGCTCTGGTCAGAGGACGGACCCCGGGGTGGACGGGGCAGCGGCGACACCAAAGCCTGACCTCCGCCCACCGGGGCTTCCGGCGATGGGCGGGGCTTCCGGGGCTCCTGGGGCGGGGCGGGGCCTGCTAAGCCAGTGCGGCGGGCGGGGCTCCCGGGGCGGGGCGGGGCCTAGTAAGCCAGTGGGGCGGACCTAGGCCAGCAGGCAGTACCAGAGTTAACCATTGCCTGTCCCGGTGGGGAAGATGTAGGATTTCCCGCTAAAGGTGAATTTCAAGTGAACAACCACTAACTTTTTTACTGGGAATAGCCCATGTGATACTTGTTACCTGAGATTCGCATTTACCCGAGTACCCTTTGCTTTCATTTATTCGATAAATTCAGGCGTCTTGATCACGACCCATTAACGCTCTTAAAAAAATGTTTTATTGACTTGCAGGCTGAGGTGGTGACCGGGTTAGTAAACTTCTTCTGAAGGAAGCTTATGGGCCTGAGCTTGATCCCCGGTACCCACATAAAAAGACAGGTGGGTTAGGGCTGGAGAGAAGACTAGAGTCGGTATTAGCACCTACTCAGTCTATGAAACGTTCTCTGAACGTTATCACTTGACATGCTTCCTAACTTTCGAATACAGTGCTCCTGAGCCCCCAAAAGAATTGGATCTAAGAAATTCCTGTACTAAGAGCATTCAGACAGGAAAAAAGCTGAAATAGCAACTTGGATGCGAGAGATTAACTTGTCAGTGATTTATTTTACTTACTTGGGCCAATGTAGTAGGGCTGTGCGGGGGTCTGTGTGAGGGGTCTATGAGTTAGTAGGCCAGTTGGGTTAGAGATTAGCAATATACAGAAGTATTCCCATCAATTTTTGCTCAGAAGGTACAACACTATAATTAAAAATTATTACACTTTTGTATGACACAGTCGGGTCATACCAAAGACATTTATGTCTTTTCTGGATTAGCATAGATTTTACTTACTTATTTGCATAATGAACAAGCAACTCAACACACCTTCCTGACATTTAAAATAGTGTATACTAGCACAGGTGTTTCCAAAGACTGTTACTGGGGGTGGCATTGAATACCACTTTCATTAGGAACAATTACTAAAATAATCTATATCTTTTCCTCTGTGAACTTTGGCTGGAGGAACTGAACACACATAAATCTAGATTTGAAACACTACAAACTAGTAATTCTCTGGGAGAGTCATTAGCAAAAGCAGACATAATATTTACATGGAAAAGAGACTTTGATTACTTTGAAAGGATAAGCCTGAATATTGGCTGTGACTGCTGAAGTTCCCTGGGACACAAACCCAAGGAATGAGGGAAATAATTGGTCCTGAAACAATTGGTACTGGTTACAGGTAAATAAAGGTTTTATTGAGTTGACAGACTGCATCTTTGGTAGTGTTTTGTTTTGTGTGTCATATTTGCATACATGTTCATGTGTGTATGAACACACATGTGTGTGCGTATATGAACATGTGTGTGGAGGCTAGAGGTTGGCATTGGGGGGTGGGTCTTCCTCAATCTCTGTCCACCTTTTTTGCTTTGACGGTCTTTCCCTGAACTTGGGCTTACCAATTAGTCTAGACTGGCTTCACCCTCCTGTCCAAGTTGCTCCAGGTCCTAATCAACACGTCTGGATTTTTACATGGATGCTGGGAATTCAGTTTCAGGCCCTCAAGCTTTCATGGCACGCACTTCACTGACTGAGCTATCTCTCTAGCCCATTTTTGGGGGGTGGAGGTGGGGGTGTTCTTCCACATGCTATGTAGTCCAGACTGACCTCAAGCCTAAGGCGCTTCCACCCACAGCCTCCTAAATACTGAGATTACAGGTGTGAGCCACCTCACCTAACACAACATATCATTTCGGCTTGGACTTTAAAAGTGATGCACTTTCTTGTGTTTTCTCAGAAACTAGTGATTAAGATTGCAGATACCTACGTGATTTGGAGACACTTGGTCTATGCTGAGCATTGAGAGATCACCCCAGTGTGGCATTCTAGAAAGTCCTCGGAGTAAATGGTACAGTGGTTCTAATAGTAGATAAAAGAATTATGCTCTATGGAGGAGGTAGAGGTTCTGTGACCTGCCCATCACAGGGTTTCAGGGGCTCAGCAGGAGGTTGGAGTTTTAATTCTATGGTTTATTTCCCACTACTCACACCTGACTACATAGGCAGTAAATTCTTTTTCTTTCCTTTCTATTTATTCTTCTCTTACGAAATACATCCTGATCAGCCTCTCCTTCCTCTCCTTCTCCCAATTCCTGTCCCACCTGTCCTTTCCCCCAGATCCACTAATCATCCATTCCCCTTCAGAAAAAAAACAGGCCTCCCAGAGATATCAACTAAAGAAAACATAGCAAATTACAGTAAGACTAGGCCTGAACCCTCATATCAAGGCTGAACTAGGCAATCCAGCAGGAGGAAAAGGGTCCCAAGAGCAGGCAAAAAGAGTCAGAGATACCCCCACTCTCACTGTTAAGAGTCCTACAGTTCACAAGTTAAATAACTGCAGCATATATGCAAAACCTATAGAGGATCCATGAGTGTAAGAAGGAAATATAGTTAACATGACTTAGTTAGCTGGTGTTGGTTCAAGTTTCTATGTTTAAGCACAGCACAATTTTAGGAAAATGTTTCATGATACTAATTAAGTCTATTCCACATGTACAACAAAGGTTAAGATGTGTCTACACTGACACTCTTTACAAAGTATACATGGCCTTGTCCATAAAGATGGGTTCTGTTGATTCGGAAACAATGCTTAAGATAAGCATCTAGGGAGAATGGCTGGGGCAAATGTAGTAGCCTATGGGAGTCAAGATCAGCCTGGCCCTACAGATAACAGAAGTTACCTAGGCTGTTGTAGAGCACAAAGTGATATCTCCCATAAGGATGAGTTGTACGGACTGAGAAGCAATGCTTAAGATCAAGGAAGGGTTTGGGATAAACAGGCATAATAGTCTGGGGAATTCGAGCAAGGGCTGGCCCTATGGATAGCAAAGATCACCAGGTTGCTAGCTGCAGAGGAGATAATTCTGTGTGTTAAACGTTCCTGGTTTCTCTAGTGCTAATGTGTGACACAAGGACCTTGTACCCTCTACAGGCTTCATGTAGTGGCATGTGCTTATTTCTATTCCCCACAGAGTGCAGAAGCAACTCCTCTGCAGGTACCTTGGAGCAGTGGTTCTCAACCCGTGGCTTGGGGGTCACCACAACATGAGGAGCTGTATTAGAGGGTCACTGCCTTGGAGTATAGCAGCATTTGCTGCAGCACCGATAGGAATTACTACTCAAAGAAGATGTCGGGCATCAACTCACGAGGTGAGAGAGATGAGTAACACCAGAGTTCCCATTGCTGAGTCCCATTCGCCAGGATCTCACCTCCTTCACTCTTCTCTCCTATGGTCCCACCTTTTAAAAATACTACTTTTTCCTTGTAATAAATTTTAAATTTAAATGCAGTTATGTCACTTCTCCCTTACATTTTTCCCTCTAACTCCTCCCAAGTACCCCCTCACTCTGTCCCAGATTGATGGTATCTTTTTCTCTGATTATTATTGTTACATATAAATTACATATATATTACATATATAACAGTGTATTATGCACACATATATGCACAAACATTTAAATTCAACAGCTGTTTCTGTTGTTTATGTCTATATAATTTCAGGACTGACCAGTTTGGGGGCTCATCCTTGGAAAGGCTAATTCTCTCTCTCTCTCTCTCTCTCTCTCTCTCTCTCTCTCTCTCTCTCTCTCTCTCTCTCTCTGTGTGTGTGTGTGTGTGTGTGTGTGTGTCTATCTCTCGGTCTCTGTGTGTGTGTCTATCTCTTGGTCTCTGTGTGTGTGTCTATCTCTCGGTCTCTGTGTGTGTGTCTGTCTCTGTGTCTCTGTGTCTCTGTCTCTGTGTCTCTTTCTCCCTCTGTCTTTTTTTCTCTGTCTCTCTCTCTCTCTCTGTAGTCATTATTTACCTATGAGATTGGGTCCCATGAGATTTTCCCCTTCCCACACTAACACAGCTATTGATATTGGTATTGATATTAATATTGTTTAGGTCTTGTTTATGCACCCATTGCCGGGAGACACAACCTCACATCAGACTTCCTGGACCTCTGGCTCTCACACTCTTTCTCCTCTTCCATGATGTCTCATGAACCTTTGGTGCAGCATTTTTGTGTTGTAGATGTTTCCAATGGGATTGAGCTCCCCACGATCGTTGGTCTCTGTAATACGTCTAGTTGTGGTTTTCTATAATGTCTCTTTTTCCTGTAAAGAGAGGCTTCTTTGATGAGTGGTGATTGCACTTACTTGTGGAATAAACATGATCTATAATGTAGTTAGGAATTACGTTGATCTAGTAAAGTGCCAGAGTAGTAGGATCTCTTTGAAGATACATGACCCCCGTTGTTCTGGGTGGTTGACTAGATTTCCAATACCAAGCATGATCTCCCTTCTATTGAATGCCTTCAGTCCGGTCTGACAGCTGCTGGCTCCACCAAAATGTGAGTGCCACTATTGCACCTTTAGGGATACCTTGGCGTGATGGTCATTGCTGTGGTTCACAGCCATCACAACTTGATACAATTACTGACTGCATCATTCCCTTGGTAGCTTGCATAATGCTTTCTATTATACTGGCAATTAAGTTTCAGCATATGAATTGGGGAAATATATTCAAACCATAGCACACAATGGAAGAGATTCAATCTGGAGTTAGGGGAAGGGTTCAACTGCATCATACAGACAACTTAGTACATATGAAATGTGAGAGAAAATTGTCATGATGCTGTGTGTACATAAACTGTTAAAACAGAAATAAATGTCTCTGAAGGCCTTAAAATTTCACACTAATGGGAAAAACTAAGCCAACTTCCTTGGGTGGGTATTAGTTTCATTGTGTGGTATAATTTGCAGGATTTTACATTTTGCATGATTTATGTGTTACATAGTTCACTAATTAAAACTCTCAAGATAAAAACAGGTGTATAAAACGTATCACAGGCTGGTTTCAAAGGAGATGATGACATTTTGTTGCCTGGTGATTACAGGCTGCAGAGGATCCACAGGCCATGTGTATCCTCATCCTGTATGTTAGAGGGGTGGGACTCTGCAATTAAATTTCTACTTGGTTTACTCACCTGCAGAATGAAAGGTAACAGAGTCCATAAATCACACAGTTGATGGTCTTAAGTGAATAATACATGTAAGAATGTAAATTACTGCTACATCTAAGAAATGTCTGTGTAATGTAGACTATGAGGTTGGTGATAATTTCTTTTGACCAAACTGCTAACAATTATAATAACTCATTAGTTATAATCTTGACATGTAAACAAACAAATCACATTAACTGCATTTGGGAGGGGGAAACATGTAATTAACTCAGGTTGACTGTTTACCCCAACAAATCAGAATCACTGGGGACTGGACGGAGGTAATGAGTGGAACCTAGGAGACTGAGCTTCAGAGGAAGATAGCTGAGGCAGAGATTCCTACTGACTTTTCTCCCTTTGGCCAGGGTGGGTGAGGGTTGGTCAGTGTATGCCCTCCACTGTAGGTAGGCCTTCTGGACTTTCTATGCTGTAACTATCTTCTGGTAAGATATTCTTGCTTCCCACTCTCATTCTTTGCCTCAGAGTAGTGTCCTCTTTGCCTGCATTGTACTTTTTCACAACCTCGATATCTGTCATCTTTCTAAGAACCAGCCAACATGTCATCTCCTCCTCCGCAACTGTAAATGGCTATTCTTTCTTACAACTTTTCCTTCTTTCTCCCTTACAAATACACTGTGCACATTGTCTCCTCCAACTATACAGGAAAGGAATATATCTTTTCTGTATTTCTTTTGCCTCCTCACTCTCTGTACATGGTAAACAGGCACTAAGTCTAACGAATGGGTTAGTAAAAAGTTCCAGAGAGGACAAGTTTCCCTCCTTCTCTACAAATCCCAGAGAAGAAGGTCTCATGGTAGCTACTCATCTGGTCATGTATCTTCTCTCGCCAAACAGCCTGATTTAGGTCTTCCCGGGCTTCCCACTGATCTGTGACCATGGGGGAGGGAGCACAAAAGTCATCATGGTCTAGACTTTGCTAAAAATGAGCCTTACTCATCTGAAATAATGTTGCAGGACCTCTGGAGTTTTATGAGCATCTTCCTCTTGCTGAGAAGAAAGTGATGGACAGCTTCCTCATGGACAGAGCCTCTTGCTCCACCACATGGAGTTGATTTGAAGACCCGACTGTAGGTCGCCTTGAGACTGGCCAGCCTGAGGATTGACAGAGTGGGCTTGACTTACCAGCCCTCTTCCTGATAGGAAGGTTCCACCCACTCCATGCTCCAACTGTCACTCTCTTAACTGTCACCCAGAAGCTTGCTTCTTAATCCTACCACCTGCCTGACTGTTCTTTGGATGGCTGCTGGCTCAGGAGTTAGGAGAGATTTCTGAGGACCAGGTGATAACCTCATTTGTGTTTCAGGGGCCAACCAAACACGCTTCCTTGAGGAAAACTCAATGCTTCAGATTTTAGTTGCTTTTGTCTTTGAGTGCTTTGAAAAAATCTTGTTGTCTCTCCTGATTTTTAGGACACTGTAGACACTAACTTGGTTGTTTGAGCATCTTTCAAGGACCTCTGCTTTACATGGAGAGTGCTTTCTCAGAGGAGCTCCAGGCTTTAACATAGAGGGAAATATTTCTTTTTGTCTTCAAAATGTAAATATACTATTACTGTTATTATTTGGAATGAATGGCCACTGTAAAAATTCATTCAAGTCAAGTATATTCCCAACTCAGTTGTATCAGAATAATAGTCAGTCCTGTTTGTAGTATTTCTTTCCAGAGAAGGGGGTGAAATAGTAATTCAGTCTTCTTAAACATTATTCTCAAATTTTGCTTTGTAAATTCAAAACTGTATCATAGTGAACTTCACATTGGTTCATGTATATGTGTATGTTTTTGTGTCTGAACCAAAATTAATTGAACTACTTCCCTGTGTGTGAATAATGGGCTGTGGGAAAATTTTTGCCAGTTATAAGTAATGAATGATGTACTGAATCCTGCTTTACCTTTGCCTTAATGTGTTTATGGAATAAATTACCCCAGCTATAACTGTTGGGTCTAAAGTGCTACACATTTGGAATTCTGGTAGATATCACTAAATTATCTCTCCACAGAAAGCTTTGTATTGCTGTGAGATGCTGTACATCAAGTGTGACAATCTACTATACTTAGCTGACTTAATGCTTAGGACCCATGATTGTTTTAGAGTAACAGAAATATTTTAATTTTGCTTAAAATTAAGAAAAGATTATGAACATAATAATGCATAACTTACAATGAACCCACTTTGGCTTATATCAATATTTCTACCTATAAGAAAATGTCATTTTAAATAAGAATATATTTAAGTTTATAATTATTTAAATTAAATATATTTACTCTTTTGTGGAAGAGGGAACTCAGTAGAAGAAACAGTTCATGATAGTCATAATGTGCCTCCAGGTTATCTATTTCTTTGTAGCCTTATGATCGTGAAAATCATCTTTTTCATGCAAAAAAAGACACTTAACTACTATTTTATTTGCAGTTTTTTTGATTGTTTTGTGAGGTGTTATCTCCTGAGGCTCACTGGCTACTTAGATTTTTTTTTATGAATTGGTTGTTTGTGTTCATTTCTCACCATTGGGTTGCCAATATTTACCTTTCTGCAGTATAATAAACATTGCAAATATTTTACCATTTTATATCATACTTATGGAATTTTCTACAATCTGAAGTGTTCTGTAACTCTTTTTATGGTATCATTCTTATAAAAAGGTTATCCAAACATCCCTTGTATTTGCTAATAAAGTATCTATGAGTATCATTATATATGACAATATTTTCAGTTCACGTGTGTATTAGTTACTTTTCCTGTGGTAAAACACCACAACCAAGGCAACCTATAAAAGAAAGTGTTCAACTGGTATTATGGTTTCCAAAGGTCAGAGTCCTTGATGGCAGAACAAAGGCATGGCGGGCTGGAGCAGCCGGCCGCCCGCCCGAGAGCTCACACCCTGATCCACAGCAGGAGTCAGAGAGCAAACACAGGGAATTGGAATGGAAAGAGTCCTTTGAAGCTTCAATGTCCATTCAGAGTGGCCCTTCCCTTACAGTCCATGACTCCTAATCCTTCCCAAACAGTTCCACCCATTTTGGACCAAGTATTCAAACATCTAAGTCAGTGCGGGGGGGCAGCCTCACTCAGACCACCACAACCTGTAACACATCTTTGAATGACACAGAAAATAGTCTCACCTTTATCAAGTATTACAATCTCATATATACATCAATCTGTTCCTTGAATCTCTTCCATCCATCCCATTGACCCATTTATTTACTGCTACACTGGCACTATAGTTTTAATCATATAGCTTTATATTCTATGTATCTGATATGCATATATGTATATACATTTTGATTTCTGCTAAAGTAAATCACTGCTACATTTCCTAAAGTCCTCTTTCAAATTTGTTTTTTATTTATGCCAATGAACTTTAGCGTTACTAGGAAACTCTACTGAATTTCGTAAACTTCAGAGATTAATTGGAGGAAAAAGGACATCTTTATTAAATGTCATCTGCTTCTCCAGGAACCTGGCAATTTTTGGAACTTCCTGTTTACACCATTCTGGATTAACCATCTGTCTACCCTGGCTTTGCCATCTTAGTTTCCTTTTCTTGCTCCATCATATCCCTTGTGAGACAAGAAGCAGGCGGCAGTAGAGGGCACATGCTTGAAATCTTCCAACTTAGCTGGGTGTGGTAGCACACGCCATTAATCCCAGCACTTGGGAGGCAGAGGCAGGTGGATCTTTGAGTTCAATGCTAGCCTGGTCTGCAGAGTGAGTTCCAGGATGACCAGGGCTATACAGAGAAACCCTGCGTTGAAAAACAGCAGCAACAGTCAACAGCAACACCAAAAACAAACAAAAAACAAAAGAAAGAAAAAAGGAATCCTCACCTGTGCCATGAGAGGAGTGGGAGAGCCTACCTTTGCCTTGGTTCACCATCTCGTGTGTTCCCGAGACTGGCCTCTTGGTTGCCAAGCACAACAAGCCATTCCCAACTTCCTCAGCCACCATTTCTGGTGCCTGCTTTCTTACTGGCTTCCTCTGCTCCTTTTTTACACTGTAGATAGAGGGGTCTTTCTAGTCAGATCCCCAACCCCCTGGCTTGTAGACCTCCATGCTTGCCCACCGCATTATTTTTCTGTTGCTGCTGATACAGCTTTGGGCAAACTTAGTGTCACAAAACATAGCAAACATGCGACCTCACAATTCTGTGGTCAGAAGTCCCATATCAGAGTCACAGGGCTAAAACCAAGGTGCCAACACGGCTGAGTTTTTTTCTGGAGACTCGGTGAGGAAATCTGTACTTTTCCAAGTACTCCAGGCCACCTATACTCTGCTCCAAGCT
Organism: Mesocricetus auratus; assembly: GCF_017639785.1. Classification (NCBI taxonomy): domain Eukaryota; kingdom Metazoa; phylum Chordata; class Mammalia; order Rodentia; family Cricetidae; genus Mesocricetus; species Mesocricetus auratus. Next base: position 36,533,818 of record NW_024429200.1, read on the forward strand.
GCTTCTGGGATGTCTTCACAGCATTTGTCACAGTTTGATTTCCTTATTCTGTCCGTCGTGTTTTCCTCTCTTCAAAGTATGATCCCGAAACAAACAACTAAAATAAACTTCAAGATTTTTATTGAATCTGGAACCATCTTATCTCAATGTCCTTGTTTGCATCTGTAGTGTTTCTTTTAACAAGCATAGTAATGTTTCCAGAGTTCCTGGAGAGGGAGGTAGAGTCATTGGGGGACTATAATTCTTCCAGACTTACTGATGCTATTGAGAAACTCATGCCAGTTTCTTTAAATTGTTCCAGCCTCCCTCCTCCAAGGGACAAAATCCCACAACTCCAGTGTTTAATCTCAGCACACTATAAACTCCCCTATTCAGGAATACGAGCATCTTCGATTTCTGGAACCTATCTTCTATGCTTCCTCTGGTCCTGGTCCAGGCTGACTGCTCTATCTGAGTAAACCTTTCTCCATCTCTTCATCTGACCAAGTCGTATGACACTTTCAGCCTTGCCATATATGTCACATTCCCTGGGAATGTCTGAAGGCCTCTTCTACTCCCAGTCTTTTCCTCTGGGTATCATGTAGTATCTCACATCCTCCCATGTTCCCAGATTCCTTATATTGTTTTCGATATTGGCGTTCATCTGAATATTTTCCTTGAACTCCTTACTAAATGAATTAAAAGATTATTAATTCCATAATAGAAGGCAAATTATCTTTTCTCTACAACAGCGCTTCTTAACCTTCCTAATGCTGTAACCTTTTAATACAGGTCCTTGTGTTATGATGACCCCTGACCATAAAATAATTTTCATTGCTATTTCATAACTGTAATTTTGCTACTGTTACGAGTCCCAATGTAAATACTTTTTGGAGATAGAGGTTTGTTGAGGGGGTTGAGTCCCACAGGCTGAGAACCAGCCCTCTGCAGGATCCATCTTACAAGTAGTATCTGCTCATTCATCTAACAAGTATTTATTATGTGTTGATGTGAAATCCATGGACCCACAGTCATTAAAAAGAGGAAATAACCAGTTGAAAGTTATAAAGCTAGTTAGGTAATTGGGGCGTGGTCCTAAAGACATGAATGACAGGTCTTCTTTTTTCCAGGAAAATAGATTTTGAGATCAGTGAGCCAGTCAACTTTGGCTCTGGAGATCATCAATACCTCGTTCAGAAAGCAGCAATTAAAGGTGCCCCTTCTAAAGCGGGTCAGCCCTTCACATATTCATCCAGAGACATGCCCCAAGAAGCCATAAAACACCCACATTCCAGGAATAGAGATGGAGCGAATACCTACGCAGTACAAATTTCAGAGGACATTGTCACAAGTGATAGTGCTACAGCTTTACCCAGTCCCTTCGAAGACATGTCTGTCCGTAGAGGTAAGAGGATTGTACCGGGGCTTGGAAAGAAGCAACGCTTTCTTAAAATGTCTCCATGCGTGTGTGTGTGTGTGTGTGTGTGTGTGTGTGTGTGTGTGTGGTATGTGTGTGTGTGTGGTGTGTGTGTGTGTGGTGTGGTGTGTGGTGTGTGTGGTGTGTGTGTGTGTGTGGTGTGGTGTGTGTGTGTGTGTGGTGTGTGTGGTGTGTGGTGTGTGTGTGTGTGTGTGTGTGTGGTGTGTGGTATGTGGTATGTATGTGCGCACGAGTGTGGTAATTTAAAAGCTCAGTGCTGGAGAGAAAGACACCATGCAACAGAACTTGGGTGGAGGTTTTTTTTTTAATTGGAAGGGCAGAAGGGAGGAGGGCAAGTGATGCTCTTAGTGGCTGCAGGTCTTTAAACATTAATTAATGTTTAATGTCTAATTAATGTTTAATTAATTCAATGTCCCAGATGTTTATTCTGGGCTAAGACAGGAGTGCATTCATCAGGGAATGACAGAAATCTCAAAAAATGTGACATAAATAAATGAGAAGCTTTTCTCATGAAATATGGTGTTGGAGGGTAGGTAGCTAAGGCCAACGCCATGAATTAATGTTTAAAGACCGAGGCCAATATTATGTGATTATATTGTATGTAGGCAAAACATTTCCTAATCAACAGTTAACTCACACTTCCTAAAAAATATGAATGTTGTTTGCCGTATGTTTATTATGGATCTCCGAATCTCTCCAACAACATCATGGAGATCTCTTACAACAACCCATGATGCATTTCAGAGTAAGAAAGAGCAGAGGAGCTACATAAAGGAGAAAGGGGCTTTTGGGAGCTCTAGTCTTTCAGGTTGGAAAGGCAAAGGGCCATAGACCAAGGGCCAAGGGCCAAGGGCAGGCAAAGGTTCTCACAGCTCCAAGAAGTCCCATTCACGAGAGGAGTCCCAAGAGTTCTCCAAAATGGACCTCTTGAGAGGATTCCCCAGAACTAGGTTACTGCAAGAGCGTCATCCACCTGCCGTCGATCCCACCTGAAGCACATGGGGGCTCTGTCTGTACTTTCTCTGTTGCACTGATTATTATGTCTCACAATATCTGGGTCAGAGCATGATGTAGCCAGGGCTGATGTGTGTCTTACTGGTCAGCAACCTAGATGCAACGACCTTCACAGTGCACGCAAGGGCAGGGGTTCCGCAGTTAGTCTGTACAACAAACAACTCTGGGAATGAAGAAGTTAGTGTCATATGGGAGATGTGGAAGCCATATTCAAAGAGGAAGAACTGAAACATATGGAGAAGCCCCCTCGCCAAGGTTAATGCTTTACACGGAGTTTTCCGGAGACAGGCGAGCCTTTCTCTGCCTTCACAAGCTGCACTGTGTATGAACTCATTAAGTTCACCCATTTTAAGTGTACAATGTTTTCAATAAATGTATAGTTTTGCAGCCAGCACCATAATCAATTTGGGATCACATTGTACTCGAAAATGCCATCCATCAGGAGTTACACCCATCTTCCTCTGCCTTGCCAGCTGCCAATCTACTGTAACCCTATGGACCTGCCTCTTAAGGCATTTCCTACAAGTGATGGCACAGAGCACATGCTCACTCGGAAATCTCCTTAAGGGTTTTAAGGTTCACCCACTCTGCAGTGCTAGTTCTAATTCATTGTTATGGCCATATACCATTCTGTTGCCTGGTAATAATACTACCTTCTATACGATGTATTTATTATGGTGTTTGAATCCACTGGGTAAAGACCACAGATCCAATCCAACTTATGGTGAAATGAATTTATTATTACTGCGTGCCACGCAGAATGGGCTAGAGGAGGGGTTTTAAAGGTATAGACCACAATTTTCTCATTTTTCCGGAAAGCGCAGCTGCTCTAAAAGCTGCCTCACTCCCCACCCCCAGCTAGCAAGGAGCTCTCTTTCTCCCATGCTCACAGGATAGAGAAGCTGGTACACAGCCATAAGCGGGTTTACAAAAGCCAGAGCAAGCAAGCAGCTAATTATCTATCTCACAGTCATTTTGCAATTCTGAGGAGGGTGCAAGGAGCTTATCTTTTAGGAATTTAGGATGGGTCCCCAGCACAAAATGGAGTTTTTCCTTACCTGTCACATGTTTGTCAATTGATGTTTGGCTGTTTCTCCTTTTGGTTATTGTGACTAAGGCTGCAACCAATATCCACCAAGAGCGCTAGCAGATCTGAGCATGGCAAACAAGGTGTTGGCAGGCCTTGCCCTTGCCGTTGTAAGCATAGATTACGTCCCTAAAGCTAGGTACCTACCAAGGTCTATCCCTTATTTCTATACTTTCTTATACCAGGCTCATTCCTAAGGCCAGCTATCAAAGCAATCAAAATCCCTTCTGGCTAGCCTAACTAACCTGCCTCTGCACCCTAGTCAGTTCTAACACATCCCTTCCCTCTTTCTTTCACACCTGCAGTGTCTTTTGTGGCTGTTTTCTGCCTGCATCAGAAAGCAGCCACTTTCCCTTTCCTTCCCACTTAGTAAAGGGTCTCTGTGGAGACAGGCGTTGGGTGTGGTTTGTGCCTGATCCCAGGTCTGGGAGGGAGGGAGCACCTGCTGTGTGCAGGGCCTTTCAATTCATGTGCCAGTTTTATGTACTTCTCTTTGGGTTTGCACTTCTCTTGGATGGGATGAAGGATTGTTGATCAGCATCCCAAGCATGCTCACCTTTTGAGGCATGGCAAAACTGTTCCAAAACAGCTGCACCAGTTTTCATTCCCACCAATAATGTATGAGGTTTCTGGTTTTCCAACATCCTGGCCAACGCTGTTTATTGTATTTTTTTCTGACTTCAGACATCCTCATGAGTGTGAAGTAGTATTGCACAATACTTTTTTACTTAATTTGCTTTTTACTCTCCATTTATTGAAAATAGATTTTTCAATAAATATCATATTTCAATAAAATATCAAAATTACAGTTTCCCCTCTTTCTACTCCTCCCAGGTCCTCACCTCCCCTCACATCCGGATTCGCCCTCTGTCTCTCATTAGAAAACAAACAGGTTTCTAAGGGATAATAATAAAAATTCAACAAAATAAAAACATAATAATATAAAACTAAAACTATCACATTGGAGTTGGACAAGATAAACAGAAGGAAAAGAGAAGGCCCAAAAAATAGAGACCCACTTGCTCACAAAGGAATCCATAAAAACCATAAACTGGAAGCCGTAATATATATGCAGAGGGGCCTGGTGTAGAAAGGGCCATGTTCATTCTTCCTCAGTTTCTGTGAGTTCCTATCAGCTTTGATCATGTTAATTTAGACGGTCTTGTTTTGTGGGTGTCCTCCATCCCTTCTGGCTCTTACACTCTTTCCTTCCTCTCTTCCAAGGGGTTCCCTGAGCTCTGAGGGGAGGGATTTGATAGAGACATCCCATTTGGGGCTGCTTGTTCCAAGCTCACTCACCTTGCATAATGTCTGGTGGGGTTGGGGTGGGGTTGGGGGGATGGGGGTGGAGGGTGGAGTGGGGTCCATCTCTGTATTTGTTCTCATGTGCTGTAAGAGGAAGCTTCTCTGATGATGGCTGAGCAGGGACACTGACTTATGAGTGCAAAACAGGATGTGATTAGGAGGCATTTTTTAGAGCAGTAGTATTTGGTTTCTCTCCAGGTTCCTGGGCTATCTCCGGTTCTTGGTCTGCAAACAGTGTTGAGTAGGGGTTCCATCTCATGGAGTGAACCTTGGGTCAAATCAGCAAATTGGTTGGTTATTCCCACAAGCTTTGTGCCAACATTACACTAGCAAATCTTGCAGACAGAACAACATTGTAGATCAAAGGGATCGTGGCTCATTTTGTGTTTATGTGTCTCTTTTGGTAGTGTGCAGAATACCTTCCTGTACCAAAGATATTGGCAAATGGGGTGAAGGCTCTGTGTAGGCACCAGCTCAACTTCTCCATGTTCAGACTTGTGTAGGTGTTATCTTCAGCAATGAGACCTTGCTGTAAGTTTATGGAGAATAAACTATAATCTTAACATCAGCTTGGGGTGTTTGGGGGTTCCCATGAGACCCCTTTAACCAACAATTCAATTAGATGTAACCAAATCCTGGTACCGGAAGCTTCATTTGGTGACAAGATGGCCAACTGGGGCTCTGTCTCCACCATTATTTGGTGACTTCACTTAGATAGCCTTCTTATATCTTTATATTTTAGGAAGCTTCTACTGTATTAGGTTTTCATACTACCCCTCAAATGGCCCTTAATTTTACCTGGCTCTCCCTGTATTCCCTGCCTCACCCCTCTTTCATGTTCCAATTCGATCCTGCATTCCAGCTACACCCCCATCCATTCATATTCTTCCCTTCCCTAAGGATCTATTTGGATTCTTCTACATGCAACTATGCAATTTGACCAGAATCACTTGTTGAAAATACTGTCTAGTATGTATGTCTGGCTTCTTTATCAAAACTCAGGTGTCCATAGGTATGTGGATTTATGTCTGGATATTCAATTCGATTCCATTGATCAATGTTTCTGTATTTGTGCCAGTATCATATTGTTTTTATTACTATAACCATATAGTATAACTTGAAACCGGGAAGAGTGAGATCTCCTAATAAAAATAATTAAAAGTCCTCTTTTATTATTTGGGATTATTTTTGTGTTGGGTCCCAGTGCTGCACAAATAATGAGGAACAGACCACCTAAGTCTAGGAACTAGAAACAAACTTTATTCCAGTCACTATGGGGCACAAAAAAACTTCTAGTTTGTTGGGACCACAAACTATGTTAATCCTACTGATCCATGTGCATGGGAGATCTTTCTATCTTCTGATATCTTCTTCAATTTCTTTGTTCAATGTATTGAAGGTTTTTTTTACAAGTCTTTATTTCACTAGCTTATTTAGAGTTATCCCAAGATAATTTATATTATTTGAGGCTATTATGAATGGTGTTGTTTTTCTGATTTCTTTTTCAGTCTGTTTGGCATTTGTGTACAGGAGAACTTATTTTCATGAGTTAATTTCATATCCAGCTGCTTTGTTAAATTTGTGTATCAGTTGTAGAAGTTTCCCAGTGGAATTTTTAGGGTCACTTATTTATATTGCCATATCATTTTTTAATAAACATGCTTTGACTTCTCCCTTTCCAATTTGTATCCTCTTGATCTCCTTTAGCTGTCTTATTGTTCTAGCTAAGACCTCAAGCAATATATTGAATAGTTATGGAAAGAGTGGACAGCCTTATCTTGTTCCTGATTTCAGTGGAATTGCTTTGAGTTTCTCTCCATTTAAGTTGATGTTGGTTATAGGTTTGTCATAAATTGTCTTTATAATGTTGAGATGTGTCCCTGCATCCCTAATCTTTCCAGAATTTTGATCGCGAAGTAGTGTTGGATTTTGTCAAAGGCTTTTATGCATCTAATGAGATGATCATGTGTTTTTTGTCTTTTTGTTTGTTTATATGGTGGGTTACATGTATTTATTTATGAATGTTGAACCATCCCTACTCTCTGGGATGAAGGGATTGTGGTAGATGATCTTTTTGATGTGTTCTTGGATTTGGTTTGCAAGCATTTTACAGAGTTTTTTGTATCTATGGGCACTAGGGAAATTGGTCTGTAATTCTCTTTCTTTGTTGTTTTATGTGATTTTGGCATCAGGATAACTGTAGCATCATAAAATGAATTGGGCAGTGTTCTTTCTGTTTTCATTTTGTAGAATGATTTGAAGAGTATTGGCATCAACTGTTTTTTGAAAGTCTGATAGAATTTTGTGCTAGAATCATCTGGCCCTGGGCTTTTTTTTTGGTTGGGAGACTTTTAATGACTGCTTCTGTTTCCTTGGGGGTTATAGGCCTGTTTAAATTGCTTATCTGATCTTGATTTAACTTTTGTAAGTGGTGTCTATTGAGAAAGCTATCATTTGCTTTTAGATTTTTCTGTTGGGTGGAGCACAGGGTTTTAAAGCACCTCCTTCTGAGTCTCTGGACTTTCTTGGTGCCTGTTGTTCTATGCACCTGCTCATTAATGATCTTGTTAATTTCACAATTTTCTCACTCTGCCTTTAGTTAATTTGGATAAGGGTTTTTCTTAGGGTTTCTATTGCTGTGAAGAGACACCATGACCATGGAAACTCTTATAAAGGAAAACACTTAATTGGGGTAGATTATAGTATCAGAGGTTGAGTCTGCTATCATCATGGTGGGACATTGTGGCATGCAGGCAGACATGGTGCTGGAGAAGAAGTTGCGAGTTGTACATATTGATTAGCAGACAGCAGGAGTTTGTGTCTACACTGGGTGTAGCTTGAGCTTAGGAGACCTCAAAGCCCGCCCCTACCGTGACACACTTCCTCCAACAAGACCACACCTCCTAATAGTGCCACTCCCTTTGAGTTTATGGGAGCCAATTACATTCTAACTACCACAGGGCTTGTGGATCTTATTAATTTCCCCAAAAAACAAGCACTTTGTTTCATTGATTGTTTTTATTGTTTCTATTTTATCGATTTCAGTCCTGAGTTTGATTTTTTTTCTTGCCATCTACTCCTTTTGGGTGTGATTTCTTCTTTCCGTTCTAGAGTTTTCAGGTGTTCTGTTAAGTTACTAGTATGAGCTTTCTCCAGATTTTTTTTTTAATGTAGGCACTGAGTGTTGTGAATTTTCCCTTCACTGTGTTCCATAAGTTTGGGTACGTTGTGCATTGATTTTCATTCAACTTTAGAAAGACTTTAAATTTCTTTTTTAATTTATGTCTTGGAACCATTTTTCATTCAGTAGTGAGTTGTTTAGCTTCCACGGGTTTGTAAGCTTTCTGTTGTTTCTGTTAATGTTGAAATCCATCTTTAATCCACAGTGATCAGATAGGATGCAGGGTACTATTTAAATTTTCCTTTATCTTTTGAGACTGGTTTGTGTCTGAGTATGTGGCCCGTTTTGGGGAACAGTTCTTGAGATGCTGAGAAGAAGATATGTTCTTTTGTAGTTGTGTGAAATTTTATGGTTATCTTCAGGTCCTTTTATTGACCTTTATTATGTTGAAATACTCAGGATCTGCTCTGATAGGGTCCTGGGCTCTGGTGAAGACATACTATCTGCGATTCTATTGTGTTTTCACATTGGCATCTAAGCATCTGGGTTTGGGAAGATTGAAATTCTAGGTGCTGTTATCTTGTCTTTGTTGGGTGACTGTTTGGTTCCTTGGCTTCTGTTTCCTTTGCTAACTCTTGGAGAGTGTGGTGGCTCTGTGTTGCCTGGTAGGAAATTCTTCTAGGATCCTGATAGAAATTGACACTTAGGAACTGAGATGAGCTGGGGAGGTTCTGGGGGAATGCAGAGGAGAGAGGAAAGCAGGGTATTGCACCAGGATCTGCTTAATCCCTAAGAATGGGTGCAGAGTGAGGAGAGGCCACAGCCGAAGGTTTGCTACAGAGCTGGGGGTGAGAATGGGGATTGAACTTGGAGAAGAGGAGGGAGAGGTGAAGATCTGGAGTTAGCCTACCTGTTTCCGTGGTCAGAGTGGCCTGTGGGTTCCCAGGCAGACTTGCATTTTCATAATGATTTAGTGATCTTGGACATCTTTCTCATGCTTGTTAGGTGCCACTATGTCTTCTTTGGGGAATACCATTCACGTCCTTTGTTCATTTACGGCTTTATCATATCCCATGATTCTGTGCATTGATCAGTCTCAGGCTTGACAGCAGGTGCCTTTACCTGCTGATCTCTCTCACCAAACCCCCCAAGAAAAGATTTTCTAATAACTAGACTGTGTAGTCTTTTTGTTTGTTCCTCGGTTTGGTTTCAAAATCCTAAGCTGAAGCATTCTTCCGGCTCCAGCCTTCTGAGTAGCTGGGATTCCCAGAGTACATCACTGAGACTGCCTTTAATTAGACATTCTTTAAAAGTTCTACAGAGATCAAAACACATTGTGGAGATGTATGAGAGTCTCAAAGAATTAAAACACACACACACACACACACACACACACACACACACACACACACACAAAAGTTCTCCAGAGTCATTTTGTTTTTGTTGTTCCATTTGCTGACTTATTTTTTTTTTTACTTATTTTTATTTTTTATTTTTTGGTTTTTTGAGTCAGAGTTTCTCTGTGGCTTTGGAGGCTGTCCTGGAACTAGCTCTTGTAGACCAGGCTGGTCTCGAACTCACAGAGACAATTTGCTGACTAAGCCAACACCTCCCTTCCCAGCCTCAAATGACGATGGGGACATTCTTTTCGCTGGACTGGAAAGTGCATTTAATTTTACCTCTGGATAACGAGTCATAAAATAACCTCTTTCCCACAGGCTTCATCGTAAAGGTGTTCATTGTCCTGTCAGTTCAGCTGCTAATCACTATTGCAGTCATCAGCATATTTGTTTTCTGGTGAGTCTTTCTTACTGTCTAGAATCAGATGTGGGAATGCTCATGGGGTCAGCTGGCTTTAATTTGGAGCATTTCAAAAAGTATGTTTTTGTTTTTCAATGTTGTAGACGATAATCTACCTACAGACAGGTTTTTCTGAACCACCTCTTAGGCCAACATGGTAGATTCTAGGATTTAACTTCCTGGGCCAAGAATGTTTCTTGGGGCCTCGTTTTTCTTTTCAATTTTTCTCTGGGCTACTTTCTCAAGTATAACTGGATAAGAAGAAATAGGTGAGATTATAGAAGACTGGAGCACTGTTAAATTCTTTACATCCAGCCGGGTGGTGGTGGTGCTCGCCTTTAATCCCAGCACTCGGGAGGCAGAGGCAGGCGGATCTCTGTGAGTTCGAGGCTAGGCTGGACCGACAGCCTCCAAAATAATACAGAGAAACCCTGTCTCATAAAAAAAAACAAAAAAATTCTTAACATCCTTCTGAAAGTGTTATTTGTAACACAAACCATGAATTTATTTCTTTAGCGTACACATATATCAGTCTCAGTATTTTATTTTATTTTTGGTACAGGATCTATCCTCACTATGCAGATCAGGCTGTCTTCTCTATGTAGATCGGGCAGGCCTCAGTCTCATAGACATCCACCTGCCTCTGACTCCCAAGTGCTGGGACTAAGAGTATGAACCATCATACCTGGCTCTCAGTATTTTTAGAAACGAAGATCTTAACAATGGGCTTCTTCTTAAATTTCCTGTGTAATTTAAGAAAAATACCTTTTTGTATCGTGTCTTTTTTCTCAATGCTGGGCATTTGAATCAGGACCTCACACATGTGAAGCAAACATTCTAATGGGAACCATGCTAGCAACCCATTTCCCCATTAAAAAGAACGCTCCAGTGTTTTCTCACCACTTGGTCTTATGACCATTTAGAGTTTGCCCATCCTTCTCATGACACTGTTATACTTCTATTTTAGTTAGCAAAATCTACTGTTTGTGTAAAACTATATTCTTTTTTTTTAACCAGCAAACCTGTAAGACAGTGGATCATCCTCAACCGTTGGTTCATGTTCGCACTCTTGTAAGTATCATCCATGATTCTATGTACTATTGACCAAGATTTTTATCACCATTAATGATGTGGTAAAGAGTAACATTCTTGCTGGGTATGGTGATGCGTGCCTATCAGCCCATCATCCCTTAGGAGGTGGAGACAGGGGGATCAGGAATTCAAGGCTAGACTTGACTGCATAAGACCTTGATTCAAAGGAACACAAACCAGGAACAAAAAAGCATACAAAGACACCCAGGGTAAAGTATAATATTCTTCTATTTTGTTTTCCTTTATGTGTATTTGTGTGTGTAAATCTGTGTGTGTCTGTGCATGTGTGTGCACGCATGCATGCCTGTGCTTGTTAGTTTGTGCCCCATGTTACGCAGGTGTCCGCAGAGGGTGACAGAGAACGCTGGATCCCCTAGAACTGGAGGTGCTGGTGTTTGTGAGCTGCCCTGTGGGTGCTGGCAACCAAACCCAGGTCCCCCTGCAAGAGCAGCAAGTGCGCTAAGCCTCTGACCCATCTCTCCCGTCCCTGCATGAAATTCTTTACAAGACACAGATGGGAAGCAGGCTGGTGGGTGCCAGAAATCAGGGACAGTTGTGTGTAAGGTTCACACCAGGCAGATCTTTGTTGATATATTACTGGTAAGACAGGCCTGAGTGTTAATTGAAGTGGTGGCTACATGTATTGACGTCATAGTCAACACATGTAGATTATTGATTCACATCATAGTCCCATGTTAGACAACTATTATACCAGTGTCCCATAAGTGGTTTTGAAATTGTGCAATAAATATATAAATCAAAATCATTGGTGAAAATTTCACAGTTTTAATAGAACTTCTGTCCTTTAATAAGTTCCCATAAATCTATATTTTTAACAAAAAATTTAAAGGATGAGGAATCTGTGTATGGAAAGTTAAAAAAAAACACCTCATTTTGAAGACTTAAAATAGAGGTAAGTAGGAAATAGCTAATTAGTTTGCTCTCTGTATCAGGTGACAATACACTTGCATCTGTGTCTCTCTGCCTGTCTCTGTACACACACACACACACACACACGTGATGTCACACTGTCGTCTGTGTCCCTCTGTCTGTCTGTACACACACGTGATATCACACTGTCTGTCTGCACACACGTGATGACACATTGTGTCTGTGTCCCTCTGTCTGTCTGCACACACGTGATGACATACTTGCATCTATGTCCCTCTGTCTGTCTGCACACACGTGATGTCACACTGTCATCTGTGTCCCTCTGTCTGTCTGCACACACATGATGACATACTTGCATCTGTGTCCCTCTGTCTGTCTGCACACACGTGTTGACACACTTGTGTCTGTGTCCCTCTGTCTGTCTGCACACACGTGATGACACACTGTCATCTGCACCCACTGCTCTCGTGTCTGAGAACTGAAGCAGTAACTGGTGGTTTCGCATCCCCAGCCCAGCGGTCATGGTTGTTATCATCGTGCTTGCTTGCTGCAGGGATATCCGACGCCAAGTGCCCGCAAACTACATCCTCCTGATGTTATTTGTAAGTAGCTCTCCTTGGCGGGTGTGGTAGCCTCCCTCTGCAGCCTTATTAACTTCATTGCTTTTACTGTGGAAACTCCCGGTGCAGGGAGACAGGCAGGGAGCATCTGCACAGACGCACTGACTTCTTGGGAGACAGTGTCCTCACCCTTATGGAGTTGGATTCTAACCCACCCTTTGGTCTGCCAAACTTGCCTCTCTTGAAGCTATAGGAGAACCCACACCCAAGTCAGGCTTGTGTCTGCAGCTAACCCTGGCACTACTAACAAGATGTATTTACTGAACATCCCTCATGGGAGTAAAAGTCATTTCTGAGCTTAGGGTCTTCCCGAGTGCTACAACGTTTCTCTCGGTGCAGGGTCTCCCACCGACAAAGCAGGTGTGGTGTGGACCTTTAACTACTCTCATTTCCCCTCAAGCTGGTCCCACCATCAGGCCTCAACACATCTACACTGCTGTCATGGGTGCTGTTCTGGTCGTCCCGAATCACGTGATTGCCTTTCTTACAGCCAATTCTGTGGGTTGTTTTTTTTTTTTTTCTGCTCATGGGGTTCCCGGGAACAAATAGCTGAACTCCTAGGCTCCTTAAAGCCTAACACAATCAGAATCTCTGCAATTTCACTCCTATCATCCAGGCTCAACTCCCCAGAGAGTTCCAGGGTTTATCACGAGACTGAGCCGCACCCCAGTGTCGTCCCCTCTAATCCCGATTCTCACCGGAGTCAGGCCAAACCTCGTGCCGCCCAGAGGCTTGGATTTTCAGCAGCTGGCTGGTAGAAATTGCCTGGACTGTGCTGATGCTCTTGGGACAGACAGTCCAGCACCTGCGCAGTGTGACCAAGGGTGGTGTCAGCCTTGTGTTTGTGTTACCGCCGTGCGGTGTGGACCATTCCTTCCTATGAAGGTTGACTCGGTAGAGCTGGTCCCGAATCAGATTGACGTGGCTCACGCCAGTCATCGGCCATATGAGGAGATGAGCACATCGACTGGGAGATCAAATAGAAGGCCAGAGAGCAGGGTGGCAAACACAGTCGCTGGATTAGTGTGCAAAATGCACTGAGGGTACACTTGAGTGTTCGTTCCAGTGTTGCATTTAATTCTGTGTCTGTTGTGCTCGAAGCAAGTAACTGCGCAGGGCCGGCGATGCGAGTGCATGGGTGCTGCCCATGCTTATCATAATTTACCTGTCGGTCCGGACAGGCTGGGGAATACGGCGGTCTGCCACCCACAGTGATATGTTCTTCCAAGTGTTGAGGAGCCCTTATTGGCTGTAGTGGCCCCAGCTCATTGCCGGAGCAATGAAGAAAGACGTCCCGGCTCCTGTGGACTGTGTGGTAGCTTGCCTCCCCCCCGCTATCTTTTAAGACGTTTTCTTTATCTTTTCCTGGCTCAATTATTTCCTGCTTCTCCATCTCCAGGAGAAACCCTGAAGCAGAAGGCGATGGAGAAGAGGCAGGAACGATTTTCCCACTGTGTAGCCCTGACTGGTCTGGACTGGCTCTAGAGACTAAGATGGTCTCAGTCTCACAGAGACCCACCTGTCTCTGCCTCTCGAGTGCTGGGGTTAAAGGTGTGCACCACCACCCCCGGGCTACGTTTGAACTTTGCATTTTAAGCGTTTAACTAATTGCTGGGGATGCAGCTCCGAGGTAGGATGCTTGCGTAGCATGGGGGAGGCCCTGAGCTTGAGTCTCCAGTCAAAGGGCTGAGTTGGTAGAGTGCCGTTCAAGCGTGAGGACTGGAGTTCAGACCACGTGAGATCCAGGAGCACATCTGCGAGGACCCTGAAGAGGGTTGACAGGCGGACCAGAAGTTTATAGACCAGTCTGCCCCACCAGATCAGTGAGGTCTAACTTCACCTCTAAGCTCCCCTTAAAATAAGGTGGGAAGCAGCTGGAAGGACAGCACACGTGGAGCCCCGCCCCAGTCTGCGTACATATGAACGAACCCACGCACACGCACACACGCACATACTCTCGCATAAAATTCTCTCTCACACACATATCACATACAGACATGTACATCAAAATGCATACAGAAATTTACGTGAAGGCTGGGTGTGATGGTGACCACTTGCAATTCCATCCCCCAGGAGGCAGAGTCAGGAAGATCACTGAGTCTGAGGCCAGCCTACTTTACAAAGTGACTTTCAGGGAGTCTGGGTGACACAACAGAACCAAAACTCAAACATGAGATCTGGTGCCCCTTTCTGGCATGCAGGCATATATGTAGGCAAAACACTATACATGATAAATCAATGTTTTTTTTTTTAATTTAAGATGTTAGGTTTTCTTTTTAAAGAAAAGGTGTGCCCACCAGGTGTGGTGGTGGTCAGCCTGGGCTACACAGTGAGGCCCTGTGTCAGCACCAACAAATAACCAAGCACAAAGGGTTAAAGTCACTGTCCCTACAGAAGCTTTCCTCATGGAGGCTCTGCAAGTATCCACTAAAAGAAGATATACTGTTCAGGGTCAATAATGGTTTCATTCTCTATATTCAGCCTCTAGGCCAAGTGTTAGGAAATGGCATTTCAGAAAAAGTTGAGAGAAAACAAGAAAATATTCACTCTTGCCACACAGACAGCTTTTGTCCCCTAGAATCTGTGATTCCCGAGTCCCTTGTCCTGAGTGAGCATGCTTGGTTTCTACAGTGATTCCCCGCCTGGAGGCACTCCCCTTGCTTGTCCTTCCCAGTCTCTCTCTCTCTCTCTCTCTCTCTCTCTCTCTCTCTCTCTCTCTCTCTCTCTCTCTCTCTCTCTCTCTCTCTCTCTCTCCTCTCCCTCCTTCTCTCTGTCTCCATCTCTCTGTCTCTCTGTCTTTCTCTCTGTCTCTGTCTCTCTCTGTTCCTCTCCCTCCTTCTCTCTGTCTCTGTTTCTCTTGTCTCTCTCTGTCTCTATCTCTCTGTCTCTGTCTCTGTCTCTCTCTCTCTGACGAATGCTGGAGTAATAGGAATGAATGGCACCAGGAGAAAATGTTTAGAAAACCATGTCTTAGGAGGAAGGTTGGAATCAAGTACATTACTCAGCCATCATTTGTACATAGATCTTTTCCCCTGGTGGAAATAAGGACTGCCTTCTTAGACACATTGACAAAGTACATCGGGAGGCCATCGCCCATTGGATCTGGGAAGTCCAGAAAAGTGACTGAGGACTTTTGGGCCCAGTTCTTTTCCAGCCTCTTGTAGATTGGGGAACTCCAAAGCTAGTCTGGAACCAGAAGACTTCCCTGGTTCTTCCCAAGTTCCTGAGTGTCCTGTGGGCTGGGAAACCTCATGAGTCCCACAGCTGCTCGATGTCTGGGGCCCTGAACCTGACTGTGGATCTGCCAAGTACCATCTTAGTTTCACCCTCAGGCTGCCCTGACCACACGGGTCACAGCCTGGGCATCTGGGTGGAGGGAATCCCTCAGGGCGCCAGCCCTGTGCTCCACCTCTGCTGGGAGCTTCCTCGTAGCACCTTATCCCAAGTCTGAGGAGCTATTTTCTGTTAGCAGGGAGCACGGATAGTGGCATTATCCAACTGTGGGCGAAGCGTTAATGGGAACAGCATATGCTTCTCTGGTGAAGCGTGTAGATACTGTGTGGAAGACCCCATTTGACTAATGGAGGTTGTGATCCACAAATGGTCCTTTTACCTTGGTTTCTTCACTCACAATTAGTACATAGTTCATGCACTGAATATGTGGAAGTTATTGCACCACTCTAGAAAGTTCTTACTAATGAGAGAATTTTCTTCCATCAGTCCTAGGGAGAGTGTGATAGAAATAGTTAGTTGTACCATTTGTTTCCCATAACCACCTTATAGCTGTCCCCCCTCCCTCCAACCCCCCACCCCAGTGCTCACATCCTTACTTGCTCCCTAGACCCTGCCCAAATGCCCACAAGACTGGTCACCTCTTCTGCAGTCTAGGTCTTGTCCTAATGTGTGGAGAAACAGACTGCTGACAGACTGTGATTTTGTTTGTAGACAATCCTGGAAGGCCTGCTGCTAGGGAGTATGTCAGTGTAAGTCTTTGACTCATGTTTCCGTCTCATTGGGAATGCTTTTCTCCGAGTGTCCGAGCAGTAACCACACTCTCTGGTTCCAGCTTCTTTAAAGCAGAAGAGATACTATGGGCAGCGGGAGCAACCACTGTGGTGACACTAACGCTCACCTTATTTGCTCTACAAACAAAAGTACGTATTACTGGAATAGCGCTTTGTCATAAGGGGCTTGCTGGCTGTGGTCCTGTGTCCCTCCCAACCCGGTGTCACCCACACCTGCCTTGCACCACCACATGGCCTCCTGGTCTTGTCAGCGATTGGGAGCCTCCGCTGGGAGTTGGAGGATCAGAAGAGAGAGGCACTTAGTTCCATGGCATCCTCCCTACGGGTTCCTCTTGGGCTAGCCACACCCTTACCAAAATTCACTCACACGTTGTCTTAACATGGCCAGCTCAACACAGCCCAACCCCAGGATTCCCGTGTCCTTGTCCCTTGGGCTCTACAAGCAGTCACAGCTGCTTACCCAGTTCTTTCAACCTGCTTCTGGAAGTGACTCCTTTACACGTCAACACCCCTCCTCCTGTGATCCCTGCTGGGACCCTGGTTCAAAATGGCAGTTTAAAATTCAAAGATTTTCATGCTTACAAGGACTGAGAAGCCACTATTAACTCCCAATATAATTCACGACTGCTCTTATTTTGGTGGGGTATTGGGGATCGGCTGAGGGCCTTGTGAATGCCAGGCAAGTGCTCTACCGCAGAGCCACGCCCTAACCAATGGCCATTTCTTTCTAACCATGATGTCAGAGTCTTTCCAGCCCAAAGATGCTTTTGGGGACTCAGTAGGCTCTTTTCTGTGTCCTCGTCTGTCATTTATGGACACCTGGCTTTAGTAAATGGTACACATGATGACCTGAATTTGATCCCTAGCATCCATGTCAGATCTTGGTGTGGTAGCACGGGTTTGCAATCTCAGTTTGGGGATGGTGGTCTCCCTGGAGTCTCTGGCCAATCACGTTTGTCTAGTTTCTGAGCTCCGGGTTCCTAGTGGAGATCTCTTTCAAACCATAAGGAATAATGCCTGAAGTGGCCCTGTGCCTTCCACACACATGCACACAAAACAGAGCTTCATTTTAATTTAGAATCAGATCAGTGTTTACCATCTCAAGGATGGTCCTAGCAGAAGCCAGCCTATGTATAAACAGACATACCTTCCTACAGTTGAGTGAGGGGGGTTACGGACGCAGGCATAGGCTCACTGAGCCATTTAAAGCCTTCTAAATATCAGACTATTTTCCACAAGTTTATACAATTCTCTCCCTCTACAAGACTCCCAAGGACTCCAGGGCAAATATAGTCATGCACTGAGATTGAGTTTTCTAATGAACCCCAAACTGTCCCTTACAAGTGTAAATTAAACAGAATGTCTGCTTGGTTTAAATATACTCAGACCCCATTGTCAGATCTGCTTCTTTGGGCTGAGTGACAGTTTCATGTAGACTCAAGATGTTTAGCCTCCCCCCTTGGCTTCCGCTTGCCTTTTAATTTAAGGTGAAGGCTAGGAGTTTGGAAGGAGCGTGCACCTTTTGTGAGTTTTGGTGATAGCCAAAGAGGAGCTGGCAGCAGAGATGTAGTTAGTCATTTCTGATCTTGAATGATGGTCTCCTACTTTGTGTACTTGTTGAGTGGGTTCTGTTGGGTCCCTGAAGCTGGACGTCCAGCCTAGATGCGACTCAGATACTGAGTTTGGCCAGAGCTGACAGAGGTCCTTCCTGAACCCTAAGTGGGGCTGAAGGGGCTACAGGTCTAGGAAGAACACATGGAAAACTAACCTTGTGTGTGTTGAGGACAGGGGAAAAATGCAAGAAAATATCTTGCATGTTTTCAGTATTTGAAAAAATTTCAGCCCCTTTAATAGAAACAAATCCAAAAATACATGGGTCATCTTTAAAAGCAAAACCAAGATTCATATTAATAACTGCCAAAATTATAAAATGGTCATAACAGTCATTTTCAAAACTGTACTTATGTGTTTTATGAAAATATATGTATACAAATTTGAAAAAGAGACCCAGTTAATGTAATAACCCATTTCATTTTCCTGTTTTCCAAGTATATGTGTTCTTTAAATATGAATAGTTGTGTTACACATCGTACATACAAATTTATACCTACTCAATGTATCTTTTTATTAGAGTTCAGCAGAGATTCTAGTATCCTAGGTTGGCTTTGAGCTTGTCATGAGAATGACTTTAAACTTCTGATCCTCCTGCCTCCACCTCCCGAGTGCCGGGATTACAAGTGTATGCTACCACAAGTGGTTTTAAGGAAGAAATTCTTATAAATGAAAAGCAGAATAAATACAATGAATTCTCATGTACTCTTCACCCAGTTTAAAATTATCTACTCCTGACTTTCATTATTTTGTTTTAACTTCCATTATTTCCTCCTCCTCCCCCACCTGAAGCAAATCCCAGGGACTGTGACAGTTTTATCATTTATGTGGCAATTTTCAGTACTTGGGGCTAAGGCATTCCCTAAGAGATGGCCAGGACAACTTGTGCATGGGGTAGAAAATACATCTTGGGCTGGAGAGATGGCTCAGAGGTTAAGAGCACTGATTGCTCTTCCAGAGGTCCTGAGTTCAATTCCCAGCAACCACATGGTGGCTCACAACCATCTCTAATGAGATCTGGTGCCCTCTTCTGGTATGTGCAGACATACATGGAGGAAGGATGTTGTATTAATAAATAAATATTTAAAAAAAAAAGAAAACACATCTGCGATCCTGTCTGGATGATAATGGAGTCACACGTGCTGCTTGTGTTTCCCCAGTGGGATTTTACCTTGCTAAACGGAGTGTTGTTTGTTCTCCTCATTGTATTAATGATCTACGGGATTATCGCACTCGTCATACGATCATACGTAAGTGACTGTCATTTTGAACCCTTCAAGACGTACTCAAGATGAGGGAAGTGCTGGCTGTATCAGCACAAGTCCTCTGAGAAGCAGACATGGTATTGGGGCTGAGTATGTAAGGACTTACTAGTATACTTTTATTAATATCTGTGGTGATGGCCACCGAGGACAAGGCCTTGAGCAAGTTACGCAAGCGCCCCACCTCTGAACTTCATCTCTAGCTTTCAGGAAAACGTCCTTGAGATCAGAGACAGCTGCAGTGATTTGCACAGGCCAGCACCTGAACAAAGTGTATTATACTCCTGTCCTGTTACCTGAAAGTGAATTTGGTTCCATCTTGGTTTCATACACAGGAACCTGTGGAGAAGTATGGTAGACAGGAATCTAGTGCATGAATATTGACCCTCTACTTGAGAGAGCAGAAATGGAGAAAGCTATCTATGATATCTTGCTCTGTGGTGTCCAGGAGTGCCTTATATGGAGATCCTGCCTGGGATCTGGAACTGTTTGACCAAAGTTCCCAGGGCAACTTGTTCAAATACTGAACCAAAGCATTTATTTGGAAGCAAGTGGATTTTTTACATATCTTTAGACATGTGTCTAGAAGTTCTGTCTGGGCTTGTTTGATGAATACCAGTGTTTGTTATAGCCAGGGAGGTGATATCTGTATTTTGCTGACAAACTATGACATGGCAAACATGTACCCTGTGTTTTTTGTTTTTGCTGCTTCACTTGCTTGTTTGGTTTTTGAGATAGTCACACTATGTAGCCCTGGCTGGCATGTGACTCACTGTATAGACCAGGTTGGCCTTGAACTCGTGGAGATGATCTTTTTCTGCCTCCCAAGTGCTAGGACTACAAGTGTTTGCTACCCCACCTGGAACAGAGGTGTGTATTAAAAGACTCCAGCTCTGCACAGTCACTCAGTGGGTTCCACAGGTCTTTGCAGTTTCCTGACGTGTGGAGACTGTGTCTCCTATAAGATAGACAGAGCTCACCCCCACTCTCAAAAGTATCTCCAAGCTACAGTTTTACACACGTGTCAGCAGAAGGTTCCTTGTCCTAAGCCCATGCATTTGACATAGGCAACCCTGAATCACCACAAGCTCTCCTGTCGACACTCTAAAGCTCCTGTGCTCCCCAGACAGTGCTGTGGTTCACTGTCTCCCCTCGTTATCAAGGACTTCTTATGGGGAGCTCTGCCAAACTTCTTTGGGACCAGAGTTCATGCTGTGTTTTTCTCAGGTGTTACGTATTACTTTATCCTTTTCCCATGTAAGCCAACCCCTGGGTGTTCAGATATATCCCATATTTCTGATCAGAGAAAATGTCAGTCAGATTGGCTTGGGCAAAAGTCCTGGGAATTTCATGGGTCTGAAAAAGACCTAAGACTCTAGCGCCAGCAATCCACCTTTGTGTATGAGTCTGGGGAGACTAGCCACCTCTACCTGGCCGGTAAAGGCCAAGAATTGCCTGTAGACAGACTGGCATGTCTATGACTTGATGGCAGATCCCAGCAGAGCTCATCTGTGAAATGGACAAGATTCGCTGCTTGTAGTGGTTTCTGCTCTCTGTCCTCACACTCTCCACCTAGGGAGTGTGTGATCATTGAGTTTCCAGATCCACTCAGGCCACAGGCTGGGGGAAGTCAGATTGTCTAGAAAGGTTATGTGGATGGGAGGGAAAGCAGACCCTGTGTAACCCATTGCCCTTGCCCCACCCCCACGGAATTTGAAGCACTCACTTGGGGATCACCAACATCAGCCTGCACGTTGAGTGCTTACTGGAATAAAGTGGTAGATGCTGGTGATTACGTCAAGTAGAGGCTAGCTCCCCCGGACTTGACTGTCCTCATAATGGGTCCTTATTGGAGGGCGGTGGCTCACAGAAGCACTGGTGGCATTCGGGACCTTGAGCTGTGCCTCTTTCTTTCTGTGCAGTGGGTACATCTGGTGTATGCAGCGCTTGGAACACTGATCTTCTCCTTGGTAAGTCTTGATTTTCCTCTGTGCCGAAGAGTATGGTGTACATACTCACCGGCCTTGCGCTGGTCAGTGGTGCCAGCCATTCACTAGAAACATTGCAATAACTCACTCAGCAGAGCTAGGAGGCCTTTCTTTTCTTTTCTTTTGGTTTTTCGAGACAGGGTTTCTCTGTATTGTTTTGGAGGCTGCCCTGGAACTCACTCTGTAGACCAGGCTGGCCTCGAACTCACAGAGATCCGCCTGCTTCTGCCTTCTGAGTGCTGGGATTAAAGGCGTGCGCCACCAACACCCGGCTCTTTTCTTTTTTATTATTTATTTTTTGAATTACAATAATCCTATTTTCCATACCAATCCCAGTTCCCTCTCCCTGCTGTCGTCCCACATCCCACCCCCATGCCCTCCTCGGACAGAGTGCGGCCACTGGGAGGCCTTTCTGATCTCTGAAAGCATCACGTTCCTGGGCTGGGGCTGTATGTAGCTCAAGGGTAGACTGCTTTCCTAGCATAGGACCTTGAGTGTGGCCCCCACCAAAACACAAAGTGCAATGTAGACAGCGTTTACCTTCCCAAATAACATTCAGAAACTTACGATTTATAAATGCCCCGCCAACAGCTCAGGCTTGTCACTGACTCCTACAACTAAATTAACCCGTTTCCATTAATCTACATTCTGCCATATGGTGTTACCTCCCTTTCATCTTGTGCCTCCAGTTTCCTCTCCGTGTCTCCTCTGACTTCACCCTTCTTCCCAGAGTCCTTAGTCTGGCTTTCCCTCCTGCTCTTATCCTGTCCAGCTGTTGGCCAGTCAGTTTCTTCATCGAAGCAATCACAGGGTACAGCCGGATTATTCCACAGCAGTGTAATAACACAGACAGGAAGATATCACCTTCCTTCAAAAAGTCAGTATTTGACAAGAGAAAGGACTGTGTAGAAGCCTCTTATTGTCACAAGAGCGAGTGGCTCCATTTGCTCTGAGCACTCTCTCATTTCTCTATACCAGGAGCTCTGGAGAGAGCTAGCAGAGGCCACTGCAGTGCCCCTGGGAATCTCTTCCTTTCTGTTTAGTCCCTTCTTTTGCTGTCCCTGTTTTACAGTGATTTTAAGATTTTAAAAGTAACACATATGCATATTTTGAAATTCAAACAGCACAGTGGACTGCAAAATGAGAGGTGAAACTCCCCCTTCTCTCCATTTCTCAGAGGTGAACCCTGATAGGAGATTCTAGGAGCCCTGCTGAAGTGTCTAGACACATGGAAGGAAGCATGACCCCCTATACTGAGGTAGTCACACTGTGGCAAATATTTTGCCTTAGCCCTTTACTTGACAATAATGGTCTCTGGGTATTAGTGGAGCTGTGTCAAATGCATTCTTAATTAGGCCTTGTTTTTCCATCTTATGCTTTTATCAACACTTTCTTATAGCATTAAAAAAATGGTGTGTGTGGCATTGTGTATGAAAGTCAAGGCCTCTCACATGTCAGGCGAGGCCTCCCCTACTGACATAGACCTGTCGGGGTTTCAAAGTTCCTTGGAGTTCTTAAAGAAAAAAAAGTGCGTGCGTGCGTGTGTGTGTGTGTGTGTGTGTGTGTTGGGATGCATATGAGGAATCTGAGAAGGACATGGGGTGTTCTGCACTATTACTTCCCCACCCCTAGAATCCAGAATTCCTTTGAGACAGGGTCTCCCACTGAACTTGGACCTGGGCCTGTGGCCAGCAACCCCCCTGTGATTCTCCTCTCTCTGCCCTAGACAGCTCTGGGGTTACAGGCACATGTGTGGCCGTGATTGGTTTTTTTAACACAGGTACTGAGGATTTGATTCTATGTTCTCATGCTTTGGCAGGTCTTTGTACCCACTGAGGCTTCTCAGCCTTTGAGGAAAACAATACAAAGACACATCTTACTATATAGCACTGGCTAGCCTGAAACTTGATATACAGACCAAGTTGACCTCAAACTTAGAGACCTGCCTTCTCTGCCTGAGTGCTACAAGTGTCTTGCCCTGTGGGCAAGAAAAAAAATGATTATAAAGCTTTCTGAACATATTGAGAAATTGAAAGACTAATGAGTATCCCTGTGATCTCCTTTCGTTGTCTTATTGCCCTAACTAAAAGTTCAAGTACTGTGTAGAATAGCTATGGAGAGTACAGACAGTCTTGTCCCTGATTTTAGTGAAATTGCCATTTTATTTGATGTTGGCTATCTGCTTGCTGTGTATTTTCTTTGTTATGTTTAGGTATATACATAAATATACACAATCAGAGATACATGTCCCTTGTATCTCTGATTGTAACACAAAAAATAAAAACCCAGAGATAGATATTGGGGTTCAAGCTTCAAACTGAAGATCAGAAAAGCAAAGCAACCAGCCACTAGCTCTTACCTTTACCTCAGACTGAAAGGAGACCCTGGCTTCACTGAGCCTCATACTGCAATTGCAGACTGCTGCCTCTCCTTAACATGGCTGTAGACTAATTCTCACATAGGACCCCTTGCTTCTTCCTTTTAAACCTCTCGAATCCTGGGCTTAAAGGCGTGGGACCCCAAGTTCTGAGATCACCTTTGTTTGAGCTGTTTCTCTTTTAGACTGTATCAATTTCGTGTAGATCAGTGTGGCCTTGAATTAACAGAGAACTATCGGCCTGTCTCCTGAGTCCTGGGATTATAAAGGTGTGCGTCACCATCACCTAGTTCTATGGCTAGCTAGTATGAGTGCTGGAATTAAAGGTGTGTATCACCACTGCCTGACCTCTATGGCTTGTGGCTAGTTTTGCATTCTGGACCCTCAGGCAAGCTTTATTAAATCATAGATAATGTATCACCACATCTGATCTCTCTAAGACTTTTATCATGAAGGGTGTTGTATCTTATCAGAGGCTTTTTCAGTATCTATCAAGATAATCATGTGTTTTTTTCCTTTCAGTTTGTTTATATGGGGAATTACATCCACATATTTTCATGTGTTGAACTTGATCATGGTGGATGATCTTTTTGGTGTGTTTCCTGGATTCAGTTTGTGTGTATTTTATTGAGTATTTTTGCTTCAATGTTCATGAGGGAAATTGATCTATAATTCTCTTTCTCTGTTGAGTTTTCCTGTAGTTTGGGTATCAGGGTGACTGTGCCCTCCTAAAATGAATTTGGTAATGTTCCTTCTGTTTCATTTTACATAATAATTTGAGGAGTATTGGTATTAGATTGTCTTTAAAGTCTGATAGAATTCTGCACTAAAAACCACTTGACCCTGGGCTTTTTTTTTGGTTGGGAGACTTTTTTTTTTTCCTTTTTAAATTTAAATTAGAAACATGCATGCTTCAAATGTAAATCCCAGCTCCTCCTTCTCCCTCCTAGCCCCACCCCCACCCCCTACCTCCAGCCCAATCCCCACATCTTTCCCCAGGGAGGGTGAGGCCCTCCTTGGGGGAATCTCCAGAGTCTGTCATTTCATCCAGGGCAGGACCTAGGCCCTTCCCCATGTGTCCAGGCTGAGAGAGCATCCCTCCCTCCATGTGGAATGGGCTCCTCCCAAAGTTAATTTGTATGCCATGGTAAACACTGATCTACTACACAAGGCCCCAGAGATTGCTGAGACACTACATTCATGGAGTCTGGATCAGACCCCTGTTGGCCTCTTAGCCATCAGTCTGGGGTCCAAGAGCTCCCCCCTTGTCCGGTCAGCTGTCTTTGTGGGTTTCACCAGCACAGTCTTGACCCCTTTTCTCATCACTCCTCCATTTCTGTCACTGGGTTCCTGTGGGTCATTTCACTGTTTAGCTGCTTCCATCAGTCACTGGATGAAGGTTCATGTTTGTCTTTTTGTGACTGGGTTACCTCACTCAGGATGGTTTCTTCTAGTGTCATCCATTTGCCTGCAAATTTCAAGATTCCATTGTTGTTTTTTTTTCCATTGAGTAGTACTCCATTGTGTAAATGTACCACATTTTCTCTATCCACTTTTCAGTTCTGGGGCATTTAGGTTGCTTCCAGGATCTAGCTATTACAAATAATGCTGCTGTGAACATAGTGGAACAGACATCCTTATTGTATGATTGGGCATCTTTGGTTGGGAGACTTTTAATGATGGCTTCTGTTTTCTTTGGTGTTATAGGTCTATTTAAAGTGTTTACCTGATCTTGATATAACTTTGATAACTGTCCATTTCTTTTAGATTTTCCAATCCTGTGGAGTATAGATTTTTGCAGAATGACCTAACGACTCTTTGGATTTTCCCAATGTCTGTTGTTATGTCCCTTTTTTCATTTCTGATTTTGTTAATTTGGATATTCCTTCTGTGCCTAGTTAGTTTGGATAAAGATTTGTCTATCTTGTTGATTTTCTCAAAGAACCAACAGTTCATTTCATTGATTCTTTGTTTCTATTTTATTGACTTTTAACCCTGAGTTATTTCCCACAATCTACTCCTCTTGAGTGTGTTTGCTTCTTTTTGTTTTAGAGCTTTCAGGTGTGCTGATAAGTTGCTAGTGTGAGATCTCTCTCTCTCTCTCTCTCTCTCTCTCTCTCTCTCATGAAGGCACTTACTGCTGTGAACTTTCCTCTTAGCACTGCTTTCACTGTTTCCTGTAAGTTTGGGTATGTTGTGCCTTCATTTTCATTGAATTCTAGGAAGTCTTTAATTTTATTCTTTACTTCTTCCTTGACCCAGTGGTGATTCAGTAGAGACTTTTTCAGTTTCTGTGTGTTTGTAGTCTTTCTGTTGTTTTCAAAATCTAGCTTTTTAAAAAATAAATTTTATTTAAATGAAAAACAATCTTATTTTACATAACAATCCCAATTCCCTCTCCCTCCTGTCCTCCTATGGCCCCCACTGACCCCCATACCACACCCCGAACCACTCCCCAGGGAGGGTGAGGCCTCCCCTGAGGGATCATCAAAGTCTGTCACATCATTTGGGGCAGGACCTAGGCCCTCCCCCATGTCTATGCTGAGAGAGTATCCCTCCATAGGGAATGGGCTCCCAAAGTCCATGCACTAGGTATAAATATTGGTTCCACTGCCCAGGCCTCCCAACTGACACCCACGTTCAGGGGGACTGGTTTGGTCCTATGCTGGTTTCCCAGTTGTCAGACTGGGGTCTATGAGCTCCCACTTGCTCAGATCAGCTGTTTCTGTGGGTTTCCCCAGCATGGTCTTGACCCCTTTGCTCATCACTCCTCCCTCTCTATAACTGGATTCCAGGAGTTCAGCTCAGTGTTTAGCTGTGAATCTCTGCTTCTGCTTCCATTAGGTAATGGATGAAGGCTCTAGGATGGCATTTAAGGTAGTCCTCATTCTCATTACAGGGGAAGGGCATTTAAGATAGCCTCTCCACTATTGCTTAGATTGTTAGTTGGGGTCAACCTTGTATATCTCTGGACATTTCCCTAGTGCCAGATTTCTCTTTAAACCTATAATGGCTTCCTCTACCCAGGTTTCTCTTTTCTTGCTCTCCTCTATTCTTTCCCGAACTCAATCTTCCTCATTCCTCATGTCTTCCTCCCTTCTCCTGTTCTTCACCCTCCCACCCCGTGCTCCCAATTTGCTCAGGGGATCTTGTGCATTTCCCCTTCTCTGGGGAGCATGTATGTTTTTCTTAGGGTCCTCCTTGTTTCCCAGCTTCTCTGGGGTTGTGGATTGTAGGCTGGTAGTCCTTTGTTCTATGTGTAATATCCACTTCTGATTCAGCTGTTAAAGGCTAAGCTCACAACCAAAAATATAAAATGTAGCTTTAATTTATGGTTGTCTGGTAGGATCCAGGGGTCATTTCAGTTTCCTTATGTCTGTTGAGACTTGCTTTGTGACTGAGTATGTGGTCATTTTTGGAGAAGGTTCCATGGGGTGCTGAGGAGGTGTATGTTTCTGTGTTTGAGAGAAATGTTCTGTACACATCTGTTGGGTCTGTTAATTCCATTATTTCTCTGTTTAGTTTCCGTCTGGACAAACTGTCCATTGGTGAAAGAAGGGTGTGAATGTCTCCCACTACTAACAGGGTTTGGTGTGTGATTTGAGCTTTAGTAATGTTTCACAAATGTGGGTGCCCTTGCACTTGGGGCATAAGTGTTCAGAATTGAGACATCATGTTGGTGGATTTTTCCTTTGATGGGTATGAAGAGTCCTTCCCCATGTCTTTTGATTGATTTTGGTTGGAAGTCTAATATCTGCTAGATATTAGGATGGCTACATCAGCTTGCTTCATGGGTCCACTTGTTTGGAACCAACCCTTTACTCTGAGGTAATGTCTATCTGTGATATTGAGGTGTTTCCTGTGTGCAGCAGGATGGATCCTGTTTTCGAATTTGTTATGTTAGCCCATGTCTTTTTACTGGGGAATTGAGCCAACTTATATTAAGATATATTAATGCCAATGATTGTGAATTCCTGTTATTTTGATGATGGTTGTGGATGGTGTTTCTCTCTCTCTCTCTCTCTCTCTCTCTCTCTCTCTCTCTCTCTCTCTCTCTCTCTCCCTCTGTGTGCATGTACACACCCATGTGCTCATTCCTCCCTTCATTTGGTTTTGCTGGTATGAAATTATTTATTTCCCGTGTTTTCTTGAGTGTAGTAAACCTTCTTGGGTTGGAGTTTTCCTTCTAGTATTTTCTGTAGGGCTAGATTTATGGATAGATATTTTTTAAATTTGTTTTGTCATGGAATATCTTGTTTTCTCCATCTATGATCACTGGTAGTTTTGTTGGGTACAGTAGTCTGAGATGGCATCTGTGGTCTTTTAGAGTCTGCAGCACATCTGTCCAGGCCCTTCTGGCTTTTAGAGTTTCTGTTTTGAGAAGTCAGGTGTGATTCTAATAGGTCTGCCTTCATATGTTACTCGGCCTTTCCCCCTTGCAACTTTTGAGTCATTCTTTGTTCTGTACATTAGTGTTTTGCTTATTATATGTCGGGGTAGGGAACTTTCTTTTTGGCTCCAATTTATTTGGTGTTCTGCAAGGTTCTTGTATATTTATTAACATCTTTCTTTAAGTTAGGAAATTTTTCATCTATGATTTTGTTTAAAATATTTTCTGGGCTGGGCTGGAGGGATGGCTCAGTGCTTAAAAATATTTTCTGGGCCTCTGAGCTGGGAATCTTTTCCTTCTTCTATTCTTATTATTCTTAGGTTTGTTATTTTCATAGTGTCCCGTATCTCTTGGATGTTTTTTGTTAGGAACTTTTCAGATTTAACATTTTCTTTGATCGGTGTATCAATTTCTTCTATTTTACTGTACTGGCTGGTTCTGAGTGTCAACTTGATACAAAGCAGAGTCATCAGAGAGGAAGGATCCTCAGTTGAAGACTTGCTTCTATGAGATCCAGCTGTAAGTCATTTTTTTCAATCCGTGATTAATGTTGGAGGGCCCAGCCCGTGGTGGGTGGTGCCATCCTTGAGCTGGTGCTTTTAGCTTCTATAAGAAGTGGGACTGAGCAAGCCATTAGAAGCAAGCTAGTAAGCAGCTTCCCTCAATTGCCTCTGCATCAGCTCCTGCCTCCAGAATCTTGTCCTGTTTGAGTTCCTGTCCTGACTTCCTTCAATAATGAGCAGCAACATGGAAGTATAAACCAAATAAACTCCTTTCTCTCCAATTGCTTTTTGGTAACGATGTTTCATTGCAGCATTAGAAACCCTAACTAAGACAGGTATCTTTTATACCTGTGATTCTCTCTTCCGTCTTTTGTACTCTGTTGATGCTTGCATCTGTAGTTTCTATTCACTTACCTAGATTTTCCATCTCCAGGGTTCCATCAGTTTATGTTTTCTTTATGGCTTCTATTTCCATTTCAGGTCTTGAACAATTTTATTCATTTCCATTTATCTGTTTGTTTGTATTTTCCTGAATTTCTTTAAGGGGTTTATTCATGTCCTCTTTAAGGGCTTTTATCACCTTCATAAGGTTGGATTTAAGGTCTTGCTGGGCATTGGTGGCGCACACCTTTAATCCCAGCACTCGGGAGGCAGAGGCAGGCGCATCTCTGTGAGTTCAAGACCAGCCTGGTCTACAAGAGTGAGTTCCAGCCTCCATAGCCACAGAGAAACCCTGTCTCAAAACAAACAAACAAACAAACAAACAAACAAAAAAGTCTTACAGATTCAGATGGGTCACCCAGCACCAAATAGTGGAGGACACTGGTGTGTGTGTGTGTGTGTGTGTGTGTGTGTGTGTGTGTGTTCTATGACCATCTGGCTAGGGGTTAGCTGTGTCTTAGATGGTACCCTGAGCCTTTGTCCCGTTGGAGGGGACAAGGTGCAACTGGATGCCTGCTCCTTTTCCTCTCTCATTTTCCTGCCTGCCCTTGGACACACTCCTAACCACCGGTCATGCTGTGGAATGGTTGAGTCATTGTCTCTCTTATGAGGAGTGCTAAGATTAATTTAGGGATCTGTTGGAGTAAAGGAGAAGTCCTTGTTCCTTCATCAGGGCTCCAGAGTGATATAAGGATGCTCAGATACTGAGGCCTTTTGTGTGAGCAAATGTCCTAGTTTGCTCGGAGCAGAGTTCGTTTTGCCTTGCACGGATGCTGGAATGAGACTTGGGGAAGGGACTCAACCAGCCAGGTGAGGCATACCCCAGCTCATGTTGGACTCCCTTCCCTGTAGGTCAGGTTCAGTCCTGCCTATCCCACCTCCCATGAGCTAACCCTGTTGTGCATCTGTGTGATGTTTCACAGTAACTTCCATCCTGTCCTTCCCTCTGTTCTGACATTCCTGTTTTAAGCCTGCCTGGGAATCAACAACCAAGGACAGTGGGTATCTGAATTTCTTGGGACAGGTTTCACAAAGTGAATACCATTCTAAGATGGGTTATTAAAAAAAGTTTCAAACATTCCAATATTTATGTCAGGCCAGCGTTGGTGTGTTCATGGCACTGGGCTCTGAGTTTAGTCTGCATCCAGGAGGTTCAGGAGGTGCATCCAGTTCTTTTCTTCCTGTCAAGCTTCTCCTGCAGCCCAGATCTTCACCTTGCATGAGGCTTGAGGGCAAGAGAGGGCTCTGACTTTTTTCATGCCAATGTTAAAGTCTCCATAGTTTTTATTTATTGCAGCTGAGCTGACACATGCTCTCAGAAGGGACCGTGCAGTCACATAGGAGTACCCCCTTCTCCACTTTCTGTTTCAGGCATGCGGATGCCACCCCAAATGGCTATCACTCAAGGCTTTTAAAACTCAGTCCTTGGGATGGGGTTAAAAAAAAACACAGTCCTTACTCTGAGTCTAGGAAGCCTCTTTGGTTTGGTTTAATAAGGTGTGGAGAGGTCATGGATACAGTACCTTGTAGTGACGTGCCCACCTGTCTGTCTGATCACATCATTGACAAAAGATGCAGAGGAATAATCCAGATTTGGTACTGTGGGCTTCAGGAGGATGAAATACTAGGATGACTTCATCCATGGCTGAAGCTCTAATAATATATTCAGTCACAACTGACCTCCAACATCTTTTTACTTCTTCCTTCCCTCCTTTCTCCCTCCTTTCTTCATTCCCTTCCCTATCTTTTGATAGAGAGTTTTGTGTAGCCCAGGCTAGCCTCAAACTTGTGTAGTTGATGACGATGACATTAGACTTCTGACATTCCTGTCTCTACCTCCAGAGTGCTAGAATTGCAGGCATGCACTACCAAGTCAAGTTAGTGTTGTAGGGGGGTTGGAATCCAGGGCTTTATGTATGCCATAATAAGTACTCTACCAATTCAGCTATATCCCTGTGGTCTAGTTTTCCTTGATAAATAACATTCCCCACATGATTTAGGACACTTACTTGGTAGATACACACAATCTAAATAGATAATTCTTCCTTGTCTTCAAGTATCTGGTGATGGACATTCAGATGATGGTTGGGGGACGCTACCATTATGAGGTAGACCCTGAAGAATACATTTTTGCTGCTCTGAATATCTATGTGGACATCATCAACCTTTTCATTTTCATTTTGGACCTGATTGTACGATAGCCAGTGGCCAAGGCTGGCTCATGCTGAGAAGAGGGAAGAGTGTCGCCAGGCCAGGCCCAGACACAGCAGTGACCACTCATAGGCCCTTTCCATAGTTAGTTATTTAGTTATTTATTTGCTTATTCATTTATGTCAAAAGAAGTGAAGAATTCAGTAGATGGTAGCTGTTGTTGTTACTCTTTTTATGTCCCTTGCCATGTGGCAAACCTTCTTATTCATATGGATACATTTCAGATTCCTATACATTCAGAAAATAAATGAGTATCCTAATCCTAGGTTCCCACTGCTTTGTTGAAGTTTTCTAGGCACAATTT
Source organism: Mesocricetus auratus (assembly GCF_017639785.1). Lineage (NCBI taxonomy): Eukaryota > Metazoa > Chordata > Mammalia > Rodentia > Cricetidae > Mesocricetus > Mesocricetus auratus. Next base: position 36,565,277 of record NW_024429200.1, read on the forward strand.
AAAGCTGTAAACACCTCTACACAAATAAAGCTAATTATAGAAAACCCCAAATACATCTTTTCTCTTCATTTGAGTATTCTATGGGGGATTTTTTAGCATGTTATCTTTTTTCTTTAACAGTAGTACAAACCAAAATATTTTGCCTTTCTCCTACTTTCCACAGGCAGACTGGAGAGAATTCTATCAGTTGGGGAGGTGAAAGGCTCAGGACAGAGTGGTGGCTACATGCCACCTGGTACCTCTGTGCCTGACTCAGGGGCCACCTCCTCTGAGTGCCTGGGCCAACTGACCTTATAACATCTTAAATGTCATTTTAAATTGTCATAAACCATACATAAAATTTCCACTTTAGCAGTTTCTCTGTACAGTTAAGTAGTATTGAATCTATTTTTGTGAAACCAATCTCTGCAACGTTTCCAGTTGGAAAACTGAAGCTCTATACCCACTGTATGAGCCAGGGTTCTTTAGGAACAGAAGTTATAGGATGGATCCATCCATCCATCCATCCATCCATCCATCCATCCATCCATCCATCCATCCATCTGTGAGGTGGGCTTTGAGGTCTCTTTTGCTCAAGCTTCCCTTGGTGTGACAGTCAGTCAACTTCCTGTTGCCTCAAGATGCAGCACTCTCAGCTCCAGCACCACGTCTGCCTGTACACCGCCATGCTCCCCTTCATGATCATAATGGACTGAACCTCTGAAACTATAAGCGAGCCACCCCAATTATAGGTTTTCTTTATAAGAGTTGCCGTGGCCATGGAGTCCCTGCACAGCAATAGAACCCTAACTAAGATACTATCTATGTATCTATCTATCTATCTATGTATCTATCTATCTGGGTATCCTACAGACTGTGGTCCAGCTAGTCTAATAATGGCTGTCTCCCAAGAGAAGATCCAAGAACCCAGTGGTTGTTCATTCCACAAGGCTCCATGACTCAGCTGGTGTTTGGTATATGTCAGGATCCCAAAGAAGTAGGTTTCAGTGCCCACAAAGGAATGGACTTACCAGTAAAAGAAAGCAGGCAAAGAGAGCAAGCTTCCTTCTTCCACGTCCTTTATACAGGCTGCCAGGAGAAGGTATGACCTAGATTAAGGGTATAGTTTCCTACCTCAATGGACCGAGATTAAAAGTGGGTCTTCTGACTCCAAATGATTTCATTCAGAAAATAATCCCTCACAGGTGAGCCCAGCCATTTGGGTTTTAGTTAATTCTAGATTAAGTCAAGTTAACAAGCAAGAAGAGAAATCACAAGTCCACGCTTGTCAACTTGACACACAAACGTATCTCCTGATGTCACACTTAATTTCCAAATGAAAACAATAACCAGGTTATAATTGTACCTAACATGATATAACTAACCCATGTATAATTGCGAATGCATTATATATTTAACCAGGTCATAATCATGCCCACTATGATATAAGTGCAACCACAAACATATTACAAAATTTAGAATAGGTGGTAATGTCCATTGAAGGAAAAAAAATTCTTTTGGTATCTCAAAACTTAACCACTGACAGATTCTCTTAATTGATGTTATATCACATGATAAAGAAATTGAAGAAAGAAAACACAAATATCTATAAGAAAGCCTTCTTAACAAAATGCAACAGAAACCTTCATGCCAGCTATAATCCTTGTGTCTGCAACTGGCCACGTGGCCTTAGCTGGTATTTATAGCTACCTCCCTCTACTACCCTTTCGGCATTTTTTCCACCCTCAGCAATCACTTTAGCTGGTCTTGGCTCTTTTCCTGCAGGAGTGACCCACACCCTCATTCCTGAGGGTATATGCCCTTTGTCACCCAACTTGGGTTAGGTTGTTGTAGTTTCCCATTAACTTTAATCACAGGACATGGTAGCAGCAAGGGATGCCCTAAAAGGATCTGCATTCCAAACATAAATAATCCTTCTTACTTCTAGAGTGGAGAAGCAATCTGATTTCCCTTTGTTAATCCGGATCAATCACCCGTTCTAACACTGTTATTCCTTCCTTAGCCTGTTGGCTCAAAGGTATCTGAAGTTCAGAGCTCCCAGGGGAAAGTCTGAGTTTCCAGGTCAATAGAATATCTGTTGTATCTCCTGGCAATAGCATCCCCTGCTCTGGAACCAAAACTTGCAGGCCAGGGGAACTTAATATCACAGGAATAAGAAGTAAAAAAAAAAAACTAGTGGGTCACTAGTGGTGATAATGAGTGGAACTATTTTTCACCCCTTCATTCCTGGACCCAGGGGTCCTATCTGTGGGAAAAACCATACCATATATTGGACAGAGATTCAAAGCCTTCTGGAAAACCCTGGCCCAGTCATCCATGCTGCTGCCATCTAATTGGTGCTTTAACTGTGTCTTCAAAAGGCCATTTTATCTATCAGGCCAGCTTCTTCGGGATAGTAGGGAGCATGGTAAGACCAGTGAATTCCATGATTGTGGGCTCACTGTTGCACTTCTCTGGCTGTGAAGTGAGTCAGAAGCAATACTGTGTGGAATACCATGACGACGGATAAAGAATTCTGTATGTCCACAGATATTCATTTTGGCAGAAACTTGCCTGAAGGAAAGGCAAACGCATAACCAGAATAAGTATCTACTTCAGTATGGACAAAGTGTTGTTCTCTTTACGGAGGAAGTGTAGTCCAGTGTAGTCAACTTGCTACCAGGTCGCTGGCTGGTCACCCTAGGAAGTGGTCTGATATCTGGGGCTCAGTGTTGGTCTCTGCCATCGGCAGATCTGGCGCTCAGAAGCAGCTGTAGCCAGGTCAGTCTTGATGAGTGATAGTCCATGTTGTCAGGCTCATGCATAGCCCTATATCTGCCACCATGGCCACTTTGTTCATGGTCCATTGGGCAATGACAGGAACGAGGCTGACTGTCCACAGAATGGGGCTTTATCATCGAACCCCTCCTCAGCTGAAGTCAGCTTTTGGTGAGCATCTACATGGGACACAAGAATCTTCATACCCTTTGCCCATTTGGAGAGATCTATCCACATACTTCTTTCCCAGATGTCTTTCACACTTCTAATCATGCTCTTTCCAAGTCCCTGACCATCCATTGGCTGTGGCTCAGGAGACAGTGAGTAATCACACATCTGGCCATTTTTCCTAGACCATGTGTCCTGCCCAAAGTTCTGCCCACTGGGAAGATTTCCCTCCTCCAGTGTCTTTCGGGGTTGTAATGCTGCAGCTGTCCACTGCTGGGTGGTGCCCGCATAGCGTGCAGAACCATCAGCAAAACAGGCCCCAGTCTTCTCTTCCCCAGTCAACTGATCACAGGGCTCACCCCGTGAAGCTGTAGGTGTGTGCTTGGCACGGGGTGGCATTGTCATGGGAGCAGAGACCATAGGCATTTGGGCTACTTCTCCGTGTAACTTGTTTGTGCCGTCATGAAGTTCTCAGACCCAACCATGTATATACACCTCCGTTGGACAATAGATCGATGCTGTGCACATCCTACCTTATGGCTTAGTGGGCCAAATAACACCCAGCTCATGATAGACAGCTCAGGTCCCAGAGCAGCAGGCCAAGAACTGTCTCTCAAAGGGAGAAGAGTTGGCTGTAGATGATGCTTCAAATCCCAAAGGTCTCTTCTGTGGTTCACCTGAAAAAGGCTCCGAAAAGCGCGTCTATCTGTCACTGATACCCCAGGTACCATCAGGTCTGCTGGATCATGTGGTAGAGTGTAAGGTGTTGCTTACTGGGCCAATGTTACCTGATCTGGCCTGCCAAGGAATTAAATCTCAGGCTCAGGATGGAGGGGCCACAGCACGACTAAGGCCGTGACCATTGTTACCGAGAACAGACTTTGTATACCCTTATCAGAAACAGAATACAGTGGCAATGCCAGAATCAATACAGTTGTAGTTGCCAGGATACAATGACATTTGCAAGCAAAACAGGGTACACACTATCGATGTCTAAGACTTAATTTTCTATCAAGCTTCTTTGGTTCCTTAACTACTTCTTTTTTTTTTTTGGTTTTACGAGACAGGGTTTCTCTGTATTGTTTTGGAGGTCCAGCCTGGCCTCGAACTCACAGAGATCTGCCTGCCTCTGCCTCCCTGTAAAGAGAGGCCTTCCCACCAGCCTGGTTCCAGAGCCGCATCAGTCCCAAATAAACACACAGGAGGCTATATTAATTATGAAGCTGTTGGCCTTGCTTGTTTCTTACTGGCTAGCTCTGACTTAAGTATTTATCCCATAATTGTTAATCTAAGTATTTCTCTTACCGGAGAAATTTCCGGGCTTCTTATCCCTATGGCGTTACATCTTGACTCCCTGTGTTTCTCCTACCCAGAGTCCTCCTGGACTCCTAGTCTCACCTATCTTACTTCCCTATTGGCCAACAGTGCTTTATTGACATATACACAGGACTTCCCCCATCACCTCCCGAGTGCTGGGAATAAAGGTGTTTGCCACCACTGCCCGGCTGGTTCCTTAACTTCTAAAGGGACATACAAAGTGGCCTCGACACTTCACTACCTGAGGGAGTGCCTTGGATTTTCAGGAACTGAAAGACGCACATGCCCCAGGAGCCACAGACTGTAACCTGAAAAACCTATGATCCATGCCTCTCAAGGCAGCTAGGCCAAGCCGCTCCATGGTTTCCTACAGTAGATTAGCCTACATAGCACCCTGGACCTGTTGAAGAGCCCTCTCCTGTTCGAGGCCCCACTTAAATCTAGCAGGTTTCTGAGACCCTGGGTACGTGGGCCAGAGTGACACACCCACGTGAGGAATGTGCTGTCTCCAGAGTCCAAGTGGGTCCACTAAACATTGTGTTTCTTTCTTGGTGGTGAGAGGGGCCAGGTGCAATAACTTATCCTTCATCTTAGAAGGAATATCTCTGCATGCCGCACACCACTGGACTCCTACGAATTTCACTGAGATGAAGGCCCTTGAATTTTGGTTGGATTTATTTCCCATTCTCTGATGCACATGTGTGTTACCAACAAGTACAAAGTGGTTGCTGCCTCCTGATCACTTGGTCCAATCAGCATAATGTTAATATGGCGCACCAATGTGATATTTTTATGGAAGAGAAAGACAATTAAGATTCCTTTGACAGAGAGGGAGGACCGATGAGCATAGGGGTCAAGACTGAGCTTGTTTAACCCCCAGAAACAGCTGACCTGAACAAGGGTTAGCTCTTGAACCCCAGACTGATGCCTGGGAATCCAGCATGGGACTTATCCAGACCCCCTGAACATGGGTGTCAGTGAGGAGGCCTAGGCAATCTATTGAGCCTTGGGTAGTAGATCAGTATTTATCCCTGGAATACAAATGGACTTTGGTTGCCTATCCCACAATGAGAGATGCTCCCTCTGCTGGGACTCTTGGGGGAGGGCCTAGGCCCTGCCCTGGATGAAATGACAGACTATGGACTCCCCTTCCCTGGGGAAAGGAGTGGGAATTGGGGGAGGGGGGAGGGAGGGCTTGGTGGGATGGTGTGGGAGGAGGGGAGGGAGAGGGACCTGGGATTGACATGTGAAGCAACCTTGTTTCTAATTTAAATTTAAAAATTAAAAAAAAGACAAAATAAAAAAGATTCTTTTGAAATAAATTTTGACACAGAGCTGGAGGTAATATATCCTTGAGGTAAAACTGTAAAGGTATACTGGTGGTCTTGCCAACTGAAAACAAAGTGTTTCTGGTGTACCTGATGGATAGTTACTGAGAAAAACGCATTTGCCAGATCAATAGCTGCGTACCATGTACAAGGAGATGTGTTAATCTGCTCAGTGAACACCACATCTGGGACAGCAGCTGCAGCTGGAGTCACTACCCTGCTGAGTTATTGATAGTCAAGTGTCAGTCTCCATGACCATGTGTCTTCTGCACCGGCCAGACAGGAAAGTTAAATCGAGACATGAGAACCACCATGCTTGCCTTTTTCAAGTCCTTGATGGTGGCACTACTTTCTGCAATATCTCCAGGGACGCGATGCTGTATTTAATTCATTCACTATTTTCCGTGGCTGGGCAACGCTAAAGGCTTCCATACCACAATAGTGTTTCCAGCTATAATAGCCCTCATGCCTCAGGTCAGGGAACCAATATGAGAATTCTGCCAACTTCTAAGTTTATCTGTCTCAACTATGCATTCCGGGACTGGGGAAATAACCACAGGATGAGTTTGGGAGCCCACTGGACCTACCGTGAGTTGAACTTCAGTCAAATCTCCACTAATCACCTGGCCTCCATAAGTGCCAGACTTTAACTGGAGGCCACATGTTTCTTGGGGTCTCCTGGAATCAGTGTCAACTCAGAACCAATGTCCAACAGATCCTGGAAAGTCTGATTGTGCACAGTTAACCTTGTAAAAGGCCATAGATCCCTCTGGGGTAGGACTGGAGTAAGGCCAACTGTAAAATTCTCAGGTATTTTATCAAGGTCCTTCCGTAGGGGAATCTGGCCATCCCTTCATTCAAGGGATTCTGGCTCTGCAAACGGGCTCAAGTCTGGAAACTGGTTCATGAGCTGAGATTCCCTTTTGCCACGATTCAGTGTAGCCTTTCTTTTGTTTGAGAATTTTTCTGCTTAAACTGATCAAACAAAACCGTGGAAGGCTTTTTGCATGCCTGGAAACACCATGATCAGCCAGTACCAAATGTCTATACAAGTTATGCTACCATAAAAAATCACATTACCTGTGCTGCCTATTAGGTTAGGCCAGTGGTTCTCCACCTGTGGGCCGTGATCCTTTTGGGGGTTGAACGGGCCTTTCACAGAACAGCCTAACACCATCGGAAAACACAATTCTGGTGGTTTTAGGAACGGAGACACTGCTCCTCTATCTCTAGGTGGGTCTGCCCACATGCGGTCCCCGGAGCTGTATGCATTAAAGGGTTGAAGCATTAGGAAGGCCATCATGAACATCACTATGTCTACGCTGCCCATCAGTAGTGACTACAATCACCATGCCTTTGGGATTCAGCACTACCACCTGCCCCCTGCTACGTCGGGGCCAACTAAACCTACTGCAGTGGATTCATCCAACTGAGCAGCAGCGTCTCCAACTCTAAGGTATGATACAAGGCAAGGGGGCAACATCAAAGCTCTCAAATGCGCGGGTACCGTTCTCGACACCGTAGTGTTAGTGAAGGGCTTGTCTTCTGGGCTTCCTTCCCACTGTGGAGGAGGATTAGGGTCTACACAGCACTCACTCTCTCACTGCAATTTCCCTTAATATCCCTTCATCAGCACTAAGATATCACTCATCTCCCCCTGACTCAGTAGACCATCTTTTGACAAACGCTTCCACCGTCTAAACAGACTTTTGACATCCTTCTAGACTCTCTGCTCAGGGGACCCAAATCAATAAACTCAGCCTGATCCAGTTTTGTGTTCTGTCCACCGTTCTCCCACACCAACCCATTCCCACAGCTTCCCCAGACTTCTGCTTGAATGAATGAGCAAACTCACCTCCTCATGGATGGCTGGGAGACCCTGCTGCTTAAGGTTGTAGTCCGCCATGTCCAGACAGCTCTCCCAGCTTGCCACGGAGTGGAGGAGCCCCCCCCCCAGCAGGAACATCTTCCAACCTTACTTGGAAGCCTTCCCTGAGCTTGGATGCCTAACAATCGTGTGACCTTTGACACAGTTCCCTGAAAATGCTCTCCCCATGCGACCCGACCCATATGCTAATTAGGTGCTGCCAAATGCAAATAAAGCTACTATGAGCACCTAGTAGGTGATGTTCCCGTCCTGTGTAGTCCCCTCATTCTGGAATAAAGTTGAGCTGCCTCACTAAGCTGACTCCCGAAAGGTTATGTCTGTCATACTCAAACAGCCAAGTCCTGCCTGCTGCCTCTGCTCCTTCTTTCCTCACCGATTGGTGGTCAATGGAGCACAAGGAAAAGGGAGGCCCTCAATGGACTACAATTTCCCTCTCCTCTCTAGGAGCCTGTTTAGCCTTAAGTCTGGTTATAGATCTAGAGGCAACTATTGGTGGGCCCTGAGGGACATCAGTATTGTCTTGCCTGGTGTCTCCTTCGGAGAAAGTCACTGCTGCTTTAGTAGACAATGAAGGATTAATTTCCTCAGTCAAAGGTGGAAAAGGCAGTATTTCAGGTGGTGTGTGGGTACAACTTCTGCCTAGGGTGGAGAGACTACTTCCTCAGGTGAGATTAAACCTCTGAGAATCTGAGGGTTTAATGGGATCCTCCCACACATCCCCACCCCAAGTTACAGGGTCCCATTCTTACCAACTGATGGATACCCTTATTTTAACTGCTGATACCCTCTGAGGCTGGGACTTGAATTTTTGCTGTATTCAGCTAGTCTTATAATGGGGCCTTTTAAAAAATTTTTCGGCACTGTGAGCGCTGCGGTTGCTGAAGAGAAGATTCTTGTCCTGGGCACACTCCTCAGGGTTGGTGGGTCAGGGTAATCAAATACATTTATCTCCTTAAGTTTGTAAACTAGTCCAACAATTCATCACCCCAGGAAGAAGAGGAGGAGCAGGCACAGCCAAGGTTGGACTTGTTTCTTGACTTTTCCAGGCATTCAAGTGGCACATAGACATACAACACATAGGACATGAAAATTAAAAAGTAGTAAAAAGAAAACAAAGATGGGTATATTTCCAGCTGACACTCCAATGTGGACAAGGGAACTCACACCCTTAGACGAAGAGAGAGCTACAGGCAGTTCATGGCTGCCCAGGGAGGGAGAACCAGTCTTCTCCAGGGATGAGCTCCCAATCCCTACCACCAGCCCTAAACACATCTACAAGTAATACTACATGGACTCAGAGGTTGCCTGTGCATTCGTGTGTGCTCACGAGTATTTAAGAACAATAATTAGAGGTCACGAATTTGAGAGGGAATGGGGGGAGTTTTAGAGGGTGGGATAGAAATGACAAATGAAAAATTAGTGCATTCAGAGGCAACATCTGACAGGTGGCTGGGCTGGGGGAAGGCCTCCGGCTGTGACTCAGCCAGTCCACGGTGGTGTGCTCCTCCCCACTGCTGGGTTTCTACAGGGTTCTACATTTATTTTTTCCCAGTTGGACCATCAGGGAGGGACTGTGGGGACTGGCTGAGGAGCAGTTTACATATGTCCTTGTTACGTCTTTGTATGTGCCGGCCCCTGAATGGGGGGATGCCGGTGACAGCTGTGAAACTGGTGGTGTGGACCCTAACACAGATCCAATTACATTCAGATCCGGAGGCCACATACACTGGACTGCCCACAGGACCCCACTCACTCGGAACCTTTAGCTTCCCTTCCCATCATAGAACATGCTCCAAAAACATACCATTCAGGAGCTGAGGGTATCTATCAGCTACAGGCAGGAATAGCCCAAGAGTCCAGGTCACACTGTCCCTTATCCGGGAGGGTGGAGACCCTGGCAGGGAGGAGTCTAGCTGCAGGGAGGGAGTAAGTCAGACCATTCTCGTGTAGCTACCCTGTGGCTGTGGCCTCAGCATCCAGAGGACCTGGTCCCTGAAGCTTTGTCCTGGACATGGCTGTCGGTCTCTGTCACCTTCTCAGCCTTTGCACCCAGCACTGTGCTCCTTGCCTCCAGGTTATTGTTTGGCCCTGCTTGCTCCATACCTACAGGAAGAGCTTGGTTTGCTTTTGCATTTGAACAATGCAATAACTACCTGTTGCTCTAGCAAAAGACCCTGCAGTGTTTTTAGTGCATGCAAACTCTCAGTTAGAGGTCAAGGTTCTTATTTTGGGTACGATTTACTTGATGATCGGTCACTCTATGACTCAGCAGCCAGGACCACACTGCCTTTCAGCTACAGCCACAAAACTGCTGCGTGCCACAAAAATAAAAATAAATAAAATTCCCCCTTTTCTGCCTGCATACTCGTCAGAGTAACAATCAAGGCACCATCTAGACACTCATTTCAGTCCTTCTAGTAACCAATCCTCTAAACCAGTGTTTTGTTTTTTTTTAAAGATTTATTATGTATACAGTGTTTTGCCTGCATGTAACCCTGCAGGCCAGCAGAGGGCACCAGACCTCATTACAGATGGTTATGAGGCACCACCACGTGGTTGCTGGGAATTGAATTAAGGACCTCTGTAAGAACAGGCAGTGCTCTTAACCATCTCTTCAGTCCCAAACCAGCAGTGGTTCTTAACCTTCCTAATTCTGCAACCCTTTCAGTTCTGGATACCCTTGGTTGGTGTATCTGCATGTGGGTGGATCAGCTTGGAGATGGATAGAGGAGCCGTGTCCCAGTTCCTAAGACCATCGGAAATGTGTTTTCTGATGATCCTTCAACCCTGGGGTCGACCTGTATTCATTAGCAGGGAAAACCTTGGATCCCAAAGGTTCCCTTCTTCCCCCCACCCCCATCCCCATCAGTTGAGTGAGAACGTTCTCTACTGTACCCAGGGCTCATAAACTTCCATGGTTACGTTCTTTTGACTGTTTCCTCTCCAGAAAATCTTCAGCATCCTGTTGTCCCTGTCAAACTCTCAGGTCTAGGACTTCATCCTTACAAGCTACACTGTCCCAGTCTCAAACCTGCTGGCAAGTCAGCAGACTGAGGTCAGAGGCAGCGAGCTCAGCCTGAAGGAGGCACACAGGCAACTTGTGCCATTCTTCTATGCTTCCAATCCCACAAACACATGGGCCAGGGTGGTACCTGGACAGTGGGCTTCTGTTGCATTTGAAAAATCCTCAGCATGAGGATGTACTACACTTGTAAGGCTCTTCTCTATCCTTCAGGTCACTAGTTAGACAAACAGTGAGATGGTGCAAATTGTTCTTAGGCCACAGCCACAGGGTTTAGCTGTCAGTTTGCAGCCCTGGAGCAAGAATGGGCTGACTTGCTCTCCACCCTCCTGGAGTTTCTTCCAGCTATTATCTTTGTTTCCTGTTCACTGGTGTGTATTAGTCTTCTAACCTGTTAATGGGTCATCATTCAGGGTAGGCCCCTGTGCAAGAAGCACCTAGTGAAACAAGGAACCAGGAGATGCAGAAAGCCTAAGAACACTGCCAAATTAGTTTTCAAAGACTGGAGAATAATTCTTCCAGAAGTTTGGCCACCACTCAGTTTGTCAACTATTGATGAGGATGCCATTCTGTATATGTTTCTCTTATTGGTTGATGAATAAAATACTGATTGGCTGATTGGTTAGGCAGGAAATACAGGCAGGGCTAGAAGATGAGGAGAATTCTGGGAAATGTAGGCAGATGGAGTTACCATGTGGAGCCTGGGAAGGCAGGCTGTGCCAGGTGCTCTCCGGTAAGATAAGGTCATATAGAAATACATAGGTTAATAGAAATGGTTTAATAATTAAGACAGAGCTAGCCAATAAGAAGCCCTAGCCACCGGCCAACAGTTTTTAAAAAAATAACATCCATGTGTTTATTTGGGACCCAAAGGCAGTTGGGACAAAGAACCTCTCCGAACAAACTATCTCATCAATTAGTCAGAATTGAGTCAATACCACAACAGCCATCTCTCTTACTAATTGCTGCAAGGTTCAATGCCCAGACTGAAGAAGCAGAGAAAACAAACTGAAAAGCTTCCTGTTCTTAAAACAACACCTGTCACAAATGACAGTCTAGTTGCGAGCCACTTTTACCTTTCCGAAACCTCATCCATGGGCCCTGGGTAGGTTGTAGGAACCGACAAGGCAACAGGGGTTGGAGAAGACATAATGATTACGGCCCTGGTGGGCGCAGTGCTGAGGTGTAAAGAGGCTTTCCCTGTGCGATCATGTCAGCCCCACCACCACAGGGCCCAATTCCTACCATGGTTTAATGTTAGGTTCCAGGGTGTCAACTCTTTGGTGACAAACTGTAATAATTTTAAAATAACCGAGCTTTAGTATGTCTCAGGTTTTAATTCCTAAGAGGTCAGGCAACAGGTTATGTGGGACTGGAAAAATAATGAAGATGAGACTAGCTGTTGTGGCACATTAAAGATATGTTACATTTGTTTATGCTGTGTACCTTTTTTTTAAACGATGTAAAGATGTGTTGCATTCTTTTATGCATTTGCTTAACTCTGTGAATCTGTGTTACTTCGCCTGTCTAAAACACCTGATTGGCCTAATAAAGAACTGAATGGCCAATGGCAAGGCAGGAGAAAGGGTAGGTGGGGATGCCTGGCAGAGGGTAAATAGGGGAAATCTGCGGGTGAGAGATCTAGGAGTGAGAAGAGAAGGGGCCAGCCACCCAGTCAGACATGGAATAAGAGGGAAAGAAAAGATACAGAAATAGAGAAAGGTAAAAAATCCAGAGGCAAAAGGTAGATGGGACAATTTAAGAAAAGCTGGCAAGAAACAAGCCAAGATAAGACCAGGTATGTATAAGTAATAAATCCCCACATGACTTTTTTGGGAGCTGGGTGGTGGGACCCCCAAAGAATAAAACAAACAACTAGTGGCTGCAATAAGCAACCCTGAAGAAGGACTCGGCACGTGGACACTGACGTAGTTTCCGATGCTCACAATGGAAGGCATAGATAAAAGGCATGATGCTAAGAGACTCAGGGGCAGAGCCTGTGAAGCACCAGCTCGTGTCCTGGACCTGATGCACACACCCTGAGGGGGGACGCCAAGGGCTGTGCTCACCGGAAGCCAGAGAATGAGGTGGTGAGAAGCAAGACATTTTATTCACACGGCATACATTTCTTCCTCCCAATTTCACAAAACAGATATTGAAGTTCTGTAGTACTTTTCCTGTGTTTCTATGCGATTCCAAGGAAATAAAAACATTTTCCTCATAAAACTAAAGAAGTGAAAATGAACACTAAATTCATAATTTTAATACATTGTCATATAATGAAATCAAGTTTATCCCATTTTAATATAGTATCATATAGTGAAACCAAATTTATCTTTGGAGTATACAATGTTCAGCAAATGGGCTACTATAAAAATATAGGCACTAATCAATTCAATGGCAGAACCAAATTAATACCATCACACTGGAGGGTACTTAATATAAAGCAAAATTTGCTTCCTGGTTAGTTTAAAATGAAGTATATGACTTAATGAGACAAAATGGAAATAGTTTAAGTAATAAATGTTTAATCAAAGAATTTTACATATTAACAGCATTCATTTGGCCAAACATCTACAGGTCTGTAGAATCCTACTGTATATAAAGTGGGAATGTATCAAGTATAGACTATGAAAGTGCAAATAACAAGTCAAGGTTAGGTTAGCTTTTTTTACATTATAAAATTAACTTGTTTACAAAATAGGCTTTGCCAAACTTTATTACTGAATTGGAAAGTCATGACTGTGTTGTTTTTAAAATATGTACCAAGGAAATACAAACTGGAAAATGATAGGTTTTTCACACGCAGGAGCCCAGCACATCACAACAGGCACTGCACAAGGCAAGGAAACAGGTACCCAGCTCACATGGGTCTCCACAGGTACCCTTCCTCTCCACAGGCACCCTTCCTCCTCTCCACAGGCACCCCTTCCTCCTCTCCACAGGCACCCCTCCCTCCTCTCCACAGGCACCCTTCCTCCTCTCCACAGGTACCCCTCCCTCCTCTCCACAGGCACCCTTCCTCCTCTCCACAGGCACCCCTTCCTTCTCTTCACAGGAAATGCCTCCTCTCCACAGGCATCCATCTCTCCTCTCCACAAGCACTCCTCCTCCCCACAGGGCACGCCTACTTTCCACAGGACACGCCTACTCTCCATGGGATCCCTCCTCTCTCCACAGGGCACTCTTACTCTCCTCACTGTGGCTGTGCAAAACTCCTCTAGGGATGCAAGTGTTTTCTACTAGAAAAGTTACACCCTGGTCTACAAACTTTATGGTGTTCATATTTTTAACCCAAATTAAAAAAAAATCCTTGAATGGACTATTTCAGTTTAATATACAGTAATACACTGTAGACAAAGTATTTCCCCCACTAACTTTAAAGGGACTCATATCAATGTTGTGATACCCAGAGAAATAAAAACTATTAGGGACTCGATATACATGAACAATTACCAATTAAATACTCAAGTACAATGTCTTGGCCATATGAAGTCAAAGTACATGAGTATTTCAAAAGGAAGGTTTGAGAAAGATGGAATGAAAATAATAATTATGGATATCAATGTCAAAAACAATCTTTTGCCTGGCCTAGGACTTCAGTATAGAAATTTTGGTTTCTGATAATGGCAAAGCACTACATGGAGTGCTCCTTGGATCTATTTTGCTTATGTTATGTTAGCTTTAATAGTAAGTAAAAGAGCCATTCCAACAGTTTACTCTAGTTTTAATTACACACTGTACCACTGTATCTTAATTAGAACTAAGACCAGTATTTCTTCACAGTAGGACACTGATAACTAGGAGGTTGAGTTTTCAATGCTAAACAGTGATCACACAGCAGATGAGTATTGCACAAGAGAACAAACACAGCAGCATTTGCTATCTAGGCAAACAAACTGAACACTTAGTTGTCATAGTTACTGTAAAGGCAAGGCCATGGGTGGTTTCATGGAGGTCTTTGCAATTCATAGCATAGTTACTTCAGAAGAGACATTGAAATTTGAGTTACTGACTTACTTAACTGGCAACTATCCATTTAGGTTAGGCAAAGGCACGGTAACATGTGTAGGATGTTGTATTGAATCTTTTAATAACTGTGGGATTTACTGTAACTCATGGAAACTCCAGTTTTTCTATGTTATAAAACACCATTAAAAGTAATTGCACCCGTTAGTAATTAGAATGCACTGTAAAATTGTGAAAACAAAGAACTATGATTGCACTTCCAATAAAGTGTCTCTTAAATACAGCACCGCTGTTGCTAATCAACTGTATTTTAATATTAAAATAAACTGTTTTAACAGCAGCATTAGCTTTAGTTTACTTAAGCTACAGGCTACATTTATTTAAATGCAGTCTCCATGGCAACAAAAGCCCATTCAATTCTGGAACATCATTGCTACGAGTGGCACCTTTGGCTCCCGACAGCTGACACTGCCCTGGATCACACTAGGAGGCTGCACACCTCAATACCGCAGCGCACGGGGCAGAGTTTGGCACATTGGGCTGTGAATAGACGTGAGAGGCAATCTTTGATTCATGTGGGAAAAAAAACCAAAAACCCAATCACACTGTGGTAGACTAGAAGCCGCATGGACACCACAGCTCACACTGCTTGGACAAGGGGTGGAGGCTCCTGAGGAGTACACAGACACGAGGACACGCGCTACCAGACCTGCCCACCCCAGCTTCAGAAATGGAGAAAACTTCACTGTTTTAAAAAAAGAGGAAAGCCAGCTAAGGGTTACGGAGTAAGCTTCTGATATAAACGGTCAACTTAAACACTGCCAACTCCTGGCTAGACAGAGCACTGCATTCTCTCAGAATGTGGACAGCAACCCACTTATTCCACTGTTTTCCTCCTGCTCCTCTTTTGTCACTAAAAAGGGATAAACACGAAAGAAATTCCCTGTGAGGGTAAAATTGACACTGAAGCTATCATCTGAGGGAACTCCTTTGCATTCAATCCTAACATCAGTGGTTTAGAACCGAGTTCAAATTGAGTGGATCTAAGTCTCTATAAAGATATTCCACCTAACATAACCCCTGGACTGCGATTCACCTGGAGAGCAGTGTGTGCAGTTCACGCCAGATGTACCTCCTCCAGCCAGTCTCTTGAGGTTTGAGGGCTTTGACTGGCAGCATCTGACCCGCCCCCCATGCTGACTGCCTCATGACCACTGTCACCAGCTTGAGACAACTCTTCCCTGGCCAGAGTACTCTCTTCCAGAGGGCTTCCTTCCCTCTGGGTTCTTTCGCCGTCACCAGCATCTTTGGGCACCGGCTCTTCTGGTGGCACCGGTCCCACGTCCCCCGCACCTTCTGACCCAGCTCCAACACAGGGAAGCTGAGGCTCTGCACTCGTTTCCGCGGCTGCTGCTGGAATCAGGGCGATACTCTGAGGGTTCATGTCATGAAACCAAGCCATAATATTGCCAAGAAGATTGTCATTGGCACTGGGGTCCTGGCCAGCTGAGTCAAGGTCACTGGAAGAGGGACAGAAATCACTTCTTGTCTCGCTGAGAGGTCGTGAACTCAAAGTGTCAGTTGAAAATGGGTCACTGTCTGCTCCTAGTCTCATGAGGCTATCACCAAGTTCCAGCAGCTCAGAGCTGCTGAGCGCACCCCGAGGACTATCCGTGCTCCTGGGTACCGAGTCCAGCCTCGAAGGTAAAGAAGTGCCTATGGCTCCTAGGGATGCTTCGTTACTAAGGAAGTCTCTGGTTTCTTCATCCACCGACAGCCCAGACTCCTGTAGTGACAACTGTATGGCAAGAAGTATATTGGGGTCATCTTCATCCAAGGAGCTCAGGGCCTGAGGCAATGGAAAATAAAGCCACTATAAAATGTGACTGAAGGAAAAACTAAATCCTGTCTCACCGGTTTCCTTTATTACATACTTAATACTACTTCTAATTGTATAAGTACTTTACATATTTAAATCTTACCATTTTCTCCTTGTCTTTGCTAAAAGGGAAAATATATCTAACGTAAATCTGAAATACAGGAACTCTTTTTTTTTTTGCCCTATCATTAAAACAAAGCTACCATAGAAGGAAGAAAGAGAAAACCAGTAAAAGCCACCGAGCAGCGAAGGAGCGGAGCATGGCGCCACATGGCCAGCAAGGTTACCTGCAGAGAGTCCTGGTTTGCCGAGCGACTGGCAGGGCTGTAGTCCCGAAGGGAAGAGCTGTGCAGCACACTCATAGACGCAGAGCTTACCACGGATGCACCAGGCCTGCGGCTGCTGCCACCTTCTGGTATATCTGCTTGAAGGCAATGGGGACCGCAGGTCATTTAGTGACAAGGACACCTTGCTGTCCATACACCTAGAGCTGGGAGGCCTTTTTCAGTGCTAGTGAAAACTCGGGCTCACGCTCACATCCACTGAAATTCCTGCATTTTCAGAAGGTTTGTTTGGTTAAAAGCAGTAACAGGTATCTAGTACAATCATCTCAAATCTGTGAGCATTTTCTAGGTTTCTGCTTGTACTTTTTTTTTTGTTGTTGTTGTTAATCCTTCGACAATAGAGGCATTTCTACATCTATGGTGAACTCAAATTACAAACTTACAAACACTGACCACAGCCAGTTTTAAAAATAAACTCAAGAGACTAAGAGACTAAATGATACCCGCCACCTCAGGAGCTCACCGAAAGTGCTTTCGCTTGGTTCCTCAGGGTCTGTAGGGTTACTGAGCAGGCTGTGCACGTCTCCTCGACGGCGCTGCTGTCTGTGCCTCCTCCGATACTGAAATTCAGCATATTCCTGCATAAACCAAAGGTTATAAAATACAGGAGAGCATGCAAATTGTAAAAGTGCAAATAAAACAAAAAACCCCACAATCTTCTCCAGGAGAAAAAAAAAAGTGTGATTTTATATACACACTATAAAATCACTTGCTTTAGAAAAGGAAACTTCAAGTTTAGCCAAGCCGAGGAAATAAATAAAGCAGAAAGCAAAATTTCTAACAGTCACAGATGCTTGAGAATACTTGCAAGCTCCAGAGCTAATGTACATCAAGGGTCTGGCTAGCTACAGTTACAACTGGTGTCACAATCATCTTACTAGCGGTGTTAGGCTCTCTTGGGGTTTCGTTTTTAAGGGACTCTAATATATGCAAGAAGTATGGGTGGGAAGGAAGAGGAGAGGGTACAGCAGCAGAAACAACAGCCGAACACGCTGTTACGTTATGCCAGACACTGAGCTGTCTTTGATACTCCATATCAACTCACGAGTCACAATACTAGCTGAAAAGAAGCATGTTACATGATGGCTTTCAAATACATCACTGAGTTCCCTTTTCTCAATAGCCAATGTTCAGTTTTATTGCAACATAGGAGTATTTACTACTTAGCATTTGGAAGAAGATAGACTAAAACACACATCCAAACATGTTTTACACTTATGGTAATAGTTTACAGCAGGTTTGTTCTTCCAAAGCCTAAGAGTATCTGCTACAGATTTTAGAAACGGGAAATGAGAGTCAAAGAGAGGCCAGGATGTATGGCAGCCAACTTTTGAGAACCACTGTTGAATCTCCCAGGGCTAAACATGAAGATCCTTAGGTTTATGATTACCCCAGTTTAGAGGATTCAACGTGCTTGTGGTAAAAGTAGTATGAGTAGGAGAAACCAGATTACGTAAAGTCTATGTTTATCATCCATCCCTCCATCCCTCCATCCATCCATCCCTCCATCCATCCATCCATCCATCCATCCACCCACCCACCCACCCACCCATCCAGTCTGTGTGGCTGGAAACTGAATGCAGGCCACACCAAGCCAACCCTCTATCACTGAACTACAGCCCTAGCTCATTCTCAAATGTCTTTACCCCTCACACATATGTGTTTAGACAGAAGTCAACAAGTGAAGCAACCCGACGGATCACATAGATCCTTAATATTTCTTACTGAGCTGGGGCCTCGCTTCCTCTGCCTGCAGACCTATGCTCTCAGATTGGCCGACTGACTGCGGTGTCATCATGGCTCACAGGATTAGTGCAGACATCACATTTCTTAGACAAAGATGGCAGGGAAGTTTTACTACTTAAGGAGGATGTGCTTAACTTGGGGGGAGACCCAAAGAGTGCAAAGCTATTCTGAGTAACATAAACTTCTACTAATCACAGAATACACACATTTGCAATTTGAGAAAGAAAAAAATATAACTGCAAAAACAAACTCGTTCTATTTCTAACTATTCTCACTGAGAACCATGAGTGATATTTTGACAGTATGCAACAAGTTCAAAATATTAAAAAAAATATCTGGAAACTGCTGAGGAATCCTCAAGTTTCAAGTGAGCACATGAAAAGACAGGATGCTCCAAATGGTGAGCGTACCATGGTCAGGAGAAGACAAAAAACCCAAATCAAATCAAACCAAACTCACCAGATTCATAGGGAAGAGGCTGGGAGGGCTCTGTTTTGAGATTATGCTCTTTGTATCAGGCCCATTGCTTTTTCTAGCAACATGAAACACATGTTCATGCCTGCCACAGATTCAGCCAATCAATTTAAAGAGACCATGACAAAATTAACTTAAGCAAAAAAATGTAAACTCGAGCTTGAAATCTTTGGAGATTTCCTACACTCATTACTAATGCAAATATTTAATGCTGGCAGTTACTTGATCTAATTAAACATACAAAATTTCTAAGTTTCAACTTGTGTTAATTCTTCAGATAAGTATTTTAACATACTTGACACTTTAAAAAGCAAATTGTTTTTGTCAACTATTTATTTTGAGACAAGAACTTTACTAGGTAGCCATAGTTTGTCCTCAGCTTGCTATGTAGACCAGGCTAGCTTCAAATAGATGGTGATCCCCCAGCCTCTGCTTTCCTAGTACATGTTATTATGCTAGGCATAAGTTAACAAGCCTAAAGATCTCAGGACTCCTAAAGTCATTGCCAGAGTCAGATGATATATAAACAACTGTGACTTGAGAAACACTTTATTTTTGCTAAGTTGTGTTAAAAGATTTAATGAATAAAGTTTATTTTAAGGTGGAAAACTTCTACAGCCCCCAAACTGTAATGAGGGGACACCAAAATAGTGATCCCAAGATCAGGTAAATTAAAGAATTTAATTTTGTTTTTATAAAGAATTAATTTATAATAAATATGCTGTTATTTATTACATATTAATTAATTTTTACAACTTAAGTGTATTTAAAATTATCTTATGTGCTCAAAGCACAAACTAGTGCCACCATTTTCTTGCACGTATGTATCTAAATAAAAAAGCTTCCAGGAGATTGCAAGTGTCTTCAGCAGCTGAGACAGCCACAGGCATTTCTGGATAGTAACCACTTTCATGGTCTTTCAGTTTCAGAGAAGAAATGGGCAACAATGATCAGCGAAAGTTTCACCACCTGACTTCCTCTTTATAAGAATTAAATTCAAGGATTATCAAATGACATTATTTTATAAAGCACAAAGGAAACAGAAATTGAAAGACTAGAAGAAAATTACAACTACACCTTTCTTTCTTATTTTTTGAAACAGGGTTTCTCTGTATAGTCCTAGCTGTCCTGGAAAACGCTCTGTAGACCGGGGTCACCTTGAACTTACAGCCACCCAAAACCACATTTCTAATAAACAGAATTTATATCTTTATTAACAAATTAGAAGATGTTTCAAATATTTATACTGTAAATTTGACTAAATTCTACTTAGTAATTAATAGCAGTGAAAGAGCTCCAATAAAAGAGCTGAGCCGGGCGATGGTCTTGCATGCCTTTAATTCCAGCACTCGGGAGGCAGGAGGATCTCTCTGAGTTTGAGACCAACCTGGTCTACAGAGTGAGTTCCAGGACAGCCTCCAAAACAATACAGAGAAACCCTGTCTCGAAAAACCAAAACCAAACCAAACAAACAAACAAAGAAAGAAAAACCCCCGAAAAAAGAGCTGAATGCAGGCCCTGCCAAGGCACTTCTGCTACAAAAGGAAGAGAAAGCATTACTGATCTCAGAGGATTTAGAGTAGGTGAGGGTGCCATGCAAGCAGGGTTGCGTGAAGAAACACCAGGACCATTACCCCAAACCCAGAAAAACAGTTACCTCAGGTGATGCAAATCCTAAATACTCCCAATCCCATGTTCCACCGGCAAAGCTACAAAGAAATTAGAAATGCTGTTGGATTCATTATCAGTACTGCATGTATACAACCAGACCCTGACCCTTTGAACATTACCTTTAAACTGCCTATCTGCTTATAACTTGCCAAACCACTGCAGATGCAACTATTACAATATAATTACTTCCATTATTTTCTCAAATCCTAAGTTGCTTTACACTTGTGCAGAATGATGGAGAAAATAAAAATGACCAAGTTACATAAAAGTACTCTGATTACTTTCATTTTCATTTAAGTATAAAAGATATTTACCCATGAATATTTATGTAAAAACGAGAACAAATGACTTTCTAGGGCTATAATTATAAGAAAAATGCTTCAATTTATTGTGGCAGAGGCAGTAGAAGATATGAAATAAAATAAAAAACCAAACCAACTTCTCTTTACGGGTTAAGTAGTCTTACCACTTAAATAGTCTTACAAATAGCAAATTTTTAATTTCCTTATAATTTTATAACACTGACATATAAATTTGAACACAGCAAGCTGGCAAAGATTCCAAATTCTGTACTTTAAGATGTTTATCATTCCCAAGTTACTACATATATTAAATTTGAAATGACATGTTAGAATACTCTGGATATTAATTCTGATATGTGAAATTAACTGAGTCTAATTTAGTCTGGAGAGTTTGCACAGTTGGCAAACAAGCAAAATCATTCTGAAAAAAAAATTGTATTAAGAAGACAATATCATCAGAAAGAACTTAACATATTCTTATCAGCTATCCATATTGTAGGTATAAGTAACTCCCAAAAATATGAATGCCATCTGGATTTTTAAAAAGTCCTGGCACTGTGGGTTCAAGCCAGAGAGATTTGTATAGTGCACAAATTTTACCTGCGCCTGGGAGCATCTGGTGAGTCTGCAGGAGCAACTCCCCGCGCTACGGACGCCAGGAATTCCTGCCTTTTCTGCTGCACAAGGCACGCCGCTCTGATGATCTTGTGGCGGGGGGTACGGAGATAAGGCCTATTGACTTTCTGGGCAAGGTCTTCAGTGACCATTTCTAGGTCTGTCTACAGAGAGAAGGAGAAACAAGAGATACAAGCTGAATGGCTTAGTAAACAGACTCAGAGCATATCTGGTGTCTCGGCCAAGTCATATTCTTTTGAAGTCAGAAATTACATTTTGGGATAATTTCCCATTTAACACACTTCTTACTTTGTATGTTTTTCAGGTTATGAAAGGATGACATTATAAGTCATTATAAATGCAAGTAGGTAGCATCCATTTGCTAAGCACTTATAACGAGGTGGTAGGAACAAAGCACCAAGTCCTGGAGGAGGTCCCCACTTAGAAACAATCTGTTATTGTACAGTACACTCGGCACGGGATTCGCTAGTGCACAGTTGCTGCAATGCGTGAGTGCTGAGGGAATCCCAGCTAAGGCAATACCACCGTGGCCTTGAAAGATCGTACATATAAACCAGTAGAGGCAGTTTAAAACTTATAGAATGAAAATCACCAGAAACCTGTGGTAGCTTCCAACTAGGAGGATGATGCAAAGAATTTGGTGAGGTACAGTGACTGGCTTAGGAGTTTTTGTTTTAAATACGTAACTCTGTTGAGTTGTACTTCTGAAATAAAATGGCAAAGATCCATTCAAGTATGCAATGTAGTTTATTTCATCTCTACAGATGAAATACAAAAATTATATATAAGAAATAAGCCACATTCTACCTTGGCCAGTTTGAAATAAACTCATCCTGTAGAAATGTTACACAGCTCAGAACTCATTCAAACTCACACTTACAAATTTAAATGCAAAGAAAACTTAGTTCATCATGGTAATTTTCCCTTTATTTAAAGACTGTTTTACTACTCACACTTAAAGTTAACATAATTTAAACTGGCATCTTACTTGCATTAGTTCAAAAATTTCTTTCTTTGTGCTTTTAGGTTCTAAGAAAAATCCATATGGATAAGAACACTTGAGGATGCGTCGAGTTTTTAGGAGAGCGTGCACTGCATCTTCGATGAAAGTGGTATCTGGACAGCCTCCTTCAGCTGCAAAGTAATTGAACACAGCAAAGGTTTCTGCAAATACATACTTGGACTAAACTGAAAATCTAGTTAAACACTCATGGGAGGAAGGCACAGGCCCCGCAGCCCAGGAGCCATGAATATGCATATTTTTCCTGGATCTGTTCTTCCAATGTGACCAGGAGACAGAACAGCTTTAGGTACACCCAAAGGTGGTGTTTTATAAAAACGGACAAATCATCTCTGACAGGAATTTTGCTACTGAGGAATTTGTATAAATTCCTTTGTTAAATTGCCTGCTTAAAAAAACTAATTATAATTATTCCTCTGCAAAAGCAGTATCATAATGAAAAAGATAAATGAGGAACTGGCTAACTAAAGCTAAAAAACCCCCAGGGAGTAAAAAAGAAGCCGGAGTAAGGAGGAGGAGTGAAGAAATTGTCTTCATAAAGTAAGACGGAGAAATTATCATAACATCCAATTAAACTGCAGAATCCAATTTGAAGTACTGCTGGAAATCAAACTCAGCATACCTTTAAGAAGATACTAGATATGCATGCACAAACTGACATGGAGCACTCTAATGTATCTGCATACATGTTGTGGGATATTTGTTTAACTAGGCAAAGGTGTGTTACATCTGTTTATGCTGTATTTGTGTAAAGATGTGTTGCTCTGCCAGCAAAGGCACCTGACTGGTCTAATAAAAAGCTGAATGGCCAATAGCTAGGCAGGAGAGGGATAGGCGGGGCTGGTGGACTGAGAGAATGAGGAGGAGGAATCCAGGCTCAAGGGGAAAAAAGGAGAGAAGAAGAGAACAAGGAAGAAAAAAGGGAGACATTTGGGGAGTCAGGCAGCATCCAGCCAGCCAGACACAGAGTCAGGCATACAGAAAGAAAAAAGGCAAAAAGCCCCAAGGCAAAAACACAGATGAAGAAAGACAGGTTACTTTAAGTTATAAGCGCTGGTGGGACAAGCATGAGATACGGCCAAGCCTTCCTAATTGTAAGTCTCCACGTCATGACTTGGGAGTGGTGGCCTAAGACAAAGCTGTTTGCTACACGTACACCGTGTCTCTGGGTAGGATCTGTTCTAGGATACAAAAAGCAAAGGGAACTGATGGCTAAGAAGCAGACTTTCACTTTTCAACTGCTATGGCTTTCAGTTTTCAGCAGCTTTACTATGATGCCTGGAATCTCTAATAGGAAAAAATGTAGTAATTTACACTTACTGAATGTTTATTGTATGTCAGGTACAGTTCTAAACATGGGGAAATACACATCTCTGAGACTTCCTTCCAGCCTCACATGGACATTTCTAGAGTTTGTATTAGTTACAGTAGAGTCATATACCCCTAAAGTTTACAGACTAATAATTAACAGGGACACCAGGCCAGTAGTGGCACCGGCCTCCACCCTAATTCATTTAACTATTTTCACAGAAGAGTATGGAAGCAAATTACTTTATGAACTGAGACAAATGTAAGAGATCACAGTTTTATGTTTGATATGTACTTTTAATATATAAACTATGAGTTCTTCAAAAACAAGCATACTAGAACTTAAGCTCTGTGTAGTCAGTATGGATAGAGTGTCTTAAGGTGACCCACACTCCATCTATATTTAGAATTATTTTCTCTCTAACTTTCAGTTTGGAACTCACAAGTTAGGCCCTCTCAAGGCTTTGCTCCTCCTGGAAACCCTTCAGGACCCATTCAGTTTTGCCAACACTAGAGCACCACTCGTGATACAGAGGAAGCAAAACTAAGTGTGGTTTTGTCTGGTAACAGCAAAGGCTGCATAAGGAGGAGCCTGGCAGACACGAATCATACACTAGCATGCACTCAGGGCTTAAGAGAATTCAGGCAGTGCCGGAGGCAGGTCATGGATCTACTGTCCTCCTTCAGGGGCTTGCCCATCTACTACTACCACGGAATTGACTTAGCAAGCAAACACGCACGCACGCACACAAAATATACATGCACATGGCACTTACTTTCTTTGAGAGCTCTACTCAACTGTTCCATCTTTTCTTTGGCTGTTTTAAGAAGGCGTTGTTCTAACTAAAGGAACAGAAATAAATAATTTAAATAATCTTGTTTATTTGTTTGTCTGTATGGCGGGGTTTCACTGCGTAGCGCTGACTGTCCTGAAACTTGCTCTGCTCTGTAGACCAGGCTGGCCTTGCACTCACAGAGATCCATCTGCCTCTGCTTCCCAAGTGCTGGGATTAAAGGCGTGAGTGTTTTAGCTCATTTGTAATGATTTGGTACATACCTGGTAACTATGTTCATGGTTTTTGTATCTTGTGTAATAATGCATAAATCTGTCAAGTTCCTGAAACCGTTTATGTTTCTTCTCAGCCTAGGGAAAAAAAAGGACACAAATGACTTTTCTTAAAACCATTACTAAAATTTGTTTTAGAGGGATTAATGTCTTATTAGTAATGGGTAGTATGCATGCAGATGTGTTTACTATTTTGTTGCTAGAATATAAAGACTTATACATTTTAAAAGTGCCTGTTTGTATTCTCGGTGATAAAACAATGAGCGCCTAACTCCACATCTTCATTTGATTATATGGTTCACTGCTATACATACATTTGTTTCCCTTCAAAGTTCACATTGAAGCCCTAACTCAAAATGCACTTGTATGTGGAGACAGGACCTATGAAGAGGTGATGGACTAAGTGAGGCCATTATTATAGCTCTACCTTAATGCAAATGTTGCCTAGATAAGCTAAGGAAGGGACACAATAGATCTCTTGCTCTATTTCCCAGATCAGAAAGTGGGGGCCCATTGGCAGAACAGGGTGAGCATCCTCACCAAGAACCACTCAGGTGGGACTTTGTTCTCAGACTTCATAGTCACTACAATGGAGAAAGACAAGTTTCTGTTGTTTAAGCTGTCTACACTAGGAGGCTGGAGAGATGGCTCAGAAATTTAGAACACTGGCTACTCTTCCCAAGGACCCCGGTTCCTAGTACCCCGTGGTGGCTCACAAATATTTGTAGCTCCAGCTCCAGGGGATCCAATACCCTCACTGTAGACACAATGTATGTACATGGTGCATAGACATATATGCAGGCAAAATGCCCATGTACATAAAATGAACAATGGGGGGGGCCACGTAGGCTATAGAAGACAAGCATAATAAGGCAACTGTGGGGCCTGGAGAGATGGCTCAGTGGTTAAGAGTACTGCCTCCTTTTCCAGAGGATCCAGGTTCAATTTCCAGCACCCAAGTAGTAGTTTCCAACTGCCTTTACCTCTAGTCCTAGGTGATCTGAGCACCAGGCAGGCGAGCACATGTACAGACATATATCCAGGCAAAACACTCAGTCACATAAAACAAATTAATTTTAAAGAAACAGAACCAGCCCCTCTTTGGGCCTGACTGGAAAAAAGACAAAAAAGAAATGTTGCATTTCTTTCTGATATTATGTTAAAATTGATTTAAATCTTTAAAAAGGCAGTCTGGAATTGGATTTTTTTTAAATACCTTCATCAAAATCACAAAGGAAAAAAATTTAAAGGAAAAAGTTCCAAGTTGACAGCTTTTTTGTTCAAATGGGACTCTAAAGAGTATTCACTGGAATGTCTCACTCATCATGAGGAAGAAGGAAAAAAGACAAGCCAATCCCTCCAACAGTAGCTGAGACTGACAGGCCGTGCTCAGTGGGCATTACCTCCACAGTCATTTCCTTGGACTGCTCCTCTACATGCTGAATGACTTCATAGCGGGTACACCTGTAATAACCGCCAGTGGAAGAACTATGCTTCTTCCATTCTTCTAGGCAGATCCAGCAAAAGTCATACTTGCACTGTAAAAGAAAACATACATGCAGGTATCCCCATATATTAATTAAAAATTCACTCATCAAGTAGACCACAGTTAGGAGATAATGACAAAAGTATAATATGAAAATTCATCTTTATATACTTATTATGGGTTCTGTGTCAAAAAGATCTTCTGGTTCCAAGTCTAGAGTCTTCTGATACTTTTATCAGGGCTTCCAGCAGTGGCTCGCTTACTGTTTAAACATTTAAATCTTGGGTTATTTTCTCCAGTAAGAACTCAACTTTAGAGCTGTCCAGTTATCGCAGTACCATGTTCTAAATACTTCATGTTTTCCCACTGGTTATACATTGCCATTACCACACATTAAATTCCTATGTATGCATTTATTTCCTAGGCTTGCTTTCTATTCTGTCTCGTACCCTATGTGTTTACATGCCAGTACCATAGTGTTTCAACTGTTGAGGCTTCACCGCATATAATTTTACAAGGCTACTTCTTCACTACTGTTGTCTTTTAAAGTTTTCCCAATTAAGCGTGCTCAGATCTGCCATATGACTATCTGTGTTCCGTTTACACAGATGCAGAAAACAAGCTGCTGGCTTTTTACTTGCTGTTGGATTGGGGTGGGGGGGTGGAGATGGGGAGAGGAGGAATCAGGTGAGAGGGGAGGGATGGAGAGATGGATGGAGAGAGACTACAGGAACTGGGGCCGTTGGGGGGCAATATGGAAACCGACTGCAGTGGAAACTCCCTGGAGTCTACCATGGTGACGCTAGCAATGACTTCTAGTTACCAGCAAGGCTTCCAGTAGTGGGACTGGAACACCAACCCAGCCACAGTACCTTCAACCCACAATCTGTTCTGGGACAATGGTGGTGCAGAGCTTGTGGGAGTGAACCCATGCCTGACACTGTCTGAGTGGCCCAAGGTAGAATCAAATGGGACTGGCAAACTAAAAAACTTAAATGTTAGTTGGGGTCATCCTTGTAGCTCTCTGGAATTTTCCCTAGTGCCAGATTTCTCTTTAAACCTATAATTTACAGTATCTCGTATTTTAACTCGCCTCTATTCTTCCCCTGACTCAATCTTCCTGCTCCATCATGTCCTCTTCTCCCCTTCTCTTTCTCCTAGCTCCCTCTCCCCTTCCCCCACCCCTGCTCCCAATGTGCTCAGGAGATTTTGTCCCTTTCCCCTTCTCTGGAGGACCATATATATCTCTCTTAGGGTCCTCCTTGTTTCTTATTAACAATCTAAGCAATAGTAGAGAATCTACCTTAAATGCCCTTCCCGGATATGAGATTGATGGCTACCTAATATGCCACCCTAGAGCCTTCATCCAGTGGCTGAAGGAAGCAGAGGCAGACACCCACAGATAAACACTGAACTGAACTCCTGGAATCCAGTTGCAGAGAGGGAGGAGTGATGAGCAAAGGGGTCAAGACCATGCTAGAGAAACCCACAGAAACAGCTGACCTGAACAAGGGGGAGCTCATAGACCCCAGACTGATAGCTGGGAAACCTGCATAGGACTGATCCAGACCCCCTGAACATGGATGTCAGGGAGGAGGCCTCAGCATTTATGTAACCCTGGCATACGAATGGACTTTGGGAGCCCACTCCACATAGAGGGATACTCTCTCAGCCTAGGCCCTCCCCCAAATGATATGACAGACTTTGAAGATTCCCCATGGAAGGCCTCACCCTCCCTGGGGAGCAGAAAGGAGATGGGGTAGGGGGCTAAGTGGGGGGGTAAGGGAGGAGAGGAGGAAGAGGGAACTGGGACTGACATGTAAAACAAGCTTGTTTCTAATTTAAATAAAAATATATTTAAAAAATTAAGAATAAAATAAACGATTGCTATGCTCATAGACTGGTACCTAGTCCAATCATCATCAGAGAGGCTTCGTCAGGCAGCTGATGAGAGCAATGCATTGTCCCACAGCCAAACATTATTAGATGGAGAGAGAGCCCAAACTAGAGATCTTCATCGGGTCCCTCCCTCAGAGCTTGGGGAACCCTGCAGAAGAGTGGGAGGAAGGATTGTAGGAGCCAGAGGGATGAGGGATGCCATGAAAACATAGCCCACAGGATCAACTAAGCAGGGCTTGCACAGGATCACAGAGACTGAGGCAAAACTATGGAGCCTGCATGGGTCTGCACCAGACCCACTGCATACATGCTGTGGTTGTTTAGCTTGGGCTGTTTGTGGGACTCCTAACAGTGGGAGTGGGGGTGTCTATGACTCTTTTTCCTGCTATTGAGACCCTTTTCCTCCTAATGGGTTGTTTCGTCCAGCCTTGATATGAGGGTTTGTGCCTAGTCTTATTGCAGCTTGTTAGGCCATGTCTGGGAAGCCTGCTCTTTTCTAGCAAAGCAGTGGATCTGGGGGAGACGGGATGTGAGGGGCCTAGGAGGAGTGGAAGGAGGGCAGGGTGCACTTGGGATGTACTGTATGAGAGGAGAGTAAATTTTAAAAAATATTTCTTTTATTTATTTAAATGTCTGTATGCATCTGTGCTACTGTATGTACAAGTATGTGTGCTTGGGTGCACATGCCTGTACAGGTGCTATGTTCTGGGCAAGTGAAGAAGCAAGAAGATGTTGGATACCTTGGAGCTGGGGTTACAGGCATTTGCAGGATGCCTGGCTTGTTACATGGAGCTGGGATCTGAAGCCCAGTCCTCATTATTGCACAGCACTCTTAACTTCTGACCCGTCTTTCTATCTTCCTAATATTGAATCTTAGACATTGAATCTTGCGCTGGATAGCGGCAAGTGTCTAACAGCAGCTGGCTAGCAGGACCCCTCGGTCAGTAGACAGAGTCAGGGTGCTCCTGAAGGCTGAGGATGGAGAGCCAGTAATCCTCAGCTGAAAGCCTCTAGCTCTTTCCTCTTCCATCAGGGCCCAAAGGTCCCAGGCTTGTGGGGACACAGAAGTTCAAGTAGGGACAATGGGAGGAGCCTGGAGTCGAAGAAGGATGCTCAGAGGATCTAGAGAAGACCCCTCAGCTACCAGGGCCTCCTGAATTCCACTGCCAAATCACGGAGGAGCTAGAGGAGAAGAGGGATGGAGTGGCGTGGGTGAGGTTGTGATACAGTATTCTAACTAAAAATGCAAAAACAAATTAAATCTTCTATAGGGGAAATTAAAATAGTTTTTTAAAAAATAAATTAGTTTATTTTTAGATGAGTAAACATGCCATTTAAAAAAATGTTTAACACACTGGACTTCAGACAGAGCTAACTGTCTGGTAAATCATAATCCACCCTGAAGCATCAAAAACCTAATCAGAGGATGAAGTTGTTTGAGCTACAGCAAGGAGTCCACATTTCATGACACATTTTATCTGCATATTTGAAAAATACTCTAGGAGGATTCAATTGTGGGCACTGAGGTTATCATCTAGGTGAGGTTTTCAATGTCAAAATAAGAATAAACTTTTCAGCTTATTTCTTTCCTTTTGGAGACAAGGTCTCATTATGTAACTCTAAGTGGTCTAGGGCTTGCTGTGTGGACCAGGCTGGTCTCAAAGATCTGCCTGCCTTTGCCTACAGAGTGCTGGGGTTACAGCCATGTGCTACCACAGACAACGCACTTTATATTTTTACTTTGAACAATTCAAAAGTTATACTAAATAAGGTTCTTACATTTGTAGGTCTTGTAAATAAATGTTTTAAACCCTGGAGAATCTTAGCAACATCTGTTTATGTTAGCACCTTTGTATTCTCAGTCTGATTAGTTAATGAAAGTGTTCATTCAGCTATGCATATTGATTAACTGCTCACTGCTGTGCTATGAAGGACAGAAAGGTAATACTGGAGTCCACCCCAACAGCCAACTGCTGGCTTTTTGTGGTCAATATATACTTCTGTGCACATTTAGGAAGTCTGTATCTAAGAACAAAACCAAATATGGAGTTGGGGGTGAGACCGTAATTAGAGAAAATAATTTTGTCCAGTTCGTAGCTGAACTAGTAAGTACCTTTGAGTAATTGTTCAGAAAACAATAGTCCCCCTCCCACCTTCTGTCCCTTAGGGAATTAGTGCTGCCTCAAAAAGTACATTTCCTTACATTAATTTTACTGTCATGCAAATTTGTAAGATGATTTTGTAATTTCCATTTGTTTTTCAAGTTGTATACAATAATAATGGCTTTCGGGTAAAAAAAATCAAATAATTCTTAGAGCAATGTTAACATATTTTACTAGTCCTAACTTTTAATTTCGTTCACATTATAAATGAGAAAAAATTACATTGTCTTAATATCTTAAAATACCACTTAAAACATAGCTGGTCCTCCTAATAAAAGGAAAGAGAGCGTTATTACAAGTTTAAAACAAAACACTAAAACAGAGGGTTGAGTCAATAAAATATTAACCTAATTCCAAGATTGAGAAAACAAACACACGTAGGTAGCTTCTTTTTCCACAATGAAATCAGGAGAGCACAGACATCCTTTCAATCCCCTAAAGGTTTTGGCCAAGTGGACCTTTTTCAATGGAGTAACGAACTGAATTATTTATTTAGCAGAATACCATCTTGCTTTGTAGGACAAACTATAAGACTTTAACCACAAAGCATGGAAGCACACGTTAGCCTCTTACCTTGGCACACTGCATGTGATTGCAGCCTTCGTTCTTCTGTATTGGAGACTTACAGTTCGCACAAGGCTTGGAGTTAGTCAACAACCACAGACAATTGGCAGCATCCTCATAGGCTTCACTGACTCCAGCAACTTTGAGATATTGAGCACAAACATGGACCATGGTTAAGCACACGCCTCCAGGTAGCAGGGACCTGGGCTTTGCTTTGCAAGCTGCCATCCATTGCAGTCATGCATTTCTTTCTCCTACCAGTGTCTACAGAAAAGCTTTTAAAAACTGCTTCAGTTTCAATAGTGTCAGGACTCCTTTCCAAAATTCTTCTTAGAAATTCTACTTGATCGTCTACCCAGACATTCCATGCCTGGAGCATGAACTGGCCTTTTGGAGTCCATTCTCTGTTGTGGGACACCTTGCTCAGCCTTGATACCGGGGAAGGGCTTGGTCCTGCCTCAACTTGGTGTGCCACTTTGCTGACTCCCCAAGGAAGGTCTTACCCCTCTGAGGGGTGGGTGGGGGTGGAAGCAGGGAAGGTGTGGGCGGGGTGGGAGAAGGGGAGGGATGGGGAACTGGGCTTGGTAGGTACAATGAAAAATGTTTTTAGGGAACCTGCATAAGACTTGCATAGACTCCCTTAACACAGGTGACAATGGTGTGGCTGGGACGATCTATGAGGCCAGTGGGTCTAAGATCTAACTTTAATGCACAAACTGACTTATGGAGCCCATTCTATATGGAGAGATACCTTGCCCAGCCTAGACACAGAGGCATGTGGGGTGGAGAGGTACCTTGGTCCTGCCTCAATGAGATGATGGGACACTTAGTAGACTTCCTAAGGGGGGGGGGTCTTACCCTCTCTGAGGAGCAGATGGGAGATGGGGTGGGAAGGAGGGGGAGTTGGAAATGGGGGGGGAGCGAGAGGAGAGGAGGGAGAGGGATCTGGGATTGGAACATAAAAAAATTAATAAAATAGGCAAAAAGTGTTTTTTAAATAAAAAAGAAAAAAATCTACTTGAAAGGAGATTTCTCTGTAAATCTATACAAATAAAAGGGAGAAGAACCAAAGTTAAAAAAAAGGAGTATGTGCTTTGTTTATATTAACTATTACATTCAAGAAAATTATAGAAACAGTAATCATGTTAGATCAAAGGTTTTCAACCTGGTTGAGGGTCGGAGGACCCTGTGAAAACACTAAGCCTCTGCTCCTCTGTCTGTCTCCAGGTGGGTCTACCCACACACAGGTACCTACAACTGTATTAAAGGGTCACAGAATTCCAAAGGTTGAGAACCACTGTGTTAAACTATAATTTATTTAGACTTTAATTCTTTTAGACTTTTCTTCTACACGTATGACTTTTTTCTGCATAGTTGGTGCCTGCAGATGTCAGAAGAGAGTGTTGGGTCCTTTGGAACTGGAATTGTAGATGGTTGTGAGCTATCTTGTGGGTTTGGGAACCAAATCCAGATCCTTTGCAAGAGCAACAAGTGTCCTAACCACCGAGCAATCTTTCCAGCTCCTGCTAGTCGCAAACAAACGTTTCACAGTGGAAAGCATTAAACACTAACATCTGCTTTGTGAGACAGAGCTTGCGATGCATAGTCCAAACCCAGAATCTGGCCCTTGGCCTCCAGAGTGCTGCAATTACACAAGAACACCATTTTTCTTTTCTTTTTTTCTTCCTTCCTTTTTTAAAAAAGCCTTTTTGATTACTTCAGATAAACAGATCTAATGGGATATGCCTAAAACTAAACACCGACTCTCCAGACTGGCTTCTTATTTACCCATGCTCGTAAGTCATGAGAGAGCTTGGACTCAGTCTGCTAGGTGGACGTCTTGGGCGCCCTCTGGCGAGCTCCCTGGCAGCCAGCGCATCCCTGACTCCTCTCCTTACTCTTCCATTTCCCCTCCATCCCCACTTTCTGTTGTGTTAGCCAGGGTCCTCTGCATCTCTTGCCTGGACAACAGAAACACCGGAAACCAGCCCTTCTTTCCAGTTTCTTCTCCCTCCCACTTGCAACAATACTGCCTACACAGTCATCTTTTAAAAATAAAATTCTGCTTAAAATCTTTCATTTGCTTCCCCCTTGGCAAAGGCGACAAGATAAAAATCAAGTCACTTTGGTAAGCAGTGTGAAGTCCTTCCTGAGCTGACCTACTCACTGGGCAAGCTTCTCCCAGTGCCTCGGGATGTGTGGGCCAGTGGGGAAGTGCTTGCCCCATCCCAACTTCACTGTCTTCTTAAATTTAATTCACCCAGGTATCATTTGAAATCCGTAATATTAAGGAACACCACAGTTTTAAAGATTCTAAACATTTCATCTTAACTGGCCCCTGGCAATTTAAAAAGTAAAACTGAAATTTTGTTTTTCCTGTAAGAATGACAGGGATCTCTGCAGGTTTCTTTCCCTTTCTACCTCTAAGTGCACTGGGAAGCCTTATTTTTTCTGTAGTAAAAATGATGTCAGGAAAGTCACATACAAATTACTGTAAGTGGCCATTCAAGTCAAGGCTTTGCTTCCATGTACTCTCTGAGGTATAGTAAGGTTTTAGCTGTACTGTCCAAAGCAGGGGAGAAACCAGACTGTGTTTTAAAAGCAACACTTCCCCAATCCTCACGTACAAAGGAAGGGGACAGAGACTGGGGCTGACTAACTCTGTATGTGGACCAGGGCTGGGTATGTGGACCAGGCTGGGTATGCGGACCAGGGCTGGGTGTGTGGACCAGGGCTGGGTACTAGGCGTAGCCCTGCATGGAACCAGGCAGCAGAGAAGGGTAGTGTTGCTGCACTGCTCCCGCACGCTACCTATATACGTTTGTATCTACACCACCACACACTTGCTAGTAGTTCCACACAGTAAGGAGAAGCAGCAGCAGCAGGGAGTGACTGGGCCATATCAGTTTTTACTTGAGAGAATGGTTGGTGGGGAGAACTCACACTGTTTAGCAAGGACAGGAACCTGAGAAGGACTCAGTATGGCTACTGTGGTCAAGCTGTGGAGGCAAAGCTGTAAAATCTAAACATATCTCAAACTGCTAGTTCTTGTTCAAAGAAGGGGCCTTTCTTCTCTTTTCAACATCAACATTATTTTTTGTTTAGAGGCTCTAGCATATTCTTATGGTCTGTATTGTTCATTGTTGTGATAAAGAAAGCACAAAGCTGCTGTGTGATGCACATACAACACAACACTTTTCTTCCGATCCTGGAGAGAGGGCTCCTCCTAACTGCATTCTAGGGGTTATCTGATGGCAATTAGGAACTGAGCCACTACTTTTATACTAACACGTCTGGGGAAATGCCTTCTCTCAGCTCTGAGTCTGCTCTCTGCACATCCACGTCTTTGAACCCACCCTTCTGAGCTCTTGTTTTCTTAATCATTTGATGTGCTAGGGTTTCAGGGTAAGAAATATTAGCTTCATTTAATAGTGTCTAGAGTATAAGAGACTCTAAGCCTGTTTAGTAGGACCAAAATATATATAGCTGGTGCACCCATGCATGTACATGTACATGTACACACACACACACATACACACACACGAAAGCTGCTTTTAAAGATTTGAAAGATTTGAGAAGAGCCGCCCACACAGGAAAGAGATCAGCTCCTCCAAGACCCCAACCCAGCGAGCCCAGCTTCAGGTGAGATTGGGTCCCCGGCTGGGACCACCCGCCCATCACCCATCCCCCTCCATCTTCGGGGCCGCTCCCGGCTTCCAGAAGAGCCGCCCACACAGGAAAGAGATCAGCTCCTCCAAGACCCCAACCCAGCAAGCCCAGCTTCAGGTGAGATTGGGTCCCCGGCTGGGACCACCCGCCCATCACCCATCCCCCTCCATCTTCGGGGCCGCTCCCGGCTTCCAGAAGAGCCGCCCACACAGGAAAGAGATCAGCTCCCCAAGACCCCAACCCAGCGAGTCCAGCTTCAGGTGAGATTGGGTCTCTGGCTGGGACCACCCGCCCATCACCCATCCCCCTCCATCTTCGGGGCCGCTCCTGGCTTCCAGAAGAGCCGCCCACACAGGAAATAGATCAGCTCCTCCAAGACCCCAACCCAGCGAGCCCAGCTTCAGGTGAGATTGGGTCCCCGGCTGGGACCACCCGCCCATCACCCATCCCCCTCCATCTTTGGGGCCGCTCCCGGCTTCCAGAAGAGCCGCCCACACAGGAAAGAGATCAGCTCCCCAAGACCCCAACCCAGCGAGTCCAGCTTCAGGTGAGATTGGGTCTCTGGCTGGGACCACCCGCCCATCACCCATCCCCCTCCATCTTCGGGGCCGCTCCCGGCTTCCAGAAGAGCCGCCCACACAGGAAAGAGATCAGCTCCTCCAAGACCCCAACCCAGCGAGCCCAGCTTCAGGTGAGATTGGGTCTCTGGCTGGGACCACCCGCCCATCACCCATCCCCTCCATCTTCGGGGCCGCTCCCGGCTTCCAGAAGAGCCGCCCACACAGGAAAGAGATCAGCTCCTCCAAGACCCCAACCCAGCGAGCCCAGCTTCAGAAGAGCCACCCACACAGGAAAGAGATCAGCCCCTCCAAGACCCCAACCCCAGCGAGGCCAGCTTCAGCTTCAGCTGCAGTAAAGAAGGAGACCAGTGGAGACAGAAAGCCCCCACCAGCACCCACTGGAAGAAGAGATGGGAAGAAGACAGAATAAGAGATCACTCAGCAATAGAAACACCAACACGACCCCACCAGAATCCAGGGATCCAACACCAGCAAGACCTGAAAAGCACTACATAGATGAAGAAGAGGAGACAGACCTTAAAAATTATTTCATGAAGATGATGGAGAGCCTCAAGGAAGAAACGAGGAAATCCCTTAAAGAAATAGAAGAAAAAACAAACAAAAAAATCCATGAAATGGGGGAAAAATTCAAGAAATAAACAAATCTCTCAAAGAATCTAAAGAGCACCAAGAAAAAACAACCAAGAAAATTAAGGAAACAGCTCAAACAGTTGAAGGATTGAAAGCTGAAATAGAAACGATAAAGAAAACACAGAATGAAGGGATGCTGGAAATAGAAAAGCTCGGTAAACGGTCTGGAATCACAGATGCAAGCATCACCAATAGAATACAAGAGATAGAAGAGAGAATCTCAGGTGTTGAAGACTCATTAGAGGACATAGCATCGTCAACCAAAGAAAATCTCAAAACCAACAAATCCTTAACACAAAATATCCAGGAAATATGGGACACCGTGAAGAAGCCAAACCTGAGAATAATAGGTATAGAAGAAGGTGAAGAACTTCAACTTAAAGGTACAGAAAACATATTCAACAAAATCATAGAAGAAAACTTCCCTAACCTAAAGAAAGATATGCCTATGAAAGTACAAGAATCTTACAGAACACCAAATAGGCTTGACCAGAAGAAGAAGTCACCTCGCCATATAATAATCAAAACATCAAACCTACAGAGCAAAGAGAAAATATTAAGAGCAGCTAAAGAAAAAGGCCAAGTAACATACAAAGGCAGACCTATCCGAATTACACCTGACTTCTCAATGGAAACGATGAAAGCCAGAAGATCCTGGTCAGATGTCCTACAAACGCTAAGGGAACAAGGATGCCAGCCCAGACTACTATATCCAGCAAAGCTCTCAATTACCATAGATGGAGAAAACAAAATATTCCATGACAAAGCCAGATTTAAACAATACGTATCCATGAATCCAGCTCTACAGAAAATGCTAGAAGGAAAACCTAGAGCCAAGGAAGATAACTACATTCACAAAGACACAGGCAATATAGAATCATACTTTACAAAACACTAAAAGAAAAAGGGAGGAGAAACTACACAAAATAACTTCACTAACAATAAATCAAGCGCAAACAAGGATCACCAATCAATGGTCATTAATATCCCTCAATGTCAATGGCCTCAACTTACCTATAAAAAGACACAGACTAGCAGAATGGATACGAAGACAGAACCCTTCCTTCTGCTGCATACAAGAAACACATCTCAACACCAAAGACAGACGTTATCTCAGAGTAAAGGGCTGGGAAAAGATCTTCCAATCAAACGGCCCCAAGAAACAAGCGGGCGTAGCAATCCTAATATCTAACAAATTAGACTTCAAATTAAAATCAATCAAAAGAGATGAAGAAGGGCACTTCATATTCATCAAAGGAAAAATACATCAAGACAAAGTCTCGATTTTAAATATCTACGCCCCAAATACAAAGGCACCTACATTCGTGAAAGAAACATTACTAAAGCTCAAAATGCACATAAAATCTCACACACTAATAGTAGGAGACTTCAACACTCCGCTCTCACCGCTAGATAGGACCTCCAGACAGAAACTTAACAAAGAAACAAAAGAATTAATAGAAGTTATGACCCAACTGGGTTTAACAGACATCTATAGAACATTCCACCCAAATACAAAGGGATATACCTTCTTCTCGGCACCACATGGAACCTTCTCTAAAATTGACCACATAATAGGAAACATAGCAAATCTCCACAGATACAAAAAAATTGGAATAACCCCCTGCATCTTATCAGACCACCATGCATTAACATTAGAATTCAACAATAACACAAATCGCAGAAACCCTACAAACTCATGGAGATTGAACAATGCACAATTGCACCATCCCTGGGTAAAGGAACAAATAAAAAAAGAAATTAAAGACTTCCTCGATTTCAATGAGAATGAAGACACAACATACACAAACTTATGGGACACTTTGAAAGCAGTGCTGAGAGGAAAGTTTATAGCACTAAGTGCCCACATGAAAAAACTGGAGAACAGTCATACTAGAGAATTAATAGCACAGCTGAATGTTCTAGAACAAAAAGAAGCAAACTCCCCCAGGAGGAGCAGACGCCAGGAAATAATCAAATTGAGGGCTGAAATCAATCAAGTAGAAACCAGGAAAACATTGAGAAGAATCAATGAAACAAAGAGTTGGTTCTTTGAGAAAATCAACAAAATAGACAAACCTCTGTCCAAACTAACCAAAAGACAGAGAGAGAACATGCTAATTAACAAAATCAGGGATGAGAAAGGGGACATAACAACGGACTCTGAGGAAATCAAGAGAATCATCAGGGCATACTTTGAAAATCTGTACTCCACAAAATTTGAAAATTTAAAGGAAATGGACAATTTCCTGGATAGATATCACTTGCCAAAACTAAATCAAGAACAGATAAATAATCTAAACAGACCTATAACCCCTAATGAAATAGAAGCAGTCATCAAAAGTCTCCCAAACAAAAAAAGCCCAGGCCCAGATGGCTTCAGTGCAGAATTCTACCAGAAATTCAAAGAAGAGCTCATTCCAATACTCGTCAAAGTATTCCACACTATAGAAGCAGGAGGCTCACTGCCAAACTCTTTCTACGAGGCTACAATTACCTTGATACCCAAGCCACACAAAGACACAACTAAGAAAGAGAACTATAGACCAATTTCCCTCATGAACATTGATGCAAAAATACTCAATAAAATACTTGCAAACCGGATTCAAGAACACATCAGAAAAATCATCCACCATGATCAAGTAGGCTTCATTCCAGGAATGCAGGGATGGTTCAACATTAGAAAATCTATCAATGTAATCCACCATATTAACAATCTGCGAAAGAAAAACCACATGATTATCTCACTAGATGCTGAAAAAGCCTTTGACAAAATCCAGCACCCCTTCATGATAAAGGTCCTAGAGAGATCAGGGATAACAGGAACGTACCTGAACATAATAAAAGCAATATACAGTAAACCAACAGCTAACATCAAACTAAATGGAGAGAAACTCAAAGCAATTCCTCTAAAATCAGGAACAAGACAAGGCTGTCCACTCTCTCCATATCTCTTCAATATTGTACTTGAAGTTCTAGCTACAGCAATAAGACAACAAAAGGAGATAAAGGGGATACAAATAGGAAAAGAAGAAGTCAAGCTTTCATTATTTGCAGATGATATGATAGTTTACATATGTGACCCAAAAAACTCCGCAAGGTTACTCCTAGAGCTGATAAACAGCTTCAGCAAAGTGGCAGGATACAAGGTAAACTCAAAAAAATCAGTGGCCCTATTATATACAGATGATGAAGTGACTGAGAAAGAAATCAGAGAAACATCACCTTTTACAATAGCCAAAAACAGCATCAAATATCTGGGGATAATGTTAACCAAGGAAGTGAAAGACCTGTATATCAAAAACTTTGTGTCTTTGAAGAAAGAAATCAAAGAAGATACCAGAAAATGGAAAGATCTCCCATGCTCTTGGATTGGTAGGATCAACATAATAAAAATGGCAATCTTGCCAAAAGCAGTCTATAGATTCAATGCAATCCCTATCAAAATTCCATCACAATTCTTCAAGGACCTGGAAAGATCATTAATCAACTTTATATGGAAAAACAAAAGGCCCAGGATAGCCAAAACATCCCTATACAATAAAGGAACTTCAGGAGGCATCACCATACCTGATTTCAAGCTCTATTATAGAGCTATAGTCCTGAAAACAGCTTGGTATTGGCACAAAAATAGGCAGGTAGACCAATGGAACCGAATCGAAAGCCCTAATTTTAACCCACACACCTATGAACACCTGATTTTTGACAAAGAAGCTAAAACTGTACAGTGGAAAAAAGAAAGCATCTTCAACAAATGGTGCTGGCATAACTGGGTAATGGTATGCAGAAGACTGCAGATAGATCCATGTTTATCGCCTTGTACAAAACTTAAGTCCAAATGGATCAAAGATCTCAACATACATCCAGCCACACTGAAACTTTTAGAAGAGAAAGTGGGAGATACTCTTCAACGAGTTGGTACAGGAGACCACTTCCTAAACATAACACCAGTGGCACAGGCACTGAGATCAACAATTAACAAATGGGACCTTCTGAAACTAAAAAGCTTTTGTAAGGCAAAGGACACAATCAAAAAGACAAAAAGGCAGGCCACAGAATGGGAAAAGATATTCACTAACCCTACATCTGACAGAGGGCTAATCTCCAAAATTTACAAAGAACTCAAGAAACAAGTCTCCAAAACACCAAAGGATCCACTTGAAAGGTGGGGCACAGAGCTAAATAGAGAATTCTCAGTAGAGGAGGCTAAAATGGCCAAGAGACACTTAAGAAAGTGCTCAACATCCTTAGCCATCAGGGAAATGCAAATCAAAACAACTCTGAGATACCATCTTACTCCTGTCAGAATGGCTAGAATCAAAAACACCGAAGACAATTTATGCTGGAGAGGATGTGGAGAGAGAGGATCACTCCTCCATTGCTGGTGGGAATGCCGACTCATACAGCCTCTTTGGAAATCAGTATGGAGATTCCTCAGGAAAATGGGAATTAATCTACCACTAGACCCAGCAATTCCACTCTTAGGCATTTATCCAAATGAGGCAGGTTCATACAACAAGGGCATCTGCTCCACTATGTTCATAGCAGCATTGTTTGTAATAGCCAGAACCTGGAAGCAACCTAGATGCCCCTCAACTGAAGAGTGGATAGAGAAAATGTGGTACATTTACACAATGGAGTATTACTCAGCAGAAAAAAACAATGGAATCTTGAAATTCGCAGGGAAATGGATAGCACTGGAAGAAACCATCCTGAGTGAGGTAACCCAGTCGCAAAAAGACAAACATGGTATGTACTCACTCATATATGGATTTTAAATATGGATCAGGATAGTGCCAGTCTGCACTTCCACAGATAGAGAGTCTGGGAAACAGGAAAGAACCTAAAAGATATGCATATATGCATAGTACCCAAGAGAAGAGGATGGAGACAAGATCCTCTGAATGGATGGGGAACAGGGCGAGGGGGGTAGTGGGACCTGGGAAGAGTAGAGGGGGTAAAGAGGAAGGGAGTTGGTCATGGGGGAACAGGAAGTTGAGGGGGTGGGGGTAAAATAGGGGGAAGAGGGAATCATAGGATCGAAGACAGATCAGGCACCAGAGTGACCTCGAGTGATCTAAAGGTATAACATCAATTGGCAAGCTAAGCAATAGTGGAAGGACCACCTCGAATGCCCATTCCTGATAATGAACTTGATGTCTATAACTATCCGGGAGCCTTCATCCTGGGACTGATGGAAGCAGAGGCAAACACACAACTAAGCACTGAACTGAACCCAAGGAACCCAGTGACAGAGAGAGAGGAGTGATGAGCAAATTGGCAAGGAATGGGCTGGCAAAACCAGCAGAGACGGCTGATCTGAACAGGGGAGTGCTCTTGGACCCCAGACCGACAGTGGGGAGGCCAGAATGGGACTGATCTGGACCCCCCAAATGTGAGTGTCAGTGAGAAGGCCTGGGCAACCTATGGGGCTCTGAGCTGTGGATCAGTGTCTATCCCTGGTATACAATCTGTCTTCATGTGCCTATGGCACAAAGAGAGATGCTCTCTCAGCCTGGACTCTTAGGGGAGTGCCTTGACCCTACCAAGAGTGAAATGATAGACTCTAGACATCCCCTATGTGGAGGGATTTGGCAATAGGGTGGGAGGGAGGGTGGAAGGGGAGTGCGGGAGGAGGGGAGGGAGAGGGAACTGGGATTGACATGTGAAACAAGCTATTTAAAATTAAAATAAAAAATGATTAAAAAAAAAAGATTTGAAAGATTTGTTTCATTTAATGAATATATAAATGATCTGCGAATTGTATAAATTTACCATTTTATCACAGACAATATAATTATACCTACCTCTTGCTCTGATTAAACACAACAGAATCAATTTAGTGCTTTAAAAGGCTAGTCAATTGTTTATGAAATCCTCTGAACTGATTTTTAGTATATCTCTGGTACTTTTTCTCATTAACTTGTGTTACTTCTTTTGAATTTCACCACTCAAGGAATAGAAAACTGGGCTTAAGGGAAACAACATTCATGAGCTTATAAATTTGGTAAAAAAAAAAAAAACTTTTGAGAGCGGAGTGGGGGCGGCATATACCATATACCTGCACCTGAGCTACTCATGAGGCAAAGGCAAGAGGAGCACCAGTGTCAAGTCAGCCTGCATGAGTTAGTGCGACACTGTCGTAAAAATGGTTGTGATTATTATTATATTTTTTGATGTTAAGATGCAAAGAAAAGTACTTCCAACACAAAGGAATATTTAAACTTATAATAACATTTACTCATACTTTACTTCTTCATTTTTACAAATTTAAAGATCGGAGCTCTACTTTAGTATTAGAGTTGTCTCTAATACTATCGTCCACTTTAAGCCTCAACTCCATAGACTTACACAGTGGCCTGTATAGTAACCCTTAAGTGGGACACAAGTATAATGAGCAAACTCCTAGGTTTCTCTTGGCACTGGGATTTCAGTGCAATTTTGGCTAGCTTTGGTTATTCTCTGGTAGGTACTTCCTAAGTGGACATTTTTTCTTCTATCCTGTATTGGGAGATGCCATTCTGTAAATATGTGTCTAATTGGTTTGAATAAAGCACTGTTGGCCAATATGGAAGTAAGATAGGTGGGACTAGGAGTCAAGGAATATTCTGGGAAAGAGAGACACAGGCAGACACGATGTAGCTGCCAGAGGAGTAAGAGGTCTGGACCCCTTTCTCCTGTAAGAGAAATACTTACATTAACAATTATGGGTTAAATACTTAAGTCAGAGCTAGCCAGTAAGAAACCAAACAAATGGCCAACAGCTTCATAATTATTATAGCACTCTGTGTGTTATTTGGGGACTGCAACTGTGGCAGGGCCCAGGCGCCTGGCAGGGAAGACTACACGTTACAATCCTGTCTTCTAGCATTCTTCAGAGCTCACATATTCTCTTACAATATCTTGACACTTATATTATTTAAAACACAAGTGTTAAGAACATGGATGGTATCTATAGTTTATATTCTAACATAAACAGTACTTAAATAAGATATCATTTACTAACTTTTCTTAGTATTTCTACTGAGCTTGAGGCAAGTACTTCTAGAATCCCACCAGACATTTCCAGCCATTTACTCTTCAAGTAGCACACATTCAAAATGTCTACATCAAGGGACATTCTCTTTCCTAGGAAGTAACTTCTTTATCTGCATTTGCTAATTCTGACTAATGGTTTAATGGTATATCTTATGACACAAATTAAACACCCCAACTTCTCAACCATTGGTCTATCCATCCTTCAAGCTACCCTTCTATGGTTACCAGCTATTCTGATAAAAATGGGTTTGATAAATGCCGTGTCCCTGTGTAAATAATGTACTCCATGGTTCATTCTATTAAGAATAAGTGACATTCCAATGCAACAGACAACATGAACTTCAGGGATCTACAATACTGAGGACTAGCCCTTGGGCCATGGGAAGTTCCCTTCCATAATACAAGGCCAAAGATCCCATGGCTCCAGTCTCTTTCCAATTGACACTTCTGACACAAGCACAAATGCCTATTCCACACCTTTGCCTCTGCAGAGAAGCTCAAAATTAATCCACAGTCCAGGAGAGCCTGCGGTATTCTCTCTGCCTTCAATCCCAGGAAGCTGCTCTCACGTTTATTTAACTATATGCTACCATATACTATATAGTAATCTGACAGCTTCTCCTAGTCTCTGCCGTTGCTAACGGTTGATGTCATTTTTATTATGTTCTTTGCTCTGAAGAATAAACTCACCAAGTGAATTCTTTCTTTTGTTTTTGGTTTTTCGAGACATGGTTTCTCTGTGTAGCTTTGTAAATCAGGCTGGCCTCAAACTCACAGAGTTCCTCCTGCCTCTGCCTCCAGAGTGCTGGGATAAAGGCGTGTACCACCATTGCCCGGCTCCAAGTGAATTCGTGATCCTGATTTGCAACACTTCAAACTAACTCCATTATCTAAAACATATAAGAAGACCCTCACGAAATCTTCACTTATATTACTTTAGATAATGGAAATTATTACAAAGAAAACATATTTCTTTGTTAAATATGGGAATTGCTATTGGGAAGAATGTAAAAAGGAATCCTTTAGAAATTCAAATCTATTCTGTCACTCAATATATGCCTTAAGTCACTCAACCCAAGTGTCAATCATCTGTAAAATGGCATTACTAACATCACTTCATATCCTTCCCATGATGGAGCAGAGATAATGTATTTATATAAGTTTTAGTATCCGAATCAAAGCAGGTATACTGTCTGGTTTTATGTTATCAACTTGATACCAGCCAGAGTCATCATAGAGGAAGGAACCTCAGTTGAGGAAATGCCTTCATGAAATCCAGCTGTAAGGCATTTTCTCGATTAGTGAGGGGGGTTGGGGGTGGGGATGGGGATGGGGAGAGGCCCAAGGTGGGTGGTGCCATCCTTGGGCTGGTTATCCTGGGTTCTATAAGAAAGCAGACTCAGCAAGTCATGGAAAGCAAGCCAGTAAGCAGCCCTCTTCCATGCCTCTCTATCAGCTCTGCCTCTAGGATCCAGCCTTGTTTGAGTTCCTTTAATGATGAACAGCAATGCCAAAATGTAAGCCTAGTAAATGCTTTCCTTCCCAACTTTCTGTTTGGTCATGGTGTTTTGTCACAGCAAGAGAAACACTAAGACAGAGTGGCTCACATGGGCTTGCAGAGACTGAAGGAGCAAACATGGAGTCTGCACCAGGTCCTCTGCATATATGTTATGGCTGCTAGCTTGGCATTTTTTGTGAAACTCCTAACAGTGGGAGCAGATGTATCTCTGAATCTTCTGCCTGCTCTTGAGACCTTTTTCTACCTATTGGGGTGTCTTGTCCAGACTTGATATTAGGGCTTTTGCTTTGATTTATTGTATCTTGTTTTGTTGTGTTTAGTTGTCTCTTGGAAGCCTGATCCTTTCTGAAGGGAAATGGAGGGGGAGTGGATCTGGGGGAGAGGTGAGGTATGGGAAGCGGGGAGGGAGGGAAACTGTGGTCAGGATGTATTATATAAGGGAAGAATCTATTTTCAAGAATGAAAAAAAAGAAGTCCCA
This sequence comes from Mesocricetus auratus, assembly GCF_017639785.1. Taxonomy (NCBI): domain Eukaryota; kingdom Metazoa; phylum Chordata; class Mammalia; order Rodentia; family Cricetidae; genus Mesocricetus; species Mesocricetus auratus. Next base: position 36,610,200 of record NW_024429200.1, read on the forward strand.
GTTTTAAGTAAATATACAGAACTGCATAGTAGCAAGAAATTAATTTTTCACTGGAAGTTTCAGGGAAGTATGTTTCTTTCTTACTACAGACCATAAATTTCATACTGTAAAGTATAGAAAAACAAGGTAGCCCACTGAAGGATGAGAAAGGCTTCCTAAGAAGGTTAAATGTGACCCTCACTTGCATCTTAGGTTAAAATATCTTGTTACAAGCAAAGATCTGCCTATGATTCTGCCCTGTATAAACCCATCTCCAAAGAGATTTAAGCCATACTGAACATGGGGCCTCAGGTTAGCAAATTTGAAAAATTATCTTATGAGAAATATGGTATCATCCTTTGAATGACTGTAGGAAATATGTAGCACAGCTATGTAAAATTCCACTTACGTTCCTCTGGCTTCATTTCAGTTATTTTTTGTAGCCAATTTTTCCATGTTTGGCAGTCACAAGGCTCATGTGCTTCACCAAGGCACTCCCTAAAAAACAAAACAGAAAAGCCTTTGAAAAACAGTCCTCATCACTATCTGGATAAAAACACATGGATGGCAAATATTAATCCAACTTTAAAACTGAAAAAATTAGATGAGATGTGAAGCATTTTAAAAGAGGATTTGGAAATGAGATCTCAAAGCTAGACAGCCCTGGCCCAATTTTTAAAAAGTCAGTATGGTTACTTATTTTAAAAATCCACATGGATTATCTACTGCATCTTGGTTTTGCAGTTTCAGGAGCTATAGGACAACTTCATTAACTGTTTTAACTCTTGCTACTCAGGTGTGTCTGTCCTCTGTTAACAGCACCACTGTTGTCTTAAAATTAGCCCACAGATGTGCGCGCTGACCACTGGGTGACCCTTCATCTCCGAGTCTGAGAAGCAGTGTTGAAGTAACTCTTGTAGACTGATCTATGTGTGTCCACTCACCGCAGCCCCAGGGTGGGGTCACAGACACCTGCCACCAGCCACCAGGTCTGGCTTTTATGTGGTGCCATGCTTGCTCAGAAGCACGGAATCCACACAACTGTTTCCCTAGCACTGCACGTCATATGTGTACAGTTACATTTACCTCCAAAACCTCGTAACTGCCAGTGCAAGGAACCAAGTCACTTTTACAGGCATCTTGGAAATAAGACATAAATAACTGAAAATATCAATTCATCATTTGGAACTCAATTACACATTCTTCCTATGCATACCTTAGAGGTCAAATATTAGGAGTTTAAACTCTTTATAAAATCACTCATTTTGACTCACATGGCACAACATTGTGTACTAGAAAGTGTCATTAGGGAGAGAGGTGCTTTTCAAAAGCTGGGCATATTATCACCACCTCTACCACCTTCTTTATAAAGATCTCATTTGTAAGGGTTAAGTTTGTGAAGACATACCAACTGGCTTAGAAAAAGTCTTACAAACTAAGAGGTAATAATGTAATGGTAAAGCGTTTCCTTCATACTCATTAGCATAATTATTACTGGAAATCATAAAGAGCAAGTTTTGGTGAGAACTTCAAACCTGGACCCTTGGGCCCTGCTGACAGAAATGCTAACGTTCATATAGCTGTCTGGAGAACAGTTTGGTGGCTTTCTACAAAGTGAAACAGAACTACTATTTAACTCAGCAATTTCACGCTCAGGTATTATATTATTACTTGTTTCCTCACAGTGACAAAGTAGCGCCATGACAGAAGCAACTTAGGGAGAGGAAGGTTGGCTTCAGCCCAAGGTTTAGGCAGGGACTTCATCATCGTGGTGGGGAGGGCACCGGCTGCGGACCCACCTCCTCAGGCTACGCCCCACCACGTCCCCAACTGTGCATCAGCTTGGGACCAAGGGCTTTTTCATAAGGGATAAAAGGATAAAAACTGCAGGATCTCACTGCTATTAAATATAGACTAGGCTAAAACCAGAGAAAACAGAGAACAAGAACAAAACAACAGTTAACAATGGTTGTTTTGGGGGGCTGTTGCTTCATAGTTGCAGGGTCTCTGAGGATCACGAAAAGGGTAAGAGGTGATAGTGGCACTTAGTGACGAAAAAAGTCTACTTGTTAATGTTAACTCAAGAAATTAGGAAAAAAAATCCTAGGATGTAAAAAAAAAGTTATATATCTTCAGCAACTAAAAGAAATGAATGAAATCAATAAACATAAATTAGCTCCATTAAGGTTTTTTCACCCCTGGAGATTAAATAGCATATTCACTACCTTCTTCTAGAAGAATCAATATTAGTATATTGGCCCTGCTGTCAGAATGTATGAGAGGAAAAAGAAAATCATGGAGGGAAAATCCAATGCTGTCAAATAGAATCTAAAAGCCAAACAAAACTTCTTCAAAAAAAACTGTAACTGCTTATGGATGTGCACGGCTCTAAGGCTGTGTGCATTAGATAGCAAAAGAATGCCTTCCTTCCCACAGTCTGAGGACACAGGCTTGCTGTTGCTGCTATAGGCACCAGCCCAACCAGCACATTCCCAGGGTGTGAAGACAGCTTGGTAGTTCTTAGGAACACAGAGTGGGTGTGAAGGAGACACCTGTAAGAAGCTCTAGCAAGGACGGCAGAGTAGAAAGCAAGCCACGGGCTGCTGTCTAACGCTACCGTTGTGTACTAACTCATCCGAGAAAAATGGTTTGGACTCCAAAGTATTGTAATTATGGCTACTAGATAGAGGGGTAGCTGAGTAATAATCTAGATTGGAGATGTAGTCCTGCTGATATCATAAAGCTAAACTCTTTAAGATTGTCTTGTACTTGTGAGATGTGGTTTTGCTGTGTAAGTGGCTGGCTTCAAACCTTTGAGGCTTCTGTCTTAGCTTCTTAAGTTTACAAGGATGTATGGCCACACTTCACTCCTAAAATTTAATTCGTGACTACTATTTGGTATCTACTGAAACTGTATCTCTAGATGTTCACAGAACATGGTGCAGAGGATCTTGGCTAGAGCTATCAACGGAATTGACCTATGGAGGTTATAAAGAAAAACGTGGCTGTCTGGAGTCTGCAGCCCTGGATGCTAACCTAGCATCCACAAAACAAGATGTGTCAATGTGCACAGCTGTTGATAGGAATATAAAGTGGCTAAAAAGGAACAGCCTTCTACTCCTCTCAAACCTTATTACTTGATGAAAAGATTTCTATCAGGAAGTTAGAAATTTCAGTTGCATGTAATTATAGAACCTTAGTAATCACAAGTACCGAGTGAATTAAGTAAGAATTATCATTTTGATAGTTATTTACTTTAGTAGAATTCTGAATTTGAAGGCAATGTTCTAAATAACTGCATGTATGCTCATGTATGTGTGTGTGGTTCTCCTCTCCTCTCCATCCACCCACCCACCCACCCACCCACCCACCCACCCATTCATCCATCTACTGAAGCAAGACTAGCTGGCTGGCAAGACCCAGAATCCTCCTTCGTCGGCTTGCCCAGTGCTGGTTTACAGGTGCACACCACCACTTTTGGCTTTTTCTTTGGTGCTGAGCATCTTGAACATAGGTCCTCATGCTTGTGATGCAAACAAACCTTTTGCTCAGGGAGCCATCTCTCGAGCCTCTGAACTCATTTTCATAACAACTCTTTGATACTGGTGTCACCTACCCCTTCTACAGGGGTTGTCTAAAACCATCAGAAAACACATTTTTTCCTAATGGTCTTAGGAACTGAGACACTGATCCTCTATTGGTCTACATGCAGATGAGCCCACACAGGAGTACCTGGAACTGTATTAAAGGGTTGTGCATTAGGAAGGTTGAGAACCACTGTAATTAGAGGATGCTTGTTTATCACAGAACAACATTGTGAGGCATTGGCAGAGTTAAGGCTCAAATGCAGACTCTTAGATTACTAATACATACTTTACTGAAATTCAATAAATTGAACTTTCAAGCAGTGTTTGAATATGCTGTTCTGTAAAGAGTATTTACAATGTTTAGCAACGATTGAGACTTGTCAAACAAAGAACCCCACATCTTTATTTCCAGGTTGTAAAACCTGGGAAGTGCTGCTAGTCACCAGGATTCTTGACACTTAACAATCAGATACTGACAATCAGAAAAACCCATTCTTCCAATATGTAGAGCTATTAACTTAGGGGACTGATTGTATAAGAGAAGTAAATATATTATTTTATCATCCACAAAGTATAACTTTATTTTACTTGGAGGACTTTTAAAGATTCTCTCTAACTATGAAGTCTCTAGAGAGAAAGGTAAACTATTCTTTACTATAATTAAGGTTCATAGTCCTGGGTATGACAGCCTGTGTCAAATATTCATTGTTACACAATGTTAATATTTATAATATCTTCCCTGTAACATTTAATCTTTGTTTTTTTGGTACTGTGGTTGGAACCCAGGACCTCTTGCATAGTAGTTAAATGGTCTACCACTCAGCTACATCTTCCAGACCTTCCCAGTAAACCTGAGCTGAGCAAATTACTCTAAGGTAGGTTTAGTTCTAAGTGAGTTTCCAGATTCAAGTCCAAAAACCTGTGATTTGACTTACAGCCATTCTGTAGCAAGACAAGATGATTAGTACACCATGCTAAATCTTAGCTACTATGGGCTTGGTAAGTGTGGAAGCTGGTGGCCAAGAAATATCTCTGACAATGAATCTTTAAATGTTTCATCCAAGATAAGACAAACTCTGTGCTAGTTCAGAGGGCAGAGATGATACACGGTTGTATATTCAATCCAATACAATGGAAAACAGGGGTCCAGTCACTGGTTGAAGTCAGAATCCTTCCAGTTTGTGGGTACCACCTAGAGGTGATTTCACTCGGACAAAAAAACTCTATATATGTTAAGGAGAGAAAGCATTCCAGGTTCAATTATTTTATGTCTTTTGTTTGTTTTGTTTGGCTCATCATTGGAAAACTTCCCGAGGTTTAACAGGTAAAGTGCTTGTGGCATGAACATGAGGAACTGGATTCAGGTCCTTAGAACCCCTGTAAAAGCCAGGTGAGGAGATGCCCAACTGTAGTACCGTGCTGGGAGCAGGGAGACAGGAGGATTACGGGTTTGCTGGCCAGTGTAAACAAAAGATGAGCCCCTGGCTCAGCGAGAGAGCCTGTCTCAAAACTCAGGGTAGAGGGCATGACAGACGGTTTGGGGGTTAAGAGAGCTTAGTGTTCTTCAGAGGACCTGGGTGCAGTTCCCAGCAGCCACATCAGGTGGCTACAAATGCCTGTAACTCCAGTTCCAAGGGACCCAATTACATTTTTCTGAACTTCCCAGCACAAGGTATGCATGAGGTGCACATACATGCACACAGACGCTCACACTAAAGACTAAATGCATGCTTTTAAAAAGGCAAGGAGCAGCAGAGGCAGAGATTGTTGGCAAGCTGTGCACACACAGAGACGGGTGCGAGTGCACACACAGAGACGGATGTGAGCATACACATGCACACACAGAGACGGGTGTGAGCGCACACATGTACACACAGAGACGGGTGCGAGCACACACAGAGATGGGTGTGAGCACACACATGCATACACAGACAGGTGCGAGTGCACACACAGAGACGGGTGTGAGCACACACATGCATACACAGAGACGGGTGCGAGTGCACACACAGAGATGGGTGCGAGTGCACACACAGAGATGGGTGTGAGCACACACATGCATACACAGAGATGGTGCAAGTGCACACATGCACACACAGAGACGGGTACAAGTGCACACACAGAGACGGGTGTGAGCACACACATGCATACACAGACACAGTGCAAGTGCACACATGCACACACAGAGACGGGTACAAGTGCACACACAGAGACGGGTGCGAGTGCACACATGCACACACAGACGGGTGCGAGTGCACACACAGAGACAGGTGTGAGCACACACAGAGACGAGTGTGAGCGCACACACGCACACACAGAGACGGGTGTGAGTGCATACACAGAGATGGGGCAAGTGCACACATGCACACACAGAGCAGAAGATGGTTTAATAACTGTTGAGGGGAAAGAAAGGGGCAAAAGTAGTCACAAGCCTTTACTCTGTAAAGTTCTCTCTTGCACAGCTTCCTTTCACGAGACATTTTCTTAGTGGAATAAGATAAGAACATCAAAAGGTGTGGTCATTTCTACCAGAATTTCTGATTACAGTTCAAAACATTTATCCTACATGACTAAGAATCAAAGAATGAAAAACAAAACAAAATAAAACAAAACAGGATTGTCTATCAGTGCTCACAATGCTGGGGTTCAGAAAATTGTGTAGCAATCACATAGTTGAATAAGTATCAAAACTGAAAGGTAGAATAAACTAACTTAAAATTTTAGTTCGTCCTTCATAAAACCTAATTTTATTTCATACAAGTCACTTCCCCTCAGGCTTATGTCCAGAAAATGATGTTCCAATATGTGACCTAAATCCATGAGGCCTTCCACAGAGCCCAGGCTGGGATGTAATTTGAAATAGAGCGTGAGATCTTGGCCTGTCATCTCCAGTGGATCATGGTCATTACCAGCCTGATATTTCTGGGCAACAGAAAAAGTAAACTGGTACATTTTTCCAAATGTGGACAAATTTACCACTTATGGTCTCGTGTGTGTGTGTGTGTGTGTGTGTGTGTGTGTGTGTGTGTGTGTGTGTGGTTTTAAAGTATGACCTACCCTCAAAAAGATCTATTTATTCTAGACCAAAATAAGCTTACTACATGGAGCATAAAAAGAGAATGGAGAGCTGGGCGTTGGTTGTGCACACCTTTAATCCCAGCACTTGGGAGGCAGAGGCAGGCAGATCTCTGTGAGTTCGAGGCCAGGCTGGTCTACAGAGGGAGTTCCAGGACAGCCTCCAAAACAATACAGAGAAACCCCATCTTGAAAAACCAAAAAAAAAAAAAAAAAAAAAAAAAAAAAAAGTGTATTTACACAATATGTGGTAATTCTAGAAATAGACAAAAGGCAGAATACCTTTTCTCATCACCTAATTAAATAAAACTATTAACTGAATCTTCTTGGAATAAATGAGAATGCTGATTACTGACAAACATAAAGCTAAATGAGCATGATGAGTTACATATTCTCTGATCATCAGTTCAACCTTACTCTTAGGACTTAGGACGCACTAGAAACTAAGTAAAATTGAAGCTATGTATAAGCCTAAGTTCTTAACTAGGATCACACTTTACAGTCACCTGAGAACTCATTTTGGGAGAGCCTGTCTAAAAAACACACATGTTTAAGTCCAGGATGGAAATCTGGAAAAGACTGCTTGGTAACTCTAAACACCCTTGGCTGCCAATGGCTGCCAAAAGCTTATAGTTTATGGAGAGATGAAGCTATGAACATTTTCTAATCTACAATCAGCAATTTTGTGGTTATAGATTAAGTAAATGGGCCCTTAAACAGTGGGTTTCCACTTTCATTTCTGCCCATATTCTAGCTATAAAACATTAAGAAATGTCTCTGTGTCTGAACTTCCTTATGGATAACATGAATACAACAGCATGCAATTCAGAGCATTGAGATAGTAATTCAATTAAAAATATATAATCACGTTAAAAGACTTAGCATGGTGCAACATCAAGCCCACCATAGTTATGACTAAGAATTACTAATAGTACTAAGTACACTGCATTTTATACACATTATATACCAAGAAAGAACTAAATTACTAAGAATAGTATCAAGTACACTGCATTTTATACAGCCAATTCAAGGTCAAAGTCTTAACAAACTCTCAGCACAAGGTACTAACCAGCAGAAGAGGTGTCCTTTGCCGCAGTCCACAGCAGGGGCTCTCAGCAAGGGGAAGCTGAGGGTGTCAGATCCAGAGGAATTTGACACCTGTTTTGTCAGTCTGACTGCTCTTTCACAGCCTGCAGTAGGACACCATTTAATGGCAGGATTATTTTCAACAAAGGCCTGTTTAAAAATCATAGTAAGAAGGAAAACAAAAGAAACTTATTTCAGCTGCAAATTCTGAAGCAGAGTATATCTCCACAGTGACTCAAAGCCAAGTAAAAGAATGAAATCAAACACAAGAGTTCAACTTTAAAAAACACTAAAAACAGTACTTGAAATACGTCAGAAACAAGAATGTGGCATTTACTTTAGCAATAGAATGATTTTCAAAACTTTTTTCTTTAATCTAAAAACCAGATAAATGATAATAAAGTAAAAATGCAACTATCTGCATAAACATGTCTAACATAAGAACGATTTACTATATACTGTGCCCCTTTTTTGATTAAATGTAAGCAGAAATGTGTATGTTATATTTTAATAACTAAGTTTCTAAATGCCATTTTGAGAAATAAATAAAAAATCAGTATTATAATATTTTCTACATTAAAGAGGTAGGGCCTAATTTTTTTAAGATTACATAATAGCATTTAAAGTAAGAAAAATCTATACAAAGTAACTGAAGTAGAAGTTTTAAGTTATGTACACAAAAAAGGAATCTGCATGTTTCCCATTAACTCCTAATGAAAATAGAGGATAGGGAAAAAAAGACAAAAAATTATAATTTATTGTATTAAACTATTAATTGGAATAGGAAGTTATTAATTTCCAAGTTAAAACTTTGTTTCTTACTATGTATATTGAATGATATTTTATCAATCAGTTATAAAAAAGGGACAGCTCTTTTGTGGGGGGTTAACTTTCATTTTGCCTTTTATGCTTAAAAATTCTGCTTTGGCTCAAAGTTTTAATTAACATTACCATTGATACAGCATTTTTTTCCTGGAAAACAAAGAGAATACTATTTTGTTTATAAAAATAAAATACAGGCTTAATAAACAGGTACTGTACCTTAATATCAAACTGTAGGTAGCGTTTGTCCATCTCCTTAGAAACTACGCTTTCTATAATATCTACAGGCACAAGTTGAAAGCACTCATATGCAGGGCAGAAAATATTATGGGCTTCACCCTCTTGAATTTTCAGATTTAAAAACCTGTTAAAATACCAAAGGACAGAAAAGGGGAGAAGAAGTGAGGTTTTGTACATCCTAGCAATATTTTTCTTCTTGATGTATTCTCCACGAGTGTGCTTAAGAAACACCAAGAGCTATATATGCGGTGGTGTATGCTTAGTGCGTACCAGGACCTGCTCTTCTCCTCCAGATCTCATTCTGCCACAGCTTCGCATGCTAGCCCACTGCAACTCCGCCCTCCAGAGGCTGAGGCTGGAAGGAGGCCTTCAAGTTTGTAAGGTAGCTAGACTACACCACAGAGTGAAAACGTCTGTCAAAAAGCTAAAACCTCAGACTAATTCAAACCAAGCTAAACAAACAAAGCACACTGGAAAAACAGGGAGTATCATTTGAAACAACTAGCATTTGCTCAAGCACCCCCCCCCACTTTGTTATTTGTTTTACTTTGTCCTTTGAAAAATCTGAAATACTTTTCACGTAAAAAATTCAGAACTGAGTGACCTAGAAAGGTCATACAAAATTCTCAATATTCTATCTCTTATACCCACATGGAGGGCCTCACCCTCCCTGGGGAATGATGTGGGGATTGGGTGGAGGGTTGGGGGGCTGGTGGAGGGACAAGGGAGGAGGGGTGGGAGAGGGAGCTGGGATTGACATGTGAAGCATGCATGTTTCTAATTTAAATAAAAACACATTGAAGGAAAAAATATTCTATTTAACTAAAAGGGAAGTTATCCAGAGATCAAAGTTTTTGTAGCATCAATGAAATATATAGCATACCTTTTTAAAGAAAAACCTTTCCCCTTATATTTCATTTAGATGAATATTATAATGAGTTCTCTGTCATATTCTATGTACACTAATGAGGTAGTAAAAAAGGTATATTGCAAAGTAGAAAGAAGTACATGGTGAATTAACTCATTCACAAAAAGTTTTGAGCTAGAAAGAGTTTAGTCTTATATTTAATGATCTTTAGCAATTTATTTTAATGATAAAAATCTTATTTTCACCATATTTTAATTAGGATACTAATATATACTTCTCACGGCTGTTACACAGATTAGATAGTAAAATATATGCAAAAGACCTGGTATTGGTTAAGAATCTGTATGTTGGGTACATATCTAAAAAGAGAACTCTCAACAGAGGAATCTCAAACGACCCAATGACACTTACGGAATTGTTCAACATCTTTAGTCATCAGGAAAATGCAAATCAAAACAATTCCCAGATAACATCTTACACTGATCAGAATGGCTAAGATCAAAAACACCAATGACAGCTTATGCTGGAGAGGATGTGGAGAAAGGGGAACACCCCTCCATTGCTGGTGGGAGTGCAAACTTGTAGAGTTGCTTTGGAAATCAATATGGAGGTTTCTCAGAAAATTGAGACTTAATCTACCTCAAGATCCAGATATACCACTTTTAGGCATATATCCAAAGGATGCATACTCATACCACAAGGACATTTGCTTAACTATGCTCACACCAGCATTATTTGTAATAGCCAGAATCTGGGAACAACCTACATGCCCCTCAACCGAAAAATGAATAAAGAATATGTGGTAAACTTACGCAATGGAGTACTACTCAGCGATAAAAAATAACGACATCTTGAAATTTGCAGACAAATGGAGAGAACACCATCCTGAGTGAGGCAACCCAGACTCAGAAAGACAAATGTAGTATGCACCCAGTGGATATTAGACATAAAGCAACCGACAACCCGCCTACAGGCCACAATCCCAGAGAACCCCAGGTAACAAAGAGGACACTAAGAGAGACATACATGGATCCGCCTGGGAAGAGGAAATAGACAAGATCTCCTGAGTAAATTGGGAGTATGGGGGCAGGAAGGAGGGTGGAATTGGTTAGGGGAGGAGGGAAAAATGTATAGTTCAATAAAAAAGAATCTGAATGTTTTAGAAGATATTATAACTGTTATTTAATATAATGTATATACAAGCAAGAAATAAACTTTTAGAGTCTGGATTTTAATGGCCTTTAAATTTTTTGAGACAAGCTTTTATGTACCCTAGGAAGCCTCACACTTGGTATGTAACTGAGAACAGCCTTGAACTTGTGGTCCTCTTGCCTCTACTTCACACACAGGCATGAGCCAGCAGGCCAGGGCTACATGACACTGAGGCTGGTACTCACGAATGCCAGCCACACATTCTGCCAACGTGGATGCATTTCTGGCTGTGGATTATACTATACTGAACTATTCTAGAGGGAACTAATGGAGAATAGACAACTAAACTATGACTGCCTGGTTAACACGATGAACAACTTTGATTTTTCTATTCTCTTCTTCCTTTAGTGGTATCTATTAATTTCACTGCACTTAGGAAGAAAAAGAAAATCAAGGGAGACTTAGAAAGCCTGCCTCAGACATGAGGCTTAAAGCTTACTATTCTGAAGAACGTGTCAGTGTGGGTGGGAAAGAGTAATTTCCTTTTCTTTAAGTCCTTGGCACAGATCCTCAAAGCATCTGGTCACAATGATAATGTAGAGAAGATGGGAGGGTTCTCAAGCTCACACTATTCTTCATTAAAGGCCAAGTTTTATTTTTCTACATGCAGCTAACAGAAGGCTTAGAAAAAGATTTACATGTATTTGTGTGTGGAGGTAGGGCACACACGCCACAATGTACATGACTACCTGCAGGAGTTATTTCTCTGTTTCCATAATGTGAGTTTGGAGGATCAAACTCAGGCCACCAGGCTTAGAGGCCAATGCCATTATTTGCTAAGCTATCATCCCTCTAGCCAGACTGCTATTAATTTTCAAAGATTTTTTTGTAACTAGTGTATCAACCACCCAATTTGTTTTACTGGTGCCTGATTTGAGAAGCGCTGTCCTGGATCGGTAGGTGGAGAACACTAGGTAGCTGGTACAGTAGCAAGGAAACAATAAGCAAATAGTTATGTGAGGAAGGTCAGCCAAGACCAAAACGTTCAAGTAATTCCAAGGCAAGGTCAGTTTTCACATAAGAGCCAAGTTCAACAGCCACACGGTGGAAAACCTAAGCAACACTTCCTCCAACAGTATAGTTAACACTTTGAAACTAAATACCCAGAGAAGATTTTCCGCTCCAGAATTGGGTCAAAGATTGCTTTAATCTGTGAGTTTTGACCCCTGTGAATTAGTTTACTTGTATCAGCTACATTGACTCGATCCTATTAGACTAAAAAGTCTAGTCTATGTTTAAAATCCACAACAAAATCAGGCATGCTGATTTACTCTGACTTTTAGAAAAGTAGTTTGTTCCCTCCAAATGAAGCCTTGCTTCACGCTGTGGCAGAAGACATAAAAACACCACAAACAAAAGCAGTATACAGAGGTAGGGGAAGGCGGGGGGAGGATGACACAGGCAGAAAGAGGCGTGCAGGAAGGAGAACAGGAAGTTTTTAGTGCGTATGTGTTTGTGTGCAGGCACACAAGCATCCTGGAAACACGATCATCCACCTCCTTTGAGACAGTCTCCCACGGCCACGGAACTAGAGTGCTGGTTTAAAGTGAACGCTAGACTGGCTGGCCAAGGAGCCCCAGGGTTCAGACTTTCTACCTCTCTAGCACTGGGACTATAAGTGCATGCTACTATGCTGATGTTTCTGTGTGTGTTCTAGGGATTGAGCTTGGTTTCCTATGCTTGGACAACTACTTCATTCATAAGCTGAGTAAATTTGGGAAGCTAACAGAGATACTATCTTAACTGTGGTGATTGTTTCATGGTGTATACCTATGTCGGTTTATGACCTAATTGAGTTTAAATGTATAGATTGACATATGTCAACTGCACCACAGCAAAAGTGTAAAACAAGGCAATACAAAACAAACAGCAAATGAAGAAACCCTGCCAGGCCTTGGCTTTCTCACTCATGCAATGCTCCCCAGAGCCCTACACTGGTTCACAATATTCCACGAAAAAGTATGAAAGGTTTTCTTAGATACTTATGACATACTTTGGTTCAATCATCAAAATAAAATTTTGTAGCTGGGCGTTGGTGGCGCACGCCTTTAATCCCAGCACTCGGGAAGCAGAGGCAGGCGGATCTCTGTGAGTTCGAGGCCGGGCTGGACCGATAGCCTCCAAAACAATACAGAGAAACCCTGTCTCGAAAAACCAAAAAGAAAAAAAAATAAATAAAATTTTGTGACTCCAGAGACAGTAAGATACTGTACTACTCATTTATATTGGTTTGTTTCAAAAGCTGTCTCAGAAAGTGCAACTATAAAGTTAACAAATAATGAGAATGTATAAAACCAAGAAAGGTAATAAAGAGGAAATGAGAGAAAAACATTAAAAGCAAAATAAAATTTCCACTGTAATACACACCCAATCTTCTAACATAGGCATTTGACTCCAAAATAACAAGAAAAGAATTTTAAATATTTACATTCTTACAGATTTTCAGGCTATCTACTTGCATTAAAAAGTTCAGAGACCTCTGGACATTGGTGTCGCACGCCTTTAATCCCAACGCTGGGGAGACAGAGGCAGGTGGAGCTCGGTGAGTTTGAGACCAGCCTGGTCTACAGAATGAGTTCCAGGACAGGCTCCAAGGCAATACAGAGAAATCCTGTCTCAGAAAGTCAAAAGTGAAAAAAAATAAATAAATAAAAAGTTCAGAGACCACAAATGCTTAAAATCCCTGGGATACAAGACAGACTGATTCTTGATATTTAGGTTACATTTGAAATTTATATTATGTGTAATATAAATAAAAATACTAATAGAATTGTTTAGATATATTTTCTTTCATGTCAGAGGAAAAACAAAAATATTCTTTGCAATAAAGCATAGTATGTTGCAGTGTATTTTAGAAACCAACATAAATGATCCACATACTATTAAATACTGAAAACAAACAATTTCATTACAAAACCAAAGGTGCTATCACGTAGTAGTAAGAGATGGAGAAACTGTTCATATACTCACGATTCCCAACATCCTCTACAAAAATCATGTCCACAGGGCATGTCCACTGGATCTTCAAACACAGAGATACTGCACATACAAATGTCACACTGGAGATGTACAAGAAAAGTGACTTAACAGGGTCACACTCTAAAGAGAAGCAATACATTCATTTTGTTCAATAGTTTACAACAAAAAATACTACAGTAATCATAAGCCTTAAAAGTTAAATATCTCAAGCCAGGTGGTGGTGGCGCACGCCTTTAGTCCCAACACTGGGGAGGCAGAGGCATGCGGCTCTCTGTGAGTTCGAGGCCAGCCTGTTCTACAAAACTAAAAAGAGAAACCCTGTTTAGAAAAACAAAACAAATTAGATGTCTTGTAGGAGGAGGGGTGGGAGGGAAAATTGTGATTTGGAATGTAAAATGAAAAAAAAAAAAGAAAGAAAAAAGCTAAATGTCTCAAAGCTACAAAGTCTGTAAAGAGTGCCTAGTTTGGACTTAATAATAAATGCCATGACTGGCTTCTTTTTTTTTTTTATATTGGTTATGGCATTTAGTGTCTTAATGCAAAAACCAAACTAAGTTTAGCTATTATCAGCACTGTGTATTAGCAAAGGGAAGCACAAGAAACAAGTCATTAGCATCTACTCAGGTCAAGATCACACAGGCACAACAACACACCCACGTCAGCGTGTGTCTTTCTCTCCATGCTCACTGTGGAAAATGCACAGAAAGAAACAGCAACTTCGTGCTTTGAACACACTTCAGGGTTTTTAAGACTGGCAACTTGGGCTGGGGATGTGGCTCAGTGGTACAGCACTTGCCTAGCAGGGTTGAGCACGCAAGTTCAACTGCTAGCACCTTCTACCCTAAACCCCTCCCCACACATAAAAAATAAGTAGCAAAGGAAAGCTTCCATGCAAGGAAGTCTGATACAAAACCATGTTATCTTTTGACATGACTTATGAGAAACAAACCTTTATGCAAGATGTGAATTATAGAATAGGATTTTGCTTTCCTAAATGGTCCCTACACAAGACAAAGGGTGCTTTCACATTGCTTACAAACTTTGAGTGGGTAGACCACTCAAGAAGACTATGTCCTGCACAGCACACAGCTGGATGCTGTTTCTCTCACACACAGGCAGTACTGCTCCATGTTAAAGGAGAAGCATTTACTAAGAAAATGCACTCAGAAGCTTTGCTAGCCAAGTGCATGATCATAAAAATATATTGCAAATGCTTTAAAATTAGCATTCAGCAAAGTATTTTAACAGTTTTAGGTTAAGCATGCATACTACAAACCAAGTTTTTGTATTTCAAGTATGCTGTATTGAAATAACTGAATACTTTTACATAAAAATATAGCACATGGCTTTTTAAAATTGTTTTGAGGTAAGAAAATATTTTACTTTACAACCTATAATTCAGAGATCACAAAAACATTTACCTAAGCATGAAAATAACTGAGCCTTCAAAGCAAGGTACAACATTCAGTTATAATAATATAGCTAGTCACTCCATGGAACAGTATCACATAGTTCCAAAGTTGAAAGACTTTAAAAGCAAAGCTATGGGAAGTACAATAAGTCATACCACACTGGTATCTAAATCCCCAGGAGACAGACTGATTTCATCTGGAGAGGTGACAGAAGAGCGTGTCGTCCTTGGAGTTCTTGGGGAAGGAAGCGTGTCCCAGGCATTGTACCCACTTGGTGGTGGAGTTGGCATCTGCACCCCTGACCGTTGGCAGCAGTTCTCTGGGTTGGACATCCAAGCTTCAAGTAATTTCTCCCTGTCCCAATCTTCAGGAAAAATAGAACAGATGTCTATTAAAACCCAGAAACTACAATGTTTTGAAACCTACTAATAACAGAAACAGGATAAATGAAGATACATGTCATCCAAGTTAAAAAATACAGAATTTATATACAATAGTAACTACAAAGGCATGTGTAGGTAGACTGAAGTTAGTAATATTTTAAAGTAGAATTTTAACTCCTATTACAAATAGTAATATCTAAGAACGTGCTCAGAATTTCCAGTAATGTCTACTGATATTTTAAGTAGATGGCTAACACCATTTAGAATTTACTAAATTTTTTTTGGTAGAGGTTTAATTTTGCCAGGTTTTAAATTCATAATTGTGCTATTGTCTTCACAATGGTCTCTAGCTTTAAAATGATTATATAGTCCTAAAGGTCATTTGGCAAAGAGCATGAAAGTAGAATGAACTTCCCAACGGATTGGGCTATAAGTAAGGTTTCAGTGAATTAAGTATAAATCTGTATTAGGGGAGTTTAAATCTGGCTTAATCTAAAACACATAATCTTCCCTTTGTGAACAATTATAAAATGGTTAAATGAAACACATTATCATAAAGTCCAAAGCCACAAAAATCCAGTTAAAAATGCTAAAATATTCAATTATTTAGCTTAGAGTTGCACATATAATATGTTTTTTACTTAATTTACGTCTCCCAACAAAGTCTTAGGTTATTATTTAGGTGAAGAAACCAAGATTCAGGGGCGTTACTTAACTTACCCAACCTCAGAAAGAGACTTGAAACCTCTCTGGGATTCCATAGTGTTCTTTCCACCATCACACACTGTCAAGTGTATTAAAAGTGCCCCCCTCAAATGTAAAACAGAACGATATAATCTAGTCATCTGCTTATTCACAAGAACCAAAGTCAGCCTACTAGTGTGATACCTGGACAATCATGTTTCTTAGCATTAACTGTAATGGCTACAGAACTCAACATAGGTGCTAACCAACAGATGAACAGACAAAGAACACCCCTCACACACACACACACACAACTTTTTTTTTAAACTCATCTTTTTTTTTAAATTATTTATTACATATACACCAGATTGAATTGTAGATGGTTGTGAGCCACCATGTGGTTGCTGGGAACTGAACTCAAGACCTCTGGAAGAGCAGTCAGTGCTCTTAACATCTGAGCCATCTCTCCAGCCCCACACACAACTTTTAAAGTTCTTCTGGGAACCAAGTAAAGTTGGTTATACCTTTTCATGTAAGGATGTGGCCTTTCTATTTTGCTTCTACTTCCCATTTCTTATGCCCACTATAGCAGAAAACAATGTCTACAATTTCTGCCATTTGCTTAGTATATATGGGACCCTATATACAGATACTATGTCCCTTTCTTTGTTCCACTCATATAGAAAAGCAATTTAGAAAGTTACCTGCCTCTCTTAATGCTTTCCAAGCAATCTGATTTAGATTTCAGAAAAAGAGAAAATTTTCAGACATGGTTATCAGCAGTGGTTTATTACATTATATAATCACAGATAATAATGCTTGGTATACATTCAAGTGAAATGCACAAATATTCTGAACAGGAATATTTAGTCTCTTGACAAAGAGAACACTGCAAGTCAAGTTAAACTGACATTGGTAAAACTATCATTTATAATGCCCAAGGACTCTCAATGAAGTATACCCCAAAACCAACTATATCTTACTCTTGGAATAGGCAAGTGGTTGAGTATTGCAATAGGTAACTTATAACACTAGTATGTTCAAAGAGACAAACAGTATAGGCATTTCTTCTTAAGACTGACAAAAGTACAACACATTGAAAAATGATTCTTGACTTTTTAAAGAAAGCTGAGGAGACTGTAAGCAGAGTGAATAGAGCCTGAGAACAGGAGAAAATCTTTAGTAGATATATATACTGCTAAAATTAACCACCACCCTACTTTCCAACTGCCAGTTCTCAAAACAAACACAAAGGTCAATACACATTTTTTAAATGCTCAACATTGTTAGCCACTGGGATTCCATCTCACTCTATCCAGAATAACTAGAGAATAAAAGTATGAATGTTAGGACAAGGATGTGATAGGCTAGAGACTCTTCACTGCTGGCTGGGGTGTTAGACGGTACAGCTACTATGCAAATCAGTATGTCTCTCAGAAATTGGAAGTAAAACGCCACATATGAGAGAGCTATGCCACCACTTCTGGGGACACACTCAAAGGATTCTATGCTCTATCATAGAGAAACTTGCACATCTATTTATTGCTACTCTCGTCATAAAAGAAGGCAATGGAATTAGCCTACACAGACATGAACAAACGAAGAAATAATGAAAATGTGGCACATGCACACACTGACATTTTATTATCTGTAAAGAGAAATGAAATTACAAAATTTTCAGGAAATGGATAAGTCTAGAAATTATTATAGTAAAGTAATCCAGACTTAGAAGACAAATACTGCATGATCTCTCCTTATCTAAATATGGGTATGTCATGAAATACATGAGATGGTAAAAGGTTTAAGCATGGAGAGTATTAGAACACAGTGACATGAAGGAGGAACGGGGACTACTGGAACTGCAAGGGTTATGGGTGGCAGGAGAATGTGAAGGGAGAGTAAGGGAGGAAGATCACCAGACAATTGCACATGACAATGTCTAATAAAACTTCTTTGCATGCTAACTGAAAAGATAAGGAATCTACATGCACACGATCAACTGAAGTTTTAGGTAAAAAGACAACGGAGCAGAAAAGGGTAGAGTTCTCCGTAAAGGACAGATTGCCATGCAAAGATTATAATTTTAATCCACATCTTACAAAAATGAACTAAAATTTCATCATAAAACTGGACCTAGGGATGTGTAGCTTAGTGGCAAACATCTTGCCTAGCATGGGGCCCAAAGATTGAGCATTAGCAAATTATAGCATCAAATAAAGAAGCTATAAAGCACAGAGAAAACACAGGACAGGTCAGGCATGAGGAGTCTGACTGGCTGATTTGCTACTTGGTTGTTTGTGATAAGATTTCCTGTGTACCCTAGATTATCCTTAAACTTACTGCAGTTCTGCTGCTCCAGCCTTCCTGGTATAGGGATCACAAATTTCCCATTTGGTTTTCTCCAAGACCACTGTTTGCCACAGAGTAAAGAACAAACTAGTACCTGATTTCATTTTTTACTTAGTCCAAGAAAATGAAAGGCGTCACTCACAATAAGCATTATAACAGGGTGTTACACCATATAATTAACCCAGATCAAAGGGTGTGTGCATGTGTGTGTAATAACCGTGATACAAATGATCTGACTGTTCTTGTAAATCATGATACCCACAAGATATGTTTCGACTACAATAGGCTGAGTTCAGTGTCTGGTAAAAAGGAAGAAGATTCTACCAGACCAGCACTACAAATAGCAGCCATAAATGAACAAAACACAAATCATAACGTTCTGAAGACACTAGAGAGATGTTGCAGAATGTTTGTGCACACTGTAAACATGTGTCTCTGCCTAAGGCACCTTCTGATTGGTTTAATAAAGAGCTGAATGGCCAATAGTGAGGCAGGAGAGAAAGAGAAGGAGGAATCTGGGTGCCTCGATTTTGCCAGTGGACTTGAAACAAGTCAGATGTGCCATACTGAGTAAAGGAAAAAGCCATGTGGAAGACTATATATTAAAAATATGGGTTAGTTAAGTTGTAAGAGTCAGCTGGGGACAAGTCTAAGGTAAAGGCCAAGCTTTCATAATTACTAAGAAGTCTCCACGTCATTATTTAGGGGTTGGTGATCCAGAGACAGTCTGATGAGAACGTTTGTTACAGAGAGCAACAAGGAGCAGCAGAAAATGGAGAGCACTGACTGAGAAAGCACCAAGTGCCTGTTTGTATAACGCCTCAAAGCATTACTTATAAAGGCAGAAAGGGGTACACAATTAACAGTGGGCTCACGGTTACCTAATTGGGAGACTATGTAGGCTAGTATTCAGTAACATGAAAGTTTTAAAATACATATTAATTTTGAAAACATCATGAACAATTTGTGTACTGATCTCATTATTGTTGAAAATAATGGTGATATCCCTCTGTTGAATTTTTCTCCCAAATAACATTACTTCTAGAATCACATAAAATATTACTACAAAGAAAAAGCCATCAAATTTATTTTTACTGTGAAATTAATAATTGCAAAAAAGTACCTTTACTTCTGTGAATTTAACTTACTACTTAAAAATAATATTGGCAAAGGCTACTTCTGTGTTAGGAAATTGTCTATAATTATAATCTAGCAGAACACCACATCTGGGATACATCCTCCATTCAGTTCCTCAAAGGTTTTTCATTGCTGCCCTCCAAAATGTTAGCAATAGTACACAGTGTAAAACTCACCTTTGAAATGGGCCATCATTTCAAATTCCAGATGTGTTACTTATTTACCTATATAAACTTGAGCAAAATCTAGAAAAATTACAACCACTTTAACTAGATCCTTCTAACCCTAAGTGTGCGTTGAGAACCTAGCAGAAGCAACACAATGTAGCCACTAAGGACAAACAACTCTTAAAATGTTCTATTCAGATTAAAGTAACCATAAATTAATTAATGTAAAGGTAAATACCATCTTCCAAATTTATTTTAAAGTACAACCAAACAATTTTCTTGGATGTAGTCACTGAAAGTGGTAACTATAACAACTTCAAAATGTTTAGAATGTATTATAAGGAAATTACGGTAAAAATTGATTCTCATTTAAAATATATTAAGTATTATCAAACTGTCAGGTATATAAAATAATTTTCTTGTACATTATGACTTTCAAAATAGTTTCATATGTCTTTGTTTTTTCTTTAGTTTTCGAGACAGTATTTCACTGTGTCGCCCTGGCTGTTCTGGAACTCACGCTGTAGACCAGGCTGGCTTTGAAGTCACAGAGATCCACCTGCCTCTGCCTCCCACGTGCTGGGATTAAAGGCGTGCGTCATTACCACCTGGCAATTTTGTTTTATTTTTGGTTTTTCGAGACAGGGTTTCTTTGTATAGCCCTGGTTGTCCTTGAATTTACTCTGTAGACCAGGCTGGCCTTGAACTCAAGAGATCCGCCTGCCCCTGCCTCCTGAGTGCTGGTATCAAAGGTATGAGGCACCACTGGTTGGCTCCATTATGTCATTTTTTAATAAAGGAAAACAGTATTGTAATAATTCACAGATTAAATATGCCAAGTTTAGTCCTACCTACCACAAGTATTTCTCAGTAGAATTATCTGCTTTGATTCTATGTCACTGGTCATCTAGCTAACTGTAGGTAAAAGGGCCAACCAAAACACCCACCTTGGCTCTGACATCAGAGCCAACTCTCCCCCTGACCAACCTAAACTAGAAACCAACAAGACTCCATGAGCAGCCTGAGCAGGAAACCAACCAATCCCTGAGCACCCTGACTTTCAACCAGAGCTAGTGAAAGAAACACAATCAGGATCTGAAACCTGAGCCACAGTAAAGGAAAGACTTTATCTCTGAACTAAAAACCAAAGGAAAACACCCTGACTCTGAAACCAGTGCAAAGAAACACACTTTGTACCTAGAATCAGAGACAGTGAAAGAGATGCACCCTGGCCCTAAAGCGAGAGAGAGCCAAAGGGCTAAAGAGGCCAGTGAAAGAAAGAATTGGGCCCTGAAATCAAAGCCATCTGTGCCTGACCAACTGAAACAAAGAGCCAACAAATCCCTGAGTAGGAAACCAACCAATCCCTAGAAAAACCTCTCCCTGGAAAACTCTGCCCCTAAGAAGCCCTATATAAGGCCCTCTGCCTGTTCAGTTGCTGGTAATCCTTTCCCAGCCTGGTGGAGGCAGCCACTCTCCTGGACTGCTCCTTCCCAAATAAATTTCTTGGCACAGAAGAGTAGAACTTGCTGAGACATTCCCTCAGGGGCTGAGCAAGACTGAGACGGGAAGAAACTTGCTAGGATTTTCCCTTAGGGGCTGAGCAAGGCTGAGCAGAGAAAGGCGACAACTTCTCCCCAGAGCCTCCCCTTTACCAGCCTGCAGCTGAAGAAGTGACATCTTGGGCGGCAGAAGTGGTTAGCTTTGATAGGACATCCCCTTAGGGGAAGAGAGCTCAGCTGTGATGGCTTTCTCCTGGAAAGGCGCAGGATTGCTATAACTTGTGGGGAGACCATCTCCCACAGCACCCCAGCTTCAGGTAGCCTGGCTCCCCTGTAAATCAAGACACCGCTGCAGCCCCAGAGCTGTGTAACACTCCCGCTTGCTCCCATTTTGGTGCCGAAACCCGCACTCGCACTCGCTCACAAATATTTACTGAGTGTCTTTAAAGTCAGGCGGTGAAGATGGACAATGATAGGAAAACTACCCACAACCCTTCTCTTCGTGGAACTTACAGTAAGGAGATTACTAAGCACACATACAAAAAATTCACCACTGTTAAAAGCACCACGAAGAGGCAGACACTCCTTGTCAGGGAGGAAGACGGGTGGCCCCTGAGAAACAGCAAGGCACACACCCCTAAGGGATGAGTGAGCGCTGCCCGATGAAAGGGGGAGGGGCAGGTGCTGCAGGTGGAGGACACTGCAGTGCTATGGTAAGGAGGGACAGCGGCACTGCTGGGACACTGAGGTCAGCACAGCTGAAGAAGGGCGACATGACTAAGCAGAAGCACTGTGAGAGTAGACCAAGAACTAGCAGGGGCTGCAAACATACAGGTTCTGCAAACATAGTTTTCTCTTCAGTTTAGCAGGAAATCAAAGTAGAGCGGTTATGACTACAGGTGAAAAGAATATTCTGAGTAGAGCAGGACGAACAAAAATTGGACAGGCTGTGAGGGAGTAAAGAAACAAACCGGAAGAAGGCCACTGCATGCTGAAACCGAGGCCAGGGGCCAGGCAAGGTGGTGCCAGGGGAACAGGAGAGGACTGAGAATTGGCAGTGAGACAGTCCGGGGCCTGAGGGAGAAGACATGTCAGCTCGTGTCCCAGTCGGGTGTCGGCCACTTCTCCCCACAGGCACAGGGAATACCAGTGGACGAGGCGCACTGGGAGAGCAGGACTGCACAACTACCACAAGAACTTGGGTGTTCTTGGTATGTTCTGGAAGGTGCTAGCTACAAGATACAGAGCACAGAACAAAGATGTGTTGTGGAGGGAGGAAAGGCATGGTGAGGACAGCCTGTGTTGAACAGAGGAGACGATGAACTGCCAAGGCAGTTAGGAGCTCTATTGACACGGATTTCTTCTAAGGACAAGCAAGGCATACTATACTGTTTTAGAAATCTTACTGTCTCAACAGGTCCCACTAAATCTTGTGAGTTCAGGAGTTTGAAGCACCTGCTGTCCTTACAGAGGACATTGGTTTGATTGCCAGCACCTATACGGTGGCTCACAGCAACCAGTAACTCCACCTGTAGGAGATCCAACACCCTTCCCTGACCTCCACAGCACCGGGCCAGCATGGAGTGCACAGACACACATGCAGGCAAAACATTCACACATAAATCTGATCAAATGCTTTTAACACAGGTTTCTTTTATCATTGCAAAATGTCTAAGAACGTGTCTTGAAGATGTAAATACTATTTAGTAAACATCACAAAACATTTGGTACTTCTGTTTAATTTAGGCCAACTTTATCACTATAGATCTAAATTTGACAACAGATAGCATAACCTATATTCCTATGAAAAGCAAAGTGTCATCAAGACTATGATCTTCCACAGATGAGTTTACAACTCTGAAGCAGAGCTTTACTTGTAATTGAGGGTAGCTATGTGCACTGTTCTACACCTGAATACAGCTGATCTCTGTAAATTTTATTTCATTATCGAATATCAGTGATACTAGCTAAAAAAATGCAAAAGAGATGCCCATTAGAAAACTCGTAAGCTGCACCTAATGCTTTGACAGGAGAAATACAAAACAAATGTTTCATCACGTTATCAGGGCCAGGCACAGAGGGGTGTGCCTGGATTTGTGTGTCTGAAGCACAACTGCGATCTGTAGACCAGCCTGCTCACACTATGAGAAAAAAAAAACACACCAAACACACACACACACAAAGTTATTGTAGAATGGACAAATGTTGAAAGGAAAAATTCAATTAGAGTTTACTTAGAGCTTACTTGTAAGAACATAGGTATCTGTGGCAAAGATGACTATTTGCAAAAGTATTGACAGTTAACAGCATAACTGTTGTACTTGTGCTGCCTGGCTAAAATATGGCCAATAAAATATGTGTAGGAATGATACATGACACATCTGGGATGGGTTCAGAAACTTTACCATAACTATTCTTCCCCTTCTGAATGGTTGGCTAGGATGAAGATGAACTACTTCAAGATGTGAAGTCTTGGTGCCCCTGAATGACTGTGTGGAGTTCCATTTCACATCAAGATAGACATGCTTTGAGCTGTGTAATATGATTAAGAGATGTTTCAGCTGATCCTAAGTGCTAAAGTAGTTCTTCCTTAGTCACAGAGGACATGTCCTAAGACTTGAATTAGAAGCCTATGGACAGTACTAGACCATGTGAATAAAATTCTAAGAGCTTATATACAAAGGACTTTTTTTAAATCTACACATGTGATAAAGTTCAGTTTATAAATGACCAACAACTAATTGGATAGTCACAGCAATGTACTCTAACAAAACTTCCAACACCACTGAGCTATTATTAAGTAAAGCTAGGTTACCTGAGCACCAGCTTTGTCATACCATAAAGGCTGCTCTCATAGGGAGAGATGGCTACTTACTGATGAGGGGTGAGTACAGCAGAGAGGTCCAAAAGACTGGACAAAAGACTGAGCCTGAGGCCATGGAATCTTATGCCATTCTGAATGGTGTGCAACTAAAAACTTAGGTTTACTTCTTGAACTTTCCATTGATAATTATAGACTATAGCTGAGCATGGGTAACTAAAACCATGGAAACCAAAATCAAAGACTCAGATAAATGAGATATATGATGACCCCACTGATGAATAGCTTCAATTTTTCTGCCAGGTCTGCATCCTATTTCTTTAAACTAATTTTTATTGTTTTTACTTTCAGGTTTTTGAGCCCAGGCTGTCGAGAACCTTACTATGCAGCCCATGGTGACCCTCCTATCTGCCACTCGTAAGTGCAGGGAGGAGACACGACACCTTGCTTTCTACACTACACTTAACTATACATTCTGCGTGAAAGAGGTCAAGCAAAAGATGTAATATATTTAGTGGTGCTATGAGCCTAACTCTAAAGAAACATGGTAACACAATTTAAGGCATTTTTTATTTCAGTTCTAGTTAGGTTCTTGTTTAGTTATTTTGAGACAGGGTCTTCCTATGTAACCTACTTTAGTCTTGAACTCATCATCCTGAGTTACAGGATTTTAAATGTTCCTTTCACTCCCAAGATTCTGTATAAGTTTTCATATTATGAATGTTAGCCATTATCATTAGCTAAAAGGAGACTATTCCACTATTAAATTGCCTCACTAAGCAAGCACACTATATACAACACTGAGCTATATCTCCAGTCCAAGAAGTGTTTTGACCCAGAATTTACTTTGAAGTTTAAAAGATAATAATGAAGAAACAATATTAAAGCAAAAGCAAAGATTTTTAAAAACATAAAATAAAATTTCAAGTATGTTTATTCATTTCACAATTATTTTCTGAAATTAATATATATTTGGTATTATGGAAATACACACACACACACACACACACACACACACACACACACACACACGCACAAAGGAATTTCCAGGTTAATAATGAGAAAATTCAAACAAAGACATTTACTACTTTAGTCTGAGTATGTAAAACAGTAGTTCTCAACCCGTGGTCGTGACCCCTTTGGGGATCACCTAACACCATCTGAAAACATGTATTTCTGATGCTTTTAGGAACTGAGACACTGCTCCCTTCCCCATCTCCAGGAAGGTCTACCCACATGTAGATATACTAACATAGTACCTGGAACAACCTATTGAAGACTTGCAGTGTTAACAAGGTTGAAAATCACTGGTGTAAGACATGTATGTGTGTGTGTGTGTGTGTGTGTGTGTGTGCTGTGTGTAGAATATAATTGAAACAGGAAGAGTCCCAAAAGATACAAGGACAGAAAAATTCTAAGAAGATGTGTTTTTTAAGGACAAATTGGGATACATTGTAAAAGAACCATAGAGATAAAAGCCCAGATGAAGAAACCCGTGCCATAGGTCTACTTTAAAAACTGGATGGGTTTAAAGTCTGGGGAGACAGTGAAGAGTGTTCATCCATGGAATGACAGGCTCATACTGGCATTTTTAAATGACAGGAACTATGTACTGGGTGAAACCAGAACAACAAAACTGAAGATCAGGATCAGAGTACTACAATGATGAAAATTGTCTAAATTTAAGTCGTCAGTTGGAATAAAAGAATGAAGATTAGTAGAGGCTGAGGAAGTACTCCCAGGGTAGTTAGATGAGGTTGGTGTTCACCTATCAGTGAGGAGGTAACTGAGGACACTGTTAGGTTACACAGAAAATAACAAATAAACCATGAGAAATACAGTTTAGAAAACTTGGCTACAGTCAGAGTGTAGGCACACAGCTATTATGACTCAGGTCATTTAAAAAATTATTGGTTTCATAGCAGTCCACTTAAGCAGACTTGTTTAAATGTATTTCGAAGCTCCACACCCCCATCTCAGGACTCTGAAGCTACTCTTGGAATCTATGTTTAATTTCCAGGCCATTCTTTTTACAGTGATTCAGAAGGAAAAAAACCACCAATGATAGAATTATGAAAATACTAGTACTAATGGTGTGATTCTGAAGATTTAGCAAGTAAATTGGTAATAGTGGTTCTCAACCCAGGATAAAATACTGAGGTCTGAACTTTTTTGCTTTTGTTTTGTTTTGGCTTTTAAGATAGGGTTCCTTTGTGTAACAACCCTGAATGTCTTGGAACTCCTGGCTTCGTAGAACAGGCTGGCCTTGCACTCACAGAGATCCGCCTACCTCTGTCTCCTGAGTGCTGGGATTATTATGATCAAAAGAGAAACAGTTTGGGAAGTAACATGCTATTTTGGTGTTCAAGATAAAGACTTCTGAAAAACAGACAACTGGAGCTTCAAAATAACTGGAATAGGACTGATACTTACTACTCTGTTTTAAAATGTATTTTTGTTAAAATTGAGCACTTCCCCCCTGTTGTGGGATACTTATACACTGTGTGAAGATGTGCTTTTGTGATTGGTGCAATGAAGAGCTTAATGGGTAATAGCTAGGCAGGAGGTACAGGCTGGACTTCTGGGCACCGAGAGCTCTGGGAAGAAGAAAAGTGGAGCTGCCAGTGAGACATGGAGAGAAGCAGGGGGGAGAGATGGAAGGGAAGTGATGCCACCGCATGGCAGAACATAGGTTAACACAAATGGTTTAACTAAAGTTTAAGAGCTGTTTGAGATAAGCCTAAGCTAAAGGTCAAGCTGTCACAATCAATAAGACTCTCCATTTAATTATTTGGGAGTTGGCTGGCAGGCCAGAGAAAGACTCGTCACATTCCCTTTTATTTAGACAAAAGGGGGAAATGTTGTGGGATATGTGTACACTGTGTGAGGATGTACTGCTGTGACTGGCGTAATGAAAAGTTTAATGGCCAATAGATAGGCAGGAGGGGCAAGCCAGGCTTCTAGGCAGAGAGAGAGCTCTGGGAAGAAAGGTGGAGTCGCCAGCTGGACACAGAGGAAGCAGGATGTGCAGGAGGAGAGGTAAAATCCGTGAGCCACATTACAGGACATAGATTAACAGAAAGCATAAGTGAAGGCCATGCGTTCATAATTGGTAAGTCTCCGTGTGGTTATTTGGGAGCTGGCTGGCTGGCAGGTAAGAGAAAGATTCCTTACATCTTTCTTTTAAAAATTATTTTAAAGTCAGGAAGTGCTGTTCTTTAAAGCCAGACAAATTAGCAAATATCAAGTATGCCAGGAGAGTATAACCTGGCATGCAACAACTTCCAAAGTGACTGTGCTAAGAACCACAGTGAACAAAGGACAAATTTGGGTAAATTTTTTTAGTTGGTTATATCTTTAAGGAAAAAAAATACTACAAAAGTGAATAAATAAAAAAATAAATAAGATTTTCAAATCTTAATTTCATTTTGTAGATTTCATGGAGAGAAACAGCTTTTGACTAAGTATAATTGATAACACAACTGAGCCATACAATTTGATACTTGAAAGACGACTACTCAGTAGCTCAACCAAAAAATGTTTTCTAATTTCCTCCTTGATTTATAGCTACTTCATGCATCATATGTAAAGTACTACAGGATGATGATTATTAGAGCAACATGTGCACAAAAGCTATGTTGGCTCATTAAAGAAAACATTTCATACTTAAACACAGAAATAGCCGTGCTTAATTCTGAAGTTTGAAAAGGTGCCAAGTTATCACAGGCATTAAGACAATTTCTCATTACCGTGAGCTCGAAGTAGTGCTTCAGCAGTAAACAAAGGGGCCTGGAGCATGTCTGCAGTCTCCACAATAAGCATGTCCTTTAATCGACGAAGGTCCTGAGGCCTTAACCCTTCATATGGCTTTGGAAAGAAAAGAAACAACGCTAAATTGGCTATATACTCTAAAAGAAGTACACAAGGCTACCACTTAACAATCCAGTTTGAGTGCAGATGTGGAGGAACTTTTTTGGATCCGCTACTTTAGGTTTCCGTGTACCCTGGCATGGGTCCACTTTAAACCAGAAAGTGGCTGCAGGTGTGCATGGACCTTATCATTCTCAAAATCAAGGGATTATGATGGGAGACCACTGAACTTTACAGACTACAATCCTGGATACTATACAATATAATATTATAATATACAATATATAAAAAGCTACAGAAACAAAAACATAACTGTTAAGTAATAATCATTATTATAATTATTTTATCTAGTCTATTCCCGATTGATGTGAGTTATCTGTGTGCTTATAAATATATACACACACTTAAGCACAGTTTCAGGAACTAAACAACTAAGTAGTAACCAGCTTCTAGTAGTAAACATAGAACTACCAATCACATTAAGAAAGAAGCAAGACTTCCCAAATATTTAAGGAAGGGGAAAAAATCCACAAAACACAAAAACTACTGAGGACGTCCTCTGGCAGCATTTTTCAGCTGTCAGAGAGCTCTGGGAATACAACCCATCTCACTTACTACAGCTGATTTACAGGTATTTACAATTTGATTGTTTCTAATCTCCTGACTTTTAAAAACATATGATGACCGCTTCATTAGTCCTTGTATAACATGTGAGTAGGACTGTTTACAAAGGTACTTTGTGAAGTGATAGGATTCACTTCCTGATCTTTAGATGTCTTTTAGCAGAGTCACACAGAAGGTAATAAGTTAGTTTCAGAAAGACTGGTAGAACTCACCACATAAACGTCTACCAAGATTTAATAAAAAAGTATTCCATTTTAAACATACAGAAAAATTTGAAAATCCATAGATAAAAAGTTATAAAACATAAACATTCAAAAAGGTACAAATTTTTACCTACTGACTTGGTCAAGGTTAGAAAAACAATATAACACTTAATGGTGGTAAGGTTGTAGAAAGCTGGTCTTCTGATTCACTAGATAAAAATAAAATCTTCATTTTATGCATAAAACTACATATAACTTAACAACTTGGTGTCTCAAGCTTTCCTTTGGAACATTCATCTTTTGACCCATGGTAGAAATCTATTCCAATGTAAACAAAACCAGTCATCTGTAGTGTTACTTGAAAAAAAGAATAAATGCAAATAGCTCAAATATATATGAACAGAGTTATAGGATACATATATAACACTTATTCATTTAAAATGATTTTCCCAAGTTTTAAAAGCTCAGAAGAGTTAAAAACTGTTGAAAATAAAATGTGAGTCAGGTGCTGTGGCGCACACCTTTAATCCCAGCACTTGGATGTGGAGCAGTCAGATCTCAGTGAGTTTGAGGCCAGCATGGTCTACAGTTTCAGGACAGCCAGGGCTACATAGAGAGAACCTCTCTCGAAAAAGGAAACAAATAAACAAATCAACACAAAAAAGAAAAGAAAAGACTCAATATTATTGAAACAACATAAAAATATACAAGGGACAAAATTTTAAGGCAATCCTGTAAAATACTGAATGGTAAACTTTAAAAATAAAAGTCACTAGGATGTTAAGGAGATACTAATGGTGGCGGCATGCACAGACTGCCGAGTTCTTCCCATTACAGACTGATGAGCAAACTTAGGTTAAGCACATTTATATCATATGCCATAAACACCCTACTTCGTCTGTGTATATTCTAGCCATGGCTGTGGTCATGTGATCACATGAAATAACTACAACAAAGCAGAAATTTAACCCAGGGCTCCAAGATGGATATCATTAACTGAACAGTGCAATTTAATCCTAATTATCATTAGAAAAGTGTCTTAACTAATCATAAAACACTTTCTCCTGAAAACCACAATATATCCCTTCAGATTTAAATCTGCAGAATCTCTATCACACAGCTTCTTCAAAGTATTTTCCAAGTTCAGCCGTGCATTCCGAGGGATTCCACCTGCCTTAGCAGTAGGAGTCAGGTATTCCCAATGATGGCAACTATATATTTTGGACATGTATTTCTTCAAAGTTCCTTTTTAGATTAGTAATAAATTTACTTCCTTTATGTTAAATCAACTAAGTAGAGAGGAAACAGCAAATTTAATCACAACTCTATAGATTAATATTATCACCGGGCGGTGGTGGCGCACGCCTTTAATCCCAGTACTCGGGAGGCAGAGGCAGGCGGATCTCTGACTTTGAGGCCGGGCTGGACCGACAGCCTCCAAAAAAATACAGAGAAACCCTGTCTCGTAAAAACCAATATATATACACACATATATATGTGTGTGTGTGTGTATATATATATAATCAACAGTGCAAATAAATAATCAATAAAAATTATCCTTTCTTTCAATTCTGATAACATACAGAGTTTAGATTTCAGACAATTAAGGGATACTATAAGAGATCTAATACATTATGCTTTTAAATGCTTGCAGTTTTAAACTGAAGTGGGTAACAACAGAAGGGCTCTTGAAAGATAAAGGCATACTGCCTTCATGAGTATACAACACATTTTCTGGGAAACTCTGCAGAGCTGTAATTAGGTCATGTGAAACATTTCAATACATTGTTCAGTCTCAAGTGCACACTAGCTCTCCCTTCTGTGGCAAAGATTAAAATGAAGGTGCCTTTCTCTTTCCTGTTGTAAAGATAAACTGTTACTATTTTCGGATTACAAGCCAGTAATAACCTTCAAAGAAAGTCAAAACTGATACAAAAAAAGAAACTGAATTAAAAAAAAAACACCTTGAGTAAAAAGTACGTCCTCTGTAGTCTGTGTATATTATTGCCATAAAAGAACCACAGAGGAAATGAGCAACGGCATAATACACAACTACTATTTTGATAACGGATTAAAAAATATAGTTATTTTCAAAAACTATTTCAGGAAGACCATGATATAAAGGATTCATGAAAAGAATATTTTTCTATTATTTATTCCAGAAACCAAACTAGTCAACCACCCCAGTCACAGGTGAACATATTCACTGTAAAAAAGATCTCAGCTTGCTGAGATACTTGTGCACAGGCCTGATGCCCTGAGTTTGACGTCCCAATCCAACACAGCAGCAGTAGAGGATCTGTACACATACGCACGCACCCAAGCACAGGAACAAACATGCACATGTATACATAAATTCAAGACATGGAAGACACTTAAGAGGAGAAACGAGAAGGCTTCTATTCCCTCTAATATTATTATTTTTTAGCTGCTCCTTGAGGTTAGCTTGAGAAAGAATGGAGAACAAAGCTACACAGAATGTCCTTCAAGCAGCTTCTTCTCTCAAGTAGTACTTCTTGCTTAAGTGTTGATAGCCTACATTTCCACCTGATAAGAAGTTTTGCACTTACAAAGCAAGTTGGTTGGTTCTGTTAGCCAGATCATCTGGCTAAGATAATGTCCAGTATGTGGGAATCGTCCAGCAGAAGGACCTATAGCCTTCTCTTCACTTACTCAGAAGAAGGCATGCATACAATATTGTATAATGCATATTTTGCAGAGGCCTAATCATCACCAGTATTTTAGAGTAAAAAAAATCATAGTTTTCATTTCTTTATGGTAGGTACCACTCTTTGGAAATGATGTGCTATTTTAATTTTTAAATTCTTATGTATGTTTCTCTGTTGGAATATAAACATCAGGAGGGCAGGTAGCTAATCCACTGAAACCTCTACTCACCTAAAATAGTGCCTGCCAAAACAGGCAATTTTGTTGGATAATGAGAATAAGAAGTAGATTGAAAACAAACAAAAATGATGATGACTCTGAGATTCTCTGATTCATCATCTTGTTATTAGAATAGCACTAAGGCAACTTGTACTAATAATTTACAGGACATGTCATAAACTATACCATAAAATAAAGAGAAACCTTAGCTAAAATACAAAGTTTAAATTTTTTTAATGTTTTACATTTTCAAGTATATATATATTTATTATAATTTCAGAAGTGTGAAATCAGGTCATGCCTTCCAGAAGACCAGGTAAGCCATTCGCCCACTGACCTTCCTTCCCCACTCTTCCTGTTACTTCTGGCAGATACCCCTGCTGAACTACCGGCCACAATCCTCAGTAGTCTCTACCACCCTCTTCTCTGTGTGTGTCACCCATGTGCAGCAGGTACTCCCTGCCCAACCACATGGCCACAACTGCAAAAGGACCAGACGGGTCTGCCAGAGGACCTCTGCCACTTTCTTGGTGCCCCCCCCACTATCTCAATACCCCCTTTGCCTCTTGTTTCCATGGCCCAACCCTCAACTTGGGTGGTGAGTCCTTGCTGGACCAGTGGGCATACTGCAGCAGAACTCCAGGTAGCCCACCTGCCTGTGGATCTCCTCTACTTTCTAGGTGTCCCTCCCCTGGTCTCCCTCCCCGCCTCTATCCCCAAGAAATTTGGGACACTATGAAAAGACAAAGCCTAAGAATAATAGGAATATAAGAAGAAACACAGTTCAACGGCCCAGAAAATATTTTCAACAAAATCATAGAAGAAAATGTTCCTAACTTAAAGGAGGAAATGCCTATAAACGTACAAGAAGATAACAGAACACCAAATAGTTTGAAACAGAAAAGAATGTCCTCTCACCATATAGTAATCAAAATACTAAACATACAAAACAAAGAAAAAATATTTTAAAAAGCAAGGAAAAAAACAAGTAACATGTAAAGGCAGACTTATAAGAATTATATCCCACTTCTCTATGGAGACTCTAAAAGCAAGAAAGACCTGGAGTCTTGTAGACTAAGACACCACAGATGCCATCCAGACTATTATATCCAGCAAAACTTTCAATCACCATAGATGGAATAAAACAAAAAACAAAAAACAAGATACTCCACGATAAAGTCAAATTTAAACATTATCTATCTACAAATCTAGTCATACAGAAAGAACTAGAAGGAAAACACCAACCCAAGGATGTTAACTACATCCATGAAAGTAGAGGAAAGAAATAATTTTACACTAGCAAAACCAAAAGGGAAGTACACATACACATACCACATCACCACCAGAACCATAACCACCACCACCAACATAATAGTACTAACAATCATTGGTCACTGATATCTCTTGATATCAATGGACTCAGTTCCTCAATAAAAAGATATAGACTAACAGGATGAAAACAGGATCCATCCTTCTGCTGCACACAAGAAACCTACCTCAATGTCAAAGACAAACATTACCGCAGAATAAAGGGTTGAAAAAAGTTTTCCAAGCAACTGGACCTAAGAACCAAGTTGATATAGTCATTCTTACATGTAAAAAATATACTTCAAACCAAAATTAATCAAAAGAGATGAGGAAGGAAATTTAATACCCATCAAAGGAAAAATGCACCAAGATGGTTCAATTCATAACATCTATGCCCCAAATGCAAGAGCACCTACATTTGTAAAAGAAACATTACTAAAGTTTAAAATACACATCGACAATTATAGTGGGAAACTTCAATACCCCACTCCTGCAAGCCATCCAGACAAAAACTAAACAGAGAATCAAGGAGCTAACCGATGCTATAAATCAAATGGCCCTAACAGATATTACAGAGCATTTCACCCAAGATGGCATACCCACAAAAGAATATACTATCTTCTCAGCACCTCATGGAATCTTGTCCAAAATTATCCACATACTCAGTTACAGAGCAAGTCTCAACAGACACAAAATAATCCCTGATATCAGAACACCAGGGATTAAAATTGGACTTCAACAACAGAAAGCCTACAAACACATGTCAAGACAGAAATACAGAAATTAAAGACTTCCTTGAATTCAATGAAAATGAATGCATAACATATGAAACTTATGGGACAATGAAAGCAGTGCCAAGATGAAAGTTCACAACACTAAGTGCCTACATAAAGAAACAGGAGAGATCTCATGCTAGCAACTTAACAGCATACTCGAAAGCTCTAATGTAAAAAGAAGCAAACACACCCAAGAGTAGATGGCAGGAAATAATCAACTCAGAGCTGAAATCAATAAAACAGAAACAAAGTGGCATTACACGAGATTAATGCAAAAAAAAAATCAGTAGCCCTCTTATAAACAAATGAAAATTGGACTGAGAATGAAATCAGAGAAACAACCCCCCTTCACAATAGTCACAAACAATATAAAATATGCTGAGGTAAGCCTAACCAAGCAAGTGACAGACTTGTATGACAAAACCATCAAGCCTTTGAAGACAAAAAATTGAAGAAGGTATTAGAAGCTAGAAAGATCTCCCATGCTCATGGTTTTGAGGATTAACACAGTAAAAATGGCCACACTATCAAAAGCAATCTACAGGTTCAAGACAATCCCCATAAAATTCCAACACAATTGTTGACAGACCATGAAAGAACAATACTCACCTTCATATGGAACAACAACAAAAAACAAAAAACAGGATAGCTAAAACAATCCTGAACAATAACTGACCTTTTGGAGGTATCACCATCCCTGATTTCAAGCTCTACTCCAGAGCTCCAGTAATAAAACTGGCATGATATTGGCATAAAGACAGACAGGTTGATCAATGGAATCAAATAAAAGACCCAGAAGTAAATCCATACACTTATTGATACCTGATTTTTGATAAAGAAGCCAAAAATAGAAAATGGAGAACGAAAAGCACCTTCAATAAATGGTGCTGGTCTAACTGGATCTCTGCATGTAGAAGAATGCAGAGAGACCCATATTTATCACCCCACACAAAACAAGTCCAAATGGATCAAAGACGTCAACATAAAATCAGACACATTGAACCTGAGAGAAGAGAAAGTGGGGAATAGCCTTGAATGCATTGGCACAGGAGACAACTTCTTGAACAGAACACCAATAACACAGAAACTACGGTCAACAATTAGTAAATGGGGCCTCATGAAACCGAAAAGATTCTGTAAGGCAAAGGACACCATCAATAATACAAAATGGCAGCCTATAAGAATGGGAAAAGATCTTCACCAACCCCATTTCAAATAGAGACCTAATATATAAAGTATATAAAGAATTAAAAAAAAACCAGACATTAGCAAACCAAATAATCCAATAAAAAATTGGAGTACAGATCTAAACAGAGAATTCTCAATAAAGGAATGTCAAATGGCCAAGAAACACTTAAAGAAGTGTTCAACATCCTTAGTCATCAGGAAAATGCAAATCAAAACTATTTTGAGATCCCATCTTACAACTGTCAGAACAGTTAAGATAAAAAACACAAGTAGCAGCTTATGCTGGCAAGGATGTGAAGCAAGGGGAACATTCTTCCATTGCTGGTAAGAATGCAAACATGTACAGTCACTATAGAAATTTATATGGCAGTTCCCCAAGAACCCAGCTATATCACTCTTGGGCAAATACCCAAAGGACACTCTATATCACAAAGACAGCTTAATTCAAAATGGCCAGAAACTGGAAACAGCCTAGACGTCCTTCAACTGAAGAATGGATAAAGAAAATGTGGTACATTTACACAATGGAGTATGGTTCAGCTGTTAAAAAAACGATTATCATGAAATTTGCAGGCAAATGTATGGAAGTGGAAAAAAATCATCCTGAGTGAGGCAACCCAGACCCAGAAGGATAAACTCATTTATAACTGGATATTAGCTGTAAAGTTAAGGATAATTACACTACAATCCACAGCCTAAGAGAAGCTATATAACAAGGAAGGCTCTAGGAGAGACACATGAATCTCTTTGAGAAGGGGAAATAGAACAGATTTTGCTGTTGGGCTGGGGTTAGGTGGGGAAGGGAACAGGAAGGATCAGATGGAAGAGGGAGGGACAGAAAGAGAGAGTTCAGAGAGAGATGACTGGAAGTGGGAGATTTTTAGGGAAAGCTAGTGCAGTGGGAACTCCTTGGATCTATGAAGGTGGCCCTAGTAAGGACTCTTAGAAATGGAGGACTCCTAGAAATGGAGGGTATGGGGCCAGATCTGGCCATCTTCTGTAACCAGGCAAGACTCCCAATAGTGGGACTGAAACACCAACCCAGTCACAACTTCTTTGACTTACATACAACCTATCCTATCTGAAAGATGTGCTGGGGCAAGAGAGGCTCAGAGCTTGTGGGAGTGGCCAACCTAATGACTGGTCCAACTTGAGGCCCAGGTCACAAGAGGAAGCCCATGCTCAACACTGTCTGGATGGCCAGGAACCTAAGGCTGAATAGCCCAGAGACTTACAGTAGAACCAAATAGGACTAGCTAAAGAAAAAAAAAGTCAAGGAAATGTTTCCTCATGATATTGTGCTATACTCACAGATCAGTGCCTAGCCCACTCACCATCAGAAAGACTTCATCCAGGAATTGATGGGAGCAGATGCAGAGACCCAGAGTCAAACATTAGATGGAGCCTTGGAAACCATGCAGAACAGGGAAGCAAGGATTGTAGGAACCAGAGGGATAGAGGAAACCAAGAGAACACGGCTCATAGAATCAACTAAGCAAGGCCCATAGGGGCTTACAGAAATCAAAGTGGCAATCATGGAGTCTGCATAGGTTTGAACTAGGTCCTCTGCAAATATGTGGCAGTTGTTGACTTTAAGATTTCTGTGGGACTCCCAACAGTGGGAGTAGGAAGTGTCTCTGACTGGACTCTTTTGCCTGTTCTTGGGACCCTTTTTCTTTTACTGGGTTGCTCTGTCCAGCCTTGATATGAGGGCTTATGTCTAGTCTTACTGCAACTTGTTATGTGTATTTGGTTGGTTTCCCTGGGAAGCCTGATCTTTTCTGAAGGGAAATGGAGGAACAGTGGATACAGGAAAGAGGGAAGTGGGTAGGTTGGGGACTGGAGGCAGTGGAGGGAGGGGAAACAAAGCTCAGGATATATTACATGAGAGGAGAGCCAGGTGGTGATGGCGCACTCCTTTAATCCTAGCACTTGGGAGGCAGAGGCAGGCAGATCTCAGTTCAAGGCCAGCCAGGTCTACAGAGTGAGTTCCAGCATAGCTGAGGCTGGAGAAACCCACAGAAACAGCTGACCTGTACAAGGGGGAGCTCACAGACCCCAGACTGACAGTTGGGAAAACAGTATAGGATTCAACCAGGTCCCTTGAATGTGGGTGTCAGTTAGGAGGCATGTGCAGTCTATGTGGCCTCTGGTTGTGGATCAATATTTATCCCTAGTGTATGCAAATGGACTTTGGGAGCCCACTCCCCACAGGGGAATACTCTCTCAGGCTAGACACTTGGGTGAGGGCCTAGGCCATTATGGGGAGTAGTTGGGGGGGGGCATGAGAAGATGGGAGGGAGAGGGAACTAGGGTTGATATGCAAAATAAGATTGTTTCTAATTTAAATTTTAAAAAAAGGAACAAAATCAGTTAAGAAACAGAAACTTTAATTCCAGAAACTCAGTTCTTTTGGCCATTGTGTGAAGTACAAAAGTTCAGAAAATTTTGAGAATTAATGAGAAAAATCAATTATGATTACATGATATGCATACACAACAAAGATCCCAGTTAGAACCAAGTTAACACTAACCACTGAGGAATCAAGATTCATTTGGGGAGGAAAGCACTGTGGTTAAATTTATTTAAGAATTATCTATTTTTTCCTACTTCATGCAAGCAGTGCTAGGTACTGTAATTCTTTGTTGAACAAAAGCACATATAGTTCTAGCCTTAATCTAATAAACACAACAAAAGAGAAAACAGACAATTACAGCATGTGATAAGACTTGTGTGAAATAATGAGGGGAAGAAGTTTCAGATAGATGGGCAGATTAGGTTTTGAAATCTACCATACAGTAGAATAACTGTACTTAACTTTATGGAGTATGTATTGAGTAACTTCAGATTTATTTACATTAAAAAAATAGAAGGTTGGGACTGTAGCACAATGACAGAATACATTACCATATACATTCATGAGGCCATGAATGTCAATTGACTTGGTTCAACCACATGGTGTATGTGTCAAAGCATCATACTGTATGCGATCAACACACACAGTTATAGTGTGGAACATTAACTGTTAGGACCAAGTAGCAGGTCCTTGAAGAAGATAAGGGAAGGGATGGGAACTCAAATCACCCTCTGGTTCCTGTTTTCTGTTTAATGCTATGATCCTTGCTCTTGTGCACTCTTTACTATTTGTCCTGGGGTCCTTGCCAGAACTTGTTTGAATGTTCAGCCTCTGATATTATCAGTTAAGTAAACTTATGTATACATTTAACCTGCCCAAAGGGATGAACAAGTCACTAGATGGTTTAAACATACTATGTACTTTTTTAAATGTGACTTTGTCCACTGTGTACAAAGCAGACTCTCAAGTGATCAGAATGGAGGGAAGATCAGTAAAGCTATGATGACAACTGGGATGAAAAGTGAAATGCTATGGGTGCAGGGCAGAAGCAAACCCGGGATCAACAGCCTCAGCTTGTGTTTTTGAAGGTAAAAGTAACAGGAATACTTTACTGTTTGCACGAAATGGGCAATGATAAAGGAGAGATGAAGGATCAAGAATGTCTACCACAGTCATGCTTGGGCCACTAGTAGGTCAAAAGAATGTTTTACTGAGACAAGGAATGCAAGAAAATGTCTGAAGCCAAGGGCGGTATCTCTTCGAGAAGGCGGAAGGCAAGTGTGTGAAGTACTGCGAGGCCTTTAGGAAGATGAGGAGAAATGGAAAACTGATCACTATATGATTCCATCAAGTACAGTTCCACTCTACAAGAAGAGATCAGCCTAATGCAGGGGAAGGAAGAAGGACCAGGAAGAGGAAGTTGGTAGGTACAGACTGCTGTGTTTGGTTTTCTATAAAGATCGGAGACATGACACTTTAGCAAAAGCGAGATGAGTAGTCAGGGGTAGGGTTGTTAGTTGTTACATTTTACTTTTGTTTCGTGTTTCAGGTGGAAATTACCAAAGCTTTTGTGGTGTCAGTAGCAACCTGTGAGAGAGGGAAAAGACTCAAAGAGAATGGAGACATGAGGTTATCCCGGTAAGTGGTAACAGGATTTAAACATCAACACATTTATTTACATGTTAGTAAACATATGAACATGTTCAAGACCCAACAAAGAGGATTTTTATGCTCACAGCTATGGATTAAGTACTGCCGAGGCTATTCAGCATACTGCAAAGATGACCACGCACACTGAATTAAAGAAGTTAAAAAAAAATCACCTTACCTCTCGTTTGTCTAATGCAGCATACTCGGCTTCGATTTCCTCAGCCTCTGGGTCCCGAGAGAACACCATCTGTGACTCCAGACTTAGGGCCAGGTCTTTGTGGTGCTGCTTCTCAGCACAATCACAAGGAGTATCTTTATTTTCATTTTCAGCAAACAAGTCTCCTCCATGTTTTACTAAAAGCTAAAAAAAATTAAAACAAACAACTAGCAACTACAGATTTAATTAAGATTTGATGCTATACATTAAAGAAATTAAATGTATGATTAGCATAATAAAAATGTACAGCAGATGCAATGTATCTAAATGAATCTTAATGTAAAATTAAATTAAAATGTAATTTAAATTTAAACCAAAAGGTAAATGTATTTGAAATAATAGAAGGCACCAGGTAGCAATGCCTTTTTATTTTTAAGGTTGGAAATTTGTTTTACTATTAATGAGTTTCTTTGGCTAAAAAAAGTAAATCTTCAACTTTAAAAACAAATTCTTAAGTATTTTGTCAATTTTCCATGCTCAAATAAAACCTTACCTAAATATAAAAAAAGATTATAGTTATTCAATGCTTAAACTTTAAAATTGTCTCATCATTTTTCTTTCTCTATTTTTTAACAAGAGAATGCAATATAGCCCAGGGTGGCCTTGGAGTCAGTCTTCCTAAGCCAGCTTCCAGAATGATGGGATTGTGAGTACGTGTGCCAACACACCTGGCCTATGTATCTTTCTTAAGAGGGACACAGCCGACACTCTCAGTTTAACAACTAATACCTGGATGTCTTGACATGACAAAAGTTTTCACTTGTCCCATTATTATTCTGTGAAACAATGGATTCAATTCACATTTGCAAGCCAAAAACAAAAGGCTGCTTTCAATCTTTCTCAAAATAAGAGAGAACTGCTTACTGGTAAGTAAGCTGGTAATATATCCCACTATACAATTTGTCAAGAAATTTCATCCTCAGAAACATGAACAAGGCCATGACCTGTTCACTACTGAGTTTCTGCTGGCTTTAATAGAGCTACATTTTTCCTAAGGGCTAAAAGTTGAAGAGTGTCCACTGTGTCTAGAGATATCAGAAAGAATACAGGACAGCCTCACAATTTGTCATGAAAGTACTGTTGGACACTGGAAGGTAATGCATTAACAAGTACTTCAGCCTATTGGCCTTTGGGAAATAAGTTCAGGAAAATGACTGGCTGGTAAAAACATGCTGGATGGAGATAGGATACTTCTTTTTTTCTATACAAACTTAGTTGTTTTGTTTTACATGATGGAGAGTTTGTTTTAGAAAAGGTAGTTTTAAAACTTCTTAATGAAAACATGGCAAGTATTTTTCTACTTATTCTCATTAGCTAAGCAAGAAGAAACAGGAGGACCAGGTATTTTATTCCTGGGGTTTTTAAAAATGTTTCTCAAACACTTGTTGGCACATAAAACGACCTCAACAAATCTCTTCTTCTAATTCTACATTTTTCAGCTCACAATCATAGAAGAAAAGCAGTAACCCAATATATTCAAGACATATTCCATACCTCCCTTATGATTCAGGGGTTGATGACAGGCCACATCATTTAACCACTTTAAAGACTTAAGTTTACAAGTCTATCTGCAAAATAAGCTAGTTTGTATAGGTTTGATAAAAGATATATAGAAAATCGATTAAGTAGCTGGAAACAGGAGGATCAAGTTCAAACTCAGCCTAGCTACATGAGAACTTCAAAAAACCAAAAGCTAAACCAAGTTGTGCAGCTAGTTAACTTGACACAAGGTAGAATCCCTCAACTGAGAAAATGCCTCCCTAAAGTCCAGCTATAAGGCATTTTGTTAAACAATGATTCATGGGGGAAGCACCCAGACAGTTGTGGGTGGTATATGAAGATATTAAAATTATAAGAATATTATTTATGGCTTATCTATAATGCAAATCATATAAGCATTTCTAATTTTTTATTAAAAATTTTACATATACCACTGTTTTGCCTGCAGGTAAATGTACCACCTGTATGCAGTACCTTTAGAAGCCAAAAGAAGGTGCTGTATCTCCTAGAACTACAGTAACAGAAAATTGTTGGCTGCTCTGTTGCTGCTGAGACTAGACGCTTGGTCATCTGCAAGAACATCCAGTGTGAGCATAACTGCTGAGCCATCTGTCTAGCAGCACCCCACCTCCCCTCTTAGTTTATACTTAAACATTTAATTAGTCATGCTGTGTATGTGGAACATGCAGATGACACAGTGTATGATGGGGCTATTCTTCTGTATATATGTTTCTCTTATTGGTTGATAAATAAAACACTGTTGGCCAATAAGACAGGAAGATAGGCAGGACGAGGAGTTGAGGAGAATTTGGGGGGGGGAATTCTTGAGGAGAAGAGCGTTGCCATGTAGACCACAGAGGAGTAGGAGGACTGGACCCTTCTCCAGTAAAATAATATCATGTGGAGATACATAATTAGTAGTTATGGGTTAATAATTAAGATAGAGCTAGCCAATAAGAAGTCCTAGACACTAGCCAACACTTTTATAACTAATATAGTGTTCATGTGTTTATTGGGGGTTGAAGAGTTTGTGGGACCAGGATGCTGGGGCAGAAACTTTCATCAACAGGTGTGCATGTTTGTGGTCAAATGACTATCTGCAAGAGTTGCTTCTCTCTTTTCCCCATGTGTGTCCTGGGGATCGAACTCAGGTCATCAGGCTGGGTGGCAAGAGCCTTTTCTCACTGAGAGACCTCATGGGTCCCAAATTAACTATTTAAACTAGCTATTTCAAATTTAAATTTAGCAATTTTAAACAATAAAATCTACTCTTTGTACACCTATTATTTTACAAATAATTTCAGGTAATTATTATTTATCAAATCCCAGGTTTCCTGTTTAAGAAAGTTTTGAAAAAGCACAAAGGTGAAGCATTAAAGCACTTGGTATTAGAGAGTGACCAAAACAGAGAAAAAGGTGAGCAGGCCTGGGGTACACACATGCCTATACTTCACACACTCAGGAGAGGGAGGAGGGGAACCAAGTTCAAGGTCATCCTTAGCTACATAGAGAGTCAAGCCTGGGCTACATGAAAGCACGTCTCAAACAGTAACAACAACAAAGGAAGAAGAGACAGTGAAGAGTGATGCAATTAGGGGAGAAGGGAAAGTAGGAGAGGTGAGGAATAGGAAGGTATATATGTATAATTTTCATGCTATGCATAAGTTTGAGTATATATGTGTGTGTAAGCACTTATGGATCACAGCATAGGAGGAATATTGACATAAATGACATAAACATTCCATTTCTATAGTTCAAAATGAGTAGCCAGAGCTGGGTGTGGTGACACTCACTTTAACCCTAGCACTAAGGTAGCAGGTGGATCTATGATTTTGAAGCCAGCATGGTCTACATAGTGAGTTTCAGGACAGTCAGAGTTACATTAGTACTCTTGTCTCAAAAGCAAGTAAGCAAACAAACATAAAATAGGAACCACAAGGAAACATCAAATTGTTAAATGCACGGAGGAAATTTTCCAATAGTAACTTTCTAAATTCATTTTTATTTATCTGTATTTTGCCTGCATATATGCATATGCACCATGTGAGTGCAGTGAGTTCAAGAGGGTCCCTGGTTTATAACCACTAAACCATTTCTCCAGCCTCAGATAACTCTCTAAAGTCTACTCTTAAATAAACATACTGTTGTGGTTTGAATGTGAAATATACCTTCCAAAGGCTCATGTGTTTGAACCCTTGGCTCCCAATAGTACTGTCCTGGAAAGCTGAGAAAACTTTAGGGAGCGGAGTTTCACTGTAGAAAATAGATCTCTGGAGTAGACTTTAAGGTTTTCTTATGTATTTTGTTGTTGTTCTGTTTTAAGGAAAAACAGTAGATTAAGAAAGCACTAGCAAAGCCAGGCGCCAGTGGCACATGCCTTTAATCCCAGCACTCGGGTGGCAGAGGCAGGTGGATCTCTGTGAGTTCGAAGTCAGCCTGGTCTACAGAGTTCCAGGACAGCCTCTAAAACAATGCAGAGAAACCCTGTCTTGAAAAACCGGGAAAGAAAGAAAGAAAGAAAGAAAGAAAGAAAGAAAGAAAGAAAGAAAGAAAGAAAGAAAGAAAGAAAGAAAGAAAGAAACAAAGAAAGAAACAAAGAAAGAAAGCACTAGCAAGAATTAGGGGAGTGAGCTAGTGAGCTTTGAAATTTTATAGCCTGGTCCTACTTCCTGTCTGTTTTCTGCTTCCTACTCATTCGAGGGATGAGAAATCCCAGATGTGCCCTCTCTTCCCAGTTAGAGCTACTTATCCTACCGTGCTTTTATAGTTAACTACAACCTTAAATTGTGAGTCAAAAAACTTCCTTCCTAGGAAGAGAACTAAAACTAACCACTACAGAAGATACGCTTCCATAAGTATGAAGTCCTATAAGTAAAAAACAAAACAAAACAAACAGGTTGGACTTACTTGGGGGGGGGGTAATAATCTCAGGTCAATAAAGATTACGCAGAGAAAATAATGGGATTTATTTTACAGTAACTGTTAGTTAATAGAGCATTAGTGTCTAAGGAGTCTTTTGAGATAATATTGGAATTCATCCCAAGCACCCAAGAGGAAACAACCTAAGGCAATAGCAGGACTAATAATAGAAATCTCTGCCCCTTCTATAGCTAGATGATCTCATGGTTTTATGAAAAATAGCAAATATCTGCTGGTATTTATTCATTCAACTGATACCACCATATGATACTTGGTACCACTGAGCATTGAAAATATTTAAAAATTATAGAAATGGCACTTATCCCTTTATTCTTATAATAAGAAACTGTAAGCAATAAAGTAGAGAAGTTTAAAAGGATTTAAATTATCCATGATAGTAAAA
This sequence comes from Mesocricetus auratus, assembly GCF_017639785.1. Classification (NCBI taxonomy): domain Eukaryota; kingdom Metazoa; phylum Chordata; class Mammalia; order Rodentia; family Cricetidae; genus Mesocricetus; species Mesocricetus auratus. Next base: position 36,654,400 of record NW_024429200.1, read on the forward strand.
CTTATAAGATATTCTAGGAACTTGAGGTACATAATGGACTAGATAAAACAATGTGCTAGTTTTAAGCACTTAAGCTAGGAAAACGTAAGTCCTCTATAGAGAAGTTAATATATGCTTCCCAGGGAAGTATTTTTAGTTTAATAATAATCATGACAAAAGTCAGGAGGGGCCCAAAGCTGAGCAAGAGTACAGTTAAGACACTGGTGACTGAAACTTGTTAGTAAATGCTGGAATACCCGCGAGGTGTTCATAAGGCTCCATTTGGAATGCTTTACAGTACATCAACGAGCTCTTCTCAACACAGAAAACTAGAACGGTCACAACCAGAGTGGCTCATGTGATGTGATACGCTGATAGATTAAGGGGTGCAAAGAGCGGCACACATGTATGTGAGAGAGTACTTTTGTTTGTGCTGCATCTGTCTAACTCTGAAGCTGTGTCACTGTGCCTGTCTTACCTGGCGGTCCTAATAAAGAGGTAGGAGCAAGGATAGGCGGGGCTGGCAGGGAGAGGATAGATAGAAGAAAGGAGGAGAGATGGAGCAACAAGAAAGCATGGAGAGGAGGACATCAGGGGCCAGCCACAGAGTAAGAAGGAAAGTAAGATATGCAGAAGGAATAAAGATAAAGCCCAGAGGGAAAAGGCAGACAGGTTAATTTAAGGTAAGACAAGCTGGCTAAAAACAAGCCAAGCTAAGGCCCAGCATTCACAAGTAAAGCACCATGTGTGATTTATTTGGGAGCTGGGTGTGGGCCCCTCAAAAAGCCAAAAGAACAAAAAATATCACACTACACATATATATCAAGGTAGTCATTGGACCTTCCAAATACTACATAATATACCCCTCTGTAACCAACATCAAAAAGATAATGGTAAAATTACCACTCCATTTCTGAACAACTTAATACGTACAATACTGTAAACACACTAAAAATTGACCATCACTTAACACCGCTTACTGACAATTATTGAAAGCAAGTTATTAACACATTTAAAGAACCAAGTCCCACACATGTGAGTCATCACAGCAGGATCTTCCCTAGGAGCTGAGCACACAGCAGTATTTAGGAAAGCTTATGAACGAAGTGTCGGGAGTTTTGTTGATATGCTTCCCCTCCAAGTCCTAGGGCACCTTTTTACTATGCTGAGTCAGTGTTAAAAAGCATTGCATGCATAGCAGACTCCAGTTAATGATCACAATTCCCTAACTAGTGGGCAAAGGTGATACAGAGGAAACAAAAGGACAAAGTTTCTACAAGATTCACAAGTAACAAACAGCAGTAAATACAAAACAAGATCAGAGAAGTTCAAGAAGTAACAAAAACTGATCTTTAACTATGCTAATGAAATTAGGTGACTATAATTTAAAAAATATATTCATAATTTTTATATCAACTCAAAAGTATAATACTAAAGAAACATTAAATCGTTGATATGTTTTAATTTTATTAGGATAATTACTTTTAAAATAAAGTGCACAAATTTTAGAATAAAAAAGACTGACTAAGCCGGGCGGTGGTGGCGCACGCCTTTAATCCCAGCACTCGGGAGGCAGAGGCAGGCGGATCTCTGTGAGTTCGAGGCCAGGCTGGACCCACAGCCTCCAAAACAATAATACAGAGAAACCCTGTCTCGTAAAAACCAAAAAAAAAAAAAAAAAAAAAGACTGACTAATGTATAATGCATCCTGTTCATACTTAAATATATCTATACAAAAATTCTATCAATTATGTATGAATTAATACAACTGTTGGTAGTTGAGAAAATATGTATTGTTGTATGAACAGTAATAATGATACTATATAGAATTACTATAGGGCAAGTGGCCAAGTCCCGCCCCTAGACCCCACCTCTAGACTGCTCTGACTGCCAGAGTGGCCAGGCCCCATCCCCAGACTACTCTGAAGGTAATTAAAAAAGTACGATGAGGCTTCATAATTCCACCAATCCCGGAGCTTGTCAAAATCAGGCCACTGAGTCCCACCAATCCCTCAGCTTGCCCTAAGATTAGAACACAGAATCCCACCAATCCCAGGCCACCCTGGAAAGTTCTGCCTCCCAAAACACCCTACATAGAGCCCGCCTCTGTGCAGGTTTTTGCTGCCTCTCTGCTGAGCAGAGGCAGCCAGCCTCTTGTATCTTTCCTGATCAATCTCTGTGTGAGGTTTGTTGTGCAGTGTGACTTTGTTCTATTCCCTGGCTTCCTACTGCCAGGATACCTTTCCCCTCAGAGCTGTGACACAGTTACAATGTCTTTTAAGAAATTAAGGGTTAAAAGGGTGATTTTTTTTTAATCTAAGCTTGTAAGGCGCTTTCTATATTAGCAATATATAATATTGATAAATCAAAATCCCAAAATGTAGTATGTATTCAGGTATACTTTAACACAGACTCAACAGAAACAAGACATTTTAAAGACAAGGTTTTAAAATGGAGTGTAATAAATGCATCCATTAACAATTACTTATTTAATAAACAAATCAAGTAAAGATAATGTATTGATAGATTGTACAAGTCACCCCCCCCATCCAAGATATGTAAGTTTTATAAAGTGGCTATTATAAAAATTCAGAAAAAAAGACAAAAAAAAAAAAACCCAGCCCAAACTCTATTATTTTCAGTATCGTAATTGGAACCTGACAGTTACCTTAGGAAATATTAACATTATTGAACTTGATTACATTATACTCCAAAAGGTTGGCAAGCTGCATGGGTTTTTCTTTTGTTGTTGTCCCCTAACACAATGAAATAACTTTGCTTACAAAGGGCTCCGGGTCTTTTAGAATGGACAAAGGGGTAAAAACTGCTAAGACAAAGCAGACACTGACTACCACGTATTATCTACACACACATTTTTGAGCACATACTATTGAAAAGAAACCAGGTTTTACCTCTACACAGGCTTTCATCCCTGAGGCTGCAGCGTAATGAAGGGGTGTGTTTTTTTTGTTATCAACAGCATCAACAGCTGCTCTCTCGTATTCACCCTGGTCAAGCTTTGCTCCTTTCCATCTTAAGATCATCTGCAGACAATCTGCCCTTCTGAAATCATCTTCCACGGGGCGTGCTAAGCGAGGATGAAGGGTTCCTTCAGATAGCATGATTTGAGGTCCCATACACAACAAATGCACAGATGTTTCATTGTGCACGTTCCGTTTATTTGGGTTTCCATCTCTACCAAAAAGAAAAGTCCTAAAATGGAAAGGGAGGGTAAAAACAACTTTTTCCTACCTAAAAATACAGAAAAGATAACAATTTTAAAGGTAAGGTCTACTTCAAAGCTACAAATCCAATCTCTACTGAAGTTGTCTGCATGACTAATTCATTCAGTTAAGAAGACTGGGCTACCTCTGCACAGATGTTATAGGTAACTATTGCCATACCAAGGGCCTGAACCCAGGACCTCACGCTTTCACAACAAGCACTTAACCCACTGAACCATCCCCAGGCTAGTTTGGTTTTGGAGGCATGGTCTTACTATGTAGCCCAGGCTAGCTTAGAACTTGAGGGAATCCTCCTGCCTCAGCATTCTAAATGCTGCAGTGACAGTGCATGACAGATACACATCCTCAGAAGTTTTAAATATTGAGGTCCTGGTGGTTTGAATGAGAAATGTCTCCATAGACCCAGGTAGGGGGAACATTTGGCCCCTGTTTGGTTGGTGGCACTGTTGGGGGAGGTTTTGGACCCTTTAGAAGGCAGAATCTCACTAGGGGAAGGACTGGAGGCTTTATAGCCTGACCCTACTTCCAGTTCTCTGTGCTTTCTGGGGGTGGCTGAAGATGTGAGCACCAAGCTTCCTGCTCTGGATGGCTGATGCCATGACTTTCTGGAGGAGGAGGAGGAGGAAGAAGAGGAGGAAGAAGAGGAGGAGGGAGAGGAGGAGAGAGAGGAGGAAGAGGAAGAGGAGGGAGAGGAGGAGGAAGACGGCTGGGAGGCAGCAGATGGCTTAGAAGGTAAAGTGCTTGTCACCCAAGCCTGACAATCTGAGTTTCGGGCACAGAACTGTTAGGACAGAGCTGACTCTTCAAAGCTGTCCTCTGACCTCCACCATGCACTGTGGCACATGTATGAATACACTCATGTTCGTGAATCATACACTTACACGAGTGCCTATAAAGTATATGAGAATAAAAAGAAACGGGGAAAGGAAGAGAAAAGAAAGGAAAAAAGGAAGGAGCAGAGGATGTTCTAATACAAAAGGGTACTTTAAAAAAATTGATAAAAATAAAGATACCAAAAATAAAGGAAAAGTTCTGCTATGACATTGTGAGTTAAGGAACTTCCAAAGATGCTGTTGAGTTTATCCTTTTGTTGGCCATCTACTGTTGGGCATGCAGTCTGCTCTGAAGAATAGTTTTTTTCCCCTGGTGAGATTTACTAGAGGAAACCAAATTCTCATTTGCAAGTGGTTATCATTAGAGATTGCTTCTGGATTAGGATGGCTACTTTTATCCACTCCTCCTTTAGCTTCTAGAACCCTGAGATGAGTTTTTCAAAGGACTCAATCTGTCTTAACTTATTTTGGTTTGAGTATAGTATATGAACAAAATCTAGACTTTATATAGTTTAGAAAATGGAAAAGTAATTTTAAATTGCCTTTTCAAATAACAATATTCATATTTGATACTACACCCAAAATCTAACATGTGGTATATTATTAAATGTTAGTTAAAACTGTATGAATTTTTTGTAGTGTTAATTAAAAACCTTATGCTCTCATCCAGTGACAGACAGAAGCAGAGGCAGACACCCACAGATAAACACTGAATTGAACTCCTGGAACCCAGTGACAGAGAGGGAGGAGTGATGAATAAAGGTGTCAAGAATGGACTGGTGAATCCCAGAGAAACAGCTGACCTTAACAACGGGAGATCTTGGACCCCAGCCTAATGGCTGAGAGGCCAGCATGGGATTGATCCAGACTTCCCTAAATGTGGGTGTCAGTGAGGAGACTCAGGCAATCTATGGGGTTTTTGGGTAGTAGATCAATATTTATCCCTGGCACACAAATGGACTTTGGGGACCCATCCCACAATGAGGGATGCTTTCTCAATCTGGACACTTGCGGGAGGGCCTGGACCCTCCCTAGAATGAAATGGCAGATTCTAGAGATCCCCCATGGAGGGCCTTACCCTCCCTGGGGAATGGAGTGGGGATTGGCTGGGGAAAAGGGGAGGGAGTGGGCATGGAGGGGAGGGAGAGGGAGCTGGGACTGACATGGAAAGCAAGCTTGTTTCCAATTTAAATATATAATAAAAAGTGTAAAAAAACCTTATGCTCTAAGCTAAATTTTAGAATTTTGAATCAATACAGAACTTTAAAGAAGCATAGACTAACATGAAATATATTGATTCATTGAGTTACAGAGACCCTCTAATTGTTATCATTTTTATTTTATAATAAATTACATAGGTTTTTAACACTACCAATTTTATTAGAAGGCAAGAACTCAGAAGTTGTCAAGTTGCATATAAAGAATGAGTATTTCAAAATTTTTGCATTCACTTGGAAGATCAAAATTTATCACAGGCATCAAAGACTAGCAGTTGTTTTACTTGAAAGATTTAATTAGTTTTTGAGAAAATGTCAGCCTAGGGCCTCAAGCTCTCATTCACCACTGAAGAATAGTGCTGTGTTGCAATGGGCACCAACTAATGAAGAAACCATAACTGGCCAAAATGCTGAAAATAAGTGACAGTACAATGTTCAAATTTAACTGCAATATGGCTCATTCCCTCTAAGACTCAGGGAACATTGCAGAAAATGGGATGGAAAGAACGTAAGAGCCAGAAGACAGGAAGATGTGCAGCAAAAGATGTCTTCTGGATATGACAGCAACTACTGTACTCACTTCTTAACTCATGAAAGCTGTGGTGATCTGCACATGACTCATATGAGACTAGGTCAGTAAGTACTTTATCATGCGTAGGGGAAGAAGAGCCCATGAGGCCCCTTCCCTCCACAGGGTTGTTGGCAATTAATCGTCCAAAGGCACCACTGCAAAGCAGTATAGACTCTTAAGGGGTGAGTGAGAACAATGATCACAGAGGTCACTTGGTCTATTCCATAATTTAGGCAACTGTTAAGTTATTTCTTAAGTCTATAATAGACAACTTTTCCTAAAAGGTCTGTTTCTTTTTTTTTCTTGACTAGTTGATTGATAGATGCATTTTGATTGATTCTTAGATGAGGGAACACTGATATGTCACTTTATTTTTTCCTTTTAAACAGAAAGCCTCCAGCTGGCTAATAATTTTATGTTCAGACAGTTACCTAATAATGACCTTCCAGAAAGTTCAGGATGTCATACCTGTAACCCAGAGCTACAGAAAGACTCGGACCTCAATTCTAGTAGTCAGAGTTCTGAAGTTTCAGTTCTGATAATGAGGAAGTGCTCGTTCATGCTGTACTGTTGACAGTCTTCATTTCCACTTCTAATGCTAAATGTCTTTGAATTATTCCTAATCGCCTTAACCACTTTCACCCTCTGAGAATACACTGCTCTGCAATGGTCCCTTTGGCTACTGTCCACTCTTACCTTGAGATTATTCAACTTTCCTCTGTAATCTATCTATTTTCTACATTACACTTTGGATAGAAATACATTCAAAGCAACAATTATGTGTGAACTACCTTCGCTATTACAACTTTCGGTTTCATTTAGAAATAATAAAGGAGATCATACTCAATCACAATCAGACCAAATTATTTGGGTACTCTGAGTTTTAGAAAACTTAACTCAGAAGAATAGTATCAATAACATGGACATATGTCAGTAGACATTTTCAAAGATCACAGAGTCTTCCTTTCCACTGATTGCTTATAATGGGCCTAAAGTAATACTTACCCTAATATTCTATTCATCCCATGTCTAGCAGCATAGTGTAACGGAGTGTTGTGCTGATAGGGCTCTCCATAGGATGTATTTGGGTCAAGGGATTCTTTCAGCTGAGGATTATTCTCATATATTTGGCAAGCCAGGTTTTCATCACCATTGATGAGTGCTTTGCGGAATTTGGTGGTTGTATTTCCCATGTTTTGTTTTATTTTGATAGGCAGTGGCACTCTCGTCTTCAGTCACTTCTTGAATACTTCTACAACATGCTTCACATTCTGATGAAGAAGTCATTAAATTAGATTGTAACACAGTAATTACAAAGCAGTATCCTAAGAGATAATTACAGATATTAATAACATCTGGGAAGCAGATGAAGGGAATAAACAATATTACATGTTGCCAAATTTGACACATTTTCAACATTGGTCGAATTTCTTGTTAAAAATTTTTTTTCCCTGAGACAGGGTTTCTCTGTGTAGCTTTGGAGCCTATCCTGGCACTTGCTCTGTAAACCAGGCTGGCCTCGAACTCACAGAGATCTGACTTTGTCTGCCTTCCGAGTGCTGGGATTAAAGGTGTGTGCCACCACCACCTGGCCTTCTTGTTAAAATTTAATATTTTCCCATACAAAGACTATATGAGGTTGTAAAGCTGCACTTTACTTTAAAAAAAAGTTGTTGACATACACAGTAAACTTGTCTCTTCCCATGAGCAGGAACCAGTTGCACTGAGTTTTATGGCTAAATACACTTACTTGGTTGTCAACCTGATGACATTAAGAATCAATGAAAACCCAAGCAGCTGGGCACACCAGTGGAGAATGTTCTTGAATCATTTGAGGTAAGCAGAGGTACCCTAACATAAAAGCCCATGGAAGAAGGAAGCTTTTGCCTTCTCATTTTCCCTTTTGCCAGCAATCTGTCTTTCTGCTGTTGAGGCATTAATCTGCTGACATTAGAACCTACTTCTTCAGAGTTCTATGGAAGACCACCAGCTCTCCAGGAATACTCCATAACTCTAGCACCAGACTGGAACTACAGAGACATCCAGGCTCATTGACTGAATAACTAATAGATTCTTGACCTTTTGATCAAAAGATAAACTACTGTTGGACGACTAGGATTACAGCCTGTAAGCCACTCTAGTAACCCCTCCAACCACCACAAGCACTAACTCATAAACTCACACATGCATACTATTCTGTCAGCTCTGTCCCTTTAGAAAACCCCTACTAAAACACAGCCCCATTAAATATATGTAGGTATCACTCACTCAATTTGTGGGTTACTAAAAACGAACAAAAAGCTTTAGCCAATTAAGAACTACACAGTTCAGGGGCTGGAGAGATGGCTCAGTGGATAAGAACACTAGCTGGTCTTCCAGAGGCCCTGAGTTCAATTCCCAGCAACCACATGGCGACTCACAACCATCTGTAATAAGATCTGGTGCCCTCTTCTGACTTGCAGGGATATATGCAGACAGAACACTGTATACATAATAAATAAATAAATCTAAAAATCAATAACAACAACAACAAAAAACAAAAAAAACCCTACATGTCAGTTTTCCTGCTAAGTACTTACCAGAAAAAGACTTAAAATATAAATATATATATAACTATATATATAACTATACAACTTACTGATACTCAGATAATCACAACAAAGCAATAAATTGATCAGAAAGAGGAAATGGAGATAATGGTTATCCCACCTTTTAAAGTCATTAAATGTTCCTCTATAAAGCATCCTGAGCAAGGTTGAAAACAGTAAGTGTGTGTGCCCACGGCATGTGGGAAGAAGTCACGACGGCCATCACATGGGCAGTGTGGGGTGAGGGAGGGCAAAGCCAAGCCAGGAGAAACAGATCTGAAATGTGAAAGTCATACTTGCTGACACTACTTTTAAGCAGGTTATTTACCCCCGAAAATGTCGGTTTCCATCTGTACAATAAGGAAAGTTACTATTTCTCAGACACAGGTATACAGATCATAAGAGACAGTTACGGAAAGTATCTATCACAGACCTTGTTTAAAGGGTTAAATGCCAGAACACTCTATTCTACTAAGGACTCTTTCTGTAGCTATTGTTAAATTACTGTTGCTGTGATATGACTGTCCCCCCAAAAGACCCATTTGCTAGGTCATTAGACTGTGAAACTACTAGGAATGAATTATGACATTGAGAAACATTGAGACCCCATTCCCTTCTTCACTCTCTTCTGGCTGCCCTGCGACCCCGAGTTAAACAGAGCTCCTCTATTACATGCTCCCATCACAATTACCATGCCACCACAGGCCCTGATGCTTGGGGCCCTGAAACCTCTGAAACTGATCAAAAGTAAGCCCTTCCTCCCTTTTCCCAGGTATTTCATCAGGGTAGCAGAGTTACGACCAACATCAGCAACAAAGGAGACAGCATAAACAAAAGCAGGCATAGAATACGTATCCTATGGAAGAACTGGTAAGTATGCATCACATTTAGACTCTAGCACTGAACAGCAGGTGATAAAACTGAAAACAGAATGGAACAGATAAGGAACTTACAGTTTAATCTAAACGGACTGATAATTCAAAGTTTTCGTAGGGGCAGGGATATAATCATTTTATGATTCAGGGAATGTGAAATACTTCAGAAGGCAGAAAAGGAAATGCAAAGGATGTGGACTTTACCCCTTTTATTCAATGACTGGTGGAATACACAAGTATAGCTTTAAAAATCACTTGGAAAATAATGTTCATGTTGCACAATGAATTTTTTTACAAGGCAGTAACAATTTAAAAAATAATACAACTTGAATGATGGAAAAACCTTTAAGTTTCTTATAAAAATAGTAGTTCTCAAATAAGGCTATGTATCCTAGTAGCCTAGAGAAACCTCAAAGAATCCTACTGGATAGATTAAATTCCAGAGTGTCCAGGGGCTATACCTAGGCACTGGGGTTTAAAGATCCCCCAGTAATTTCAATATGCAGACATCACTGTTTTAAAAGCTCCTTCCAACTAACTGACTATCAGGGTAAGATATCACCAAGCCTATTTTAGAGACAGGAATTATGTGCTTACTATAGAAGTACATCTGGTTCACCGTTCTCCTCAATAAGGCCATAAATTAGCTGTTTACTGATGCTTCTGTTACTGGTTTTCCAAGTTTTAAAAATACAAATATGTTCATAGTAATTTTAAAAAAATGAATATTGACTTCCCTCATACAAAAACAAAACCCAGGCTCTAAGAACACAGGTCAATTGGGAGCATGTCTGTCAATCTTGCACTGCTCACAGGTTTGATTCTCAATGCAACAAGCCCTCGGGAGGTGGGGACAGGGGACTGTGAGTTCAAGGTCACCCCAGGCTGCACAGTGAAGTAGAAACCAGCCTGTGGAGCGTGAGCCTCCTACTTTAAAAACAGCCACAAAGAAAACCCAGTCCAGTTACCTGTATTATCACTGTTAAATAACTACTTTATGGATGTCTATATATTTGTATGCATATAAATATTAATTCATTAATTTGATCATACTACTTACAAAATAGTTGCTGAAATTTCAGCCTCACATACACTTCTTTATGTTCTCATCTCAAGTTGAAGAAGCAAATCCTCTCTCCCACATTCTATACTTCTCACATACATCACAGATTCTTCTGGGATCTTTCAGGGACATTCTATACTTTATTTTACTCTTTTGTTTAACGAAGTGCAGAGTAGTGTACTCATTCTCAGTAAAAGAATTTGGTTTGTTATATATGGTTCTAAGCATTCGACAATTTATTGTTTTTGTTACTGTGTTCTGAGATAGCATCTCACTAAGAAACCTATGCTGGTCTTCTCCTGACTTGCTGAAAGTTTAAGTGTGTGGCACTATGCTTGGTTTACATTATTCTTAATAAGACCTCCATTCAGCTTACTGTACATTTTTATCTCTATAAATGTAAAATATATTAGGTAGATTGTGAAGTATCTCTCGTAAGAATATGAAAACTTTCAGTTGTTTTGTTCTGAACTCCCTGATACAATGCTGCTTAACTATAAACATTTCCAGAACTGCATATTAGGTTAACAATATATTTCTTTGGTTTATATAAAAACATTATTTTAGCAAATGTTCTACAAGAACAATAATTTACATTAAGGATATACGTGTATATCCATGTGTACTTATATGGTATCATGGGGGTACACACACACACATCCTAACAAAGCAATGGTATCATACTTTAAATAGTTACAAGATAACTTTTTTTTAAAAAATCAATAATACTCTAAATGTGCACTAAATATTTCTGTTACTCATGCTGAAAGGCATAATGGCATCAAAAAGCTTTTCTGTGGCTTTGTTATTTTCAGGACTGTTTCATTTTTAAAATCTGATCAATAACCCTGCAAGTCTGCAGAAGCACGTCATTTAAAAGCATTAGTTCATGCCATTCAGAGTATCCTCAGAAGTCTTGATGAGAGCTTTGCCAGCTGGATCCTGATTCTTTTTTACAGGCAAAGCTGCTATTACCTGGAGCAACCATTCATTCTTTGTTTGAATCAAAACCCTTAAGTAAGAGTTTCTATGTAACATGTAATATTACATAAATGTATAAACTGGATTTACAGTACATTTCTTTTGATGGTGCTATTATAAATGGCACTTTAAAGGAAATCAAATGCTCAGAGGCTAGGGAAATGGCTCAGTTGGTAACATGCCTCCTGAGCAAGAATTCCCTAGAATACATGTAAATGGGTGTGCATATATGCAACCTTAGCATTCTGGGAGACAGAACAGATTCCTAGAGTACACTGGCTAGCAAGCCTACTTGATTAATTGAGCTCCAGTCCAGTTCAGAAAACTAGACTGGAAAGCAGTCAAGAAAGACATTCAGCATCAAACTCTGCTTCTGCACACATCTGCAGCATGTGCACCAGAGTGCTTACGTACACAGACTTACATGAATACCTCCACGCTCACTTTTAGTATATAGAGATATAATTCAACTTGCACACTGTCTTTGAATCCTGTGAACCTGTCAAATTTACTTCTTAGTCCTACAAGTTTGAAAAACCTAGATTTTGGAGGGTTGTCTATATCACTTACAGTTTTATTCCTTTTACTTCTTACTGTACCAACATTTTTTCTTCTTTTTTAATTAGTGGGCAGATAATTGAGGAGAAAAATGTTAGCACATATTTGAATAATTTCCCTAACACATCTGATAATATTAGGTGAATAAAGTTGAAAGGGTTTCTCTGTGTAGCTTTGGAGTCTGTCCTGGAACTCACTTTGTAGACCAGGCTGGCCTCAAACTCACAGAAATCTGCCTACCTCTGCCTCCTGAGTGATGGGATTAAAGGTGTGCACCACCACCACCCGGGGATATTAGATATCTTTGAAATATATGTTGAAATCCTTCATTGAAATGTCTCGTTGAGATGTCTCAGTGGCTAAAAGCACTTGCTCTTCCAGAGCATCTGAATTACAGTTACATATAACTCCAGCAGCAAGAGATCCCTCTCCTAGCCTTTCGAGCACCCACATATACATAGCATACACAAATAAAGAAACACACAAATAAAACAAATAAAAATAAATTTTTAGGCACTGAAGAGATGGCTTGCAGTTAAGAACACTCATTGCTCTTGCAGAAGACCCAAGTATGGCTCCAGGCACCCATATCAAATGGCTCATAACCACCTGTAACTCCAGCTCAGAGGTATCTAAAGCCCCTTTCTGGTCTCCATAGGCACCTACACTCACAGTGCGTACACAAAGACATATATGCATGTACATAAGAATAAAAATAATAAAACTAATCTTTTCCAAAAAGTACTTATTACTGTCACAGTTCATATTAATGTCAGACAACGTTGGTCATTTAATGAGGTACTAGATGCTCCCATACCAATGCTTAAAAAGACGATGAATTTTAAAGCTAAAGTAACTTAAATCTTATTCACTACAAGTTCTTGATACTTTCACTTTTGTTCTTGTGAGATCCACCTGTCTTGAATAAGTGTATCTACCCACCCTCTGCAGAGAAGACATTCTCTTAGAGCAAACAGAGACCATCAGAGAGAACTGTCAGCTTGACAGAAGACAGGGATCAACAGATGCTAGGGAGCCTAGCCCCAATGGGTATATCTCCATCACAGCTCTGACAACTTCCATATGATGGAAAGAACCAACTCCTGCAAGTTATCATCTGATGTGCATGCATACATGTGCACACACGCACACACACACTTATTTTAAATGTAGCACAACTAAGTAACTATTTTTCTTTGGGCATGGCCTTCAGTAAGAGCCTTGGATACTGAGTCTCTGATGAGCTTCTGTGGTAGGTTACATTGCACTAATGTTGTCACGATCCAGCACTAGAGGAATTAATTCGTCTGTACCATTCCAAAGGTAGACGATTCCAAGAAGCTTGTGCTTATCATCCCTTGTACTTCTTTTCTTTTCTAATTCTGCTTTGAATCCTTCTGCTGTAATCAATGTTAGCTTTGAATAACATGCTGAGTGCTGTGAGTCTGAATCACTTAAGCTTAGAGAACTTGATTTTTGTTTTATCACAGAGGAACAGGATATAGAGTCCACTCGTTCCCAAAAGTGCCCAAAAGAGAGAGAAAAAACAAAGCTTTGGATAAACTTAAGAGGGAAAACGTTTCTGGAGTCTAGATGTTGCTGTACCAACCAGCTCCACCTCTAGGCTGGTAAGACGAAAAGAGTTTAAGATGAGTGGGTATGATGGCTCAGCAGAAAAGAACACTGGCTGCCAAGTCTAACAAGCCAAATTCAATCGCTGAGATGCACATAGTAGGACAAGGGACTCTTGAAAGTTGTCCTCTGACCTCCACATATATACACATGCACACACGTAAGCAGACAGCTTAAGAGAGCCTGCTATCACTTGAACTAGGTACACAGGGACCTAGCCTTGCAGTCTAGATTGCTGTACATTTCTAGAACTATACATTTATAGGTCATGTCGGTCATAACTGTCCAGTCCTGACTCTAAGCTAAACCCTGTCACTGTCTGATACAGGGCTATTTCAGCCTCAGCATGCACTCTGCTGAACTGAAAATAGGCACGGGCTCAATGAACAGAACACAGATTTGGAGGTGGCTGCAGATTTAGGACACTTCTCTATAGGCCTTAAACTATGAAAAACATCAGTGACATTAGCTGGACTGCCTGGGTAATATGAAATGCCACAGGAAAGAGCTGATTCCCTGATGAAATGATCTGTATTGGGTTGCTGATCAATTTTGTACTCCTAATACAAGACTAGCAGCATCCCTAACGTGTTGGTCTTCCAAGCTGGAGAGGGAACATAACAAGAAGTATGACCCTATCTATGACTTACAAACACCCTGTCATAAGTATCCTAATGAAAAGGAATATTCCTCCTTTTATAGAAAAACTTAATTTTAGGTAAAGGAAGAGTTTAATCGAGAGGAAATATGCACAATCTACAGAAAGTACTTAGAAGAGGACATGATTTAACAGGTACATGATCTAAAAGAATATAGAATATACATTTACAATATAATTTCAACATTTAATTCATTGATTTTACAAGATGACATTCACAGTCCTTTATAAAATAAAAAATGAGCTAAAAATATCTTCCTCCATTGTATTCTAATGCATTTTTAAGTACCTATCAACCTTTAAAATCCTTTCTCTGGCAAGAGTCACTCAACTGTTTTGAAGAAATTCTCTCTACCACAATTATGGCATGGTTTACAGGACATTTACTTCAGGAGTAGAAGAATTCAAGAAATAATAGTTTTCCAAAGCTGATACTGAAACAATTAGGCACAACTCATTGGAGAAGTGCCTTGCACGGCAAGATTACAAATGTTCTTTTGGCCTACCTTTTCAGGACCTGCTCCTGCCTGATGAATAAAACAAGCACACGAGAGAAATTCCTGCCTCTTCTCAGAGTCAAGCTTATAAATTACCCTGCATTTAAACTCGTTTCCCTCCCTCCTCTCTTGCTGCTTCAATGAAAGCACATCATTTGCAGAACAGAGACAGTGTTCTATTTACCTGTGTATAGTCTTCCTTTTTCAATTATTCGTTCATTTGCCTTGTCCTCTTTCCACAGTACTAACTGCTTATAATCCAGAAACGATGCCAGTCTGAACATGTTCTATTACCATCTATCCAACAGAACAAACAGAACAAACAAACTCTCTCACAGGATGGCCTTCTCAATAAATGCTTGATCAAGTGTATATTTACTCTAGAAAAAAAGTGAATTTCAACCCTCCCCAAAAGCTCACACTGGAGTCAAATTCCAGCCATACTAATGAACTGAACAAACAGTTCTTAAAAGATGAAACACAAAATGTCCAATAAATGTGGGAAAACTGTTCAACATCACTAGCAATCAGGGAAGCATAAACTAAAACTGAGTTTCCATAGCCTCCCCCCAGTCAGACTGGCACTCATAAGAAAAGAACATATATTGGTGGGGCTGCAGACAAAAGGGAACTCTTACTCAGTGCTGGAGAGAATGTAAATTAATTCAGCCACCGTGAAAATCAGTATGGAGACTCCTCAAAAGACAAAAATTACATCTATCACATGACTCAGCTATGCCTACCAAGTATTTACTCTAAGAATTCCAAGTCAGCATCACTGAGATACTTGTACATTGTTGAATAATGCATCATTATTCACAATAGGTAAATTATGAATCAACTTGTGTGTAACATATGAATGGACAGACAAGATACTATGTGCATCTATAATGGAATTTTAACCAGCTATGAAGAAGCACAAGTGTCATTTGCAGGGAAATGGATGCAATTGGAGATTATTGTGTTAAACAAATAAATATCATGATCTCTTATTTATAGATTTTACTTTATATTTAAATGCATAAAATCATGTATGTAGAGATGACATGGAAACAGAAATGAAATTGTTTAGGAGAATGAAGGGGACTAATAGGAGGGTACAAGGTTATGTGTGTGCTGGGAAGACAGGGTCAGGTACAATATGTCTATCCTTATGAAATTCAGCAAAATGTATAATGAATATATGCCCAAAAAAGAATAAACAATCTATACCTAATTAATCAATCTATGCACATGTTTTGCTGACTATAACAAAAATTATCACCTAGGAATCAATTCATTACTTTTTGAAGTTTTATGAGGCCTTTACACTAACTTGTAAAAACATATATGAAACTTGAGAGATGTGTTCACTTCAGTATTCATCTTTATTTCAAAGAGGATGTAAACACTTGGATCAGACCATCACTGATATTTATGTAAACTAACCAAACAAAGAAAAAGGGCTGGAGATGGCTTAGTAGATAAAAGTGTTCCCTCCCCAAACACGATAGCCTGGGACCTGAGTTCAATCCCTGGAGTTATCTTAAATGAGGAAGGAGAGAACCCACTCCATAAAAGTGTCCTTTGAACTATACATGAGCTCCAGGGTATGGGTGCCAGTCCTCAAAACATATACACATACAAAAAATAATAACAATAATAAATGGAATTTTTTTTTGGTTTTACGAGACAAGGTTTCTCTGTACTGTTTTGGAGGCTGTCGGTCCAGCCTGGCCTCGAACTCATAGAGATCTGCCTGCCTCTGCCTCCCGAGTGCTGGGATTAATGGCATGCGCCACCACTGCCTGGCAAATGGAATTATTTTTGAGACAGGGTCTCACTATGTAATTCTGGCTGATCTTGAACTCAAAAGTATCCAACTGCCTTTGCCTCGTGAGTGCTGAAATTAAAGCCATGTGTCACTATACCCAGCTAATAAAAACTTTTAGAGAAAAAAGTCTTATAAAAGACTGCAAATTTAGACTATGTAAACATAAAAATGGTAAAGGACAAATTTCAACTCAACAGCTGAGCTTTGTTTATCTCTGAAGAAATGAAACTGATAGTCAGAAGTGGTAGGACAGGGCTATAATCCCGGCATTCAGTAGGCTGAGGCACAGGACTTCCAGAAGTTTGAAGGCAGCAATAAATTAAAGTGAGCTCCATGAAAAAAAGAACGGCTCCAGGGGAGGGGAGTGAAGAGGAGGGAAAAAGGAGAATGGGGAAAGAAGAGGTGAGGAGGAAGGGAAAGTAGGGAAGGGAAGAGGAAAGGAAGAAACAGATGGCAGGTTACACGCTTACTATCATGGAGTTAAATTTCAGATGCTAATGAAAATGCTGCATAGCAAGACACGTGTAGCTGCCAGAGTAAGAGGTCCATACCCTTTCTCCTGCTCCTGGCAGCACCAGTTACGTCTGAGAGGAAGATGAGCATTGAAGAGACTTGTTATGGAGTTTGCTTTCAACATGGCAAGGTTAGCCATTTGAGCAAGAAACTGCTCTTGCCTGGACTGCTTGACTGTTGCTGTATAAACTGGATATGCAGGACCCACAGGAAAGTGACTGCTGAACTCAGACAGTCCTTCAGGGTTCCTGCTTCATGGAAAAGTCTACCAGACTTTCTGCAGGACACAGAAAAATGACTGACAGACTGCCAATGCAGATGGACAGTTTGAAATTTCCTGCTTTGCTGAGAAGTGTTCCAGACACACTGTGGCCTATGGGCTGAAGATGGATGCCCCAACGTTACAGAGGAACTTCGGGTGACTGTCCAGGCAGTAAGATGTCTCTGTCAATCCTAGTGTTTATGTAGTATCCTTCTGTGGTCTTTGGTGGAGTTGAAGACAGACAGTTGTAGTTATAGTTTTCCTTAGTTATGATAAAAGATAAGCTACATATAAGACTTTAGATTCACAAAGATAGGATAGATGATACTTTCTTTAAATCTTACTAAATGTTAATGGACAAAATATTATAACTATGTTCTTACTTGATAACTGTTCTGTTATATAATATGACTATGTTAAAGTTAAAACCTTTCTTTTTATTTATACAGAAAAGAGGAGATGATGGGAGATGTCATTCTGTAAATCTGTCTCTTATTGGTTGTTGAATAAAGCACTTTTGGCCAGTAGGAAAGCAAAACAGGTGGGACTAGGAGTCAAGGAGGATTCTGGGAAGGAGAGGCAGAGTCAGACACTCCGGTAAGAGAAATACTTAGATTAACAATTATGGGTTAATGCCGGGCGGTGGTGGCACACGCCTTTAATCCCAGCACTCGGGAGGCAGAGGCAGGCGGATCTCTGTGAGTTCGAGGCCGGGCTGGACCGATAGCCTCCAAAACAATACAGAGAAACCCTGTCTCGTAAAAACCAAAAAAACAAACAAACAAAAAAAACAATTATGGGTTAAATACTTAAGTCAGAGCTAGCCAGTAAGAAACAAGCAAACAGCCAACAGCTTCATAATTAAAATTTAAAAAGAAAAAGAAAATGCTGCATAGCACAGCTTAAACATATGTACAGAAGTGAACTTCTACAAAGACCAAACTCCTGTGTTCATAAGGAGATAATCAGGGTAAGACTTATTTTCACAGCATATATACTGTCTCTCTCTCATTTGATTCATACAACTCCCCCTGCATTTTACAATAAACTAATAAAACACTAGATAGGTTCTAGAAGCTTAGTTATTTTGGAAAGGGTTAAATAGTGAACTGAGAAAATTCTAGAGAAAAGCCCCAGCTTGAATCCTGGCTTTCCCATTTTTAGTCTATTTTATGTATAGACATTTGAATTTTGGCTAGCACCTAGAATTCATTTATAGTCCCATACATCTTTATTTGCTAATACTAAATCTTAAGTGTTAAGTACATTTTATTGCTATAAGAATCAAATATAATTAAAGTTTTTCTCAAGTCTGTGGGTTACAAAGCCCACACACCTAAATTATCTCAAATTAGAAACTCTCTAGTATCAGAAAACAAAACTTGAATCGCATTTCTACTTAGTTTCGAATTTCACTTTATATCCCATACATCTTAATGTAGTAGTGAAGGACCACATAGGAATATAACAGCATTACAGTTAACAACGTTATGAAGATTTGAGTCTTTTTTTTTTTTTTTTTTTTTTTTTTTGGTTTTTCGAGACAGGGTTTCTCTGTATTGTTTTGGAGGACATCCTAGAACTCGCTCTGTAGACCAGGCTGGCCTCGAACTCACAGAGATCTGCCTGTCTCTGCCTCCCGAGTGCTGGGAATGAAGGCGTGTGCCACCATCGCCCGACAAATATTTGAGTGTTAATCTACCACTGCCACCCTATATCCCGAACAGTTAGAACAAAATGACCTTAGGTGCTACAATAACTCTTTCAAATTGAAAAGTTAGAGTATAATTCACAATACAATCTGACAATAGGACTAATTACTTAAAAAACCTAAGGCATTGTGATGGTTATATCAAGTACACAGATTTGAAGACTTATGGGGTCAAAAGAAATGGAATTACGGTCAAGATCCCTCTGTATAACCCAAGTGATTCAAATAAAGAAGCTAAGAAACACCGGCTACATAGAGCTAAAATCCAGGAAAGGCTCAACTACCATGGCCTCAAAACTCTCAATTCAAGTTTAAAAGGTAGAAATCACTATTGATTTTTCTTGAAAACCTGAAAAAAAAGTATGGCGTTATAACTCCTGATATAAGTCACCTAAAGGCAAGATATATGTCAATATCTTTCTATGAGTGTTAGAAAGCACCACAGCCAATGATAGTAATGAATAATGCATACAAATCACAAGGGATGAAAAGATGTTTTCTCACTCCCCGAAATACATAAAGTTGGGAACTATAATTTATTCAAGGGGGACATTACCTCCTCCCAAAAAGAATCAGTAATTTTCAAAAACAAACAAAAAACATAAGACATGAATTTTTAAATGGGAGAAACAGAACAATTAAATATTCAAAGTAAAGATTTAGATGTGATTTTCTGGTTAACTTATCAGAAAAAAAGCTATACTTTTTTTAGATATATAAACTCATGGGGGAAAAGTACTTTGGGACCACCTACCATATGCCAGGTTATTCTATGTAGCACAAATTCTAATAGGTATTAATAATAAAAACTCAGAGTAAAAACTGAATGATTGGAGAAGCAAAGTGGCCAGCCACTAGAGAGTTCTTACCTCTACCAATGCTCAGACCAAAAGGGCGATCCTGTCCTCAGGCTGCCTCCTCAGACTGCCTCCTCAGACTGCCCCCTCAGACTGCCTCCTCAGACTGACAGCCTCCTCAGACTGACTGCCCCCTCAGACTGACTGCCCCCTCAGACTGACTGCGCCCTCAGACTGACAGCCTCCTCAGACTGACTGCCTCCTCAGAATGACAGCCTCCTCAGACTGACTGCCTCCTCAGACTGCCTCCTCAGACTGACAGCCTCCTCAGACTGACTGCCTCCTCAGACTGCCTCCTCAGACTGACTGCCTCCTCAGACTGACTGCCCCCTCAGACTGACTGCCCCCTCAGACTGACTGCCTCCTCAGACTGACTGCCTCCTCAGACTGACTGCCCCCTCAGACTGACTGCCCCCTCAGACTGACTGCCTCCTCAGACTGACTACCTCCTCAGACTGACTGTCTCCTCAGACTGACTGCCCCCTCAGACTGACTGACTTCTCAGACTGACAGCCTCCTCAGACTGACTGTCTCCTCAGACTGACTGCCCCCTCAGACTGACTGACTCCTCAGACTGACTGCCTCCTCAGACTGACTGCCCCCTCAGACTGACTGCCCCCTCAGACTGACTGCCTCCTCAGACTGACTACCTCCTCAGACTGCCTCCTCAGACTGACAGCCTCCTCAGACTGACTGCCCCCTCAGACTGACTGACTCCTCAGACTGACTGCCTCCTCAGACTGACTACCTCCTCAGACTGCCTCCTCAGACTGCCACCTCAGACTGTCCCCTCAGACTGCTATGAGCTCCTGTCTCCTCCCACCTTATATTCCTCTCTCCGCCCAGCCATATCCCTCCTGTCTCCACCCTTCCTTAGTGCTGGGATAAAAGGCGTGTCACTCCTTTGGCTGAGTTGTTTCTCTTTTAGCCTGGATCAATTTTGTGTAGCCCACGGTGGCCTTGAACTAACAGAGATCTGTCTGCCCCTCTCTCCCAAGTACTGGAATTAAGGGTGTGAACCACCACTGCCTGGCTTCTATAAGCTAACTAGTGTGGCTTTGCACTCTGATCTTCAGGCAAGGCTTATTTGTTAGATCGTAAACAAGATATCAGCACAAATTGCAGAACAAAGCAACTGAATCACAGACCCAGGGAATTTACACTTTGCACACGTAACATAAAGTGCCATTTCCAAACTATCAAACTAGGAAAGGAAGAATGTAGCAATGCTTAAGAGTAATCAGGGAAGACTTTGTCAAGTGACGTTTGCATAAACAGCTAAAGCAGGGAGGCAGTCAGGCACCGCCTGCAGGTAAAACTATCCCAGATAAAAAGAACAACCGTGGATGTGTAAGCACAGAAGGCCTTCTCCCCTCTTCTGATGGGGATATAAAAGATCTTGAACAAGAAACCTGGGCTGATCCTGGTATTCACCAGGTGCCCTCCCGACTCTATCTCCTGTCTCTTGCCTATCCTTTCCTCAATGCACACTCCCCCTCTGAGGGCAGCTGGACCTGACAGATGCCCCAGCAATGTGGGATATTGACAGACTGTGGTGAGGAGAGTGAGGAGGGAGTCAGAGAATGAACAGGAGCAGGTAAGTTCTTGGAAGGTTCCTTTAAGCTACCTAATTTTTATTCTGGGTGAAAAGGAAAGCACTGGAGGTTTTTTGCAAGGAGCAAGTGACCTGTTACATTTAACCTGGCTGGCTGAGTGATGGGAAGACCAGTGGGGGTGGGGAAAGAAGAAGCAGACCATTTATGAGGTAGCCGTAGTAACCCCAGTGAAGGCTGAGAGCAGGTAGCTTGAATGTAGAAGTCGCAGGGATGGTGAGGAGCACTGACTCCAGCTCGGGATGTGCTCTGGAAGTAGGAACAGAAAGTTTGCCAACGCCCTGGAAGTGGAGTACGGGTGGGAAGGACCA
Source organism: Mesocricetus auratus (assembly GCF_017639785.1). NCBI lineage: Eukaryota > Metazoa > Chordata > Mammalia > Rodentia > Cricetidae > Mesocricetus > Mesocricetus auratus. The sequence continues at coordinate 36,676,177 of NW_024429200.1, forward strand.
CAGCGCTTGTCAAAGCGTCTGAAGGATGGAGAAATGGCGGTGGAAGCCTGTGAGCAGCGCAGCTTGATGAGAAGTGGGAGAGTGACTTACATCTGAGACACTTACTAGATGCATACACACACACAAACATTCAGACATGTAGCGTAAATTCTAAGTGGTCTTAACAATAAAAACTCAGAGTCAGCTATCAGGGGGGTGAAAGCTGAGGGATCACAGAAGCAGAGTGGCCGGTCACTAGAGTTCTTACCTCTACCAATGCTCAGACCAAAGGGGCGACCCTGTCCCTACAAATCGACAGACTGCCTCTGGGACTGAATCCTCAGACCGCTTCCTCAGACTGACTGCCCTGCCTTACTTCCTCTCTCAGCCCAAACACATCCCTTCCTTTTCCCACCTCCTTAGAGCTGGGATTAAAGATGTGAGCCACCACCGCCTGGCTCTGTTTCTTTTAGACTGGATCAATTTGGGTAGCCCAGCGTGGCCTTGAACTAACAGGGATCTATCTGCCCCTGTCTCCCGAGTGCTGGGATTAAAGGTGTGTTCCACCACTGCCTGACCTCTATGGCTAATTAGTGTGTCTAGCTCTGCACTCTGATCTTCAGGCAAACTTTATTTGTTAGATCATTAACAAAATAATCACCACAAGATAGATGCTGAAGTGAAAAGTCTAAAGATAAGATTTGCCAATTTGCAATGTATACATAGAAATTACTTTTATAAAATATTATATAAAGTGACTTATTTCCCGTATGTAGATAGTTTTCCAATGAAAAAAGTTAAGATTTTCTCTTAACTGTCTAATGAGCATTATTCATTATTTAATACCCATGTTAAATGAGAGCCAGAAAATCAATTATGGCAACAAATATATATATAACCCAAGCAAGAGTATATAAAGCATCAAAACAAAGTCAATGTGAGCTTCAGGTTACAAAATGGAACACTGACATCATAGTATGGGCTCTATTCAATGTGTAGCTGAGGCTACCAACATACTAACTGGATGGGTCGGCCTCTTTAAGCCATATTCTGACCAGCAGACAGATGACTCTCCCAGAGAAATGCACTCTACTTCCAATCCAGCATGATACTACACCAATCTGCCTATCCCTGGGGAACAGGCAAAGACACTGCTGGCTGACAGAACACTTGCTCCTCACTCGGTTCCACAAGGTAACGATAACGCATCATCGGGAGAAAAGCCTGGCAGCTCTGCCTTCACTCTGTACCTGTCTCTTTCTTTGGGTCAGACTCCTGCTCAGCTCTATGGAGGTATATTAATAACTTAAAGACAATCTGTCCAAAAACTGATACCAAAAAGTCAATTAGTTCTACATTTATCTAACCAGTCTCACTCCCTATCAAGGCTGAAAGCACAAAGAGTAATTAAAGTATTTTACCATCAATCTTAAAAGCCCTGTCCCACACCTCAGCCTGCCCTCACTGTCCTAAACCTACAGTCACCTTGGACTTGAGAAACAGTGAAGACTTGCAGACAGATCACCCCAGGATGGAAACTGAGGCTGCTTCTCACTAGCAATAGGAAATATCTGTTCAAATGATAAGGGCTTCTCCAGTGTCCCTTACAGGAATAGAATTAGAGATTATAACCCACTGGAACACTGTGACCTACACGCTCCTACAGAGGACCAGGGTTGGTTACCAGCACTCACACTGGGCAGATCACAACCATCCGTAACTCCAGCCCCAGGAAATTTGATCCTCTTTTCTCGCCTCTATGGGCACCTGCACAGATGCACGAGTTTAAAAAATCATTTAAAAATAAAATGGTACTCATCAGAGTTCCTCATCTAAAGCACAAAACAGAAATGAATTGAGAACTTTCTAAAACTCTTCAAGTAACATTCTAGAGACACAGGGAGAAAGAATTTAACTTCATACACTAGATAACAGAAATCCTAGCAGTACCTAGAAACTTATTGGGAAAGAACTTCCAGGCCCCCACCAGATGCCCAGGACCAGAAACTCAGAAGCGGGGCCCAGCATTCTGTGTATTAATAAGCTATCTAGATGACTCTGATGCATGGCCAACATGGAGAATTCTAGCTTAGAGCACTAAGGCTCTGTTTTCTCAAGGAGTCAGATGAAAAAGACTATTGGATCGTATAATCTTTGAACACTGGAATCGTATTTTCTACTCTCTCTTGACATAAGCATCTGACATTTAATAAATTTTCTTGAGTAGTTAAGAAAAATCACATGTTCCCACTTCCTGAATTGCCCTACTTATCATCATTATATGATATCAAATTATCAGTCTACCCTTTATTCTAATCTCCCTTCTTAGTCCTCCATGTTATATATAAAAAATGTTTTTCCACTCAGAATATCATGTTATATGCTTTAGTGTTAGATCTGTGGATGCCATGTCAAATCAAGTTTGGGATATTAATTTCATGTGCCCACATTAGTCCCATACCAAGAACACCTCTTTTCAGAAGTAGAGAAACCCTGAGCTGAAATAGCTATCCAATTTAAATGATTTGCTACATTTATTTAAATGATTAGTTAGGAACAGGAAATCATCTTTATTTTTACAGTTGATTTGGGGAATTAAACATATCATCAAAACTACCAATGCCTTACTTATTGGCAACAGTGCACTCCCTTTTCTTACCCCTTATTCTGAACATTGAATATGGCAGGGGAAAAGAAGAATCTTAACATCAGTAAGTGTTACTCAACTGCCCAACAGCATGGCATACCAGGCCAGCATCTTGTCTCCTACTGTCTGATCAGTTCAGTACTATGTTTCCCAGAAAGTAATCTCAGCATGCTTTACTCATGTAATGTGACAATTTTCTGACCAACACTTATCTTCCTGATTATACTCCATCCCACACAAAGAGTACCTGTAGAAAATCCAGGGTAGAGTTGGTTGATACTTTCTGTCCTCAACTGAAAACTATTTTAATTGTATTCTAATCTTATTTGACAAGATTTCTGAGGCAGAGGCAACATACAGATAATATGGAGTCAAGGGGAAGGCAGTGTAGAATACACAGAAAGAACCTGGGTTTGAAAATATTAGACTTAAGGGTTTTGGTTTTTTGGTTTTTTTGTTTTGTTTTGTTTTGTTTTTTTTGGTTTGTTTGTTTGTTTTTTGTCGGGGCAGGGTTTCTCTGTATTGCTTTGGAGGCTGTCCTGGAACTAGCTCTTGTAGACCAGGCTGGCCTTGAACTCACAGAGATCCTCCTGCCTCTGCCTCCCGAGTGCTGGGATTAAAGGCGTGTGCCACCACCGCCCAGCTTGGACTTAAGTATTTTTTAAAAACTTCTAAAATTACATTGGTTTATGTATGTTTACAAACACATTTTGAGTTATGTGCACTGTCAAAGGAAAACTTGCAGGAGTTGGTCCTCCCTTTCCACCATGTAATTCCTGAGGAATGATGTCGTGTTGGGAGGCCTAGTGGCAAGCTCTAGCTAACCAGCCCTTAGCATAAGCCTTAATTCAAGCTCTGTTGCCCTCACTTTATAAGACAGGACCAATATACTATCTTATACTGTTGATATCCAGACTATATTATACAAACACAAAGTTCTAGAGAATAGGCATATATTTTCACACAAATTTAATATCTAATAAATACGGAACATATGTTCATGTATCAGACGAACTTCCATTCTTTCTAGATCCTATACCTGATTAACTTCATCAAACAGCAAACATGATCTTGCCCAGTTCTACTTTAGAATATTATAAAGGTAACTTGCCCTAAAGAAAATTCTTTGCAAAAGCTAGCACTTAAAAACCATCATAGCTCCCCAACTCAAGTTATATGATGACTAACTTGATCAGAGGATAAGCTTACCACCTAAAACTGTACTTCAGTGTTTACCTGCTTTCCTGGTTACGTGATAAACTCCTTGAGAACAAGAGCCATATCACACTCAAGGCTAGTTTGTTTGTCTTCATGGTGCTATAGGATAAACTTAGGGCTCTGCACTTGCTAGGCAAGAGCTCTGCCCCTGAGCCTTGTTCAGTTTGTTTTTTAAAGATTTATTTATTTATTTGTTATGTATACAGTGTTCTGTCTGCATGTATGCCTGCAGGCCAGAAGAAGGCATCATTACAGATGGTTGTGAGCCACCATGTGGTTGCTGGGAATTGAACTCAGGACCTCTGGAAGAGCAGTCAGCACTCTTAACCTCTGAGCCAATTTTTATTAATACTTATATCGGTTATTATTATTTGTGTGTGTGTGTGTGTGTGTATGCTATATGTGTGTAGGTGGTCATAGTAGCCAGAAGTGAGTAAAGGATTTTTAAAAATTTATTTTTATTTCATGTGCATTGGTATTTTGCCTGTGTGTTAAGTTTGTGTGAGGGTGTCAGATTCCCTGAAAATGGAGTTACAGATAGTTGTGAGCAGCCATGTGGGTGCTGGGAATTGAACCCGGGTTTGCTGGAAGGGCAGCCAGTGTTCTAACTGCTGAGCCATTTCTCCAGCCCCAGTCTTATTTAGCGTTTTTGTTTTGTTATTTTTGTTGTCATTGTTTTGTTTTTTTAGTTTTTCCAGACAGGTTTCTCTGTGTAGCTTTGGAGCCTGTTCTGGGACCAGCTCTTGTAGACCAGGCTGGTCTCGAACTCACAGAGATTCGTCTACCTCTGCCTCTAAAGTACTGGGATTAAAGGCGTGTGCCACCACCTCCTGAGCCTGATTTAGCTTTATACTCACTGACTATTATAGCTGCACATAAAAAGTTTTTAGTTAACATTATTTATTTTGTACAATGATAAATTTCTGTGTCCCCCAAAATGGCTGCTTCCAATTTGATAATATAATCAATCATGTTCATCTTTCTGTAAATAACTTAAGTGTTGGGGGGGGGCATGAAAACCTTTTAAATGTGGCAACTCAAGAAATTACAGAGAAAAATTCTGAGTTCTAATCTAAATGTAAATATATGTCACATGAAATCAAATCTACATTATTTCTAAAAGAGAAAAGAAAAAAGCTTAATTCAAAAGAACTTGTTATGGAGGTGTTAAAAGGGCATGGCTCTTTTGTCTTGGCTCCATTCTAGAGATTACTAGATGTGATGCTGACCCAGAGGCATGGATGATGAGAGAAGAAATAGACAGAAGTGCTACTCAGCCTGAAATGTCACCTTAAGAGCACAGGCGATAAGCTAGGATGACTAACCAGAAAGACAAATGAGCATGCATTACTGACAGCACTGAGGAGCCACCATACTGACCCAGACAGTCTACATCTGATTCTCACTACTTAGGAATCATCCTGCAATCTGTTGTTTGTTTGCTTTGTGAAGTTAGGAATACAACTCAGCACACATTACTATAACAATGAATGTAAGAGCATTCTGGAAGATGACTCGAAAACAAAAGAAAACAGAAGAGTGTATATGTGTGTGTGTGTGTGTGTATATATATATATATATATACATATATGCATATGTATATATATGTATATATATATGAGCATATTACATATGCATGTACAAACTATCTTCCCTAACCATGTCTAGTGAAAGGACTCAGAGCCACTCACACTCCAGCAGCAAAGAGCAGCATTCCCAAATCTTGGATATAAATACCTGTCATCTAGAAACCAAAAAGCAAAAGTAAGGTTCCTTGTAGAAACAGCTGATTTCATGGGTAGAGCAAGCAAAGCACAAGATGAATCAGGAACAATTTATTCTGCCAGAAAGGAAATGCACAGTAAACCAGATAGGAGCATGATAAATGGGCATAGCAGGCAGTTTAAAGATGTTGCCCCTGCCTAACCTGGGGACAACTGAAATAGCACAATAAGTGAAAACAGTAACAATTCACAACATCTCACATAAATCAGAGCCATTTAAACTACTTTTAGTTAATCAAAGGGGAGAAAAGAGAAGCAGCTTTCCATGAAACATCAACTAGTATATGCAGAGAGACAATGGAAATAAATAGTAATTGCTAATCATCATAGAAGTGGTTAATTTAGGTAGGAGTCATCAATGATGCTAAGGTCAGCAAGTGAAGGTCTGATAAGAAGTAAGAAATATGATAATGGCACAGTTTTGGAATTTATTTCCACAATTATATTTTGTTACATTCATGGCTAGTGACATGGTTTGCCACTGTGTGCCTCTGGATGAGATTCACTGAGAAGGGCATGACTATATATATCATATATCATTTAAATTAGAAACAATCTTATTTTACATATCAATCCCAGTTCCCTCTCCCTCCCATCCTCCCATCCCCATCCACTCCCCCAAGGAGGGTGAGGCCTTCCATGAGGGATCATCAAAATCTGTCATTTGGGTGAGGGCCTAGGCCCTCCCCTGTGTATCTAGGCTAAGAGAGTATCCCTCCATGAGAAATGGGCTCCAGAAGTCTGTTCATGCACTAGAGATACATGCTGGTTCCACTAGGCATGGCATCTATTCCTGATATTTCTTTCAGGAAAGAAATCACTTGGCTGGGAGGGAGGCATGAGGAAATATTTCATAGTTGTAGGATGAGGGTTATACTAGAGAATGCAGGTGTATACTTGATAAAACTGCTAAAGACTTGGAAGATGAGGAAACTGAGGCCAAAGACGTCTGAAAAAAATTAGCATAGTTTGTATTCCTGAAGGGTAGTATGTAGTTTGTATAACAGGGTTTAGTTTTTAGAAAGCATACACTGTAGTATTTTAAGGTAAAGGCACACATGCCTGAAGCTTCCTCAGAATGTTACAAAAGATTGATAAAACTGTATGTGTTGAACATATGTATTTATGCATGGAGACAGAAATGGTAAGCAATTAAAGAGAACTGTAGCAGAATATTAACAGTGAAAGAAATCTGAATGAAGGCATACCATGGCAGTTCTTTGCATTGCTAACATCTTATGAATTTAAAATTACTTCTAATTCAAGTAATCTGAGATTATTTCAAAACTATTATTAAAAATCTGAAAGCTGTAATGTAGAATACTTGCAGGTAGAAAAGAATTGGACACAGCTATCGATGTCTATGACCAGAAACAGAATGAAAACTTTGGTTTAAACTATTTACACCTTCTTTTACCACACTGACTAGATGTGTTAACAAGGAAGGCAATGGTTTTACATCTTCCATTTACTAAAGGCATCTGAATAGGCTTTTTTGTCATGGATTTTAAGCGGACATTTTACAGCCCATTGATAAAGAGAATCTTGATTTGTTCATCTTTATAGGCCAAGCATCAAACACATTTATAGTTCTGTCTCTGATACGTTGTTGAGTAGGAGTTCTAATTCCAGCATCATTCCAGCTAGAAAACACTGTAACTTGAGTATTATAAAATATTTTACTACAAGTAAAACAGAAAGACTATAGATGTCAAGTTAAATTGTGTGTGTATGTGTGTGTGTGTGTGAGAGAGAGAGAGAGAGAGAGAGAGAGAGACAAGAAAAAGTAGCAGGTGTTGCTGTTTTTTTTAAGAATTATTAATGATATGCTCTATAATCTCAAAAACAGAAAAGCATGTAATTGGTGATAAAGGACATTGGCCAAAAGAAGAGCAAGCCGTTAACAGATTTTGATATTTAAAAACGAGCAAAATATTTATAATACAAATGAAGCTTTGGAAGAAAAGTGTCAATAGTAGAAAATCCTGCTTCTAAAACAGTTTGGGGGGCCAAGACTGAACTGTATAGAAATGCTGCTAACCCATAAATCCAAATAGTCAAGTCTGAATGAGTATTTTCATTGCAGAACCAAAACTCTCCAACGCTTTTAGACAGAATCACAGTCAAACATCTAGACTGGTAAATTCAATGAGAAAAGGAATCTTGATGTACTTACCCTTGTAGAGGCAGAATATAAACCCTGATCTTCATACACAGTTCATTAAAGGTTTAACGAAGCAAAGTAATAAAATAAGCAGGAAAGTGAAGTATCTAGTGTGGGCAAGGAAGAGACAGTTTGATGAAAATTAACTGAAAAGTCCAAAAATCACTGTCTCCCAAGTTAGGTCATTCTGAGAAGGTACCCAAGATACCTAAGCATTTTTAGGATAACGCAGAGAAACTTTATGAGACTGAGATAATACTTAACTGACTCTCAAAATCTTTTGTTTTTTGACAAATTGTGTCCCATATGAAACTTAATATTTGAAAGAAACACTTAAACATTTAACCTAGATGAATGATGATATATGTACCCTCAAAGAGAAAAAAAAACTATTCAAAGCACCGAGAAGAGTTTCACTTCCATTCATGGAGATTCAGAGAACTTAATTCATCGTTCTTCCGTCAACTATATCTACTCATATACGAAAATACCTTTGATCTCTTACCTATTTATACAGGTAAGCTGTATAAATAAATGCACGTCACTTTCCTAAGTGAGCACACCCAGGAAAGGAGGAGGAAAGACAATCGACTCTCTCAGAAGTGAGGAGTGCCGCAGCAGTTTAAGAGCAGCTTTATCTTTACGGCTGAGATGCACCTGTTCATAGCCCTCACTTCAGAAGACTGCAGGCATGATTTCAGGACACGTTCACAGCACAAACTCGGGATTCTCAGAGCTGGGAGGGAGGGATCCAATACATGACACAGGAAAATACGGTTCTGTATTTCCTTCTTTGCCCCAAAGATAATAGAAATCAGTGGACTTTTAAGCAAAGATTGTTCTGTGTAACTGCTCATTCCCTCATGAAAACACTCAAATCTTCTCATTCAGATGCTGACTGACTGACTGTACAGAAAACAGAAGCCACACCTTCAACGATGCACTCAAGTCTGCACAGTGTTGGGCTTCTGTGCCAAGGAAAGTACATTTCCAGAAAGACAATTGGATCTACATCTTCTAAGCCTGCTTCAAACTAAAGCCTGTCAAGTGTAGTTACAGAATCAACTGCTAAAAGGAATTTTTGGGGGGAGGGGTGACAAAACATATCTATTTTTCTTAAAGAAATAATAGTTTTTAAGAAAAAAATCACCAGTGCTACCATACTACCTCAGAGTAGTTTACAGAATAATAGAACCTACAAGGTACAGAGCACCATTATTTTGAGATTATCTTTCCTTTCTATAATGCCTTGAAAAGCAGTAAATGCATGAAGGCACATGACAGCTACTGCCCAATCACTGCCAGTATTAAAATTATATTTTAATCTAATTTCTGGAAAGTTCTGCTGAAGCAGCCTTAAAAACACACACACACACAACACACACACACACACACACACACACACAAATTTAATGAGTTAGAGTCCAGTCAAATAGTAATCAAAATGGTAAGAAATTAACAGTATCCAGAGCACACTAACTAAACATTCAGACGTCTTCACATTCGCTCTTTAGATTTACCAATAAAACTTTCCTGGAATGGACCGTCTCAATACAAGATGTTTCAACATGCCATTCCACAGGAATGGAGCTTGTGAGAATAAAACCTCTTCAGGAGAGGCTTCACTACAGTTCTAGCTCCAATTTCCCGACTCAAACACCAGTGTAAGAACGGTTCACACAGACAGGGGGAGGACTGAGGGTACAGAGGGGCGTCCTCTTTTGTTTGGGTGGCAAAACCAACAAACATAAAGATTCGACGGTGCCATCCGCACCTCTGCCCCCCGGCCCCCATGACAGTCCGTCCTGCAGTGCACTTTTATTTAACCTCGGTACTTCGGGTCCGCGGAGCCGGTGGAATCCCAACGCTTTCCACGTCTCAACCCGGGCTGCGGAGGCAGTGAGCTCTGGGGCTTCCACAGAAAACGAAACGTCCGCAGACGGACAAAGCGATGGAGACGTGTGTGTGTGTGTGTGTGTGTGTGTGTGTGTGTGTGTGTGTGTGTGTGTGTGTGTGTGTGTGTGTGTGTGTGTGTGTGTGTGTGTGTGTGTGTGTGTGTGTGTGTGTGTGTGTGTGTGTGTGTGTGTGTGTGTGTGTGTGTGGAGGATGGGGCGCGCCCCGGCAAGCGGGAGGCTTGCAAATTCGTGAGCGCGAGAAACCCGGTGGGGTGGACGGGATGCTCTCTACCTGTTCCGGGGATGGGGACAGAAGGGACGGCGGGCGCGCTCGCAAGAGGCACGGGAAGGGCGTGAATGGGGCAGCTGTAGACAGCCTCGGCCGGAGGCGAGCCGCGGAGCAGACACTTACGGTTACTTCTCCCGGTGGGGACCGGGGTCGCGTGGACCCCGCAGGTCTGCGGGTCTTGCTGCGCCGCGGCCACCTGCCTCGCGTGCCAGGCGGCTGACCTCGGGTCCACTCCGCGCCCCACCCACCCGCCCGCCCGGCCGCAGCTGCCGGAGCCCGAGGATGCGCGCTGGAGGCCGGCGGGAAGCAAGCGCTGCGTGAGCCCCGACGCGCCCGGCGAGCTCACACTGGGCCGGCGCCCCCCATCTTCTCCGCGGCTCTCGGGGTAGGGAGGAGGGGGCGGTGACGCCTGCCTCCGGCGCTCGGTCAAGTCCAGCGCATGGCCGTGCCGGGTGCGCGCGCCGCCGCCGCCGCCGAGGCCGACCTCCCCCTTCCCGGCGCCGGGCTCCGGCGCGGCCCGCAGCGCGAGCCCACGGCTGCCCGCTCCCCGCCCCAGACAGCCGCGGCCGCCGCACCAAGTGGCACGGACCGGCACGAACGGGCAGCACCCCCGCACGACGACCCGGAAGCTTTTCCGCCGCAAACCTCCAGCGGGCTGGGGCGGGGAGACAGAGAGAAGGGGGGGCGTAACCCCGGAAGTTATCTCCCGGGCGCCGGTAGCGGCGGGATGGCGAGCTGAGGCCTTGGCAGTCCCGAGTTTGTTGGGGGGAAGCTGCGAGGTGACTGGGGGCCGCGGAGAGGGGAGGACCGTGGAAGAGCGGGTGTCCCCGCGGCCCGAGCTTCGGGGCGGGCGGCCTCGGGTGACGACCCCAGGGGCTTCCTGCCGCGGGAAGTTGGGCCGGGCGGGAGGAATGAGCCGACGGTGACGGCTCCTCCGTCCTCCGCTTGCTGCCCCGCCCTGGGATTTGGATGTAGCGGCCCGGGAGAAGACCGGCCGCTCGCTCGGGTGAGTGAGTCTCCTCGGTGTCCTTCGCGGAGACAAGGCGAGAGGCACGATCCGGACGGCAGCTAGCGGATACGGGTGGGACGGCGAGCCTCTCTCTCTCTCCCCGGCGAGGTTCTGCAGGCAGCCGCGGGGCGGCCGCCGAGAAGCCGGGCTCCTCGGTGGGGCGGGTGGGGCCGAGGGCAGCCCCAGGAGCAGAGCGGCCTGCGTCCTGCCCCGAGGTGGAACGCCGGTGGGCGGCGGCACGGGAAAGCTTCCCCGGCGCAACGCTGTCGTTGCCGGAAAGCGATGCCCAGCTCGTCGCTTCGCGTCCCCTTTCTCCCTCCTTTCCGAGCTCTTCGCGGCTGGTTGTCCTCTTGCTTTCTTTGCTGCCCCCGCCCCTCGGTTTGCATCCTCGGGAGAAGCTTCTCCGTGGCCGGCCTACCTCCAGATTTCAGTCCCACTCCTGTCCTGCTCTCTCTCGGAGAACTTACCTAAACAGTTTGCAAACAGACCAGCTGACCCACAAAAGAATATCACCCCTGATGAGGGCACCGAATGACCGGCTCCCCGCCTCTCCTTTCTTGATCCTAGTGATAACCAAAAGTGCCCCTACGTCTTCCTAAATAGATCTCAGAAACCTCTCCCAGCTATGAGCCATCTCCACTTACTTAAGCCCTCAATATTTAGGCAGCATGTTATTTATGCCTGAGCATTTTCTCCGGCGCCGTGAGCCATAGAACATAGTAACAATACCTGTGTTTCTTTTGACTAGATCTCTCTTCTATCCTTTTGTGTTTCTACTGCACTAGCCTTACCTTCACGGCTGGTAACTTGTGGTTTTTCTGCCTTCAGCCTTTGTTTCTTTACATATCATTAAATGCTACTAGTGAATGTTTTAAAATATGTGATAGGTGTTAACAAAACTCTGTAAATAGACGTTTTCTTGTCATGAATTCACTGACACAAAAGTTAATTTACTTTAAATTCCGTGTAGATAGTTAACAGCTACCAAATTTCTCCTTTAGGGGCTTTATAGAAAGCATTGTTTTCTGCAATTGTCATGTATTTGGTACAGTTTCTCTACAATACAATGCCTTTTAAAGAAGTTTGCAGTCTTAAGACATCCATATGTCGTATTATTTAGTTCATTATGTTTTGGTCGTTGTTAATCTGAGGTGAAAAGAATTACTAAACAAGTTTTTGAGAAAAGCCTTTTTTTAATATTCTGTAAACAGTTCTTTTGCATACAGTAGGCTTTTAGAATGATCTTATAAAATGTTTGAATGAAAAAATTCTGTGAACTATAGAATGGGAATTAATCTGTTCATAAAATGTCCTCATCCTTGTGTTTCACTCCAACTTCTTCATTGGAATTCCTTAGTTTTTTTGGTTCAAAATACATTGAAACTTTTGTAATTAAAAAAATTAAGACAAATGTCTGAGAAGAAATACTTGTTAAACTATTATACTAAATTTTATTTAACGTGCCAGAAGTTACTGTATTTTAAAAGAACTTCATTTTCATAAATTTTTCAAAATAAGGCATTTTTTTTTTATTTTAGGAAAGTGAGTTAGGGCATCAAAGTGACCTCAGTTGCATCTGAGAAAACAGAATGAGTGTGTATCCTCTCAAGTAACATTTCAACCCTTTTTTGAAATGCTTTTTTTTTTCTTTTCCTGGGAGTTGAAGCAGTAAGGGACTCATTAAATATGAAAAGACCATTTTAATGACTAATGGGTCTTTTAAAAAATTAAAGAAAGTATATCACTGAGAGGAACATTTAAAAGCCAAAAGGATAAAAGATATTCAATCCAAGAGAAGCTTTTTAGTGTACTTGAGAAAAAGTAATTGCCCAGTGAAGTCTTTAAAAAAATAGTTTTTGGGGGGAGAGGGAGGATTGTATATATCAACACAGTGAATATATTTAGAAGAAAAACTTTGGGATATCTAGGGAACTGATAACAGAAATGGCAAAGATTTCTTTTGTACTGACCACATGGTTCGGGTCAACGATGAGCATCTCCAAAGAAAGTTAGGATGACCTAAGTTAGGTCATCCAAGTATCTAAATCAAATGTTTTCTTGCTGAAATTTGTAGAGTGTCAATAGGTATTATATAAGATTAAAAAACAATTATAAAATGTGAATATTTTAAAAGTAAAAGTGGTTGGACTGGGTGTGATATATATTTATCTTGCTACCAATTATGTTATTTACTCTTCCAAGGAATTTTTTGTTTGTTTTATAAAGCAATGGGAAATCCAGAAAACATAGAAGATGCATATGTTGCGGTTATCCGTCCAAAGAATACTGCCAGTCTAAACTCTCGGGAATACAGAGCTAAGTCCTATGAGGTGAGAAAATTTAATAACATTTGACTTCTACCGTTGAATGTCATTCTGTATTACCATTTACATATAAAGCATTTTGAGCATCTAGTCTAGATCTCTACCCAATGGTATTTTTTTCTGTTGCATACTTTTCAATAATGTGGCATTTGTTTACATGTGTAGATTATTTGATAAAAAGTTATTTGAGGAGCTGAGATGTAGACCAGTTGATAGAGTGCTTGGCTAACATTCATAAAGGTCTGAGTTTGAAACCCAGCACTGCATAAAACCAAACAATGTGAACCATGGCTACATAGAGAACTTGAGGCCAGCCTGAGTTACATGAGTCCCTGCCTTAAAAAAGAGAGAACTAAGACAAAGACATGATTTTGTTTGTTTGTTTGTTTGTTTGTTTGTTTGTTTTTTTGATTTTTTTTGTGACAGAGTTTCTCTGTGTGTAGCCATGACTATCCCAGAACTCAAGTTGTATACCAGGCTGGCTTTGAACTCAGAGGTCTACCTGCATCTGCCTCCTGAATGCTGGGATTAATGATGAGCACCACTATGCCCAGCTCATGATTTTCTTAAGTTTATTTACTTAGGTTTTATATAATTTATAGAATAACTCAAAAATTTAGTGAAAAATCAATTTACTCAGACTTTGAATATAAAGATTGATATTGGTTATTTTCAGATTATTTTAAACAATTCATTGAAAACTATATTTTACCTTAAATCATTTGACTGCTTTAGGCAGTCAAATAACTTTTCTTTAGTCTTATATAGATTAGTAAATGTGTAATTGGGGCAGTTATATCTCTGTGTGTGTTACAGTTATATATTACATATATAAATAAAATTGAATTGCTTTTTTCTGTATAACAGATTTGTAGCCTAATTTTTCTAACATTTTGTTTAAACTGCTTTTGTAAGGTTGTCTGTAGCCATTTCCCAATGTATAGACTGACTTGGGAATCTGCTTGTACTAAGAGCCTATTCCTTATGGGTTCTGACTTGATAGATCCAGAGAGGAGACTAGCATTGGTATTATTTTAAAGCCTCATAGCTTATTCTGTAATATGCACCTAGGGATGAGAAAGGCTGTCAGGTTATAGTGTATTCTAGGGCAAGTGAATTTTAAACTTTGTATTAATGCTGTTTTTCCCATCTAAGATTTTATTGCATGAAGTTCCAATTGAAGGGCAGAAAAAAAAGAGAAAGAAAGTTTTGCTGGAAACTAAACTTCAAGGCAACAGTGAAATAGCCCAAGGCATATTGGATTATGTCGTAGAAACTACCAAACCAATTTCTCCTGCAAACCAAGGGATCAGAGGTAGGCGACCTTCTCTCTCCCTACACCTGACAGTTTGTTTTCAGTAGTAAAAAGGAAAAATGTGTGGGTTGGTGTTGTTTTGTTTTGTTTATTTTGTTCACTGTGTAACCCTACCTAGACTGGAACTCAATATGTAGATCAGGCTGGCCTTGAACTGGCAGAGGTCTGTCTACTTCTCCTGAATGCTAGAACTAAAGACTTGTGCTGTTGTGCCTGGCCCAGATAAATATTTTTAAAAATATTTTTAAAATCTATTTCTTTTTATGTTTCTTTCCATTTGAAAAAGTAGGAAGACCTCAGGAAGTTGTTAAACTATAGTCCATATCCTTGAAGAAATAACTTCATTGGAATTTTATTAGCAAGTATTAACTTTACAAAATAGATACAATTATAGAATTTTCCAATATGTACTATGTACTTTATCATATCACTGTTGCAGTTTAGTCCCCTCTCCACCCTGCACTGGTCCTCTGCTTCCCAAAGATAAATAATTTCTGTAGAACCCAAACCATGTAAAGAACAGCAGTGTTAGTGATTTATTCATTTAGAGACTACAGAGTACTTTTTGCTAGCTGTATGGTTTTCTAGATAATTATCTTTGAGCTATTTTTATTTCTACCAGACAGAAGAAATAACCATAATCCTTTCTCTATGGCTAAATGATACATAGTATTCATGGATTAATCAGCCAAAAACAAAAAAAAAAACAAAAAACTTTTAAGTTACCAAGGTAAAACAGTTTTCTTCTCATTTGAGTCATAGGAAAGATATCCTTAAAAAACAAAACAAAAACTGAAAAAGTAATACAAAGTATTAACCTTGTTCAGGCAGTGGTGGCACATATCATTGACCCCCGGCACTCTGGAGGCAGAGGCAGGTGGATGCTTTTGAGTTCAATACCAGCTTTGAACTCATAGTAAAGTCCAAGACAGCCAGAGCTACATAGAGAAGCCCTGTCTCAAAAATAAGTAGACAGACAGAAAGACAGGAAGAAAGAAAGTTTTAACCCTGAAAAATTGGAGCCCATTTATAATATTAGATAAAGTGTAGCCTGTGCAAGTTACTGAAAAGTGATAACCTAGTTTTAGCCTCATAAGAAACAAGAGAGCAGTCAGAAGTTACATTTATAAACTGTGTGTAAGTTATGATTTAAAAAGGGAGGTTTTCAGGGGCTGGGTAGATGGCTCAGTAGCTGCTCTTACAGAAGACTCAGGTTCAATTTTCAGAATCCACATGGTGGCCCACAACTGTCTGTGGCCAGCTCGTAGGAAGTTTCTAGTACATTAAAATATGGCCCTGAATCTATTAGATGGTGTCTATATGTTGACCCTGTAATTTCAAATTTTACCAACAATTATTTTGTTGTTTTTTTTGTATGTATATTGGGTGTGCATGTGTGCCTAAATGCTCATGTGTGTGTGTGTGAGTATAGGTCATGCTTGTACCACAGCTGATATGTAGAGGTGCCAGGGCAGCCTTGAGTATCTCTGGCCTGGCTTCCACCTTGTTTGATAAAGGATTTCTTGAGTGTCTCTGGCCTGGCTTCCACCTTGTTTGATAAAGGATTTCTTGATTGCTACAGTTGCATACACCAGGCTAGTTGGTCCTCAAACTCCTGGGACTTCTATCTACATCTCCCATCTTCCTGTAGGACACTAGGATTATAGGCACACACGAATGTGCCCAGATTTACATGGCTTCTAAGAATTCTCACACTTGTGCAGCTAATACTTTGCTGCCTGAGTCATCTCCCCCAACTGGCAGTATTATGAGTTTTTATTAGTACATATAATATGACTGCCTTTTTGTATGTTTTGAGTTCCTTTTCTAAAATCTTTATTTTCTTTGGTCTTTTTATATAAATTTTTAAAATTTTATTAAGTTAATTTCTTATTAAGATTACTTTATATATATATATATGTAATTATGTACATAATAACTTTTCATTTTAAATTGTATTTATTTTTGTGATGCATTGCAAGAGATCAAACTCAGACCCTTGCTCCTGTTGGACAAGTGTTATGTGAATGAGGGGTGTCTCCAACCCCTAAAACCCTGTTTTCTAATCCTGAAGGCAATTTGTAAGATTTAAATATCTGTTGTCTTCGGCCAAGTGTGATGGTTAGCACCTGTAATCTTGACACTTGGGAGGCTGAGGCAGCAGAATCATGAGTTAAAGGCTAGCTTGGGCTGCAGTGAAGGACCCTATCTCAGCAGAGCAAAGAAGTAAGCAAAACATTCTCTTACTTCCATCTTTGCTTTCTTTCTTTCTTTCTTTTTTCTTATTAGGAAAACGTGTGGTACTAATGAAGAAATTTCCTCTGGATGGAGAGAAAACAGGCAGGGAAGCGGCGCTGTTCATTGTTCCATCAGTTGTCAAAGGTAATCTAAGTTTAGATTGTCAGGTATTTTGAATGTTAATTGGAAATTTACTGCAGTATTTAGAAGTATGCATTTGTAGTTACTAGTGTAATATTGTTATACATGTTTTTAACAGAAGAAAAAATATGAATATTTTAATTTCAAGATAATGTGTAGGCTTCTTGGCTAATTCATAATGTTTTCATTTCCATTTTTAAGATGGAGATGTGAAGAGAGAAGGAATAATTGAAATTAAAAGTATTCAAGTTAAGGAGCTAGAGAGATGGTATGCTTCTGGAGGACCCTGGGTCAATTCCCATCATTAAAACTGTGGGTCACAACCATCTATATCTCCAATTCTAGGAGATCCAGCTGTGGTGATATTTTGTTTCTGATCTAACAAATAAAGCTTGCCTAAGGATCAGAGCACAGAGGTAACCATGCTAGTTAGCCATAGCGGCTAGGCAATGGTAGTGCACACCTTTAATCCCAGCACTGGGGAGACGGAGGCAGACAGATCTCCATTAGTTCAAGGCAACCCTGGACTACGTGTGATTGGCTCTGTCTAAAGGAGAAACAGAGCTCACACAAAGGTGAGCCCAGCACCTGGGATCACATGCCTTTTGTTCCAGTACTAGGAGGTAGAGTCGTCAGGAGTTATATACCTGGGCAGAGAGCGGGCTATAAGGCAGGAGGATTCATAGAGATGGAGGCAATCTGAGGATCAGTGCAGTCTGAGGACAGGATTACCACTTTGGTCTAAGCATTGGTAGAGGTGAGAATTCTCTAACGACTGGCCACTGTGTTCTCTGATCTTCAGTATTAACCCCAACATCAGGCTCTGTGATTTTAGTATTTACAACAATTAGAATTTGTGCTACATCCAGCAATGTCTTCTGACCTCTGAAGGTACCAGGCTTGCATGTGGTAGGCAGATCAGACTCTGTCCACAGAAAACTCATGTACATAATACAAAACTTAAAAAGTATTCTGGTCAGGCGGTGGTGGTACACACCTTTAATCTCAACACTCAGGAGGCAGAGGCAGGCAGCTCTCTGTGCATTCAAGGCCAGCCTGGTCTACAAAGTGAATTCCTGGACAACGAGACCTACACAGAGAAATCTTCTCTTAAAAAAAAGGAAAAAAAAAGATATTCTGTTATAAAGCAATTTTCAAAGGGTATGCCATTAATAATCTAAAAATAGATATAACTTACAATGAAGCTAAGAAAATGTCCATTGTACTTCTAAAGTATTCTGCCCAGTAATATTATTGATAACATTTACAGAACATAGGGCTAATATAAAATTTTAAGTTGAGCTTCAGACATCCTGGAATGATAGAAATCAGTTTTCTGTGTCATTGCAGATCCTATAGCTAAATCATTTTGAGACTTTGGGCAGTCTTTAAGACTTAGAAGTTAACTGTATGTAAATAGAGACAATATTATTCCATGCTCTTACTTGATTCATAGTATAGACAGAATTCATTGAGGTATTCAATATGAAATTACTTAGAAACCATAGTGCTGGCCTCATATAAGATAGTGATACTTTTGATAAAAATTTACTGACCACCATAGACAAACATCAGCCTGCTGCTTCTTATATTTGCATTATTTTATTGGCCAGCTCTAGCACACAAGATTCATTCTTCTAAGTGTACTCAAGTTTTAAAATATCTAGCCTTTTAAATGTCAGACATCTTAGTAGGTTTTACAACATTATTGAGGAAGAGATTATAAAGTTTATAAGTGCTGGAACCAGAGGGCTGTCTTAGTGATTAAAAGTGCTTGCCATGCAATCCTGATGACCTGAGTTGGATCCCTGGAACCCACATAAAACAGCCAAAAGCCTCTGGGGTCCCAGCATTCCAATTGTGAGTTTGGGAAATGGAAACAGTAGAATGAATGAACCAAAATCTCATGAGCCAGCCATCCTGGAGTCTGCTGCATGTAGCAGAAAACAGGTCACACATTGTAGCAACAAGGTGGAGACAAGAACCAACTCCCCCAAATTGTTCCCAGATCTACATACAAACACACTAAACAAAACTGAAGATAATAATTGCTGTGTCCAGTATTGTAATTCCAGATACAGAACAATTTCTGTTATTTTCACAAATTTTGAGAACAGCACTATATTAAGAATACCTATTTGTAAACTTTATTTAATGTGATAATTTCTTCGTTTTTCTTTTTCAGATAATACTAAATATTCATATACTCCAGGATGCCCAGTTTTTTACTGCTTACAAGATATCATGAGAGTTTGTAGCGAATCCAGTACTCACTTTGCAACGCTTACAGCAAGGATGTTAATAGCCTTGGATAAGTAAGAAACATTCAGAATGTTTTAATCATAATTGCAATTAGTCTGAGGTACACTTCTGCAAAATGTTAATGAAAAATAACTTCTTGTATTAAAAAATGGGTCAGTTTTCAGTTCTAAGGATGAAAAAATCCTGCAAGACTGCCTTGCCTACTTAGAGGACGTTAATTTTATCTTTCCAAAATATTGAACACTTCCCAGCTTTCAGGATCAAGATTCTTCTCTTATAAAAGTAGGCATAGTAGTTACTTGTGTCAGTGAGCAAGTCATAGTCTTCTTTTGAGTGATATCATGTGTGAGGAGGCCCAATATGGAAGTGAGTCGTGCTTTGCTAAGGTGTTTTATGGTTAGAATGGCATAGACATTTTAGAATAATTGCTGTCTGTTGAAAGCCTTTATTAAGTACTTAAGACTGACAGTTTTGAAAGGCTGAACATAGTTTTAGAACCTGTAGCAGGTCAGCGTTCTAGAGCAGCCGACCTTTCCCACCTTCGCTTTTGAACATGCTCTTCTGCCTCTCTTCCTCTCACCAGGTGGCTAGATGAGCGCCATGCACAGTCTCACTTTATTCCGGCTTTATTCCGACCTTCTCCCCTTGAACGGATAAAGACAAATGTTATAAACCCTGCGTACGCTGCTGAGTCAGGTCAGACAGAAAACTCACTACATATGGGCTATAGTGCACTAGAAATAAAGAGTAAAATGTTAGCCCTAGAGAAAGCAGACACCTGCATTTACAACCCTTTGTTTGGATCAGATCTTCAGTATACAAATCGGGTAAGAGATGAATTTTGACTCTGGTTTCAAAAGACATTTCAAATATAATTTTTACTAAAAAAAGATGCATTAATTGTCATTAGAAACATTAAAATAATATCAGTATATGAGACTTATAAGAAGTTTTTAATTTATTTTGTTTTTTCCCCTTTTCTAGGTAGATAAAGTGGTAATAAATCCATACTTTGGTCTAGGAGCTCCAGACTACTCAAAAATCCAAATTCCCAAACAGGAAAAATGGCAGCGAAGCATGAGCAGTGTCATGGAAGACAAGTACTGGTTTGGTTTTACTCTAATTGGCTTTCATAACTTGATGTTAGAATCTATCTAGGCAGTAAGTAAGCGGTGTGGTCACTGGCCTACAGCTGCACAGTGATAGGTAGTTTGCATAGATGTGTGTCACATCTGTTTTGAAGGAATGTGAGTGTCAACAGTATTTATACTTTCTTCATTTCTTTTTTATGATTAGAGAACGACAGTGGGTTGATGACTTTCCTTTGCATCGGAATGCCTGCGAAGGAGATTCAGAATTACTAAGCCATCTTCTTAATAAGGGATATTCAGTCAACCAACTAGATAATGACCACTGGGCACCCATTCATTATGCATGCTGGTAAGTAGATTATTCTCTTTAGGAACACTAACTGTTCTTATTCCAGACAGCATGTGACATGTTTGGCTTCTGAGCATTCTGTCCTGATCTTTTTTTTTTTTTATTACTGTATATATACTACTCTTCATAATTGCCAAATCAGCCACAAGTCAAGCACTGGCAGTCTTCTTAGCCATAGCAAGTCATACAGTAACATGGCCAGTAGTTAGTAAATGCCAGTGCAAACCATGGGGCTCCATATTGCCCCATCATGATGCTATTGGTTTGTATTGCTCTATTCTTACTGTAAAATTGACATTTATTAAGTACATGGGATTTGAACTTATATCATGTTAGAAAATTATCTATTAAATGTACAATGTGGCCGGGCAGTGGTGGCGCACGCCTTTAATCCCAGCACTCGGGAGGCAGAGGCAGGTGGATCTCTGTGAGTTCGAGGCCAGGCTGGACCGACAGCCTCGAAAACAATACAGAGAAACCCTGTCTCGAAAAACCAAAAAAAAAAAAAAAATGTACAATGTGAAAGATAATATTTGAATAAATAAAAAGGAAGCTAAAAAAGAAAAGAAAATTATCCATCTAGCCTTTTCAGAATCTAAGGTATCAATAAGCCTAACAAATCCTTCAGAGATTTTTAGAATCACTACCTTTTATTTTATCAGATGTAAGGGTTGGAACAGAATTGGGATTAGTTCTTTGTGTTCATTGTCCAATGAACTGTTACAACTGTTATAACTGAATAACTGTTGGCACTGTTATTCTTCTCACATAATTATGCTGCCTAGCTGAACTGAGTTCTTATTTCATAGCAGTAATATACTGTTATAGATTCTAGTCTCAAAAAGACATAGTTATTCCATTTTTATGAGATTGACTTAATGTATTGTTTTATGTGATCTTAATTTAGTAAATAATACTACAGTATTTACTTTCTATTAAATGTCCATAGTATCATAGTTGTGTCACACTGAACAAGGACCTTCACCTCTAAACAATTCAGTATCCTTACCTATAAATAAATTACATTAATTACTGTTGATTGAGAGCTTGGTGGTGGAAGACTTACCTAGTATGTACTGAGTCCTGGGTTCAATAGTCAGCACTATAAAAAGTAACTAATAGTAATTCTAGAAGTCTTTTCAATTCACATCTTTTATTTCTCTGATTCTAATAGTTGTATCAAGCTGTTTAATGGTCATTTTTAATATACATGCTTTTCTATTTCTCTAAAAAAAAGTCTGTTCTATCTATAAATATGCTTTTGATAGGGAATGTAGTTCAGTGGCAGAACACTTGATCAGTGTACATAAGGTCCAAGGTTTAATCCTAGTAGCAGGGGAAAAACCAGCAAGCTTTTATATTTATAATTCTACCCTAAGTAATCTTTAACTGATATATTAGATTTTCCCTCATATAACTATTAAATACTGCTAGTAAGAAAAATACTTACAGATAAAAAGAAAGTGTACATTACATTTCAATCCTCAAAATTTGCTGCAGAATTGGGAGTGATAACATCAGTGAACTTTAATTTAGGAATCCCAGATTTATATATTTGAGTGTGCTTTCCATTTTGCAGCGGAGGTTATTTTTTTCTAGTAAAAGAAAAGCTCTGAACTACCTACTACATAAACACAGTAGTGTAGTGTGACATTTCATGTGTTTGGGGATGTCCCAAGGTTTCAGTAGCTGTGGTTAGTTCCTAAGTATGATCCTTATTAAGTTGCTTAACTTCCTAATAGCCCACTTGTGTATCTACAAGATGGGGTTTAAAATGATGTTTTTCCTAAGATAAAATAGAAAATGCTGTTTACTTAAAACTTACAGCATTATGTAACTTAATGTAAGCCTTTTTAAAAATTACTTTGCTTCTGATGCTAAGTTGCTTTTTTATGCTGTTACTTGGTTTGGTAGGTTTCCATGGTGCTGCCAACTGAACCCAGGGCTTCTTGATGCATAGATTTGCCAGTGAGCTTCTCCTTCTGACCCAGTTTTGAAGTAGAGATTATGTCTCCTGATTCTAATTTTGTACTTGATGGGATGACTATGCCATCTTTTTCCTCTAGTTTTCAGAGTGTATTTCTCTTAGTTGGTCAGAAATTGAAACAGTTGATTTGAGCTACAGTAATATATAAACATTCTAGGTATCACTACAGTAATATATAAACATTCTAGGTATCACTACAGTAATACATAAAACATTCCTAAGCATTCCCAGCACTTAAGTCAGTATCTTAATATATTGTTTGTTCTCTAAATTTACTCAGATATCTTGTAAAATTTGAATGTTCAAGCATTTCAGGTGGTTTACAGGTACCTTTTATGTCTTTATAGGTATGGGAAAGTTGAGGCCACTCGCATATTATTAGAGACAGGGAAGTGCAACCCAAACCTTTTAAATGGCCAGCTTAGCTCACCTCTTCACTTTGCTGCTGGAGGGGGGCATGCAGACATAGTACAGATCCTCCTAACTCACCCAGACATTGACAGGGTAAGTTACATGTCTTTATCTTTTTGTATTTAACAACTAACAAGTAGTGATACAAAAACATTTCATTGTATACTTAACAGGTCAACCAAAAAGAACAAATTTTACTTTATAGAGTATGATGTATGTATTGACTGTGCTTTTAATCATAAATTTTAAATTTTTATTTTGGTAAAGTACTCTTTACATAAAATGTTCAGTTTAACCACTTAGTTGCAAAGTTCATAGCATTCAGTACATTTATTTGTGTTGTTATATATTGCCATTACATACATCCATCTCCAAAAAATATATAAAATTCATTCTATGTTTTATTTCTCCTCTAATGTCTTGAAGAAAGAAAACCATTTACCCATTTTCTAGAATTTGTACTAAGAATCATTTGGTACAAAGGAAAGTAAAACTGTGGAAACCTTTTGTAAATCTATAACTGAACTTTTAAAGAACATAATCCTACTAATTTGTGCTTTGAGTACTTTAGCTTTTCTAAGTTTTGTTTTAGTATATACTAAGCATAGTTAATATTTCCTTGATCCTTAACCAGAGCATTTTATATTTTAATTGAATAATATTCCTTCAGAACACCATGTATTTGTAATATCTTTTTGTCCATCGTTTCCTCAATTCTAGCATATAACAGACCAACAAGGAAGATCTCCACTAAATGTTTGTGAAGAAAACAAACAAAATAACTGGGAAGAAGCTGCAAAATTGTTGAAAGAAGCCATTAACAAACCAGTAAGACTTATCTGAATAGTTAGAGCCAAATGTTGTATTTAAATTGACAGTTTACATAAGCTCAACCCTAAGTTCATCCCTATCTTAGACGGGGTTTTCACTTCTGTGAAGAGACGCCATGGCATTTAATCTGGCTGGCTTACAGTTCAGAGGTTCAGTCCATTATCATCATGGCAGGAAGCGTGGTGGCATGCAGGCAGATGCAGTAGCTGAGCATCCTCCCTCTTGTAGGCAACAGGAAGTCAACTGTGGTACTGGGTGGTATCCTGAGCACAGGAAACCTCATAGTCTGCCCCCACAGTGACATGCTTTCTCCAGCAAGACTGTACCCACTCCAACAAAGTCATATCTCTGTATAGCGCCACTCCCTATGAGATTATGGGCCAGTTACTTTCAAACTATACAATCCTCCTCTTTACAAAAAAAAAAATTAACTCAGTATAATCTCATGTGACAGATATAACTAAACATATCACTAGACATTTGTACTATTGGTGTTGGTATTGTCTGTTTGTACAACATCCATGATATAGCCTGTATTATACCTAGACTTTATAGCATATAGGATGATCTAGGTGATGCTATTATATGTTTGAGTCTGTCATTGACCAAAACATTAAGTTATGTATGATTGTACTTAACTATGTTTATTATAATTAGTTCACTGATTGATGTGTATTTTTCCCCGAGCAACGTTTGTATTTGTAAACAGCAGCATTATATATCATTCGTTAATAATCATAAGTGTATTGGTATATAAGAAAGTCATTTCAGCTAGGCATTGGTGGCACATGCCTTTAATCCCAGCACTGGGGTGGCAGAGGCAGGCGGATCTCTGTGAGTTCGAGGCCAGCCTGGTCTACAGAGCCAGTTCCAGGACAACCTCCAAAACAATACAGAGAAACCCTGTCTTGAAAAAAAAAAGTCATTTCATATGTGGGAGACAGTTGTGATGCTTGGGCTATCTGAGGAGCCCCTGGTAGTAGGACCAGGATCTATCCCTGGTGCATGAGCAAGCTTGTTAGAACCCATTCCCTTTGAGGGGATGTCATGCTCAGACTTAACGCAGAGGGGAGGGGCTTGGTCCTACCCAACTTAATGTGTCAGTCTGTGTTGACTCCCTACAGGAGCTCTTACCTGCAGGGAGTAGTAGATGGGACATAGGCTGTTGGAAAAGTTGGGGGTGGGCAGGAGGAGGGGTAGAAGTGAGAACTTTGGTTGGAATGGAAAATGAAATTTTAGAAAAATACATATTTAAAATTTTTTAAAAATTTAAACAAGTAAAAGAAATCCATTTTCCTCGCCACAAAAGTGAAATAGATGACTTACCACTTTTGTGTGTATGCTCATGCATGTGTGCATGTGTGTAGTTGTGGTATGTGACGACCAGAAGATAATGTTAGGAGTCTTCTCCACTTGTTTGTTCAGACAGGACTCTTGCTAAAACTAAAGCCCTCCAGTTTACCTAGCTCCCAGGACCCTCCCGTCTTCAACAGCTCTAGGGTTACAGACACACACAGCCATTCCGTGCTTATGTGGGTGCTGGGATTTAACCGCAGGTCTTCTTGCTTTCACAGCAAGTGCTCTTATTCACTGACCCAAGTTCATAGCACTTTCCTGCTTTTTTATTTAGCTAATTCAAAAGAGACGTCTTTGTGTTATCCATCACTCTCATTCAGTTTCTAATGATGCAGTTAGATGACATTTTCTGGCCTGACTTTTGTATTGTGAATGTGATCAAGTGAATCAGGGATTTTTAATCAAAAATGAATTGGCCTACAAGTTATTTGGGAAATAAACTGCCTCCTATAACCATACAAATCTATTGATAATGCTACTGCTGTTTTTGGATTTTGTGAACTTGAGGAAGGAAACAACTCAAAATCCAGTAATTCATGACTTGCATTTTCCAAGTCTTCCATTATAAACTTGTATTAGCATTTCTTCAGTATGATTTGTGTCCTACTGGACTCATGAAGTTCTTAGATTTAATTCCAAGTTTATTTTTCCTGTATGTTCAATACTCTATAAACTATACTTGTAGAAAAATTTGATAGTCATTATTTTAAAAAGCAACAATAAAAGGTTTTCCTTTATTTGGCCATAGAACATTCAGAAGAAAATTTAGAAAGTGCAAATAATAGAATTAACAGTATTTTAAATATTGTCAACATGTTCTTTGAAGCAAGTTTTTGATAGTTCTGCATTAGAAATCTATACCATAAAGGATATGAAGGTGGGCATAAAGTCTTATTGCATTGTAATTATTTTAATGCATATGTGATTATGTATATGCACATGTGTTTGTGAGTGTCCATAGGGACCACAAGATGGCATTGGATTCCCTTAACCTGGAATTGCAAGTGGTTGTGAATGTCCAAGCTAGGTGCGGGGACTAAGCTCAACCCTCTGCAAGAATTGCAAGTGCTCTTGACTGCTGAGCCATCTCTTCGGCCCCATGATACGTAGTTTTCAAGTAGCTTATGTGACTTTTCCTTTTTTCCCCAGTATGAAAAAGTTCGGATTTACAGGATGGATGGATCGTATCGTTCTGTTGAACTAAAGCATGGCAATAACACGACAGCGCAGCAGATAATGGAAGGGATGAGACTCTCTCAAGAAACTCAACAATATTTCACTATTTGGATCTGTTCAGAAAACCTTAGTAAGAAAACTTGGCATGGGAAAGTAATTTATTGTTAAGCCTCATTGTTCCTTTTGTGAAGTGGGCTAGTAAACTTGAGTATAGCACTATTGTTGACTTTAATTACATTTTATATTATTAGTGTTCAGACTGCTGAAATGGGGAAGATTCCCTCTCCTGCTTCATTCCAAGCATTTTAAAAGTAGTAAACACCAGAAGTTTTCTCTCTGGCAACCCAGTGATTATCTTTGGACATATGTTTAGCACCATGTCATACTGATTATTCTTAATTAAGTAAGCTATAATGCAATTAAGATTTTAATAAACATTAATACATTTGATTTATTTTAAGAATTACCTTTAAAATTATCTGCACTTTTTTCCAGTCCTATTTATCAAGCCAGGTCTTCCAGATATTTATGAGCAAGTGCTACTATACTAAAGATTCACATCCCGAGCCCAGGGAATATTGTTTTCTTTTGTTTTGTTTTTTGAGACAGGATTTCATGTAACTGGCATTACACTTGCTATTTGGCTGAAGATAAACTTGAACTTGTGGTCTTCTTACATCTGCTTCCCAAGTACTGGGATTGTAGTCTTTTGCCATCGTACCTGTCTCCCAAGAAATAGTCTTGTAATTATATTCTTAAAAGCAGGCACTTATACACAATTTGGGTAGTAATAATTATCAAACCGTGATTTAAATATAGATCTGTAAACAGTCTGATACTTAGGTACATATAGTTTAATGGAATGTTTCTATGCACTGATAAAATGGATGTTTTTACAGTATCTTTTATAAAGGAAAGCTCTTTTTCAGGCCTTCAGTTCAAGCCTTATCATAAACCCTTACAACAAGTTCGTGACTGGCCAGAAATACTTGCTGAATTGACTAATTTGGATCCACAAAGAGAAACACCACAGCTTTTCCTAAGAAGAGATGTGGGACTTCCTTTAGAAGTTGAGAAAAAGGTTTGATTACAAATCTTGTTTAGTTATTTGAATGCACAAAATCTGTAGAATCCCATTGTAGACAGTAGAGGTAGTTATTGTGCTGTTCCGGTACTAAGAGTGTTTACTTCCTCTTCCTGTGAATCTTCATATCACATCATAAGTGGGAGTTTCCGTTGCTCTTTATAGAAACTTCTGGTTGGTATTTTTTTTCTTTTATTTCCATTACGTTAACAAATGCATTTTTTCCTTTTGAAAAAAGAAATAAGAAAGCTGTACTTAAGAAAATTAGCAACTAGAGAGATAGTTTATACAGAAACTAACTTTCTTTTAGAATAATCAGTTTTGTAAATTTCAAAGGAAATAACAAGATGGGAAAAACAAAACAAAAAAATGTATAAAACCCTGGGTAAAGAATAGAATTTTTGCAAAGTGGATGTAAGAATTTTGTCCTAGCCGGGCAGTGGTGGCGCACGCCTTTAATCCCAGCACTCAGGCAGGCGGATCGCTGTGAGTTCGAGGCCGGGCTGGACCGACAGCCTCCAAAACAATACAGAGAAACCCTGTCTCATAAAAACCAAAAAAAAAAAAAAAAAAGAATTTTGTCCTAAGCAGTAAGAAATCAACCATTCTAGATATAATAACAGAATTTAACCTTGTTCAATGTTTTTTTTTAAACTTGTTTGATCTTTTCCAAGCAAATATGTTTGGATTGAAGTACTGTAGATTTAGAGAAAATGAAATGTCATGATAATAAATTGACAAAGAAGAAATGTAAAAGAGACATTGTAATAAACTAGGTATGGTAGCCTAACAGTATCTATAAAAATTTAAAAGTAAAAACTAAATACTAGATCAAATAGTACTGTTAAAGAAAACTAAATTTAGAGCTCTCCATAACTGTTTATACAAAAGAATATTAACAAACAACAGACAAGGCTAAGCGAGTGTCAGGTATGTCCAAACTTGCTAAACATTTTTAGTCTGTTAAATTATCTTGATATTAGAAATCCAAAGGTAATTTTTATCTTCTTGGATAAATATGCTGTGAATTAGATAAAAATGTTTATGAAATACAGCAAACAACTAAAGTCCTGATTATTGGACATGTGTTAGAATTGCATTAATAGAATAAGTTGGTGGTTGGGACTGTTGTCTCAATGATGCAGAAAAGACATTTGAGAAGATTGAACACCGTTTCAGGGGACTGGAACTTTCCTCCTAAGATCAGGAACAAGATAGGATATGCACTTTCACTACTGCAATTTAGCACTGTTGTGGAAATTCTACACACAGCAGTTGCACAAGAAAAAGAAATAGATTTCCAAATTAGAAAAGAAAAAGAAAAACTGCTTATTTGCAAGTGATAGATCTACATATAGGAAATTCCTAAAAAAAATACACAGACTAGCTACCCAAACTAGTTAGTAAATTATTTTGGAAAATGTATAGGGTCCAAACTCAACACGCAAAAATTCCTATTGCTGAGAAGGTAACTCTGTAGTCAGTGCTTGCATCTGAGTCCAGTTCCTGCTACCCACTCAACAACCTGGGCATGGTGGAACATACTTAAAATCCCAACTCTGGGGAGGAGAAACATGGATCCCTAGGACTTGCTGGTCAGCCAGCCTAGCCTAAGCAGGAAGCCCCAGGTCTTAGTGAAAGAAGACCCTGTCTCAAAAACAAGGTAGACATTTCCTAAGGAATGACACCTGAGGTTGAATTCTGGCACGCACGCACGCACACACACACAAACACACACACGCACACACACACACGCACGCACGCACACACACACCCAAGGAATAGATTCATTAACTGGATGTCTGAAACATTGAAATCCCCAGAAATAAGTTTAACACAAGTACAAGATTATACATGGAAAGTACGCTAGTGAGATGGCACAGTGAGAGTATCGGTGCTTGCCGCCAAGCCTGACATCTTGAGTTCAGTCTCCAGAAGCCATACAGTTGAGAGACTTGACTCCTACATATTGTCCTCCGTTCTTCACACACACACATAATATATAAATATGAAAACAAGTTTTAAAGAAAATACAAAACTTTGCCGAAAAGTTAGTAAGACATAAATAACTACAAAGATATCCATCCATGTTCAATGACAAAGATATTTTATGATTAGCTGACAGTATAGCAAAATGATCTACAGATTTAATGATGTAAAGAGAAAGATGCATATTCGATTAGCACAGTCATGAAGAAAGAACAATAAAGGTGGGGTATTCACATTTCATGACTTCAAAGCACACTAGAAAGCTGTAGTAATCAAAATATTGTGAATTAGCATAAATATGATGTATATAGACCAAAAGATCAGAATGGAAGTCCAGAAACAAGCCAATACATGTGTGTCCCTTTGATTTATTGACAAGCATGACAGATGTGTCTGATAGAAAAAGATTAGCTCCTACAGGTGACACTGGAATAGCTGTGTATACTTATACAAGAATATAAAACACTATGATTGCTTAGGAAACTATATAGTTGTTTTTTTTTAATCTATATGTGTGCTTGGGAAATGAACCCATTTAAGACAAGCCTAGAAGCACATATCTGTAACCCCAGCCCTCCCATGGCATACTGGAAGACAGAGACCGACAGTTCCTGCATGTTCACAGTCCAACTAGCCTGGTGTGTGCATTGGCAAACAACTAGAGACCCTGTCTCAAGCAAGGTAGAGGACTGTTAAGGGGAGCTTTTCTTGAGAGGAGCCTTCCCGCCCGCCTGGTTCCAGATCCGCATCAGTCCCAAATAAACACACAGGAGGCTATATTAGTTATGAAGCTGTTGGCCTTGCTTGTCTCTTACTGGCTAGCTCTGCTTTAAGTAATTACCCCATAATTGTTAATCTAAGTATGTTTCTTACCGGAGAATAGTTCCGGGCTCCCTACCCCAATGGCGTTACATCTCGACTCTCTTGTGTTTCTCCTTCCCAGAATCCTCCTGGACTCCTAGTCCCACCCATCTAGATTCCTATTGGCCAACAGTGCTTTATTAACAAATGTACAGGACTTCCCCCATCAGAGAACAAAGACCAGCTCTTCAAGTTGTTCTCTGACCTCACTCTGATGTCTGCACTCATGAACACACAGAGTGGGCAGGGCTATGTATGCATTTCCGTATGATGAAGTAATTCTGCTTATAGGTATATAGGTGAAAGAATTGAAAACAGGAACTCAAGACACCTAAATAACATTGTTGAGTGCATATTGCTCATAATTTAAGAGTTGGAAGCAACCTAAGTTTTTAGTAAATGAGGGGACCAGAAAATGCAATAAATTTATGATATATGACACAAGTGAGCTTTGAAAGCATGCTAACTGAATAAGCAATATCATTCCATTTATGTTAATTAAAGCAGGTGACTTTACAAAACCAGAAAACACATTAGAAACTATTAACACTCTTATACTGGGGCTACCAGTTTTGTTTTGTTGTGTTTTATTTGATTGGGTTCTGGGAATTAGACCCACGTCCTTTTACTAGCTAAACATTAGCTCTTTTGCTGACTGCATCCAGCTCAGACATTTAATTTTTTCAGGGGTCTGTTCAAGTGATGTAAAGTCCTTGGGAATAATGGTGAGGGCATAGCACTATACTGAAGCTATAATTAATGCCATTAGATTATATACTTACGAATGATTAAAATAGTAAGTTTTATGGTATATATATTACCACAATTTAAAAAATATTAGATTTATAAAATCTGCAAGTAATCTAAGTATGCTAAGTCTACCTTCTTGACTCATGTAATATTTTAGAAAGTAGGCTGGGGGAGGAAAGGAACAATAAAGATCATAGATATTAAATTTCATGGTTAGAAAAGTAGATTCATAAAAGGCAGCAAGGCTTTTTTTTTTCTTGAGTCAGAATGTCACATGATAAAATATGTTTGTCCTTTAATTCATATAATTGAAAAATTCCTAGCAGCACTCCAAAATTGGAAGAATTGCATTTATTGGTTGGCATCATTATTTTAGGATGAATACAGCCTGATTTTATTAGAAAATAGGAGTCATTGATTAAAACTCATTTAACATACCACTGAAAATTCTGTTACTTTCTACCCTTCAAATCTACTAAGTCAGTCATTAGTCTGAGAGAGAGAGCCTTTCCCCCCAACATCTTAATTTAAGAAATTAAAAAACAAAGAGTAAATTTAAGAAGTAATGTAATTAACACTGTGGATCATTTGTTGGATCCGCTTCATGTCTGTTTTTTTATGTGTGTGGTGTTTTGCCTGCATGTGAGTCTATGTACTACCTGTGTGCCTGTGCCTGCTCAGGCCAGAAGAGGACACAAGAATGCGACCATAACATGTACCACAATGCCATTTTAACAGGAAATTACGTTTCCATAATAATATCTAATTCCAAATTAACATTTCCCCCAGTTGTTTCAGAAATTCTTTACCCTCACCTGCAGGATCTAGTCAATGTTTATACTTAGTATTTGCCTCTTATTGGTGTCTTTTAAATTAGGAAATAATCTTCCTGTCATCAATTTTCTACAGATAATTTTGTGTCAGTGGTTTGGGTTTTTTTGTTTTGTTTTGTTTTTAGCATTATGGAGGTGGAGTATTATAAGCTACAACAAATGTTTTATTTGGTTTACCAAAATCATTCTACCATAAACACTTGGTGTCATGATTTATATTTGGAAATACTCAGAAACTATAATTGTTAATTATTTCTGAGTAGAAATATTTGTATAGACTAGCTTTGCCAATATTTGTTAATCCTACTAGGTAAGTTGTTTAAAATGTAAGAAAATGCTATGCTCTTCCTTAATATATTTGTTGTAAAATTGAAAAGTGTTTGTCTTAAAAAAAAAAGCTTATTTCAACTACATTTGTCCTAGGGATTGATGTAGTTTGTCTTTCGGGTTCACCACTATATTTTTTGAAGAATAAGTAATAGAAAAATGTTTAATGAATGTAAAGATTACATAAGCAGTACTATAAATTATTAACAGCATAAACTGTGATCATAGAGATTAACAAATTATACACAACCTATGGCCATACTCTGCCTGCTGCCTGTTTTCATGTACCCTCAGGCCGAGAAGATTTTTGTAGAACATCAGTAGTTTAATATACCATGTCATGAAAATTTATGGAATTCAAATATCCATATATATATGAGTTGCTGCTTTTATGGCATAATGGAATATTTACAATAGAGATTAATGACTCATAAAGCTTAAAATATTATTGTTTGATCCTTAGAAATAAAGCCTGCAAAGCCCTATTCTAGAGAATAATAGCTTATACACACACACCACACACACACACACACACACACACACACCACACACACACCACACACACACACAATTATATAGCTGTAGTTTATAATATTGGATAAGAAAGCTTGTATGTTTTTAAAGTCATTGTATATAAATAATCAAATACATGTGTTTTCTTTTAAGATTGAAGACCCGCTAGCTATTCTTATTCTCTTTGATGAAGCCAGATATAATTTACTGAAGGGGTTTTATACAGCTCCTGATGCTAAACTGATAGCACTGGCAAGTCTGCTGTTACAAATAGTTTACGGGAATTATGAGAGTAAGAAACACAAGCAAGGTTTCTTAAAGTAAGTATATGATACAGTGCATTGTTTACGGTATGCTTAAAGATTCTCTTTAACCAACACAGTTTTAATATTACTGCAAAGTGTTTTTGTATTGCTGGCCAGGCATGGTAGCACCTACTCATAGTCAGTGACTCTGAGATGGAGGGTTGTGAATCAGACCATCTGACCCGTCTCAAACAGACACACTGTTTATACATTGGTTTAGAACTGAGTAATTCAAAACATTGAATAAAAGAAAAAAAACTCTAGGATGTTAGTTGGATTTTTTTGGTTTTACCCATGTTTGCGTGATATGATTTACCTTTATAGTTTTGCTTTGCATTTCTGTACTTTGTGTTTAAATAAGTTGGCTAAAAATTTGACTTAACCAAAGCCACAGAGAAACCCTATCTCAAAAAAAATTTTTTTGACTTACTATTATGAGTCAGATAATTAAGAATCCCACCAAAGAAAATAGTTTGATGTTTAATCCTTGAGGGAAATATAGATTTTAGCATGTCTAAAATTATACTGTGATCTTTTGATTTTTGAAAATATTTTCTGCTTATTGAAAAGGGAAACATTTCTCTAAATTGGTAATATTAAGATTGTGAAGCATTTTGTTTTAAAACATCATATTCAGCTTAAAGTTTCCATTATTTAATGCCATTTGTGACAGAAGGATTATTGTACTTTAGCTACTAAAGATGACTTATTTAAAGGATGTTGGCATGTGTGCTTCCAGTGAGGAAAATCTGAAGTCCATCGTACCTATCACTAAACTGAAAAGTAAGGCACCTCACTGGATCAATCGAATACTCCATGAGTACAAGGTAAGCTGCTCCAGATAAGTGGGAAAGGCTGTAGGCTATTCATGTTAGTGTTAGAACGTTTAAGTAGTACACTCTTAATCCCAGCGTTAAAAGTGAGTTTTCTAGTTCACAATGCCTAAAACTGAAAAGGGAATAGAACGGTGTATTTATTTCTAGAAATACAGTCTTTGATTAAGTACTTTACATATAGACTACTTTTGTTAATTACACATTCACACTCACACACACAAACACACACTGTGGTAAAGACTAGAGGTAAAACTTAAACAATGTACTGTCCTTGTCTATAAAGCACTTGCATTCTATAAACATAGACAATACTTGTGGATCTCAGCTTATTTATTTTTAATATTAAGGTCATAAGAGAAAAAATACAGTTGGGATAATATTCCATAACTTTATTCTTGTTAGGAAACAACATTGATTTTAGAAGTTCCTAGTTGACCTGTTTGCATTATAAAAGGTCACATCTCTTTATTCTACTTTGTTTTCAGAATCTTAGTATGAGTGAGGGTGTCAGTAAGGAAATGCATCACCTGCAACGCATGTTTCTACAGAACTGCTGGGAAATCCCCACGTATGGAGCAGCTTTTTTCACGGGACAGATATTTACAAAGGCAAGCCCGAGCAATCATAAAGTCATCCCTGTGTATGTAGGAGTGAATATAAAAGGACTTCATCTCCTCAACATGGAAACTAAGGTAGCTCTGAAGCTGTTTTGTGTTGTCATATCATCTGTTATCTAGAATAGCAGTGCTATTCTCCATGAAGAATCTAGAAATGGCATGTATATATACACTATATACTTTATTTGTAATACATTTTTGCATTTGTAATACCTTTTGTCGATACAATAGGATAAATATTTTTGATAGAATGACACATTTATGTGTTATATTTTGTGAAAAGAGTGTTGAAATTTATAATGTGCTAATATTGGTGTAAAAACGATAGAAATTGAAGAATATATTTACATAAGTACAGATTGCATGTATATTTTTATATGAGAATTTTGTTTTTGATTTTTTGAGACAAGGTTTCACTATGTACTCTGACTGTCCTGGAACTCACTATTTAGACTAGGCCTTGAATTCACAGATCCACCTGCCTCAGCTTCCCAAGTGCTGGGATTAAAGGCACCACTGCATCTGGCTCATATATATTTCCTTAAAAGAACCCATTGATAACTTTAGAGACAGGAGCCAGATGTTGCAAACTCAAATTAAAAGAGATATTTCATTATGTATCTGTCTTTGTTCTGGCTGCTAAAACAAACTGCCATAGACTGAAGGCTTATAATCAATAGGTATTTGTTTCTGGACAGTTCTAAAAGCTCTAAGTCTGAGATTAGGACACTAGCACAGTCAAGTTCTGATGAGGGTCCTCTTCTAATTCATGAGCTGCTGCCAACTCTTTTTTTTTCTCACATGGAAGGAAAGTAAGAGTTAACCAAGCATGATGGCACGTATCTATAACCCTAGCATCCGGTGTTAAGGTAGGAATGGAAGGTCATGACTCTGAGGCAGGCCTGTCCTAGAATACATAGTAAGACCCTGATCAGAAGGAGGTGGGATAGGAGGACCCAGACTTGAGAAAGAAAAGCCCTTAATAACGCTCTTCAGGGAAGAGAATATGAACAACTGCTTTTATAGACAGAGTTTGGTTGGCTTGTTCTTTTTTAAATTTTTATTACGTCTATAATTTAGCATAATTATATGTTACGCGGTATGTGCTTGTGAGTGCAGTTGCCCTCAGAGGCTACAGGTATCAGATCATCCTGGATCTGGTGGTGTAGGCAGTTGTGAGCCGCCAGTGTGGGTATTGGGACTCAAACTCAGGTCCTTTGTAAGAAATGTAAGAGCTCTTAACTGATGAACCATCTCGCCAAGCCCAGTAGAGAATTTCTTTACACTATGTTGTTCCTTATTCTAATCAAAGTGATTAGAATATAAGAAATATATTTGACAGTTATTTTGAATATATTCACATCTAGACTGGATGAACTTCTTACTAATTTATGATAGTAATCTGGTAAAAATTGTACCTAACTTATTAATATTCCAAGGGACACTTTGGTTTAGAAATTTCATGATTTTTATTCTTCTTATTTTTTTTTAAGTTTCTTTTTTTTTTAAGTTTTGTATTATGTGTTTTTCCTGTGTGTAAGTCTGTGCATCTCATGTGTGCCTGGTGTTCAAGTTGTTCAGAAGGGAGAGCTGAATCCCCGAACTAGAATTACAGACAGTTGTGATGCAAGCTGCCATGGGGTTGCTGGGGCTAGAACCTGGGTCCTCTGCAAGCACAGTGAGTGTGTTCTTCACCACCGAGTCATCTCTCCAGCCCTGAAGTTTCTTCTTATAGTGACTTAGTTATAAATATTCATGTGAACTTTCGAGCAGCCTTATGGGCAACAGTTATTTTATTGTGTTGTTCACCTAGAGAGTAAATACAGACATAGGGCAGAATAAACTAGGTTTTCATATTTGACACAGAGCGTGATTGCTTGAGTCCCTTACAACTTGCTTTTGGATCATTGCTTATTTCTGTTAAAACTGGTTTACTTACACCAGGTAGGCTACTGCTATGTGGTTTGTGGCACTTTTCTATTTCTATGAACTGAGTTTGTTTAAAAAAAAAAAAAAGGCACAGTAGTGGCTGTCTCTAATCCAGTGCCAAGTGAGTGAAAGCGAATGGACCCCTGGAGCTCACTGCTATACAGTCTAATCAGCGAGTTTCCAGGTTCAGTGGAGCTGACTCTGTTTTAAAAGGTAAAGTAGGAAGAGGCTGAGGAAGCACTCAGCATTGATTTCTGGGCTCTGTGTGCATGCACAAGTACACACCTACAAAAAGTAGGGAATAAAGGGGAAATACTTTTCACCATTTCAATGTGATTTTCCTCTGCTAATTATATACCTATGTTTGCAAGTCCCTCCTAGGAGAACTGGATGACAGTGTTGTAAATGTGGCACTGCTGTTTCTCTGAGCTATAGTGCTTGGGTTTTGGTAGCATTTCAAGTTTGAATAAGAATAAAATATTTTATAAGCATTCTGATAATAGATTGATGATATAATGTAACATTTTATGTTTGAATAATATTCTGATGCAAGTGTGGTAATGTGTTATTTATGATTTAATAAAGCTTGCCTGAGGGTTCAGAATGCAAAGCTAGCCATAAGCCATAAAGACCAGGCAGTAGTGGTATACACCTTTAATCCCAGGACTCAGGAGACAGAGAAAGATGAATCTCTGTTGAGCTCAAGACCACGCTGGGCTACACGAGAGTGAACCAGTCCAAAAGAGTAACAGAGCTCACCTTTAATCCCAGCACACGGGATCACAAGCCTTCAATCCTAGCACTAAAGAGGTGGAGACAGGAGGGATGTGGCTGGGAGGAGAAAGGAAAGTAAGGTGGGAGGTGACAGGAACTCAGGGGATTGCAGTCAGGCTGGTGGAGAGCAGTGCAGTCTGCATTGTACTCCGAGGATTCATGGAGACAGGGTCACCATTTTGGCCTGAGGTAGAGGTAAGAGCTAGTGGCTTGGCTGCTGGGATTAAAGGTGTGTGCCACCACTGCCTGGCTCTGAGGCTGTGTCTAGCTTTGCATTTAGATTCCCAGGTTAGCTTTATTAAATCATAACCAATATATCACCACACGCAAGAGTTGAATAAATGTGAAAACAGGCAAAAGGATTATAGCAATGTTATTAGTTGACAGATTTCTTTCTTAGAATAAGATATTCAATTGTAAGTAGAGGCCTAGACAGATGGCTTAGCTATTAAGAGCACTTGTTGCTCTTCAGAGGATTGGAGCTGGCTCCGAGAATACTTGCAGCTCACAACAGGCCCTGGGGTCTGATAGCCTCTTCTGGGCTCTGAGAGAAACCCTGTGCACATGTGTGTGCATACCCACACAGATCCAAAAGTAAAATCTTAAAAATAAGTGACTGGATAAAAATATAAGTGGAAATGTCACCCTTAGTTATATAAAAAGGTGATTGAGACAAAGAGGAATTATGTTTTGCTCCTAAGCTGCTGGTAAGTTTATGGGACCTTTGAAAGCTCTAAGATGATTGTATTTTTTTAGTCATCAAATAGGTTGTCTTTTAGTGATTGCTTCTCTGGAGAAACTAGAATGAAGCTGGTTTTTTCATGTCAATTTCTACCTTTTGTGTCGTCTTT
Organism: Mesocricetus auratus; assembly: GCF_017639785.1. Lineage (NCBI taxonomy): Eukaryota > Metazoa > Chordata > Mammalia > Rodentia > Cricetidae > Mesocricetus > Mesocricetus auratus. Next base: position 36,714,312 of record NW_024429200.1, read on the forward strand.
GTCTGAAGCAGAGAAAGCAGTTGAGTACAGCTCACCCAGTTTCAAATGTTCATCTGATTTGTCTGTTCTACTCACATAAAACGTACTGCGTTTCAGTGTGCTGAACTGTATTTGTTGCTGTCTTCAGCTTTACTGAATAGCAGTATACACTCCGGCTGAACTGAGTGTGCACACAGACCATTCTGCATAACACGTTGTTCTCATCACTGTTGCCCATGCCCAGGCTTCCCTTTTGCTGTTTCCAGCTCACCCTCTCATTTATGGCTACTGTGCTTGATTTTAGTTTCCTTACAGAGCATCTTGCCAATTGTAGGTTTACCTCCTAAAGAGGGAAGCTTTTTCCTTCTGGAGGACCTGATCACATCAGAGGGCTGTTTGGACCCTGGCTGCTCTTATTATATGGAGTCTTAAGAATCCATTCCTCACTGCTGCTGTCCTCTACCAGCAGATTTTTATTTTGCTGCATGGGGTCAGTTCTACTTTTGTTGGAAATCTGATCTCTATGACATTGAGAATTGCTGCCTGCACCTCTTTTCTTTCATTGATAGTTCATCCCCCCCCCTTTATTTTCCTTTCTATTGCTTAAGTCTTAGTAAAAGACTGATTTCTGGCTTTAGTTAAAAAAAAATTCAAGTGATTAAGGCTGCTCATTTTAGAGTATTACTGTGCTTTCACTGGTTCCAATCTATGCCAAATAACTATTTTAGCATATCTTATCAAGCTGTATTTTACAGCATGAATGCAGATAGCTGGTTTTAAAACAAATGTTATTGGTTCTTTTATATAACGTACACTCATGTAAGTTAACTATACTGTGTTTCCTTTACAGATCCCCACTTTAAAAATACCCTAATGTCAGGTGTGGTGGTGGTACATGTCTTCAATCCCAGGAGGCAGTGGATCTCTGAGTTTTAGGCCATTCTGTTCTACATAGTAAACTCCAGGCCAGCCAGAACTGTATAGAAAGGCCCTGTCTCAAAAATAAACAAAACTAAAAAACCAAACTCTAAACTGTTATCTTGGGCCTATGTTACCTTATTATAATTAATGTTCTAAGAATTGCCATTTGTAAAGCAGCTAATATTTCTAAGTATGTATGTTTTGAAGGATACACTTTTATGCATGTATATACTTCGTGTGTGTGTGTGTGTGTGTGTGTGTGTGTGTGTGTGTGTGTGTGTGTATGCCTAGGGCAATAAATTGTAAGTTACTAGTAGGAGGGAATACTTAAAAATTAAGTATATACCAAAGTAGAAGAAGAAATTTAGTTCTACTTACCAGAGAGAAGTAATAAAAGTTTAAGATGCTAGGCATGTTGACCAATGTATATATGATATATATAGGTTATTGAGAGCATCATATCATACTTCACAAATCCAAGTACTACATGTTAACAAAATAAACATTTAGAAATGAGAACAAATATATTCAATGACTATTTAAATACAGCATTTTTAGGATATCATAAAAGTAGCTTACCCCCTAACATTGTTTCTTAAGTAGATATATTGAATTTATGAATAATATATTCCTAATGTTTGTTTTTCTTATTTCTACAATAAATATTAACACATCAGTGTACTTACTTTCAGTGGAATAAAATATCTGAAGCCATCTGTTAGTCCTTCTGTATAAATTTCAGATTTAAAAGTACTGTCTATATATTCATAAAAGGCACTGAATATATTAAAGAAGTTACTATTAACCTATGTGAAGTAAAAGCTTATCCTATGTGTTCAAATTCACTAAGACTGGGCTCTATGAAAACGTTTGTTAGTCTGATACAAACACTATTATTGTTCATTGTGTCTCTGGAGTCTACCATCTGGGCTCTGTGCTTCACACTGTGTGAGATGCTGTAGTGTGTGGGTGCTATAAATAGACTTTTAAAAAATACTCAAAATGATGCCATTTAATGACCAGATGATCATAACTCTAAGCAAAGGTAAATGTTGCATTTCTTGTTTAGGTTATTTGTTAGGTGTTTTGAGACAGGATCCCATGTAGCTAGCCTCCAACTGACTGTTACCAAGATTTCTGATCTTTGGCTCCCACCTCCCAAATGCTGGGATTTACATGTGTGCACCACCATGACTGACCAAATGTTACTCTTAGCTCTACTTGAGCATAATAATTTCTAATTCTGTTGCAGGCTTTACTCATCAGTCTTAAGTATTGTTGCTTTACGTGGCAGCTGGGAGATGCTGGGACTTGTTTCCAAATCCATAGTATGGAAAATAAAATGAGCTTTATAGTGCACACAAAACAGGCAAGTACTGATAAAACTGATAAATTAGTTTGAACTTATGATAATAAGCTATCGTTTTACTAAAGTTCTTTTTTTCCAATTGTTAATTTATTTAACTTCTCCAGAAACCTTTAGTATTAGAAGAAATATAATATTTAAGACCAAGAAATAATGGAATTCCTTTCCTGATTAAAGGAGCCAGAAACTTGGCAGATTAATTTATTTCTGTTTTAGAACAGTTAAATGCTTCCTTATTCCATTTATTTTTCCTAATTCTGATTAGTTATTCCCTGTCTATTTTTAAAGTTCTACACTTTTCTTGACTACTATTCTCTCTGAAGCAGTCACTATATTCAGTGAGGCATTTCTTAACTATCTTGAAAAGCCTAAGGAAAATCTTCCTCTATACATACTTTCTTTCCTTTCCTCCCCCAAGCCTCTACTAGGTACCCTCCCTCCAACTCCTCCCCCCTCAGGTTGATAGCATATATGTGTGCATACACGTGAACATGTGTGCACAGACATAGACATTCAGCCTGCTGGGGCCATTTTTGTTTTTTGTGTGTTTATGGTTTCTGCATTGAATACCCAGAAAGGGAGCTCAATCCTGGGAGAGGCTAATTCTCCTAGCAGCCATTAATTGACTGTAGTTCTTTGTCTAGGGGTGGGACCTTCTAAAGTTTCTCACTCCTCTAGTAACATGTCCATTGGGATTGCCATAGTTCAGGTCTTACTTGTGCAGCCATTTCTAGGAGACACTGTTTCACAGTGGATTTTAAGAGTCTGATATTGTTGTTCTTTATTCTGGCTCTTAGAATATTTCCACCCCCTCTTCTGCAATGTTCCCTGAGCCATAAATGTTGGAGCTGGAGTGTAGATGTATTTATTAGCGCTGGCTTCCCTATAATCCATTGATTGATCTCTACATTGTATCCAGTTATAGTTTTCTGAGATGGCCTCTCTCTCTCTCTCTCTCTCTCTCTCTCTCTCTCTCTCTCTCTCTCTCTCTCTCTCTCTCTCTATGTGCTGTGGGAAAAAAAAGGCTTCTGTTTTTGTTTTGTTTTTTGTTTTTCAAAACAGTGTTTTCTTTGTAGTGTAGGCCAGCCTAGAATTCACACTATAGACCAGGCTGGCCTCAAACTCAGAGTGTGTGCCAGTACCCCCAGCTAAGGAACTTATCTGTGGATTTAAGGATAAGATTTTAGAATGTAGTGAGGAATCATGCTGGCCTAACAGTGGCAGTAGTAGATTCTTTTCTTTAAAAAAAATTTTTTTATTAATTTATTTTTTGTATTCCAATCCTAGTTCCCCCTCCCTCCTCTCCTTCCTATCCCCCATCCCCCTCCCCTAGGAAGTCTACTAAGTCAGTCCCATCATCTCGTTGAGGCAGGACTAAGGCACCTCTCCACCCCCACACCCCTGTGTTTAGAATGGGCTCCACTAAGTCAGTTTGTGCATTAGTGTTAGATCTTGGACCCACTGCCAGAGACCTCATATATTGTCCCAGTCACACCGTTGTCACCTATATTACGGGAGTGTAGTTGGGTCTTTTGCAGGTTCCCATTTGTCAGACTGAGTCTGTGATCTCTCATTAGTTCAGGTCAGCTGTTTCTGGGGGTTTCCCCATCATGGTCTTGGCTCTTTTGTTCATATTACCGCTCTTCCCTCACTTCGATTGTACTCCAGGAACTTGACCCATTGGTTAGTTGGGGATTTCTACATCTGCTTCCAGTAGGTTCTTTTCCAAGGTGAGTGATTTCACTAGCCGGAGGAAGCTGGTTAGGTTAGTACCAGGCATGATTTCCTTGTTGGGCCTTAAGTCTGATTAGATAGTTGTTGATTACCGCTGACATGTAAATGCCACCTACAATCCCTTTATGTGTATCTTGCCATGCTGGTTATTTTCATGGTGTTGCAACTGGATTGGACTACTTAATTGCTGCCTTCCCTTGTCAGCTTACATAGTATTTTGTAGAACTATGAAAGCTAAACCACAGCAAATAGGCTTTCAGGTCAGATGCAGCTCAAATTATCCAACTCTTTTTGTCTTAACTGTGCAATATCTTCATTAGGAGGGGGCCACCTTCAGCCTCGACCCAGAGAGATATCCAGGAGCTAGATCAGTAGTTTATATTGGTTTGCGAGTCACCTGGACTCCCTGTCCAACCATTCAAAGGAGGTTTCCCATTTCTGGTGTGTGTATACACATGCATTTACATGTGTTGTGTATAACCTTAGGTAAATAAAATAAATAACCGGATTCCTTGAGGCTTCATCAAACAACCACGGTGTTGTCTCTTGCCCCCACTTTGTCTCTTCTGATTAGTTTTGTTTGAAGTTTATTTTGTTGGATGTTAGGGTAGCAACGCCTGCTTGCTTCGTGATCTCATTTGCTTGGAATACTTTTTTCTATCCTTTTACTTTAAGATAGTGTCTATCTTTAAAGCTATATAAGTTCTTCTAGACAACACATAGATGGATTTTGTTTCTTAATTCATTCAGTTTGTCTCTGCCTTTTGATTGGTGGGTTGAGCCCATTAGTATTTACAGTTATGATTGAAAGGTATAGGTAGGTTAATCTTCTTGCTAGTTTGTGTTCTTACTTGCAATTTTTCTTTGTCTTTCTAGTCTAGGGTCTCTTTGCTGTGTTTATTCCTCTCTTTAGCTCGAAGCACTGCTGTCAATATTCTACTCAGTGTCTTTGTTGTTGGTGGTGGTGGTATTGGATATGAACTTTTTAGGCTGTTTGGATCATGGAAAGTTTTTCTTTCTCCTTGGACTGTGGCAAATAGTTTTGATGGTTACAGTAGTTTAATTTGCTGTTGTGATCTTTTGGAACTTAGAGTGCCTGGTCTAGGCCCTTCTGACTTTCAGAGTTCCCATTGAGAAATCTGGTATTATTCTGGGTTTCCTATATTTGTAACTTGTGGGGTTTTGTTTTTCTCTTGCAGCTTTCAATAGTTTTTCTTTGTTACATATGTTGATATGCCTTTGGGTGTTTCTTTTCTGGTCTTGTGTATGTGGTGCTCTGTGTGCATCTTGTATCTCTATAGGTGTGTCTTTAGTTTGGGCAAGTTTCTTCTATCATCTTGTTAAATATCTGGTCTATGTCATTGAATGTCCATTGAATGCTTCTCACTCTTCTATATCTATAATTCTATGCCTATAATTCTTTTCATAGTGTCCCACATTTTATATGTCTTTCTCCTATGTTTATTAAGTCTTTTCATTTTCTTTGTTTATTTAGTCCAGGTACCTATCTTCTACTTGTAAGACTTTTCCTGAGCTTTCTAACTGGCTGGCATATTGTGGTTTTCAGTTACATCTTCATTCAGCTTGTGTTTGCATCAGTGTTTCTCTTTACTCAATTTCAGTTTTCAAATTCCAGATTATTTTTATTTCATTCAGCTGCATCTACTTTCGTAGATAGTACTCAACCATTTATTGTTATCCTCTTGGAGTTCAATAAAGTATTTCTTCGTATCTTCTTTAAATTCCTTGAATTCTCTGATAAACTTTATTTGTTCTTTTAAATCCGTATGTCCTGGGAGAACACTTCTGTAAAACTGGTGGGTTTTATGGGAGAGATTGTTTTGGCATTTGACCTGGTTTTGGGTTTTGGCATTTGACCTGGGTATGTGGACTCCCTTTATTGGTTGTGTGTCTGATGGCTTTTCTTAGACTGGACCATGTGGCAGATGTACTATCAGAACGTAGGCCAAGTAAAGCTTGTGGTTGAACTATTTAACTGGAGCAGGGAAAGTTGGCTCCCAACTCATGGGGTAGGAGCTAGGCCAGGAAAGGCAGTTCTTAAATGAAATGGGTTCATTCCACAGATCTAAAACTAAGTTTGTGGGTTTGCAGGTATGTCCAATATGCCCAATTCCTTGACGCTGTCTCTTCCTAATTAAGTTACTCTTCAAATTGGTATGAAAATGTCCACTACTACGTATGTCTTTTTGTGTGTTTCATATTTATTGTTAACATATGTTTTATTTTGTAGGCTGGTCTCGTGGTAAAGCTGCTAATGAAATTAAATGGACAGTTAATGCCCTCTGAAAGAAATCCATGAAAAGAAAATAGCTGGTACTCAAGCCACCACATTCTGTAATGTCGAGTTTTTTCAATGATTTCTTAAAGTATGACTTAACAAGGTGTGTAGTCTCTTGTAGTATATATGTATATGCTGTTACATACACTGTACAGAATCTATACTCATGTTTGATGTGTAATATACCACTTAGTTTTGTATGATATGGTCATAAGCTCTTCTAATTTTTGAGAGAAACACAAAAATAGATATAAACAGTGTATTATATTAGACAAAATAGTAACCTTTATAAAAAGTTATTTTTGGTAAATAGTAAAGAATTTAGTGTGGAATGTGATGAAATTAAAATATAGCCTTGATATAATTTTGTGTGTTACTTCAACATATACTGCATAAATAAAATGTATTTTGTACTTGGATCTCTTAAAGCATTTCTTCTGTAGTCTGTGAACATGCCTCAAGATGTTTTAAAATTTTCATTAAAGTTATATCTAGCACAGTTTTCCTCCCTGTGTTGTTGCTGAGTTCCTTGTGTTGGTCTAGGGTGTTTTAACACTGATGATTCCAGACAGTGGACGGGAATATTTTTTTAATTTTAAATCTCAGAACTAATAAGGACTTTATATTGAGAAACTAGACCACTGACTGCCATACAAGCGCACATGTATACACTTATTCAGTGTAACAATTTCTAAATGTCAGTAGTAAACTTGTTAAATGTGTTCTATATTTTTGTGTCTTGACTTAATGCCTTATTTGTGTTGCCTTTGCATTGTAGGAGGCAATGCCACATGTCTAATTGTTTCATTTAGGGGGAGTATTAGTGTCAACAAATGAACAGTAAATGTGATTCATGTGCTCTTTAATATGTTAGGTACTGTAGTCTCCCCAACCAAGTAGAGCAGTGTATTCCAGTTTCAGAGATGTATTGGTCATAAAGTTGTCCTATAGGTTTAGACAATTTTGATACATCATTTTCTACTCTTCATATTAATTCCTTATTCTAAATGACACTGTGTGTAAGCCTTATTAAGATTATGTAGTTAAGTGAGGTTCACAAGAAAGTTCTGTGCTAGGTACTTTTGATTCTGTATAAACAGTTCCCTGGTAGTTTCATCCATTTTATACCCTACTGATTGCAAGTATGCTCTTGGATCTCAGAACTAAAACTTGAGCATCAATCTCTCTCTGAATTCTAGTTCTTAATTCTATGGTCCCGTTACTATAGTTTCACTTTCATAACCTATAAGCAATTTTGTTTTCATCATACCTGGAGGCAGAATTTGTTTCCTCCTTCCTAATCTTCCACTGTTATTTGGTTAATGGCATTGTCAGATTACCTCCATTTCCATAGGCTTGAAGTCTTGGAGTAGTCTTTAACTTTTTCTTTTCTCCTTCCTTACTGTATACATTCTGTTGATAGCATGCAGTCCAATGTCTTACGAGCCCTTTCCCATTCTCTTCCTGGTTGTACTGCAGCCACCAGAGTTGAAGTCCTTGCCATTGTTTCCTTAGCTAAAAGCTTGATACAAGCTCTGCACTGCCTCTCTGCCACACCAATGTCAAATTTATCTTATCAGTTTGATCACTGTGTATTAGCACTAATAAAGCTCATGGTTTGTCCGTTAGTAAAGGTTCTCTAGAACAAAACTGATGAGACGAGTGTGTACATTACAAAGGGATTTATAGATAAGCTTATGCAGTAAGAGGGGGTAGTCTAGCAGTGGCTGTGAGCATACTGAAAACCAGGTAGCTGCTTAATCTGTGAAGATGGATCCCTCAGCAGCCCAGATACGGTGATGAAGGCCTGGAGGACTGAGAGGGCTGCTGGTCCTTAGTGCAAGTGGGAAGGTTCAAGGAGCTGGGTTCTAATGTCAGGGAAGAATCGCAGCTGCAGGAGTGGCTGCAGCAGGGTAGATTCGCTCACGAGCAAGAAGTGAAGGCAAGCAAGCAAACACCGCTTTATCTGGGGCGTTCACTGTGGAGGAGAGTCTTCTCGGCTTAGTCAGCCTTCCTGGTGATGCCCTCACAAGCCCATGCAACAGAACTTCTCTTTCCATTACAATCAAATCGCAGATTCCATAATATTGAACACAATCCTCTTTCAAAGAAATCAAAGCTATTCTTTCACAGTTTCACGTGTATTCAATACACTGTGATTACTCTCACCGCCGCCACCCTTATCTCTCTCTCTCTCTCCTGTCAGTCTCCTTCCTACAGATGGCTTTCCCATATTCATGTAATTTTGTGATGCGCTGAGTTTAATCAGGAATGCCTGTGAATGTGGGCTCGTGGGTTTACAGCTGAAGATAATGGCTCCCCTTTCCCTAGAAACCTTCACTATCCAATAAATAGTTCAGGAGGGAAGGAGTGGCTCCTGACTTCTCCAATCCATCACTGGCTGTGGAAAGATGGAATCTTAGATGGGCAGCCAGAGCTCCTGTAAGGTCGTGGTTGCAGCGCTATTCCATCCAAGCCCAGATGGTGTTTTGCTACCATTGTCTGTAGCTTCCAGCTTTTACATTATCTCTGCCTCCTCTGTGGTACTCCATGAGCCTTAAAGGAGACTAAATGTTCTGTTTAGGGCTTAGTACTCAGTTGCTCTTTTTTTTTTTTTCCAGCACCATCAGCAACCAAGAATCTCTGTATTCGTTACTATTTATTGTGAAGTGAATCTTCTCTGAGCTCCAGAGTGGTGATTGTCTGTGTTGTATTATTCTAGTTTGTTTCTCTGTTGAGAGAAAACACTGTCCAAAAGCATTCTGGGGAGAAGGGAATTTGTTTCAGCTTGCAGGAACTGAAGCATAGACCACGTAAGAATGCTGCTTACTGGCTTGCTCATCTAAATTCATTATATATAACCCACCTGCCTAAGGATGGTGCTATGTCCACAGTGAGTTGGGCGCTTGGGTGAGCGTGCACGCACACACACAAACTGACACACACACACACAAAGAAACTCCCACAGACCACTTTGAGGGAGGCTGTTCTTCAATTGATGTTCCCTCTTGCTGGGTATGTCAAGTTGGCAACCAAGATTTGTCACTAATCAAAACAAAGTTTAGAAGGCAGTTTTGATACCCTGTCAGTGTGGGTAAATAACAGTAGTAAGCTATCCCTCCCTAGAGTCTATGACCTTCTTAGCCATGAACTTTTTTTTTTTTCCTTTTGGTTTTTCGAGACAGGGTTTCTCTGTATTGTTTTGGAGGCTGTCCTGGAACTCGCTCTGTAGACCAGGCTGGCCTCGAACTCACAGAGATCCACCTGCCTCTGCCTCCCAAGTGCTGGGATTAAAGGCATGCGCCACCAGCGCCCGGCAGCCATGAACTTTCTAAGTGGATCTACAGTACTGAGCATGGATTCCTTCCTGCAGAGCAGGCCTTCAGTCCAGCCAGAATGGTTTATTGCACCATTAACAGTAATGACTGTCACTGTTGGGTTGGTATTGTAGTTCACAGGGCTCACAGCTGGAAATGTCCATTGACACTTTCCTGCCTCTGCGGCCTGTGTGGGGCATGATATTGTTATAAAAGCAAATCAGCAAGAAGGAAGCATCTAGCTTGCTTTCCAAAACTCTGCCTTGCAATCAAGTGTGCTGTCTTCACTAATAGGATCTTACCATCGAGTTCTGGTGGACAGTCAGGAAGTGTGGCACGAGCCTATGTTGTTTTGGGAGCCTTTGGGGCCCCCTGACCAACTGTTCAGGGGGTATATATATCCCTCCTGGCACTAGCACTTATGGTTAATAACCAGTGGCTTCTAAGAGCAGCAGTGTCCAGCCAAGCAGGGCATTTTCTTAAAACTCATACTTTTACTTATATATTCTAATTGACTTACAAATAGGTTTTCATATAACTTTTTTGTACATTATTTCAGTTAACCCTCCCCATGTCCCCCTGATTCCCACCTTCTTCCCGGATTAAAAATTTCCATCCCTCTCTACTTTCCCGTCGCCTATGTTGTGCCACCCTTCTTATAGCATGTCCTTTCAATGGTCCCTCTGTACTTTCCTGGCTTCTACACATATTCCAAGTTAAATGCAGTTCAGTGTAGGATTCACAAATGAGAGACAACATAGGGCATGTGTACTTCTGGGTTGGGATTACTTCACTCAGTATAATCTTCCAATTCCATTCATTTACCTGCAGTTTTCATAACTTAACTTTTCTTTACAGATGAGTAGAATCCCTTTGTGTGTGTGTGTGTATGTATGTATGTATGTATGGATGGGTAGATGGATGGACAGACAAATGGACAGAAAGACAGATCACATTTTCATTATCCATTGATATGTGGATGGATTGACTCCATTTCTTGGCAGTGGTGAATAGAGCACCAGTGAATACAAGAGCAGACATCCCTATGGGGTATATGCCCAGGAATGGAACAGCTGGTTTATATGGAAATTCTACTTCAAACGTTTTGAAGAGCCTCCACACTGATCTCTCCAGAGGTTGCACCTGTCTACACTGTCACCATCAGTCAACAATTGTCCCTATTTCTTTTTGATAGCCATTCTGACTGGTGTGAGATGAAATATCGAAGTAGTTTTAATCTTCATTTCCCTAAGTACTAATAACATTGAACTTTTTTCTGTTTTCTTTTAATTTCTCAGATATAGAGTTTATATACAATCAATGTGCATTGTAATACAGTGTATGTTAAAAGTCAATTAAGTTCATCTAAAATGGTAACCTGCCTGAATAGATTCTATAACATCACCTACATGAAAAGGGAAAACAAATTGATTTACTATAACTTTTGGCCATTTGGAATTCTGAAAATGTTCATACACCTACTGATGTTGAACTTTCAAAACTGTTGAGCAGCCAGATCTGTCTCTCATTTTTTTATTGGTATTTGTCTTCTTGGTGTTTTGTTTCTTGAGGTATTTGTGTTCTTACTACTAATACTGTTGGATATAGAGCTAACAAATGGGAATCCTGTAGCCTGTAGCTACCTCTACACTTGGTTGACTGCTTCCCTTGCTGCACAAAAGCTTTTTAGTTTTCTGCATTTTCATTAGTCAATCATTGGCCCTATTTCCTGAGCAACAAGAGTCCCGCTTAGGAAAGTCCTTATCTATGCCTATATCTTGTACATACTCCCTACTTTTTCTTCAGTAACTTCAGTGTTTTGGGTTTTACATGGAGTCCTTTGCTCAATTTGGAGCTGTCTTCTGCAGGGCGAGAAATAAGAATATGATTGTAGTCTTCTGTATGCAAACATCCAGTTTTACTACAACCTTTTGCTGAAGATGTTGTCTTTTTTTACAACTTGTGTTTTTGCCATCTTTGTCAGAAATCAGGTGACTGTATTAGCATGTCTCATGTCTGGGTCTTCTCTTTCATTGATTGTGCATGCATTTTTATGCCCGTACTGTGTTGGTTTTGGGGTTTTTGTTTGATTTCATTTGGTGTTTCTCTGTTTAGCCTTGGCTGTCCTGGAACTCCCTCTATAATCAGACTGGCCTCTAACTCAGAGATCCTCCTGCTTCTGTCTCTCAAATGCTAGGATTAAAGGTGTGAACCACCACCACCTGTTTTTATTAATTTGGCTCTTTAGTGTAACTTGAAGCCAGATGTGGTTTGTCTAGTTGGATTTTTTTTATTCTTTGTTCTTTACTCACATGGAGTCTTATTCTTACTTGTGAATGCCCTGCCTTAGCTTGGCTTGTTTCTAGCCAGCTTTTCCTAACGTAAATTATCCTGTTCACCTTTTGCCTCTGAGCTTTTAACTTTTTCTATTTTTGTATAAGTTTTCTTTCCTTCTTATTCCGTGTCTGTCTGTGTGACTGAGTGAGTAACTAGCCCCTGACATCCTCCTCTCCTCCCCCCTCTTCTCCTTGTCCTGTTTGTTCTCTCTGCCTGGCAGCCTTGCATATCCCTCTCCTGCCTAGCTATTGGCCATTCAGCTCTTTATTAGGCCAATCAGGTGTTTTAAACAGGCAAATAAACACAGCTTCATTAGGCCAATCAGGGTTTTAATCAGGCAAATAAACACAGCTTCACAGATTTAAACAAAAGCAACCTAAAAGAATGCAATACATCTTTGTATTATTAAAAAAATATATTCCACAACATAAACGAATGAAACACATCTTCAACTAATATTCTACGATAGTTTTAATGACAACAATCCCTATAGGTTCATGAATATTTGGTTCCCAGTTGGTGAAATTATTTAGGAAGAATTAGGAGGTACAGCCTTGTTTGAGGAGGTGTATCAGGTCTAGTCTCTTTCTGTCTCCTGCTTCTGAATCAGATGTACGCTCTCAGCCAATACTCCAGAGTCATGTCTGCCTGCCTGTTGACATGTTCCCTGTTGTGATGGTCATGAACTAACCCTCTGAAACTGTAAGCAAGCCCCCAATTAAATGCTTTTTTTCCTAAGTTGCCTTGATCATGGTATCTCTTCACAGCAATAGAACAATAACTAAGATACCAGGTATGGTAATGCCTCAGGTATTAGTTTTGCTTTGGATGTCTGGGGTCTTTTGTGCTTCTAAATCAATGTTAAGATTACTTTTCCAGTTTCTGTGAAGAATGGCATGAGAATTTTGATTGGAATAGCATTGGTTCTGTAGTTTACTCTTATTAGAATGGTCACTTTCACAGTATTAATTCTGATCCATTAACGTTGGAGGTGTTTTTCATCTTTTGAGTGAGAAATCAATTCCCTGATTTCTCCCAGTGTGCCAGTGGTATATTTTATATGTTAATCTTGGTTTTTGTTGTTTGTTTGTTTGTTTTTGTTTTCTGAGACAGGGTTTCTCTGTGTAGCTTTGTAGACCAGGCTGGTCTGGAACTCACAGAGATCCGCCTGTCTCTGCGTCCCGAGTGCTGGGATTAAAGGCGTGCGCCACCACCGCCCGGTCCTTTAAGAACTTCTTAGAAGCTTAAACTACTCCCACCTTGAGCCATAGAGAAGGCTGATAGTTACTGCTTTGTGTAAAACTTTTATCTATCTCTACAACCCTAAAGAGCTGTAGTCTTGCACCTGGCTAAAGCCAGAGCATTGCTGGTTGTAAGTGTACGTTAGCTGGAAACTTACAGCTCAGCAGAAGGAGAGGAGAAGAGAGGCTTGGGAAGACAGGACTAGAGAGGTAGTAGCTGGAGTAAAAGATGGCAAAAATGAGCAGAAATGTAAAAGGATAAGAATGTAAGAAAAGTAGGAAAGTGAAGAAGAAGAAAGAATGAAACAATTAGAATTGGAATTAGAGCTAAGAAATTACAGACAATTTGGACAAAAGAATTAGAATAGAGAACAGTAAAAAGAGACCATTGAAGAGCACACGTATAGAATGAACGTGTCATGAGAAGATTCTTTTTCTCTAGCCCTCAGACTTAGATTCTTAGCCTCTTTTGAACCCTGAGCGAAAAAAGCTTTTGAGGCAAGGGCCTTCAAAGTTTTTGATACTACCCCTATCTCCTCTGTGGGTTTTATCAAGGATCCATTTTCACTGTGAACTGTATTTACCTATAACCGCCCAAATGTCCTTCAGTTGTGAATAATAAACTTAGGTGTATCCATACAATGGGATACTATTTAAAAAGGAATAAACAATCCAGCAAGGATGAAGTCCCGATGCACTAACTGAACAAGCCAGACTCAGACAGCATTCCTTTTAGAGAACATTCTGGGAAAGATAAAACTAGAGACCAGAAAGCCTGGCAGCTACTAGACATTAGGGATGGGTGTGGGAAAACATGGAGACATAAAGGGAAGACTATTCTGGTGGTTGAAATAATTTGTGTCAAAATTCAGATCGGATCACGGAGAACCTAACCATAAATTTAAAACACATTTTTATAAGAAATTTTTGTACAAGTTAGAAAACTTTTAAAATTCAGGTTTAATGGAAATATGTATATGCTCAAATTCCACTCAGTGTTTAGTCAGAGAAAATGATTTTAAGTGATGTGGTGCCCCACGGCTCAGCTCAGCTCAGCTCACTGGAGGCGGGGTGCAAGACCTCCCAAGGAGCGGGCAGTCAAGCAGCAAACCGCCCCACTGTGGTCAGAGTTGGTTGCTTGGGAGCTGAATGACAGCAGGGCCCACCCAGCTGGTCCCCACAGGAGACCACAGCCAGCTCACAAAGGCTGCCGGACGGAGGCGGAATACACTGGGCCTGTGCTGCCACAATTAGACATTCGCTGTGAGCCCTGCGCCCCTCGCCAACCTCAGTGCGCCCCAGGCGAGGCCCCGCGGGACCCACTCCAAGGCCACCTTCAGTTCCTGCCTTCCTGGCCCGCAGCCCCCGCTTGCCCAGCACCCTCCTCCCTTCACACTCAGTGCTGGCCGTCTGTCCCAAGGCTGCTTTAGCACCGCTCAGGGATCTTCCCACACCCGTGGAAGCGGTTTGTTGATGTCGCTTCCGGTGAACGAGCCCTGAATGTCCACATCTTTCGGAGAGGTAACAAATTACTTTGTATCTTTAGCTTTACCAATACGGATTTGGTTTTGCTTACCTAATTGGCCATGTGTTTTTAAATAGGACTTAATGCCCATGAGAACAGAGATTTTTTTTTCCTCAAATACATTTTGAGCATTTTATTTAGCTGTATATTTCAGCTTCTACATTTGTGTGGGAGAGTTCGTGTGCAGAAGGGGAGGCAGGCACAGAGGGAGGGGGACACAGGTGGAGGACACAGGACAAGTTACAGCAGCCGTCTTGAACTCAGGTTGCCAGGCTTGGCTGCAGACGCCTTTACCAGCCTCGCCGTGTCACTGGGTAATGATGGCAACTCCTTCAACCGAATACTCTGCAGGCACGGCGGACACACACACACACACACACACACACACACACACACACACACACACACACGTGTACTTGTTTTCAAACAACCTGGTTCACTACCATAATGAAAGTGTTAACACTCTGTGCTACTCAATAAGGTAGTCACCAGCTATATGGGGCTATTGAACACCTAAAATTGACTGTGACGATGGAGCTGACTTGTAATTTTACTTAGTTTCCACTGGAGAAGCTACATGTGGCTCACGTTTACCTTATTGGAAAATGATACTGTAATATTAAGCTCTGAGTGTGGTCTCCATTCCCTGGGGGGGAAAAGCATGAGAGAGAGAGAGAGAGAGAGAGAGAGAGAGAGAGAGAGAGAGAGAGAGAGAGAGAGAGAGAGAGAGAGAGAGAGAGAGAGATTATCAGTCTTACCTCCTTACCTCTAAGAAGCCAGGGAAGACATCTTATTTCTTCTCCAGTGCCTGATTTTCCTGTGGAGTGGCCTGTCCCTCTATACCAGCGGTTCTCAACCTGTTGGTAGAGACCACTTTAGGGGTCCCCTGAGACATTACAATTCATAGCAAAATTACACTTATGAAGGAGCACTTCTCTGTCAAAGGCCAGGACGGCAGAGCTCACAGGCTCACACCAACCTAGGCTACCGAGAAAGCTAGTCTCAAAACCATACATCTTCATGTTATAATTAAATCACAAAGAAGAGTAGCTTATGCTTAGTAATAGCCAAACACTGGGGAATAACACCACCATTCACCTGTCCTCTTGAACTCTGGCCTTCCACTCCATGTGGTCAACTCTAACTGAAATCCAAGTGACATTTTGTGAAATGACACGCTGATTTCAAAATTCATGTGAGAATGTAGAGGATTGAGAATAACCACCATCAGTTTCAAATAAAAGCTGCAGTGAGGAGACTTGCCCCCATCAGATGTCAAGATTTATTGAAAGTTAAAATAATGAAAGCTTTCCATACCCCCAATATTAGACCTCTCTGCTGACACAGTAATCTGAATAAAATCGAATGAATTAAAAGTAAAGTGCTACTGCCAGGCGTTGGTGGTGCACGCCTTTAATCCCAGCACTCGGGAGGCAGAGGCAGGCGGATCTCTGTGAGTTCGAGGCCGGGCTAGACCAACAGCCTCCAAAACAATACAGAGAAACCCTGTCTCATAAAAACAAAACAAAACAAAAAAAAAGTAAAGTGCTCCCAATTGACTTTTTAGCCCCCGAAGAGGAGACAGGAAAAATCGACCACAGAGGGCAAAAAGCATGTTTAAGGGATGGGGAGGGAGAAAAGCAGAGAGAGGAGATAATGACGTTCATGCAGCCTGAGAGTAGAGAAGGGGATTCAAGGCGGGAGAGAGATCAGATCAGTAAAAGGGGTGGGAAAGAACGGGCAAAGGCTTTCGTAAGAACTCGGGTCTGGGGGTGTAGCTCATCCGGTAGAGAGACTTGCCTAGCATGCACCAAGTCCCTGGGACCAATCCCTAGCACCATCAAATCAGACCTGGTAGCTCAGGCCTGTGATCATCCACTCAGGAGGTAGAGGCAGGGGGTCAGAGGTGCAAGAGCAAACTCAGCTACATAGTTCAAGGACAGCCTAGGGCACATGAGACTCCATCTCAAAACTCAGCTACAGTTCAAGGACAGCCTAGGGCACATGAGACTCCATCTCAAAGAAAATGCTATAATAAAACCCACTTACATTAAACTCTCTGTCCATCCAAACAGATGGGCGTAGTGACACATGATTTTAATCTAAGTACTCAAGAGGCAGAAGCAAGCAGATCTCTATAAGTCTGAGGACAGCCTTGTCCACATAGTGTGTTCCAGACCAGCCAGGGCTGCATAGTGAGCCTCTGTGTCAGAGGGATGGGAGAGAGAGAGGGAGGGAGGGAGGGAGGGAGGGAGGGAGGGAGGGAGGGAGGGAGGGAGGGAGGGAGGGAGGGAGGAGAAGGAAGGCAGGCACAAAGAAATCTCAGTGCCATATTAAACATTAGGTCTAGTGACATCACTCACTCTTTAATTCTAATCAGTCCCAAAGGAAAAATGTCAAGACAGGCTTTCACAGTGTGTGTTGCCTAGAGGGCGTGGCCCAAGGGGGTTTCAGGTAAAATGTGTTTCTGGGTGTTGGGAGCTGACACTTAGGAATGGGGTTGGGCAGGGGGCAATACTGGGGGTTCAGAGAAAGGAAAAAGGCAGGGTGTTTCACCAGGTTCCGCTTAGTCTCATAGAAGAGGGGGCAGAGAGGGAGGGAGACCACAATAGGTTGCTAAAGAGCTGGGCGTGAGAATGGGCATTGAATTAAGAGAAGAGGAGGGAGAGGCGAAGATCCGAGGTTAGCGTACCTGTTTCCCTGGTCAGAGTGTCCCGAGGGTTCCCAGGGAGTACCTGCTGGAGTTGGGATCTGGGGTAAAACAGTGAGTGGGAGGAGAGAGCTCCTCTGGGGAAGATGTGGGGTCCACTGGAGATGGAGCATGGAAGGTGGCCTCAGATGGTAGTCTGCAGAACAGAGCTAAGGATGAACCTGGGGGATTGGATCTGGATTGGCTAAGGGAGGGGGGAAGATAGGTAGTTAGCCTAACGTGTAATTTTAACATCTCTCTTACACTTATTTTGATATCAACATTTGTCTTGTAGGTTCAAAGGAATAAAGAGCAGGAAAAGGTAGAATTCCAGTCTTGAGTTGGTAGAAGAGCTACCAGTAAATAAGATGTTTGAAGAAGAGAACAACTCGGAGCCAGGAGGAATCACTAGGTCTGTGTCACCGGAAGAGGAGCCAGGATTAATTAAAGACACCTCAGACTCCTTAAATGAATTTTCTTCTTACACGGAAAGGACAGATTTGAATCAGGCTTACGAAGCAAATCCTTCAAAAGGCACAGAAGAATCAGCAGCCTCCTCTACAAGCCTGCTTAACAGAGATGAGGAGAATAAAGACATTCAGTTTTCTGATGACAACATGGCAGATGCCATCCCACTGTCAAAACCAGAAGCGCCCCAGACCTCCATGTCATCAGAGACAAAGGAAACTGAAGACTATCAAAAAGTCAAATTCCCATCTGGGGAGAAAATTAGTCCACAAGCCTCTAAAGAAAGTCAGAAAGAATTTGACTTAGAGGAAGATAACTTTACAGTTAATCTTGAGGCCAAGGGTTTACAAGAATTCCCTGTGGATGTTTTAAAAGTCAAATATGTAAAATATCTATATTTAGATAAGAATCAAATAAAAACTTTCCCAGGAGCAGACCCAGGGGATTTGCTAGGGCTTGAAATTCTGTCCCTACAAGAAAATGGATTGTCATCGATTCCCTTGGAAATTCATTTGCTTCACAATTTAAGGATCCTAAATGTCAGTTACAATCAGATATCATGCATACCTAAAGAATTATTACAACTTGGGAATATGACACAACTCTTTTTAAATAGTAATTATATTGAGAATTTACCTTCTGGCTTGGAAAGTCTTAGAAATTTGGAAACTTTAAGTTTGGGCAAAAATATGTTAACAAATATACCAGAGTCTTTGTCTAGTTTGAAAAACTTGCAAATTCTTAATCTGGAATATAATCAATTAACAATATTTTCTAAATCCCTATGCTTTCTTCCAAAATTAATTTCACTAAACCTTTCTGGAAACATGATAGGCAGTTTGCCAAAAGAAGTTAGGGAACTGAAAAACTTAGAAAACCTTTTAATGGATCATAATAAACTTACTTTTTTGTCTGTGGAAATTTTTCAGTTGCCCAAAATAAAAGAACTTCAGCTAGCTGACAATAAATTGGAAGCTATCTCATCAAAAATTGAGAATTTCAGAGAACTTAGACTTCTTAACCTCGATAACAACTTACTGAAAAAGATACCGAAGAAAATTTCTTGCTGTGTGATGCTGGAATATCTTAGTCTTAGTGATAATAACATAGAAGAGCTTCCTAGTAAAATCCATAGGCTTAAAAATCTAAAACAACTCCATGTAAACAGAAATAAAATGATACAAATGGCCGAAGAAATCTCACATCTTAATAATATAAACAGCCTGGAGTTTTCAGGCAATCAAATCACACATATTCCAATTGAAATAAAAAACTGCAGAAAAATAACCAGAGTTGAGTTGAATTATAACAATATAATGTATTTCCCCGTGGGGTTGTGTGCTCTGCCGTTACTTGACTACTTGAGTTTTAATGGGAATTATATCTCAGAGATCCCTATGGATATATCTTTCAGTACGCAACTGCTTCATTTAGAGTTGAATAGAAACAAACTCCCCATGCTTTCAGAATACTTATGTTCCCTCACGAATCTTCAATACCTGGATCTCGGTAAAAACCAAATAAAGACAATTCCATCCTGCATTTCTGCTATGGTATCGCTCCATGTGCTCATCCTCTCTGGTAATATGTTTGAAATTTTCCCTAAGGAACTGTGTGCTTTAAAAAACTTGCAAGTACTTGATATTTCAGAAAATCAGTTACAGAAAATACCTTCAGATATATCTAAACTACAAGATATCCGGAAATTAAACTTCTCAAGCAATCAGTTCACGTATTTTCCTGTTGAACTGTGCCAACTTCAAACCCTGGAGGAGCTGAATTTAAGTCAGACAAGTGGGAAAAAGGTAAGAGTGCTCTTTTGGGGTTAGAAGGGAGGAAGACTAGAAGAATCTCAACCTGAGGCACATTGTTCATGTGTTCTAGATAGTTTTATGTTTACTCGACACAAACTAGAGTCATGAGAGAGAAGGTAACCTCAACTGAGAAAATGCCTCCGTAAGATCCAGCTGTAAGGCGTTTTCTTAATTAGTGATCAAAGGGGGAGGGACCAGCCCATTGCGGGTGGCGCCATTCCTGGGCTGGTGGTTCTGGGTTCACTAATAAAGCAGGTTGAGCAAGCCATGGGGAGCAAAGCAGGAAGCAGCACCCTCCATGGCCTCTGCATCAGCCCCTGCCTCCAGGTTCCTGCCCTTGCTTGAGTTCCTGCCCTCGCTGATTTGGATGATGGACTGTTACACGAAACTGTGAGTGAAACAAACCCTTTTCTCCCCGAGTTGCTTTTGGTCGTGGTGTTTCATCACAGCAATGATAACTCTGACTAAGACAACATCCAAGTGCTTTTATGTGTATTTTAACCAGATGAAATGGTCTATGTTTGGAAACAATGGCTTGGAGACATACCTCTCTACACAAAAGCTTTACAGGACATTTCATTCAATTGCATTGTAAAACAAGCAGATGAGTTTGTACATTACTTTCCCTTTAGTTCAGGGAAAGATTTTTTAAATTGTATGTATGTTGTATATGTACATTCCTGTAGGTATGTACATGGATGCTTGTGGGTTCACTTGGGTGCATACAGAAGCCAAAGGTGTTTTCTTCAGTTTTGCTCTTTTTTGTTTGTTTGTTTTTGCTTTTGTTGTTTTAAACAAGGTCTCAGTGTAAAGCCCTGGCAGCCCTGGGACTTGCTATGGGACCGGATTGGCCTTGAACCCACAGAGATCAACCTGTTTAGTTTCTTCTTTGATTGCTGGGATTAGATGTGGTATCATCATGCCCATTGTTTCCACCCCACTTTTTGAGACAGTCTCTCACTGCTGGATTGGAGCTCATGGACTGGCTAGACTAGTTGTACAATGTCTCCAACTCATTCCCTGTGCACTGGGATTATATGCATGGTCCCCAGTTTTCCAGTATGTGCTGTGGATTCAAACTCAGATCCTCATGTTTGTAGGCACTTTCTTGACCTAGTCATCTACTGGGCCCCTACTGTAAGAAGCTTTAAAGTTTTGTGTATCATATAAACACATTGTTGAGCTGAGTGTGGTTCGGTGTTAGCACTTGGTCAACTCACGGTGGCTCTGGGTTTGATTCTCACTGTCAGAAATGCATTGCTGAAAATCTAGAAAACTGAGGTGATACAATTATTCCACATGTATATCATAATAAAACTCATATATTATTTTAATGTAATTATAGTCTCTTTTTCTTATATAGGTTTATAAGCAGTTATAAAAAAAGATTAGAAATTCAATTTAAAATTTTATCCTACATAAGCATTTCTCCTTCCCAATAACTTTTATAATAAACACATGATTTATATAACTAATCTTGTTAAGCATTTAGAAATTTTCTTCATGATAGTGCTTTAATGAATCGTCTTCGTAAATATATTTTTCATATTTCAAGCCATTTTATTTGGAAATTACTCTGAAATTGATAAATTAATCATTTCCTTATTAATTTATTTACTTACTGAGGTGTTATGGATCAAGCCCACACCTCACACATAGTAGGTTAGTTCTCTGCTACTAAATTATACCTCAGACCTTGGAAATACCTTAGTTTTTAAAAAATTACTGATATATCTATAGATCTGAATAAACACAGCTATCATCTGAGTATCTTTAATGCTGGGTTATTGTTCAAAGTGAAATACCCCAAAAATCTGTTCTTAAAAAGCTTCCTTTTTGCTCAAAAAGAATCTCTATGATCTATGGCTGGGGTTATAGTTCAGAACCAAAGTTATCTGCCTTTATAATGTTACATCTACTATGCAATACACTTTCAGTAAGTCTGCCACAGTAGTAGTGTATGGTTTAAGCACACAGAGTGAAGAATGAGACAAGTTGTAGTAATTTTGCTTTTGAACTAAAATACACATTTGGGTTACTGGCTAATTGGACTAGTTTACTGTAAGTACTTTGAGTCTCTCTAGCTGTGCCTTGTGACTCCTCTAGACTATGTCCCTAATCGTAGTTGGAATTTTCTTTGGGTCACCAGCTAGCTCCCACATAAAGACACAGACACTTATTATTAATTATGGATGCTCAGCCTTAGTTTAAGCTCGTCCCACTAGCTCTTATAACTCATTTCACCTGTTTCTATTCATCTGTGTTTTGCCTCAGGGATTTTTACCTTTCTATCATTCTGTACGTCTTACGTTCCTGCCGGCTGGCCCTGGTGTCTCACTGACATCTCTTCTCTTTCATCCCTTTATTCCCTGGGACTCTATTCCTCCTCCTACTTGTTCTCTTTGCCTGCCACCAGCCCTATCTATATGCCTAGCTCTTGGCCATTCAGATTTTCATTAAACCAATCAGGTGCCTTAAGCAGGGAAGGTAAAACAGCAACAAATCTTGACCTAGTTAGACAAATATTCTTCAACCTCGCAAATGCAACACGTCTTTACCTAGTTAAATATTCCACAACATAAATAAATAGAACACATCGCTATATAGTTAAACTAATATTCTATCCTGCAATCTAACTTTCTCCTTTTCATTAACTTTCTTTTACCTCATTTCATCTACTTATCACACACATAATCCCTAGCAATTCCACAGTTGACAAGTTCCCCTGGAATTTCCAAAGTCACATTCTCTGTCCTTGCCCATGTTCAACGTATGCTTTATGCCTAGTCTACTCTAGCAATTGCTCACCCTGTGCTCTCCAACTGGTTTTTCTGCTTATCAGTTGTTGTCCAAGTCATCAAACTTCATTCCAGAAGATGATTCTTTTTAAAATTACTTATTTTATTTGTATGAGTGTTTTTGCTTCAATGTATGTGTATGCACAAGCCTGCTTAGATCCCATGGCAGCCAGAAGAGGGTGTCAGATCGCTTGGAACTAGAGGTAAAGATGACCGTGAATTGCCATGTGGGTGCTGAGTCCTTTCCAGGAGCAGCAAGGGCCCTTAACTGCTGAACAGTCTCTCCATTCCCACAGGGGACTGTTCTTCTGTGTTGTATTTGACGTGATGGTACATAGCCCAACAGTCACAAGGCTCAGGTAGGAGGATAGGAAGTTGAACCTGGAATACAGAGAAAGACTGTCCACAAAAGGAGGTAAGGAAGAAAGGAAAGGGCAAAGAAGGAAGGGGAAAGTGGGGAGGAAGGAAATTCGGGATCAAAGTGATTGTCAAAAGCACCGGTTAGTCTTTACAACATCATCCCCAAAGTCTTTAGATGGAAAAACATCATAAGAATCCTTCTAGAGGAATATCCTTTGTGGATGAAAGGACATAGAATTCCTAAGAGATTCGTACCACTGGACGATGTGCCAGATGTGTCACAGACCTCCCATCAGGCAAAGTGTTTAAGTTGGTTGGCAGGACTCCTCTTTCAACATCGCAGAGCTCTCACTTCCTCTAGAAACACTGAGAAAGTATTTAAAGACTGCCTAGTCAGGTGTGGTGGTTATATCTTCAATCACAGCATGGCAGGCATGGGGGGGCAGAAGTAGGGAGCGCTCTGTAAGTTTGAGGTCAATCTGGTAACCTGGTGTACGTAGTCTGTTCCAGGACAGCCAGGGCTACATAGAGAGAAATTTTCTAAAAGAATATTTGTTTGATCTGATTCCCATTTCCTAAGCTTGGCCCTCAGTCTTGTATAGTCTTTCATAGTCTTATATAGTCTTTCTACTCTTGTATAGTCTTTCATAGTCTTATATAGTCTTTCTACTATTGTATAGTCTTTCATAGTCTTTCTACTCTTGTATAGTCTTTCATAGTCTTGCGTAGTCTCGCTTACTTTTCTCTGAAGTTATCACTTCTCCATACTGGGCACCTCCTCCCAAGTCATATTTATGTATGATGTCTATCCTACTTCAATCCTACTCATTCTTGTGTGTGTATGTGTTTGTGATGTGTGTGTTGTGTTGTGAGCATGTGCGTATATATCTGTTGAATGTGTTGCATGTATAAGTGTATGTGCTGTGCATAGTGTATGTGTATGTATGGTGTATGTGTGGTGTGTGTGTGTGTGTGTGTGTGGTGTATGCACTTGTGTAAGGGTGTGGGTGTCTTCCTCTATTTCTCTCTATGATGAGAATAAGGTAAAGTGTGACTAAGTAGTTGGACAGACTTCAAGGAAGAACAAAAGGCATTGCACTGTTAGCCTTAGGGAGACAAGAAAGACAAGAATGGGTGGTGGCAGACACTGAGTTAGGGCCTGGAAGAAAGTGTTCCCTAAGCAACAAGCCTAGTTAGGGAGCACCGATAACGCTGGGAGGTACATGGGTAATTAGGGAGCCCTGATCAGACTGGGAGGTACATGGGTGCTACACAAAAGCTTGAGGATTTAGGATGTGAAGTCACAAAAAAAAATCTGTGATAGAATGATAGTATCTCCTTAGAAAAAGGTTATAAGAGAAGTTTATTCGTCTACTTGTTTTCAGGGGGAAATTGTAGTGATACAAATATTTATGGACTTATAAAAGCACGCTTGTTTAATCATCCTTGCAGTTAACAAGACTCCCAGAAGAGCTGTCTAATATGACTCAACTGAAAACACTCGACATCTCCAACAATGCAATCAAAGAGATTCCGAGAAATATTGGGGAGCTGAGAAGTCTGGTTAGTCTACAGGCATGCAACAATCAAATAAGTTCTCTGCCACCATCCTTCCTGTCCTTAAAAGTTCTACAGCACCTAGACCTCAGAGGTACGTGTCAAGCATAGTAGGTAGTAAGTAGAATCTGTAAGTAGAACACTGATGCTGAGTTGTAGATTTTGCTGACAAAGAAGCCAGACACTGCATTAAGTGGGCATCAGAGGGAGAGGGGCGCACAGTCTTTATCCAGGAAATGATCACAAAGCTGAAGAGCTGGTTTCTTGCCCTGAAAAGAGCTCTAGAGATGGAAACAGAAGGAAACAGGTGCTGTGGTGTGAGGGATGGGAGGAATGGGAGGAATGGGGAGGCACTTTATGTGGGAAGGGAAAAAGAGGGCAATACAGAAGGAGGGGGAAGCATAGGTAACACTAAGGATGTTTCAAAAAGACATAAGGGATCATATGTTATGTTGACTTATAATTACATGTTATATTATGTGTATATATAGATACATAGTTTACATGAAGGTATACTATTTGGGGTGACAATGCTCCCCACTAGAGCCATGGACTATCCAATGAAAAGTATAGTACTAGGCCAGAGAAACATCTTTTCTGGATGTTGGTCAGGGGAACCCAAGAGAATTCCAAAACCATCAATTTGAACTGTTGCCATTGCCCTTTACTGCCTCCTGGAATCTGAAGGTAAGACCCTATTTATTGTTCAGGTCACCACCTACTTTTGGACACAGGACTTGGCAGAGTAGAGCTGGAATGGACCTGGGGGCCTCCACCCCAAGAACTGGCTCTCCTATTGTCAAAAAGTGTTATGCAAGTTGTCAAGGGAGAGGAAGAACCGGTTGTCCTACACAGCTGTAAAGCTTATGAAACACAAGAATGACTGGGCCAGCTCGATCTCAAAGGGCAATAGTGCACTTTCATCCTTGAGGTACTTCACAATTGTCTAACTGGAGGATATTCAAGCCTAGTAGTGGAAACCTAGCCAACTACCAGTGGCTACCAGAGAGGACTGTCTACCCTTGGCAGTTGTCTCAACCAATATAATTTTACTTTTTCTAAATACTTACCTTTCACCACAGATAAATGTAGCTCTCTTTTTGTAACAGATGGACACCATTACAGAGATCCACACCTGGTCAGAATGCAAGGAGTAAGTGGCTGTGGGGCCCAACCCCAATGTATGCATTTGTAATGCAACGCTTCCACCCGAGGCTTAGGGGAAATTGTGCAAGTGTGAGCAGGAAGGTCCTAAGATACTTAGGATGTCTGCTGTTACAAAATGTTCCCTAGGGATCATAGGGAAGCTGCACACATGAACTCTCAACAATACAGTTGCTTGAACAAGACCAGCATAGGGGCAACCTTAGCTGCCATTCCACTGTAGACAGGAGAAATTCCACATGGCCCCACCACTGGGTGAAAGGTTATCAATGACTACAGAGAGGAGGAAGATCAACATTCTCCATGGGCAAGCTCCCACATAGGTTGTCCAACCTTAGATGGTCAGCCCTGCACATGGTGCACATGAACAAATCTAAATGGACTCAGTGGGTTACATATACATATATACCATACTCATATATGTACATGCATGTACTAATTAAAGAAGAGATAATGAATTTGGAAGAGGAGATGTGGCAGGGGTTGGAAATGGGAGAGGGAGAGGCAGGTGTGATGTAGATGCCATACTTATGTATGAAGATCTCAAAAAAAAATAAACTACCAAAAAGGAAAGAGAAACAAAGAAAACAAAATACAAGCACACAAACAAAAATTCCCCCAGAGCCTTCTGCTCTATTAGAGACTGACACTCCCAACTGGCATTACATTCCCTGGATTTGCTTGAATTAGGGCAACATCAAGACAGAATGGTCCAGGGGCATTGTAACCTGCTTTTTAGCCTGGGGGCAGTTTCCTGTTGTTCCACATTAAAATTAGAAAATCAGTCAAGCTCCAAAGAAAAGCTGGGGTAGTGCAGATCAGGGGAAAGCACCCCTCCCTCCCCAAGTTCCACTCTAAAGAAAGTCCCGTTTTAGAAGGGCTAACGAGAGTTAAAATGAATGACTGGGCACAATATCGACTCGTTAGAGCAGTGATTCTCAGCCTTCTTCACGCTTCAACTCTTCAGTACAGTTGTGGTGACCACCAACCAGTAGGTCGCTTCCGTCGCTACTTCATAACAGTAACTCGCTACTGTTACAGATGGTAATGTAAATATCTATACTGTCCAATGGTTTGAGGTGACCTCTGTGAAAGGATGGGTTGATGCCAAAGGGGCATGACCTGCAGGTTGGGAACCTCTGCTCTAGAGTACAGTGATGGACTGATCAAGCTTTAAGCACAGAGCCTGGAATAGTGTTTTTATTTTTTTAACTGAGGCTGCCATCTCTGCCCTCCAAAGGATAGAATAGCAAATGAAAGAAAAGTCGGTGGGCACATTGGACCCAAGGAAGACAATCCCTCAGTGACAAAGCCCAGATTTATTTGCAGTCTGTTATACAGTCACAGTGTTGTCCACACTCTTGGACAGCCTATTGCCTGGTTTTGCTGGTAACATAACTGTTGTCTACAGCAACATTGGTTCTGATGCGTAGCCTCTCTGCCAGATCAGTTATTAAGTATTTTGAATAGTATCACTGTCTACATTGCCCAAACTGAACTCTGAAAGGATCCTCAGGCTATATTTTTGTTTCTATTTATTTTTCCTTGTTTTTTGAAGTTGGCATACAGACTAACACGCTTTATTGTGGCATTTTATACATATATACCTGTCTCAGGGTTTCTATTGCTGTGAAAAGACACCATTACCATGGTGACTCTTACAAAGGAAAAACATTTCATTGGGTTGGCACACTTTCAAAGGTTTAATCCATTATCATCATGGTTTGACATGGTGATATACAGGCAGACAGGGTACCTTTCTCTATCCCTGTTCTAATTTCCTACCTGGCTAAATCCTGCCTGTTCATTGGTCAAAACAGCTTTATTCATCAACCAAAAATGGAAACATATATTCATAGAAGAGAGAAGGTCATCCCCCATCAGTCATGCTGCTGGAGAAGCTGTCACATGTCCTACAACTTGACCTGCCGGCAACAGGAAGTAGTCTGAATTTCAGGGCCTGGCTTGAGCAAATATGATGCCTCAAAGCCCACTTCCACAATGACACACTTCCTCCAGCAAGGCCACACCTCCTAATAGTGTCACTCCCTTTGGGGCCATTTTCTTTCAAACCACCACAATACCATTATCCCTCAGTCCCCCACAATACTGTCTTCCTCTTGCCAGACTCTCTTTCTACTCTCATGTCACATATACTCTGTCACTCTATTTTTGTCTTTCCTCTCCTTTTCTGTCAGATCGTTTCCTCTTCCTCATGGTTCTCTTGGTACTTCCATCAAAGGCATGCACATTTATGTGCACATACATGCATATGCATGCACACACACACACATTTGAATCTAGAGTCATGGGATTGGAGAGTTGGCTCTGCAGTTAGGAGCACCTGTTACTGTTGTAGAGGACCCAGGTTCGATTCCTAACACCCACAAGGCAGCTCATAACTGTCTGTAACTCCAGTGCTAGGGAATCCATTGCCGTCTTCTGATCTCCATGTGAACCAGGCATATTCATGGTACAATACATACATGCAGTCAAATGCTCATACACATGAACTAGTAAAGTAATTAAAATTGAAGTCTAGAGTCTGGAGTCTGCATATGAGAAAGCTAGAGCTTATCATTCTGACTCTGGCTTACTTCGACTAACATAATGATCTCCACTATTCATTTTCCTACAGAATTCATAGTCTCATTTATCTTTTGATGGCTGAATAAAATCTCACTTGTACATCTGTCTTATCCATTCATCTCTGGATTAGCATTTCAGCGGGTTCTATTGTGTAAATAGTACAGGAGTGAACGCAAGCAGACCATGGTGTGTTAGCTGAGAGTCCTTGTGTGTTTCCCAGAAGCAGTATCACTAGTTCAATGGATGGGTTTCCTCTGTTTAGCTTAGTAAGGACTCCCAGTACCCCTGATTTCCATGGTGTCTGTATACTTTATCTGCCCACCAGCAGTGTATAAGAGTCCCTCTTTCCTCATATCCATTTGTTGATTGAAAAGTATTTTTGCCAGAGTATGATATCCAAACTGAAAGAGGACATTTTGCCAATCTGCTGCTCAACAGATTTTCTAAACTGAACAAACCCATGCTTGTAAATAGAGAAATCCCACAAAACTGCCCTGTTTTTATCCAGTAACCTCAGCCAAAGTTCATCACGATCATGGTTTCCAACAACTTGCTTTAAGCAAAGCTGTAAATACTATATTGTGCATTTTTCTTTTACTCAGCATTATGAAGATCACTGTAGTAGTTTGAAATAAAATGGCCTCCAAAGAAGGGACACTGTTAGGAGGTGTGGCCTTTGTTGGAGGAAGTGACATCACTTTGGGGCGGGCTTTGAGGTCTCTTTTGCTCATGCTTCCCTCAGTGTGCCAGTCAATTGACTTCCTGATGCCTGCAAGATGTAGCACTCTGAGTTCCAGAACCATATCTGCCTGCCCGCTGCCTTATTCCCTGTCATAATGATAATGGACTGAAACTCTGAAATATAAGCAAGCCCCCTCAATGTTTTCCTTTATAAGAGTTGCCATGCTCATGGCATCTCTTCACAGCAATAAAAGCTTAAGATAATCATTTACATTGTTTCCATGTGGTTGAATGCAGCCATTCATGCTACATATAACCCACCATGCGAACATACATTGACATTTGACAAGCAAGTGATAGTAATCAGAAGAAAAACTTTCTTATTTCAGTCCTGTAAAATCAGAAACTTTACTGTTTAGTATATAATTTACCTTCATAAATGTACTATTATTTATGTCCCAGCCATCATATTTCTTGTTGTTCACCCAAAAAAGTTCAAAGTTTGTCTATTAAAAAAGCTAAATATGTTTGTAGCAGCATAATTAATAATGAACATAATTTGGAAGCAACCAAGACGCCTTTCTATAAATGAGTGGAGAAGCTGGAACATTCAAATCATGGAATATTATCTGGTACTAAAATGAAATGGACTGCCAAGTAACATAAAGACATAGAGGAAACCACAATGCATATTTATAGATGGAAGAAAACCCATTGTGAATATAAACTTCATTTTCCAACCATAGGCAGTTAGTATTCTCTAGGAGCTGTACGTGCATGCATAAATGAATAGACAGAGTGCAAGTGAATGGATTTGGGCAGTGAAAACATTCTGCTTGGTACTGTAACAATAGACACATATTATTACGAATTTATTTAGACCCATAGAATGTGTAGTATTCAACATGAATCATACGCTACAGAGTCTGGGTGATGATGATATATCCTTTTAGGTTTATCACTTAAGATTGTGTACTACAATAATGGAAGATAGTGATGACACGGGGACCTAAGTAGGTATGAAGACAGGGAGCATATGGAAAATACTTGTGTTTTCCTCTCATGTTTGATGTGAACCTACAACATGAAACAACCATGAAAACATTATGCTAAGTGACAGGGTCACACACTATATGAAATACCCAAAACATTAGGCAAATAACTAGAATCCCTGGGCATACTGGTAGAGTAAGCGAAGGAGGAACAAATGCAGAAAGAATATTTGGTTTCCTTTCAGCTTGATGTTGGGAACTAGACAGAGGTGGTGGCACACTGTTGATCATTAGATACTACTGAACTGTTTCCTTGCAATGTATAAATTTTGTTATTTTAATTTTAGTAAAAACATAAAGAGGCATGGTATAGTAAAACTGTGGGAAAGCAGAGATAAGGAAAAATCTTAAAAGCAACTAGTGAAAAGTGATTCAAGTAGTCAGAAAGGATTAACAGACAAGAAATAGAAAAGTAAGTAGTAGGCTAGGCGGTGGGAGCACATGCCTTTAATCCCAGCACTCGGGAGGCAGAGGCAGGTGGATCTCTGTGAGTTCAAGACCAAGCGTGGTCTACCGAGTGAGTTCCAGGACAGGCTCCAAAACAATATAGAGAAACCCTGTCTCGAAAAAAGCAAACAAAAAAATAAGTAGTAAAGTGTTCTATCTAAATCCAACTATCACATTGTTTTGGCAGGTTGGAGATTGAGGTTAGGTCCTCACACTGCTATGCAAGTGCTCTGTCACTAAACTACATCCTTAACCCTTAATTTCAAATGTGTTAATAACTACATTGAACATTGTTTGGTTAAACACTCTAATTAAAGGACAGAGAGTACTGGAAAGAATGAGGAAGACATAGCTGTAAGAGGTATGCTTTAAATAGAAACACACAAGTAGATGTTGTGTGCGAAGATGTACTTCAAATACAACAACACTGATGTATTGAAAATTAATGTACTGTGAGGGTGTGCCAGGGGAGCAGTAAGCATCTTCCAAAAATAGCTGTAACACTTTGTATTCCTACAAGTAACCACTGAGGATTCTGTTGCTCGACCTCAACAATGTTTGCTGTTGTCAGTGACCAGGTTTTGACTATTCTTTTTTTTTAACTCTTTTACATGGAGAATTGTAGTTTTATTTATTTATTTTTTACATGCTAACCACAGTTCTCCCTCTCTCCCCTCCTTCTGATCCCTCCACCTTCCCCTCATTCCCTTCCCCTTCTTACTCCTCAGAGAGGATAAGGCCTCCCATGGGAGTCAATGAAGTCTGTCTTGTCATTACATTGAGGCAGGACCAAGGCTGTCCCCACTGTGTCTAGGCTGGGCAAGGTATCTCTCCATCGGAATTGGGCTACAAAAAAACAATTCATGCATTAGGAATAGATCTTGGTCCCACTGCCAGTGACCCCACAAACTACCCAAATTGTCCCCTGTCACCTGGGGGGTCTAGTTTGGTCCTATGCAGGCTCCCCGGATGTCAGTCCAGAGTCAGTGAGGTCCCACTAGCTCAGGTCAGCTGTTTCTGTGGGTTTCCCCATCCTGGTCTTGACCCCTTAGCTTGTATTATTGCTCCTTCCTGTCTTTGACTGGTCTCCAAAAGTTATACCAGTGCGTAGTTGTAGATCTTTGTATCTGCTCCTATCAGTTACTGGATGCAGATTCTATTATGACAATTATGGTAACCCTCAATCTGTTTATCAGGGACCCACTGCAATATGGACTAGAGTTGTGTCTGGAGTCATCTTTGTGTATTCCTGGGAATTTCCCTAGTACCAGATTTCTTGATCCCACAATAGCCCCCTCTACCAAGATCAGTCTTTCCTTGCTCCTCTTCTCTGTCCTTCCCCCAACTCGACAATCCCATTCCCTCCTGTTCACCTTCCCACTTCCCTTCTACCCTACTCTCTCACTCTCCTGCTCCCAGTTTACTCAGGAGACTTATTTCCCCCTTCCTATGTGGATCCATGTATGTCTCTGTTATCTAACTTCTCTGGGGTTGTGGGCTGTAGGCTGGTTATCCACTTATGAATGAGTACATACCATGTTTGTCTTTCTGATCTGGGTTACCTCACTCAGGATGGTAACTAGTTCCATCCTGCAAATTTCGAGATGTCATTGTTTTTTGTTTTATTTTTACCACTGAGTAATACTCCATTGTGTAAATGTACCACATTTTCTCTATCCATTTTTCAGTTGAAGGGCGTCTAGGCTGCTTCCAGGTTCTGGCTATTATGTTAATGCTACTATGAATGTAGTGGAACAGATGTCCTGTGGTTTGAGTGTACATCCTTCGGATATTATGCGCAAAAGTGGTATTTCTGGGTCTTGAGGTAGATTGGTTCCCAATTTTCTGAGAAGTGTTTAACTATTCCAATAGGTGTCTGGTGGTATCTCAAAGGATGATGTATGAAGTGAAGTGTCTTTTGTATACTTGTTTTGCCATTTGTTTATCTTTTGGTACGGTGTCTATTAAGAAATGTAAAATATTTCTCAGTTGCTTGGTTATTGTTAAATGTCAATGGTTCTTTGTATATTTTGAATAGCAGTCCTTTATCACATATATCTGTCGAAAATTTTGTGGCGCTACTTTTAGATGTAAGTAGATTTGTTCTATGTATGACTGTGAGTGTCTTTCCTATATTCATAACACTTAAAATCTGTCAGTATTCTGTTGTCTATGGAATGTTCAGCACTTTCAGCTATCAGCTATGCTGTCAGTAACCCTAGGTTGTTTATCTCCATAAACTGCTGAGAAGGATGCTCTGGTTTTACTGAGTTGTCTCGGGCTCTCGTATAAGAGTACAGTCACTCTATAAACTGGAGCATCAGGCAGAGACTAATGGCTCTGCTTCCAAGTTTTCACCCATGCATGTTAGAAGCAGCCTTTGGTTCTTTCCTGTGTAACCCTACTCATGACTCAAAAACTACTTTTTTGGAGGAAAAGGTTGGAGAGGGTGAGGGGCGGAGTTTTCTGACAGTGTGTTTGTAAACTTAATCTTGGATGTCAAACAATACTACATGTGTTCTACTAACCACACAGACCAACCCTGGTTTAATGTGAAAGTTGAACACGAGTTGAACAAAGGAAGAGGAAATCATTGAGGACCAATAGATAATCCTGAATTTGTGCAAGCCATTGAATCTGAAGTAAAAAATTTCCACACAAACCTGATGATTCCTATGAAATATTTATGAAAGAAACATGTTGGTTTAGAATTGTTTTTTAAAGGGCCTGTTCTCCTGGTTAGCTCCATCCCTTCCAGCTCCTTCAGTTCTTTCTGCCCCTTCCTTGGTGTTCCCTGAGCTCTGAGGGGAGGAAATTGATGGAGACATCACATCTGGAGCTGTACATACTTACATACTTATCTCATGTGGACAAATAGTGTTTGCTCTCATTTGTACTTCCTACATAAATACAAAAAAAATTCTGTGTATGAAAGAAGTGACCCTGTAGAGAAGAAAGAGGCTAAAAGGAGCGAGGGTAAGAAAAGGAGGGGTCAGGGCGTGGGGGAATATGCTCAGCATACCATATACACTTATATAAAACTAATTCAAAGTTTATTTTTAAAATGATAATACCTATTCTGCAAAGTCATTTGCTATATTGTAAGAACATAATCTCCAGCTTCATTTTGTGGCCCCTAGGAGACAAAGGAACCACGGTGGTTTTGAATACACCCTTCTTCTCCCTCCAGGCATGGGCATTAGTAAGAACTTTGGAAGTGCCATCACTGTGAGTGTCCTTGGACACATTTCCTGGACAGTAGAATTCTGCAGGTGCGGCTTCTGTTTCTGAAGTTTAACTTTACAGAAAGGCGTAATTTGTTACCATTTCTTCCTCACTAGGGAACAATCTGACAGCTCTGCCTAGTGGCATCTACAGTCTTTCGTCACTGAAAGAGATAAATTTTGATGACAATCCTTTGCTGAGACCTCCCATGGAAATCTGCAAAGGAAAACAGCTGCATACTATCACACGCTACCTCCAAAGAGCAGATGAAAGAGACGGTGGGTAACGAGTGAGGAACTACCTTTGTAAGAAATTTTCTGGTATCTGTTCAGTAAAGGAGCTTGCTTTGGCTGGAGACTTTGAGCTGGTAGTAACATTAAAATATGTATGAACTTCCTTTCCTGAAGGCTACCTGTTTGTGGTGATAACTGAGATTATCCAGTTATGGGAGGAAATGGAATATCTTTAGCTGCCCCCAGTCATTCTATCACATTCCATATCTACATAACTAAGGGTATATGGCAGTATAAGCTAGTGACAAAGTTGTATTAAAAATACTGTCTCTTTTAAATCACATTATACACTATGCACATGGATGCCATGTGGAAACTTTCCTAAGAATTGAGCCTGACTAATAGAAGAAATGATTGAAAATTAAGTCACAGTAGCTGTCTTCTTTAACTCACTACAAGCTGACTATGCTAATTACTACAACCAAATGGACTACTACTATAAAACTAGAGTTTCAGAGTTCCAAGTGTCTATGTATTAGTTCTATTGTGGATAGTACCTCAGAGAAAGGTGGTTGAGTTACATAGCTGAACCTCCATGCTAAAGTTCTGTTTCTCAAGTTCTCAAACATGATCCTTGCTACTCTACTTTTGATGGGGAAAGTGCAGTAGGCATTGACAACATCTCAAATATTGGGGGGGGAGAGACATCTAGACATTTACTACCTTTCTGTATGCTCAAGGAACCTTTACAGTTTTGATCCTCAATGAAGTTGGGAGAAGTAGCAGGGAAGACATATTTATTCTGAATTTAACAGGGACCGTATTATTATCGAACAATTTAATTTTCTTTTAATTAGTATCATGAAATCTAGTCTGAGGATATATATTTTTCCTTCTCAAAATGAAAAGGCCTTAATGTATTTGAGATGATATAGAGCATGGGGGAACCTTAATTTGTGAAAAGTCTCATAACCACCAAAGGTGACTTTAGATCGAACAATGCAGAAACCTCTGGTCAACAAAGACGTATCTAGATAACACTATCTAGAAGTTTATTACTTTAAAGAGGCACTACTGGGTTTGAAAAGATGGCTCCATGGTCAAAGCATATTCTGCTCTTGTAGATCCTTAGTTCAGTTCACAGTGCCCATGTTGGGTAACTCACAACTGCCTGAAATTCCAACCCCTCTGTGGGTACCTACACTAACACACACACACCCAAATATGCTCAATTCTTTTTTTGAGATAGGCTCTCTCTATGTAGCCCTGGATGTCCTAGAACTCACTATGTAGACCAGGCTAGCCTCGAACTCACAGAGATTGACTTTCTCTGCCTTCCCAAGTGCTGGTATTAAAGATATATGCTACCAGGTCTAGCCTTTTGTTGTTGTTGTTTGAGACAGGGTTTCTCTGTGTACAGCCTTGGCTGTCCTGGAACTCACTTTGTAGACCAGGCTGCCCTCGAACTCAGAGATCCACCTTCCTCTGCTTCCTGAGTGCTGGGATTAAAGGTGTGTGCCACCACCACCTGACATGCTTAGCCTTTAATACATTTTAAAAAAGATTGAAGTAACAAATTATTTAAATACTAATATGCATCTATATACCATATTTGCAATAGATGTTAATCTTTCAAATAATATCCAACAGCCAGAATTGAAGAAAGGGGTCAAATTCATTCCAAATCCAGAAAAAAAGCAAAGAATTTGGAGATTACTGTAAACATGCTTCTAAGATTCTTTTAAAGCAGTCATTTTAGGTTGTAGATCTCCTCAGATTCTAAAAGAAACGGGATAGGGAATACAAATTGTAGACAGTCAGCTCTATATTGAGACTTTCAATTTTATTTGGCATAGATGTTTGATAAAACAGAAGAAAACTAAATATTAACTCAAAATGTTCTTTTTTCAAAATTAGTAATGTTTCTTCTATATTCAAATGTAGAGAAAATTTTAGAGAAGATATTCAATATAGTTGCCAGCAATATCACTGAAGTAAACTTTGAATTTTTGCAACAAAAACTAAACATGACAAGCTCAGAAAACAGCATCCCTGTAAAGAGGTAAGTATGAATGGCATTTGTACAAATGTGTTTTCATGCCTGTATTTATGTGATCTTGATATCACAGTTTTGAAATAATTACATTAACACAAACTCTACTGTAGATGGTGGCCTTTCACTTATGACATATTTGTGATCTTTCCTGGGCAGCCATACTATGTAATATAGAAGAAGGAAGGACTGTGTTAGGATAAGCTACTGGGGTTTTAGTCCAGATGGCTTCCTGACCTTGAACATGTCTTTTTCCTTCTTCCTGATTCATTTTCTTCCATGGTAAAATGAATACATGAGTTTAGAAAGTTGTCATGAAGACCAAGTGAGACCAAGCTATAAAGTATGCATTTTTATCATATTGATTTATAGTAAACAACCCACAGTGATTATTGTCTTAATGGTTGAACATAAGGTGAAACATGTACTTTTTATGAGAAAAAAAAGATGGAGCTAATGTTTGCTTCTGTCTGTCAGACTCAATGTAAATGTTCATATGTACTGTCTTCAGTTAAATGTAGTCTCACATTAGTGTGGAAAATAGATTTCAAAACTTGGACATCCTTTAAGTAGCTTAAAATAATCTTCTTGGCTGGTATTGAAAATAATTATTATTTAAATTTTTGCAGCACTACTCCGTTAAATGAAAGAATCTACCAGGCATTTCTTAAGTGGAAAGCAGATAAGAACCTGTTATTCACATCTATTGCCTTAAGAGACCAACTTTTTCGGGCACTAAATATGATAGGTGCCTAT
Source organism: Mesocricetus auratus (assembly GCF_017639785.1). Taxonomy (NCBI): domain Eukaryota; kingdom Metazoa; phylum Chordata; class Mammalia; order Rodentia; family Cricetidae; genus Mesocricetus; species Mesocricetus auratus. The sequence continues at coordinate 36,750,917 of NW_024429200.1, forward strand.
GACATAATGGACAAAATCACAGCTTTGAAACTTTATACGAGTGCCATCAAACTCTGAAGTAGAAGCTGAAAACTTAATGATTCACTTACAGATTCATTTTGTTGATACAATGAAATTATTTGCATCTCATGCCTCTATTTTTGTTTTTAGTAGTTATTCTTTTTATTTGTGTGTGTGTGAACATGCATGTGCTGCAGTTGACATGTGCAAGTCAAGGGGGGAAACACCAGGTATCTATTTTCCATCATGTAGATCCAGACTATGAAATCAAGGCATCAGACTTAGCCCATGTCATGTCTCTTTATTCCTTACTGACGCTGAAAGTCTGTGCCTACCATTCGAGTTTTTTTTAATACCCATATTTCTTTTATACTTAATTTTTATTTAAATTAAAAACAATCTTATTTTGCATGCTAATCCCAGTTCCCTCTCCCTCCCATTCCCCCCCCCCCAATCTCCCCCTCCATCCCATCCTACCCCTATCCAGTCCTTAGGGAGGGTGAGGCCTACCATGGGGGATCAGCAAAGTCTGTCACATCATTTGTGGCAGGACCTAGGCCCTCCTCTGTGTATCTAGACTGAGAGTATCACTCCATAGGGAATGGGCTCCCAAGCCCATTCATGCACTAGGGATAAATACTGGTTCCACTGCCAGCGGCCCCATAGACTGCCCAAGTCCTCCAATTGACACGTTCAGGGCCCTGGTTCGGCCTTATGCATGTTTCCCACCTGTTACCATTCTAGTTTTATGGTAACAAAACGTGACAGACAAGGCTTTGTATGTTTTTCTGTTGTGTTAGCTATGCTACTGAATTTTCGAATAATTTTATTAAAATATTTTAATATAGTATTCTTATGAGTCGAGAGGAATTTGTAATAGGTTGTTGGTGATTTCCATTGGGTTCAAGAAAGTAGAAAATCTTCTGAGTCATAATGGCATACCATTTCTCTTTTCCCATCATTTAAATTGGGTGTCTTCAATATCCATAAAATAGGGCTAGGGCCAAAATTCCTTCAGCTTCGTGTCCTGATGGGAATGATTCAAGGTCATCGTTTATCTTCCCATCCTGTGTTTTCCTCCTTTCTTCTGCTCAGACTCCCCAGTTATGGGAGGAAATGGAATATCTTCAGCTGCCCCCAGTTATTCCATCACATCCCATATCTACATAACCAAGAGTATATGATTAGAGATATGAGGCAGAAAATTATTGGTCAGAAGATCATATGTTTACTTGTGTATATTTTAGTATCCAGGAGAGCTGAAATAAAGCAAAAGAAGTACAGAAAATTTTAGAATTTAAAGGTTTTGAAAGGATCTTTTCCTCTAGCAGAAGTCACCGCTGCAGCTGTATCAGAGCTGCACCAGGGCTTAAGAGAATAAAGATTCAACTGCGTATATGCGCAGGACAGCCCAAAATATTTGTCCCTAAACCAGTTAGCAGTGTGATAGAGACCCGGCACCTACTGAGGAGCGGCTAGATGAGAAACATACAGGGCAGAGAGACTGAGGTGAGTGTAAAGAGAGAGTTACTAAGTATCAGAATGGAGAGTCTTCACCTCCTTGGCTGCCACCCAGCCAAATGTATAAAAAATGCTATTAATACAGCCAGTCAGAAACTGTTTTAAGACCTTATAAAGAAAGACAACATGGATAAATTTGGATTGTTTCAGATTTTGGATGCTCATAATTCAAGGATTGGCTATAGCTACTGTGTTCACAAGAGACTTCAATTAAAGAAGTTTCATTTCAACGAATTATCACCTAGGCAAAAGGAGAGTTGAGAGCCCTGAGCATGTTATGTGTGTATGGTGTGGCCACACCAGTATGTATGGGGTGTGATTGTGAATGTTGGCAAAAGGAACTGCTCGAATGGCCTTGGGTATGATTAAAAGGATACTTAAATTGCTTCAGATATAGTTTTTAAAAAGCTACCTAAATTGCTTTGGATATAGCCGAAAGGAGCATCCAGCCAGTCACCGTCTTAACAGGAAAGGTTGGCAATTTGAACCCCCAGAGCCAGTTAGTGAAAAAATAGCAGAAGCCTACAACATGGCCTAGGAGACAAGAGAATCTGTATGGATGATTCTATAGAACTTAGCAGAGGAGAGGATACAGAGATCCTCCTAAATTTTTATGGTTAAAAAAGAAAATCTAGAAAATGTGAGTTAATGCATGATTTGAAAAAGGTTTTTGAGTAGCCTCAGGAAACTGCCACCCTGCTAGACCCCACGCATAAAGGTGTCAGTGTAGATGATAATTAGGCCATGTCAGCTAAGATGCAAATGAGACCTTGTCAGCTAGTGAGAGGTTTACAGGTTGGATTAGAAAAGACTGCTCACAAAACCTTAGGTCATTTTCAAGAGTTATTTGGGACATATATTATGGTCCAAAGAAGTTAAGCCTCAAAAATTAGAAATCAAAAAAGATAGTTTACAATCTTTGAGTGATTTTCAGAAGTTTTTGGGAAATATTCAATGGTTACATCCTTCTTTAAGGGCATCTACTGGTGATTTAAAGCCTTTAAATGAGATTCTAAAAGAAGATAATGATCCCAATTCACCAAGACAGTTAACTAAAGAGGATAGATAAGTTCTTCTACATCAGAGAGTGTCATCCTGAAAGACCTTGGCATCAAAGCGCCGGGCACTGAACCGAACCCTCTGCCCAAGAACCGGGGCCAGACCACTGGCTGCAAATGCAAGAGGTGATTTATTGAGTACACAGGCGCCTGCGGATGCTACTGTAACTCGGGTGCAGAGCATACTGGGCTTGCAGGGAGTACAATATTTATAGAGTTTTAATGGTTACATAAGTAACAGGCATTTCATTGGCTCATCTTGGGGGCAGGGGTAGTTCCCACGGACTAAGTTTCCTGGTATTACTTCATGAAAGACCCCAGCACGCTTCAGCAATTATTATCCGGGTCTCATGACTACTATGGTGATCATAGACATGCCTGGGGACAGGGGTAGTTGCCAAGGACTAGGTGTCCTGGTATTGCCACATAAAAGACCCTGGCATGCTTCAGCAATTATTATCTGGGTCTCATGACTACTCTGGTGATCATAGACACAACTGGGGACAGGGGTAGTTGCCAAGGACTAGGTGTCCTGGTATTGCCACATAAAAGACCCTGGCATGCTTCAGCAATTATTATCCGGGTCCATGACTGCTCTGGTGACTACAGATCCTGTTTGACATCCTGCCAGCTGGGCGAGGCACCTGGTCTGGGTTGTTTTTTTCATTAGGCAACAGCCTGGCCTTGCTTTTCTTTTCCTAGGGGGTCCTGGGTATGGGTCTTTCATTCCCCCCTTGTTCTTGTGCATAGGTAGAATCTTATACCTATCGTTCAGCCCTCTTAAGGTTTACTTATGGTTCTGTCTATTTGAGGGCATGGTATTGTTGAGTTAGGACTAAGGCTTTAATTATTGTTTGAGAATGTAGGGCCCAAAGGTTAAGAGGCCCATAAGAGTAGAGACTAGTGCAGCAAACCAAGGGGATTTGTTAAACCAACCCTTATACCAGTATTGTTGGGATTTAAATTTTCTTTTGACGAACAGTCAGCCTCTCCTTGAGTTTATCCAGAGTTTTGGTTACTACCCCAGTCTTGTCTGCATAAAAACAACATTCCTCTTTGAGAGTGGCACATATGCTTCCCTCTCTTATTATACTGTTCCCTATGTAAGGGAATTTTTTTGACTTAGCATCTCAACCAGGGAAAAGAGGGCGATGTATTCCTTTCCATGCTACTTCTTGCTGACTTTGGGACGAAGTTAGGGGACCCAAGAAGGCTGAAATGCAAGTCAAAAGCAAAAAGGGAATTTAGGCAATGGGGTATCTATCCAGGAGCAGCTGATTGGCAGACTATGTTGAAGAGACAGGGGGTGTCCACATCAGCTGAACTGGTTCACATCCATAGCAAGTCTAGGGCTCGCAGTCTTTAGGAGCAGGCTGTGGTCAGCAACTGATGTTCAGATGTGTTTGCCAGAAGTGGAAACCTGTTTAAGACATGTTTAAAACTGGGAACAGAAGTTAAAACTTATGTATTTAATTGGAACTTTTTAGACCCATTGTATTAGTGATCAGGAAGGTCAGGAATCCCATGACCAGGAGAGAAAATCTCATTCTCAGGGACAGGTGGGATAACTGGCTGTACTTATCTGGAGTCCTCTTTGACTTGTAAGAAGTGGATCCAAGCTGTCATTATCAATTGGTACTGAAATCTACATTGTAGAAAAAGCAGATATCTGGGTATCTGTATTTTGTGTCCTAGCAGAAACTACAGATTTGGGCTAGTAGTGTACATTTGTCTTCTGTCCAGGGAGCCAGGTATGAATTGGACAGAGGTATCTTTGGCCTGATGAAAAGCCCTTTAAGTTTATACTTAGATGATAACCAAAATAAACCTAAAAACCTTGAGCTTGTGATTGAACAAGTATTTACATCCTTTGATCCTTATTGAGACATATTAAGGCTTGATTTTTACATAAATAAAATGAGCTACCAAGCTGACTATAGTCTTGTGGATTTGGCTGCCTGATGTTAAGCTGACAACCATTAATACTTTTAGAGATCTGAGAAGGATAAATTTTATACAGTCCTCGAATCTATTAAAAAGTGACAGGTGCCAGTCCATATATAGCCATACCCAAGTCTCCTCTACTGGAGGCACAAGTATCAGGAACAGCATCAATCTTCACCAGGCCTGTAAGGTGAGTTTTCTTTCTCTCTGTGGAAGAGGGACATGGAAAAGACTGACCTTGTTTTGTCTCAGCAAAAGGGGTGCAATCAATTTTCCAGTGTCCAGCAGCTTTGTCCACATTCTGGGCCAGGTCCTGGCAGCAGCAGGTGTCACCTTTGAGCATCTTGCTCACTGGTCAGAGTCAACACAGTCCAGGTGTAGGGACCGGGGTGCCTCGTAATCTTCTTTAGAGACTTTGGGTCACTGTTAGGATCTGGCAGTCTGTCTGATATATAAACTTTTAAATTAAATTAACATTTTAAATGCCATGTTCTGCAGGTCTCTGAAGTATTAGAGTTTTGTCTGCCTTAAGCTTAACTGTTGAAAGTATAAACTTTATTAACCTTTATAAAACTAGAACTGTCAGGTTTAGCTTTAAACATTTTAATAGTATAAATATCTTATAACCTTATAAATTGAAAACATTTTAAAAACTGTTCTGAAATCCCTTAATGTTTTTTTAATATTGAAAATTAAAATACATTTTAGGACTTTAAAACCATTATTATCTGGGTGACTGTTAAATTATAAAACTTAGCATTCCTGTGTATAAAAGCATTAACATTTTAAATCTGAATAAAAACTTGTTGATAGGATGGTACCTCATAACTTCCATGTGGTCACCTTTAGTTAAGATGGTGGATCAGTTATCTCTTTTAACTTTAGTAAAATGGCTACCAGCCAGCCATGTGGCCAGCTTGCCATGTGACTGACTGTGAAACAGTGGTGACCTGCACCACGTTTGTTTTAACTCTATGCTTGTAATAAAACTTAGATTATGGTAGAAAACATAACAAAACAAGCATACATAATTTTTGAGAGATCAATTTAAAAAATTTAGCATTTGTAGAAATGAAACATCATAGTAAACAGTTTACATGTTTTTTTTCTTGTACTTATAACTTTAAGGCCATTCCATTTCTGTGGAAAGTCCGGATCTGGCCAAATGGCTTACCTGCTCCAGCCCTGTGTGCTTTGCAGGGAGCTCTGGTGGAGGGAAAAGCTGGCAGATGGCTCCTTTGCCAGCATGCCATGTGCATGGGGCAGAGAGACAGAGACAGAGAGAGAGAGAGAGAGAGAGAGAGAGAGAGAGAGAGAGAGAGAGAGACCCCCATCCTCACATCCTGCACACCTCAAAGGCAGGCAGGTGAGGACGGAGCAGGCTCAGCTGTGAGGGCTGCTGCAGCAGTTGGAGAACAGAGCAGCTGCCTCACTGCATGCTCAGGGATAGGAGATCCTGCCGCAGCATGCTCTAACCCATGGCACATAGCGGGAGGGACTTTTGCCCAGCATGCCATGTGTTCAGGGCAGCAAGAGAAGACCCCTGACCTGCACCACGTGTATAGGCGGGCAAGAACAGAGACAGAGGGATAAGATGGGCCAGTGACTAGCTAGGCTTGGCCAAAGTCCTCAGCCATAGGACCAACTTATAAAAAGAATTGTTTATAAAAAAATTGGCATGCAACAGCTGTCTTATTGTGAAAGTCATCTTATCAACAGGGTTGAAAAATTATTTATCCTGAACATGAAAACCTATTAGCAAATTTAAATTAACTTTACAAAACTTGTTACTTGTAGTTTTCCCCTTGTAAGATTTCTATGAGAACCGCATCATCTAGGGGTAGATGATGATCTGGAGCTGGGACAGGGACCAAGGGTGAAGAAGGGGGGAGGGGAGGAGCCGACAGCTTTCTCTGAGACTGCCTTCAGAGGAGGTCGGAGAGTCACAAACCGGGCTGCCCATGCCGGGGGTCTTTAGCCAAATTTTCCCAAATAACAATGTTTGCTATCTGGTCCAGGTGTCCATGGGGTCCCTTGTCAAAGACCCGAGCCTAATCCTGTAAGATAATTTCTAGGTTAAAGGTCCCATCCCGTGGCCAGCCCACATCGAAGTTTGGCCACTCAGATGTGCAGTTTATACTGGTTAGAGGCACGAATCTGCACTTCATTTCAGTGATCTAAAGTAAGGCTCAAAGGGGTGGTTATGGTTTGTCCCATGCTTGAATCAGAAAACTCAAAATACAAAGACAAGTAGACGAACAAGACAAATAACACAATTAAGCAACTCACAACGAGACACGCTGCGCGCTTTCGGCAGAGAACCGAAAGTAAATACTCAGACGGGTCAACAGGAGTAGTGGTCCCGTTTTTCCCTTTTCAGGCCCATGAGCTCCAAACAATTGAGCTCTCCAGATCCCTGGCATGTCTGCCAGGGTGGTGGGGGAGAAGTCTGGGCTCGTCAGCCCCTTCTCAAGCCGCCCTAGTTACTGAATGACTACGTAGCCAACCTGCACGGAGACAGATCAACATACATACATATAACAAAGAACAAAGCAGACAGGGTGCTGGCTAGCTTACCTCCCGGTGGCACTGGTGGTTCTGGGGCAGAAATCTCGTTGGAACCTCCAATGAAAGACCTTGGCATCAAAGCGCCGGGCACTGAACCGAACCCTCTGCCCAAGAACCGGGGCCAGACCACTGGCTGCAAATGCAAGAGGTGATTTATTGAGTACACAGGCGCCTGCGGATGCTACTGCAACTCGGGTGCAGAGCATACTGGGCTTGCAGGGAGTACAATATTTATAGAGTTTTAATGGTTACATAAGTAACAGGCATTTCATTGGCTCATCTTGGGGGCAGGGGTAGTTCCCACGGACTAAGTTTCCTGGTATTACTTCATGAAAGACCCCAGCACGCTTCAGCAATTATTATCCGGGTCTCATGACTACTATGGTGATCATAGACATGCCTGGGGACAGGGGTAGTTGCCAAGGACTAGGTGTCCTGGTATTGCCACATAAAAGACCCTGGCATGCTTCAGCAATTATTATCTGGGTCTCATGACTACTCTGGTGACCACAGATCCTGTTTGACATCCTGCCATCTGGGCGAGGCACCTGGTCTGGGTTTTTTTTTCATTAGGCAATGGCCTGGCCTTGCTTTTCTTTTCCTAGGGGGTCCTAGGTAGGGGTCTTTCAATCCAACATCAACAGATACGTTATATTAACAATGCAAAACCATGGGAAGCTTATGTCTACTCTCCAGCCAAAGTATTAAGTCCTTATTTTGAAGCAGTAGCATATACAATACAGAAATGCATTATGGAATCTAGGAGATATTCTGCAGAGAATCAAGTATGATGTATGTTCCTTATTCCAAGCAACAAGTTGATTGGTTGTTTCAAAACAGTGATTCATTGGAAATTGCTTTTGTTCAATTTTCAGGGAGAATCGATAATCAGTTTACAGCTCATAGGTTGTTACAGTTTGAGCTAATGCATCCTTTTATATTCCCCAAAACAGTAAAAAATAGTCCTGTAAAAATGTTGTGCTAGCTTTTACTGATGGTTATTCTAATGGAAGAGCAGCTTATGGTATAGATGGTGGAGCAAGCAACTCTGACTTCAGCTCAGATAGTCGAGTTATGAACTGTCAAAATGGTTTTTCAACTTCTAGTAAATGATTCATTTAATTTGTATACTGATAATCATTATGTCTTTAAGGCTCTTCAAAAGAAATAAAAACAGATAATAGGTCTAGATATACTAGTAACACATTTCAATGATTTTATAGTCCCTAGTTTCCATATGATACATTAAATCATGCACTCTTCATTTTAAATTTTTTGAATGTGGATGCCAGTGAGCAGTCTGCTACAGACAGATTCTAGCATGATGGAACTCGATTGACTTTTAACCAGGTCAAATGGAGACATCCATGAACTAGACAGTGGAAAAGACCCAATTTGGGGTGGAGGGAATGTTTGTGTTTTCTTACAGGAAAAGAACAAAGCTCAGTGTCTTTCAAAACATTTGGTGAGATGCATGGAGCAGAAAAAAACCAGACCTGAAACCATGGGAGCCTGCCTAAGCCAGTTCCAGTGAAACACGCTGAACCAGTGTTCCTGACGCTTGATGTCATCGAATCTCCAAATCGTGGGCTCTGGACTCTGCATAGCCCCCTCCAGTTTCCAGATTCCCTCAGCCCACTCCCATCTCTGCAATCTCACCCTGTCTCCTGATAACCCTTCTCTCTGACTAATCCCTGACAAGGCACCTGGTCAGGATGGCCTTCCACCTACATCTACTTCCGCCCCTATGTTTTACATTTTAGTTAAATTAGTTTCCCGCCTTAGCTATTATTCTAAAAAAGATTTTAGCCAGCTCTGGGCAAAACCCAGAGGGCCCTCACCCCTCCAGGTAAGAAGGGAACCTGTCCACATGGTGACGCTCACCATGCTTTTGGGACTAGGAGCCAGGGGAGCAGGCACTGGGATCTCATCCGTTGTGCTCTCAAACCGCCATTACTCAGAGCTCCCGACCTCTATAGATAATGACATCCATAATTTAGAAAAGGGCATCACCAGCCTTGAAAAATCCTTAGTCTCCCTCTCTCTCTGAGGTTGTCCTCCAGAACAGACAAGGCCCAGACTTGTTGATTTTATAACAAGGAGGAATCTGTGCAGCCCTTAAAGAAGAACGTTGCTTCTATACAGATTACACAGGAGTAACAAGAGATAGTATGGCCAAGGTCAGAGAAGGGCTAGAAAAAAGAAGGAAACAGCAAGAACAGGAACTAGGCTGGTTCCAAAATTGGTTCTCAGCCTGACCCTGGCTTACCACCCTACAGCCTTCCATTTTAAGATCCCTTGCTGGTTTTTTGAATTTTGCTCAGAAATGCTAGCTAAAAACAAGATAAGCTATTGGCCAAACTTTCATAATTAATAAGAAACCTCTGTGTGGTCATTTGGGAGCTGGTGGGTGGGACTGAAAAGTCTGACTATGCACCATTCTGTGGGGGAAAGTTTTTAAAGGGAAGCATTTGTCTCCCTAGAGCTCACACACTATTCTCTCTCATTTCCTTTTCTCTCTGTCTGCTCTCTCTCTGTCTCTTTCTCACACATCTCTGTCTCTAACATCTGTCTCTCTCTTATCTATGTCTCTCTGTCTCTCTCACATTTTTCATCCTCACAGCCTGTTCTTTTGCCTCTGGCATGACACACTGTTCCTCACAGTGTGTTCCTCCATCGTGACCTCCATGGCTATGTAACCTCCTCTTCTTCCTAATAAATCTCATTTATCTGAAGGACAATTTGTCTTAGCTCCTTTCACAAGCTGAAATGCTCACTCTTTCTTTCTCAATGAGACTTGGCAGAGGTCAAGAACCAAAGATGAAACCTGATATGAAATTATAAATATGTAGAAAACTATAAGAATCGCTCTTTAATTTTGCTCTGCATCTATTATACACTAATGCTTGTAAAATTAGAAGGGAAAGAATAAAGCCAAATATAAATAGGCATACATTAGAACAAATAACACCAAGAACCACATCCCTAAAATACAATAGCTAGCCACAGGGTTGCATCTCTGTAACCCTGGCACGCAGAGAGCAGAGGCAGGAGGATTATGAGTTTCAGTCCAGCCTACTCTACACAGTGAGGCTCTGAATCAAAAGTCAATAAATATGTTTTGAAAAACTTTATCAGGTGAGATTAGATCTCTAATATGGCAGCAGTATTAATCCTGTAGCTCACTATGTATTCCTGTTGGTATATACAGATTCTGCTTGCCTTGTTACTCTTTTTGACTGATAGTCTTCACTTAACTCAGCTTAGAAACTTATGTTCATAAGTTGAAAAATTTCCATCAACATTTATACTAACATTTTTGATAAAATTATATTTTAAATAGTGAATAAATTTAGTTTTCCAATATGAATATGTAATCATTTACATTATATGTAATTTGAATTTTTCCAAAGTTCATCCTTGTAAGAATGGATTCTGTGTAATCCAGGAGGCGGTGGTGCATGCCTTTAATCCCAGCACTCAGAAGGCAGACACAGGGGGAATCTCTGTGAGTTTGAGACCAGCCTGGTCTACAAGAGCTTGTTCCAAGACAGCCTCCAAAGCCACAGAGAAACCCTGTCTTAACCGCCCTCCCAAAATGGAATTCTGTGAATTTCAACAGATCCAAATACTGTGAAGGCATCACTAGCATCTAAAGAGAATCTTTGCTCATTTCTGTACTTCCCACATGCAAATCCCCAAACCCCCATCCACCTTCTGTTTACAGACTTGCCCGTGGACAGTTACTATAAACGGAATCACTAAATATGTAGCCAGGGACTTGTTTTAAAATATGTATTTTATTTTGTGTGCATGGGCATTTTGCCTGAATGTATGTCTGTCTACTCCCATGGTGGGGAGCAGCAGCAAAAGGGCATCAGGTCCTCTGTTAGTTAGGATCTGCACTTCTATGAAGAGACACCACGAGCACGGCAACTCTTATAAAGGAAAACATTTAATTGGGGTGACTTACAGTTTTAGAGGTTTAGTCCATTTTATCATAGTGTGACTGGAAGCATGCAGGCAGACATGGTGCTGGAGAAGTAGTTAAGAGTTCTATTCTTGATCTGCAAGCAGCAGAAGCAACTGCGTGTCACATTGGCCATAGCTTGAGCATAGGAGACCTCAAAACGTAGCCCCTACAATGACACACTTCCTCTACAAGGCCACACTTACTCCAACAAGGCCATTTTCTTTCAAACCACCACAGGTCCAATGGAGCTGGAATTATAGCCAGTTGTGGGGCGTTAGGTGGGTGCTGGGAATCACAGCTCTACAAGAGCAACTTTGAGTGCTCTTAACCTCTGAGCCATCTCTCCATCCTCAGTTGGCTTCTTTTATGTAATATAGGTGAGGTGGTTGTTCTTACCAACTTGGCTCCTCACCTAGGAGCTTAGGCCTACATCTGGGTTAATGACTGACTCTAGATCTTTGGTGCCCTAACCTGATGAATTAATCTTTTGGCAGATTCCTAATATGATAACATTATTGGGAAGAAGTGACAGGGCAGAGGTGGAGCCTAGTTGAAGGAAGTAGGTCACAGGGGATGTGTCCTTGGTGGGTGAATCTCGCCCTGGCTCTTTGCAGTATTCCTTCATTTCCTCTGCTTCTGCTTACCTTGAGATGAAGAAGGTCTTCTGCTCCACACTCCTGCTAAAATGATAAAGTTTTGTCCGCGCACGTGGGCCAAGCAGTCATGGTCCCTTGAAACCATGAGCCAGAACTTAATCCTTAAGTTATTTCTGTTAGATATTTTAGTCAGGAATGCAAAAGCAATTAATATATAAATTTTGCAAAGCTTTTTCATTTTGGATCATGTGTTTGCTTCCTTTCAAAGGCTGAATTGCTGTGATAAAATACCACAAACAGAAGTGACTTATGGAAGGAGTTTATTTTGGCTTACAGTTGTACAGAGATGAGTCCATAATGGCAGGGGTGGGTAGGGGAGTGGGGGGTTGTGGGTGAAATCTTCAGAAAGCTGAGAGATCACAGCTTAGTTGCGAGCATGATGCTGAGATAGCAAACTGGAAGCAGGGTGGCTCTGTGCGATCTTACAGCTCTGCCTCTAGTGACGTACTGCCTCTAGCAAGGTTACACTATCTGAACCTGCGCCAAACAGTACCACCAATTGTTCATAGATATGAACCTAGGAGAGACTTTCTCTTTCTAAACACCACCATTGTGTATATAACCATGACATCCCATTGTAGCTTCAAATTTGTTTCATGGCTAATGATAACGGGCCCCCTGACTTACACCTCACCCAGGACTGCTTATGGCTTAGCTTGCAACTCTTTTCACAGTTTATTATTCCAGATGGTGAGTGGTAGTACCTCAGTGGGTCTGTAGTGCATGTGTGCAATCAGAAAAACTTCATCTTCTGAGTGAACATTTAGAGGGAAAAAAATGTACTCAGCATCTTATGTTTATGAGTAATTGGGTGTGCATTTGATTAAAGTTAGATATATCATGAGAAAGGGCATGTTATTAGGAAAAAAAACCTTACATACCCTAAGTCAAGTCTACAATCAAAACCTCTTTAAAGTAGAAGTTAATGGTTTTTCAACGGCACCTTCAGAAAATACTTTCAGAGATAAGAGAAAAACATTACCAGAATGGAAAAGTAGTAATGCTGGCCTAGGTAATGGCTGCCACCTCAGAGGCTGAAGGAGGATTGTGAGTTTGAAGCCATCTTGCACTTCACAATCAGAACCTACCTCAAACCTAATAGATTTTCTCTCCACTAATGCAGCAAACTAGATCAAGCCAAACTGAAAAAGTATGACAACAGGTTTATTTGAGCAAAGCAGCTCCCAGGCAGGATCTCAGTCCCAGAGATCAAGGCCTGAGAAGCCATATGCGTGAACTAAAGCATGGAGATTATATAGCTCGTTGGCAATGTATCTACCACAAGCCAGGCTTGTTCCCAAGTATGGTCAAAAGCTGAACATTTTAGGTGGGGACTTGGGCTGAGGCAACTTCAAGGTTGGAGCTGCCACAGCTGCCAAGAATGCAGAACTGGGCTTTTTGGTGCCTTCCCTTTGTCTGGAGGTTCTCTGAGTGCGTGGGCTTTGGAGAGACAGGAATGGAGCTACAGGAGTGAGCTGGAGGTTCCAACTGAACAAACTTGGAAACAACTTGGCCAGGTGGCTTTCACTTGGCTTGGCCTACACATACCCTCTCTTAACAATGGAGTTTCGCCTGCATTGAGCTGTGAATTTACCCCATTACAAACAATGGAATACAACAGCCCTTCCCCTCTTTTTTTTTTTTTGTTCAGTATAACATATGCAGGAACATATTCAAGAATTAGAAATTTGGGGCTGATCCAGTGAAATGGGTTTAGGAGGGCAAGAGTACTTGTGTAATATGACAAAATTCATCACCTGAACTTTTGAGAGTTTTTGCTGTGTTTTTGAGACAAGGGTTTCTCTGCATAGCTCTGCATGTCCTGTAACCTACTATGTAGACTCATGATCACATAGATCCTCCTGCCTCCGATTATTGAATGCTGAGATTAAAGTCTGTGACACCATGCCCAGCTCTGAGTAAACTTTTAGGGAGATTAAAAACCCTACTCACCATTTTATGCCTATGAGTAATTGGATGTGCACTTGGTGAAGATGAAATGTATCATGAGAAAAATTTGTGTATAGAAAAAAGATTATATAATCGAAGCCTGTCAATCAAAATAGATAATGACACAATCAGGCCCTTAAAAACAAACTCCTTCTCCTAGACACCATAGAAGGAGTTCCTGGGATGTAGCCAGGGGCCCCGGATAGCCCAAGAAACCCCTGGCTCCCTTGATTTGGGCCGTCACTTTGTTTCTGAGTAAAATTCTTGAAGGCCCTCCAGGTCACAATCCCTAAGCAGATGAGGATCTAGACAGGGCAATGCCTGTGCTTGTGTTCAGAGTTGTAGAAAGTAGACAGGCAGACTCCAGACAGGGACCCCTGAAAACAGCAGCAGTCCACAAATGTCCTCAGTCCTCTGCCAGGAGGAAGCTCTGATTTCCCCCCCTAAATGATCACGCCAGCCTGGAAGCCATATGTCACAGTGGGAACCCAAACACCTGTCCAGACATTAATCCCTTCTGGTGAACAGCACATAAACTAGATCTCTGGATTCCCATGATAAAACGGGTTCCATTTAGGTTCCAATTTGAACCCATCTCCTAAATGACTTTAGGGTTACTTTTTCAGAGAGAGGAATGCTACAGTGAAGAGTTGCGTCTACCTCTGTGTGGAGAGACATGCCACTATCTCCTCAAGAGTTTAGTCATCTGACCAAGGAACCAACCCTCAAGAAGAGAAGCAGTTCTACTTTAAAATATGCTCGAGGTAGAAGGGATAATACCGCTCAATGAGATACTTGTCCTTTCCAGAAGTCGCATCCCCCAGGGCAGTGGTTTCCTAGCTTACAGAGCTGCAGCCACACAGCTTTATTTAAGTCCACCTGCTGTTCTGGGGAACCTTTCTTCTCTCCCTATTCTAAGCACTCAGGAGTTTCTCACTCTCTCTCCAAAGCTCCTCTTCCTGACACAAGGCTGCTTATGGGTTGCATGGTGTGGGGCCAAGAACATCTTCGACACACTTCTGCCTGATGCCAAGGCAGACTTAATAATAAAAAAAAAAAAAAAAAAGCAGCTAGAAAGTAGGCCTGAGTTTCGGTTTACTGGCAGACAGCACAGGGCTCCAGCAAAAGCTGCAAGTTGACACCACCCAGGGAGGGCCAGTATCTAAGGGGAAGTACCTGACATTCCAAACACCCCAACCATTAGATGAGATAAGATGACCGGTTATCCTTAAGCCCAACAAGCACCCGTTCCCCTAGACAAATGTCAGCCAGTCAGGGTCTTGAACTCTGAAAATCCCCTCACTCCCAACCTCTACTATGATTAAAAACAAAACAAAACAAAACACCCTACCCCATCCAGGCTGGGCGCTCCCTGCTCTTAACCATTGGGTTGTACTGTTGTAGTGAGAGTTCAAGTCTAGCTTGAATAAAGTCTCTTTGATTTTTCATAAAGATTTGGTCTCTGTGGTGGTCTTTGGAGGAGTCCTGGAGTTCTGGGCATAACACATGGCTGACCTCCATACCTGGTTTAACTCAATTTTTTTTCCTCTATTTTTTCCCATGCTCCATCCTCCTTGGAGCAGCTGCCAAGATTTACACCTTGCTGTCTCTGGAGATTTTTTGTTTTGTTTTTAACTCTAACAAATTTGACCCTGAGCTCCTTTTGAGCCCATCCTTAAATCATCAAAAGAGACCAACAAGCAAGAGTCTAAGGAGACATCCCCTGGGAAGTCATAGAAACCTTTCTGTGACATCCATTCTGATTTTGTAGGATCCCAATCTGGGGATGTGAAGGTTTTGGACCAGGTACAATACTTTTCCATCCAGGGCAATTGTGAGACATCACATTGCCCACCTAATTCTGGTTGACTGGATAATAAGATCCAAGATGGAAATCAGCCAGGCCCTGTTAAAGTATGAATGAAGGTGACTTATGTTGATATATTAAGTATGATTTATTAAAGCTTGCCTGAGGAGTCAGAAAGTAAAATCAGTCACAAGTTATAGAGATCAAGCAATGCTAATACACACTTTTAATCCAAGACATAGGGATTAATTCTAGGAGTCAGGATTAAGAGGTAATAGGACCTCTGTTGGTTCAAGGCCACAGTGACTTCACGAAATTGACCCAGTTCTAAATGAAACAGCTCACACAAAGGTGATCTCAGCACTTAGGATCACATGCCTTTAATCCCAGCTCCAGGGAGGTGGAGACAGGAATGATATGGCTGGGTGGATAGAAGGAGTAAGAGCAGGAGGAGACAGGAATTCAGAGCTTTTTGTCTCTGAGGGTTCGTGGAGACAGGATCGCCATTTCAGCTGGGTAGAGGTAAGGCATACTGGCTTGACTGCTTTGCTTCTCTGATCTTCAGCTTGAAGTTTTAACTCTAGTATCTGTCTCTGGGTCACAGTGACCACCACAAACTTTGTTTTTGCCCAGTATCTTCTGGATGCATGGACACTCTGTGTTTATTGATTTCGTTTACTGCCTTCTTCCCTTGTATGTGGCTCTGTGCCCCCATTTATCTTCACCAGCACCGGGCTTGGGAGCCAAACAAGCTCTACCAGCCGCCAATCCCACGGTCGAGGCAATGCTAGCACACCCCATCCCAGCATGCCTCCCTGGGTGGCTTTGTGCACACCCCATCCAGACCCAAATCCGATGCCACCTGCAACTGCCACTTTGATAGCTAGCACTCAGAGTTTTTTTTTTTTTAATCTATGAGCTTTCAGGCCACTGGGTTCAGTTTATCAAGGCTTCAAATGTCTTTGGGGTATGGATATTATTGAAATATTGGTTTATGATGTTTTACTTTATGAAAAAGCTGGCCCAGGAGTTGAAAAGTTTCTGTCCTGTGTCAGGAGAGTCCCGTGAAAAAGCAAGGCAGAGTAGATAAAAAAACAAATTAGATTGTTGATTTCATTTAATTGCCTAAAACTTTTGCTAAGATAAACCTTGTCTCAAGATTTGTAAGATTACTATGTTAACTTTCCGTACTCCCAAGATAAGTTTATTTGATTATAGTTAAAAATCTGTAAGATCTATAACAAAAATGGGTTTAAAACTTGTAACAAACTTGCTTATTAAAAATTTATACATAGTCAACCTTAAGATGTAAAGAGCAAAATGAAAACAAGGACCTAACCCACCAAAGTTCATAGTTCAGGAAAATCTCCAAATATATTTACCTCGCTTTTTTATTTCTACAATTCTGCTTCTTGTTAAATGTTCTTGCGAACTTAAGTATGTCAATATAAGGCATAGTTTTTATGTCTAAAAACTCATTGTGAGAAAGTTTGGCGTTACACTGGTATACCAAACACCCAATGCAGTTGCTGGCTGATCAATAGAGACTTAAAAGAAGAAAGCGAAGAGATAGGGTCACAACTGTGAACTTAAACACTAAACTCCAGAAACTGGGATAGTGCTAGCTTATGATGCAACAGGACAATAACCCAAGCAGTCTGACAAAACAAAAAACAAACAAACAAACAAACAAAAAAAACCTTACAGAATGTTTCTCTGTACCTAAGATCTATTCAAGCTAACAGAGACTGACTTAAAAATATGTGTGTCTGTACCGGGCGGTGGTGGCACATGCCTTTAATCCCAGCACTTGGGAGACAGAGACCGAAGGATCTCTGTGAGTTCCAGACCAGCCTGGTCTACAAGAGCTAGTTCCAGGACAGCCTCCAAAGCCACAGAGAAACCCTGCCTTGAAAAAAACAAAAAACAAAAACAAAGTGTGTCTGGCCATTTTGGCTTTGCTAAATTTGTTAAGCTTTAGTTATTAGGCACAGGATTTTAAATGATCTCTTCAAAATTTCCATAGACAGGCAAAACTATACGTGCCATTTAATACACTGGAGCTTACTAACTGAATCACTACTTAGAGAAGGGTGAATTATCCCCAACCTGCTAACCAGGAGGCCAGTTCATGCGCCGACCCCCAAGAACAGGGAGGTGAATATGGCAGACAGACTGTCCCGCGTCTGCACCTACATTCACCACCCTCCGATAACCCCGGTCCAGGCTCGGATCTTGCCAACAATATTAAATGTCCTAGAAGGCTTTCGTCATCGTCTTCTGCTACAGAAATCTGGGGTATACGCTTCCTGGGTTATCACCAGGAAATGTCATGAAAAGCAAGACGCCGGTCCTCCTCCAAGATGATCTTGGCGGGGATTTCTTTGCGGATGATCTTGCCGAAGATCTTGTCGCCACCGGGCTTGGCCACCTGAGCTTTCGCAATCTCGTCAGCCATCGCAGCCGCTGGCTGGCCTTCCTGCGCCCCAGCCAGGGTGGGGAGAGGAACCCCGGGAGCGAGCGGGGGGAGAGGGGGCGCCAGCTCGCTCGCAGTCGGTTTGCGCATGCGCAGTGGCCTGCTTTAGCTATTTTTTTTAATAAAGTGAGTCATATAATAAATTGTAATATTCTGTAGTGATACACTATGAAAGAAGCAGAGAAATTAAGTTGCCATTCACCCTATAAACTGTGTTTATGATTTAAATTTTTACTTTGATAGTAAAAGAGTTTTTTTAAGCTAAACTTAACAGGGATAAAAATACAAATTTTTTTTTAATTTTTATTTTTAAAATTAAATTTAAATTCAAGGTTGCTTCACATGTCAATCCCAGTTCCTTCTCTCTTTCCCTCCCCTCCTCCCACTCCCTCCCACCAACCCCCCCAAAATACAAATCTTAATCTCATAAAAGTTACTAAATTGTTACAAACCGTTAGAGATGATTAAAACATACAAGTTAACCACCACCTTATAAACAGTCAAATACTTTATTGTTTTTAGAACTATACTTGTAGTTATGCTGAGTACAGATGTAGTTTATGTACAGAAATAAGCTTTATTTAGCCTCTGTACATTTTTTCAAGGTTAAGCCTAAAACAAGTAACTAAAAACCAGTAAAGTTTATTTAGAATCAAGTGTACTTCACAAATAGCCCTCCGGATCTGCTGAATATGGCGTTGAGATGCTTAATGGAAAGAGCTTCCCATGGCAGATAGAGATGCCAGCTGTTATCAGGGACAGGAAAGTCTCCAAAGAAGACAGTGAGGCACAGATGAGCGTAGCTGCTTTGTGGTAATGCTGACCACTGGGGAAAAAACTTCCCAGTGCACCAGAGCCCTACTCAAACCGGACATTTTCAGGTTGAATGCCTTTCTCTGCCTGGCCAAAGTTAGGTAGATTTTTCCATTTTTCTCTCCACAGGAAAATCTCTTGAATCTTTTGGGCTGGGCAGCCAAAGGCCTACACTGTGTTGCAACTGAAGATATGATGCTGTCCTACATGATAGCCAAAGACTTATAACCTCTACCCCCAATGAAACCATTGAGACCTCCAAGGTAGCCTACCAGGATAATTGTCCAAGTAGCTGGTAAGTCTCTGTCATTTTGATAGATGCAGAAGCCATTTGGCTTATATTCCTGCTATAATTTATCCGTCTCAGATCTCTGATGGTGTTTACAGCTAACTGTAGCTTAATCGGTTTAATAGGAGCTGCCTGGTCAATGTATTTCATGTATAAAAACCAAGTCTTCTTGCATTTCTAGAGCTATTAGGTATCATCGTGGAAAAAAAAAGGCAAGCTCACCGATGGTGAGTCTTACTCACAGACTTTGCATTAAAAAACAAACAGGTTTCAGATGTAAATTTTTACTATTCCTTTATTTAAAAGAACTTTATTTGCAATGTTCCCAGTAATCAACCTCTTATGCATGCCTAATGGGAAATAATTAGATGAAAATCAAAGTATGTATAAATTATAAAGGTCTAAAGATAATTTAAGTTGTGATCATCTGAAGCTAAGGAAGCCTCCGTAAGTTATGAGGATCTAAGACAGTGCTTTAAGGTATATAAATATAAGTTATAAAGGCATAAAAATGATTTAAAATGAGAGATGTTTTCATATTTCTTTCCCCCTCTATGCTATTCTTACACTAAGATTTCAAAAGCTGTGGGTTTTAACATTGGTCAAGTGAGTTCTGATGAACTGGTAAATCACTGACTACTATTACCAGTCACAAACTCAAGGTTTTAAATTTCCTCTGGCTGTCTTCTAAGTAACTTAAAAATATTCTCACAATGCTATATACAGCACTCTGGTCAGAGAAAAGAATACTCATGCTTTTTAATCCAAAGCCATAGCTTTGCATCTAATGTGCACTTATGAGTGAGTGCATACCATGTTTGTCTATCTGGCTCTAGGTTACCTCCCTCAGGATGATTTTTTTTTCTAGCTCTATCTATTTGCCTGCAAATTTCAAGATGTCATTGGTTTTCACTGCTGAGTAGTACTCCACCATGTACTGTACCACATTTTCTCTATCCACTCTTCGGTTTAGGGGCTGTCTCCAGGTTCTGGCTATTACAAATAACACTGCTATGAACATAGTTAAGCAAGTGTCCTTGTGGTATGATTATGCATCCTTTGGGTATATACCCAAGAGTGATATTTCTGAAAAACCCCCATGCTGATTTTCAAAGTGGCTGTACAGGTTTGCACTGCCACCAGCAGTGGAGGAGTGTTCCCCTTCCTCCACATTCTCTCCAACATAAGATGTCATCAGTTTTTTTTTTTTTTTTTTTTTTTTTTTTTTGGGTTTTACGAGACAGGGTTTCTCTCTATTGTTTCGGAGGCTATTGGTCCAGCCCGGCCTCGAACTCACAGAGGTCCGCCTGCCTCTGCCTCCCGAGTGCTGGGATTAAAGGCGTGCGCCACCAACGCCCGGCCATCAGTGTTTTTAAAATCAAAACTTTTTAGAACAACTGCCCCCTTTGCTCAGTAACTCATAAGACAAAAACTCGGCATCAGTGCCATTCTCTGTGCTATCTCGGGAGGATTGTGCTGCGTCAGGGTAAGACTAAGTCAGAATTCAGACTTTCTGAAGATCTTTTGTTTGTTGTCTTTCTTGGTTTTGTCCTTCTAGGCACAGACCATCTTTCTTCCCGTGGATCGTTGGCAACAAGCACTCTAGAGCTTTGAGAGAACACAGGACACCCGGAAATTACAATGAAGATCGCTGGGAAGATAATATCTAGAGACCCGTGTAAGTATCACAGCCAAAGCCTTTTGAACCAACTCAAATTGAAACTAAAGCTAATGGCTGGGACAAACAGTAAGCTGTGAGCCCAGAAAGCAGTCAGTCAAAAAAAAAAAAAAAAAAAAAAAAAAAAAAAAAAAAAGAAAAAGAAAAAGTTAATACTAAATTTGAGATCCATTTTTCTGGTTTTGAGTTTCAGTATCTCTGGTTATGCATCTTTTTTTTTTACTTTCTTGGGGTTTTTAAAAAATTGTTTTAAAGATTTATTTAATTATTATGTATGCAGTGTTTTGCCTGCTTGTATGCCTGCACACCAGAAGAAGGCACCATATCTCATTATATGATGGCTGTGAGCCACCATGTGGTTGCTGGGAATTGAACTCAGGACCATCTAGAAGAACAGCCAGTGAGTGCTCTTAACCTCTGAGCCATCTCTCCAGCCCTAGGTTTTACTTTTTAAGCTTCATTGTTATGAGCATTTGCTGATTAGACATAACAATAGGTTACATTTTGGCATTTTCATGTTTTTTTTCAATCCTATTAACCTTCCATTATCCTAGTCTGTTCCTCTCTCACTTATTTGATGCAGCTCCAGCTCCAGGGGACGAAATTTGAACCACAAAACTCAACAAAACCCACATGGAGTCTATTGGGAAAAGGAGCAAAGGGAGGGGTAGGTGTCGCAGAAATGGAAAGAAAGAGAACAAACGGGAGGCGCTTTCTTTAAAGGAAAAACTTGCACGTGCTTCCTGAGTCCTTACCCAGGATGACGTAGCCACGCAATGCAGCGCCCTTCGAGCTGTCTATCTGCCTGAATGCTGGTGTGCGGTTGCCCGTTGTCAAGGGACAAGGTCAGCATAATGTCAGGATATCAACATTCCTACCTCTTATTATTAAAAGGTGGGAGATTAAACAGAGGGTCTCAGGTGCGGCAGGAATACGAGGCACTGGAATCATCAAGACTGAATGGAAGGATTCAGGCATTATGCTGGTCTGCCCCTGTCACCTGGCAGAATGCACTCAGGCAGTATCCTGGTCAGCCCAGGATTCCATGGTTGCATAGTCTGCATGCAGGTGCAAAGGACCCCTTTAAAAGAAAGACCCTGCCCACTTATGCTCTTCCCCTCTCTCCTTCCCGCTGTTCCCCTGGGCAGACAGGACTTTTCCTGGCTCCATCTCCTCTTCTGTCCTCTCTCTCTCTGTGTCTCTTTATGTCTTTTCTCTTCCTCTACTCACCTACTCATTCTTTTGCTCTCATGTTTTGATTTACATCACAGGTCTCATTATGATTGCTTGCAGAGTCTAGGGTGTGGGGTTATCCGAGGAGCATGAGCTCCTTTGCAGTGTATACCACTGAAGAAGACACCTTTCGCTTTCTGGAATTGATGATGACCATTAAGGGCCTATAGACACTCAGGGAAGGGGCACTTATGACCTCTCCCATCCCCAGCTACTATGACCTCTCAGTAGGTCCTTGGGAGCTAAAGAAGCAGGCGCAGAGACTCTTATTCCTCTGATAGCAGGCTGTTGCAGGCTAAATCTTACACAGGACTCGTGCCAGTAATCTCAACTATTATGAGATCAAGAGTGTGACACCAGTGTCATGATCCAAAGACAACATTCTGTATCTCTACATTCCTAGCTCTGGCTCTTACATTACGGTAAGTGAGTTTGTGGGTTGTGGTTCATAGAAGGATCATGCCCTTAGTTCACTCCTTCACGGATGTAGCTATCACCTGCTGTCATTCCTGGGCTTGTTTCTCTCTCAAAAAGTGGCAACTGAGGAAATTTTGGCAGTAGGTATGATGAAAAAAAATCCTTAGAAAAGACTTCACATTTAGAAACTGTAAGTATGTTCATTTGAAATTGGCAAGGCAAAACTTTTCTCTGGCAAAGTTTAATAGTAAGACATGATAGTATAAAAATGTTTAATGTCTTGGATAAAATAATAAGAAACACAACAGAGCTCCAAATAAATGAAGCAAAAACTGGTATTGTGGTCAGTAGGTGAATGAATCTGGAAAGGATTTCTATATACTCAAAACATTTTGGTACAGAAGATAGAAAATTTGAATACAAATGTTCATAATGGTGTATATTGACTCTGATGAACTTCAAAAAGGATGATCCCACATAGAAAACAAGTGTACAAAAACAAAAGAATAGTGTGAAAATATTCTTTGAGGACAGTAATGCAGTAAAGACCAAAATTCGTTATTTATTAAAGAAAGAAGACTTCAAAATGTAGCTCAGGATCACGTGTGGGGATATTTGTCTATGATCTACCGAATAAAGCTTGCCTGATGATCAGCATGCAAAACTAGCAACATTAGTTAGGCATAAGAGGTCAGGCAGCAGTGGCATACACCTTTAATTCCAGCACTCAGGAGACAGAGGCAGGCAGATCTCTGATAGTTCAAGGTCACCCTGAGCTACACAAGTCTAAAAGAGAAACACAGCTCACACAAAGGTGATCCCAGCACTAGAGAGGAATATAAGGTAGGAAGAGACAGGAACTCAGTGCAGTCTGAAGAACAGTGCAGTCTAAGGACAGTATCATCTCTTTGGTCTGAACATTATAGAGGTGAGAACTCTCTAGTGGCTATCCACTTGGTTTCTGTGATCTTCAGCTTTAGCCCCAAAATCTATTTCTGGGTTTTTATTATTAAGACCGATTAGAGTTTGTGCTACAGTTATGAAAGTTGGCCACCTCTAGGGGATGCATTTATCTAATTTCTAATAATCTATCCTTCTAATACACTTGCATTTTTCAGATTATCTGTTTGATCAAGGATATCACTTTCTCATTCAGGTTGGTCTAGACTCACTTTGCAGATCAGGCTGACCTCAAACTCCTGGCAATCCTCTTGTTGCAGTATTCTTATTGTCGAGATTATAGTTAAAGAACTTTAGGGCAAACAGATTTTCTACTTTTGG
This sequence comes from Mesocricetus auratus, assembly GCF_017639785.1. NCBI lineage: Eukaryota > Metazoa > Chordata > Mammalia > Rodentia > Cricetidae > Mesocricetus > Mesocricetus auratus. The sequence goes on from NW_024429200.1 coordinate 36,774,581, forward strand.
TGATTAGCATTTTTTTTAACAACTTGCCATGACTTCTTTATATTATATCCTATGTTAGTTATATAAGTTGTATTAGACTTTAGGTGGGCCTAACTTGTTTTACACATTTAAAAAAAAACTTTCCAAATTTGAGTTTGCAAAAGTGCATTTACAAGTTGCGTGTGTGTGTGTGTGTGTGTGTGTGTGTTTGTGTGTATTGAAACCCTGTCAGTACATAAACAGATAGCCCTTGACATCTGGACCAAGTGATAATTTGTGAATCATATTTTTTGTTTAGTCTCATTAACCTGGTTTGTCATGTTGTTTCAGACTGCAGTTACAGATAATTACCAATCATAGTGATATGCATTTATGTAATTCACTTTTTGGCAGGGTATATGGCATAAGTCTCACTAGGTAGACTTTGCTGTCTTTGGACTCACTAAGTAGAGCAGGCTGCCTCAACCTCACTGAGATCCACCTGCCTTTGCCTTCTGTTTGGGATTATATGCTATAGTTCGCCGTTTGACCTAAGGCTAATCATTGCTTAGTAGAGCTGTCATGAGTATACCTGTAATCAGTGATTGAAAACATGTAATTACTGACTATTTGTTCTGTGAGCTGGCATAAGATGCATTGCCATACTTTTTCATGTTCTTCAAACAAATCCTCCTTCACAGATAAGTTTTAAAAATTGGGTGGGCTGTGGTGGTGTATACCTTTAGTCTTAGCACTCCATAGGCAGATGCAGGTGGATATCTGTGAGTATAGGGTCATCCTGGTCTACACAGAGTTTTCTAGGACTGCCAGGGCTTTATCTCAAAAATGTTAAACAGAATAATTTTTATGTCACTTTCCCTCTGACCTATATTTAAAGATTTTGATATTTTAGGATTTCAACATTAGAGATTTATGGTGTTCTGAGTTGAGTCTCTTTGGGTTGTGGTATAAGTGCTAAAGTTAACCTGTAAGACCTAGTTGCTCAAGGACAGATAACTTCCTGCGCGCGCGTGTGTGTGTGTGTGTGTGTGTGGGGGTGTTGTTCTTGTGAGATAGTAAGTTATGTATTTTCACTTCAGTAAACAAGTTTGGTTGCCCCAAATGCTTGCTCACGTGGTCGTGTAGGTGGGAGATGTGTAGACAGGAAGTGCGTTAGGTTGTATGCTTGCCCTCAGTTGGACAAAGGCTGGAAGTACCATAGCTTTGTGGGTTTAGTCTTTTTAGGAACCTGGCCAACATAGCTTTCAGCCATTTTCTGGGAATTTTGGGTATGTGTCTGGCCAGTGCCCATCTTGCTAGTCAGTAATAAATAAAGCTTGTTTTAATTGGCTAATTGTAGAAGTCTTACTCCTCGCCAGAATTATCTAGAAAGCAGCTGGGGAGTCTTACTCACTCCCGGAGTCCTTGCCTTTCATTTTGTTTCATCCACTGCAATGTCATCTCCACGCTTAGCCAAACCCCAGCTCTTAACCCTGGTTCAATAGACAAATGCAGCTGTTTAGGACCTCATGGCAAAGATCGGGAAAGAGGGTTGAATAAGGAAGCATGTTCTCAGAGATGCTTCACTGGATGCCACAAGAGTGAGTTTGGCCAGGGTAACTCCTGCTTCAAATCTAACATGCAAACTGTCGGAATGGGAGCATTGGGGACCTCTGGCCTCAGTTTACTAGTGGCATCTGTACCTTGTTTTGGTACAACGGCACAGTACATAACTATCACTTTTTAACCATGTAGCTCTACAGGAACAACCTGTCTAACAGATTGTAACCGGTCAGTCCCGGTGACCCGATGGGATCACCCTCCAGTCTGCTAGCGCGGGACAGTGGTTTTCCAGCATCCCTGCCGGCAGAGCTCATGAAGCACCAAGCTCTCAAAGCCCGAAAAGTGACACCTCCGTGGGAGAGGTGCAGCGGCCCGCGTCCCACAGAGTGGGCGGTGCCCCGGGCCGCCAGTCCCGCTGACGCCACATAGGCCGAGATCACCTCAGCGAGCGTGGTGCAATCACAGAGCACTTCTCCTCCGCCACCGCCCGCCACCACGCCGGTCCGAGATCCCTCCGCCAGGTCCTCTCCCCCCTCCCCTCCGTGCCGGCTCCCTGCGCCGTGCTCCTGGGGCGCAAGGGTCCCTTCCTCCTGGCTCACGGCTCTCAGGGCGTGGTCGCGTCTGCAGCGATCACTCGCTCCCCTGTGCCCCAGTGCCATCGGCAAAGCCCACAGACTCCTTGGTGGCGCAAGGATCCCGGTACCCGCCGGGGGCGTGGTCACAGGAGGCCCCGCCCTGTCTGTGACGTGCGGGTGGCGCGCGGTGGCGGTGGGAGGTGCCCCGGGCCTGTAGAGCCCCGGAGGCCGAGGCCGCCTCCCGACGTCCACCTGCCGGCTTCTCCTGCTCCATCTTCTCCGAGAAGCGGCGGCGACCTCGGCCTCCAGCTTGCGAAGCGGAGCGAAGCGAAGCGGCGGCCGGGATGGTGTTGCTGGGCTTGCTGCAGTCGGGAGGCTGGGTGCTGGGCCAGGCGATGGAGCAGGTGACAGGAGGCAACCTGCTCTCCACGCTTCTCATCGCCTGCGCCTTCACGCTCAGCCTGGTCTACCTATTCCGTCTCGCCGTGGGCCACGTGGTCCAGCTGCCCGCCGGGGCGGTACGTGCACCCCGGGGGTTCTCGGTCCGTGCGGGCTCGGGGGCGCTCGCGGTGGAGGGCGCAATGGGAGCCGGGTCGGGGCTGCAGGCGTCCATGCCTGCAGAGCTGATCTTCGCCGTCGGCGGTGGTCTCGCTGGCCCCTTGGCTGGAATCCGGGTCCGGGGCCGTGCTAGACGTCGCAGTTTGTGCGGTGGCGGTGGCCTTGACCATCTATCTGGCTGCGACCGTGCCTTTAGCGTCTGCAGCCATCCCGATGGATGCTCAGACTGGTGGCCGGCCCTATTGGGTGGAGGTGGCTGGTGGGGCGGTCTTGGCTGTGCAGGATTCTGCACTGGCTTTGCTGCTTGCCTCCGAGGTGTCTAGGCTATTTGTGAGGTCCCTGATGGCGAGTAACGGGCCGCTGCGGCCCTGGTGGCCTCCACTCTGGATACTGTCTTGTGTGTTTACTATCCTGTGTACTGTTGTACATAAGGGTTAATATCAGTGTTAGGGAGATTGCGGCCAGTTCATAACTGACCGAGCAGAGTGTGGTAAGGGCCTTCCTGTGATACTGTTAAAATAGTCTAGCCTAGCATTACAGCAAATCACTAGCTTCAAGTCTCCCAAATGTATTTGATGAGTGCCCCCATATTTTCAGAAATCACCCTTTTGAAACTGACAATGGAATGTAAAAACCAGACTTGGTGCCTACCAAGTTGCTTTAAAAATTATTTTTGTTAGAACTCAAGCAAGCACTAGGCAGTTTACTTTTTCTTTTTAAGAGATACGCGATTTTTAAAGCTTTTTTTTTTTTTTTTTTATGGCGTCTTGTAGCCCAGGACGGCGGTGGAACCATGTAGCCGTGGTTCACCTTGGCATATCCTGTAGCGTTCACCCCTTGGGTGGTAAGTTTCCAAGTGTGCACTACACACCCAGCTTCTACACTACCTTGAGGAGATTGTGTTTGTCACTGGAAAGACAAAGGAACCTCATTCTAAAGTGCTCTGAGATTTTGGTGTGTTGAGACCACCAGAGATTTGAGGAACAGCATGCTTTTTCATCGTTGCAGTTTTTTCACAGAGCTTCTTGCAAGCTGCGCATCTCATTTTGTGGCCCCACTGAGACTAGTGCTTCCGAGTCCTGCTGGGGAAGGTTCATTCTCTCTGATATTGATGGATGTAGCTGTCTGCAGTCAGAGAAGCATGGCAAACTTCCTTTTCCCTGTAAATGTGAGAAAGTTTTCTTTTCTGCAGGTTACCATTTGGCTTTTTCTGTTGCAGAGAAAGTCAGGCAAGACTCTTGGATTGAAGGGAGAGCTGGCAGACTGCAGAAGCCATAGAACTGCAAGCAGCTCTCTCTGGTTGCTCCACTAATGGCTGGAAAGTTGTCTGAAGCCTCAATAATATTGGGCAGTTTTTGTTAGTTCCTAATATTTAAAACTGCAGTGCTCTTCTGCCTAGTCATTTCTGTTTTGAGTTCTTTTTGACTTCTGTAAATATACTTATTTTAAAAAACAGTACTATCTGCCGGGCGTTGGTGGCGCACCCCTTTAATCCCAGCACTCTGGAGATAGAGGCAGGTGGATCTCTGTGAGTTTGAGGCCAGCCTGGTCTACAGAGCGAGTTCCAGGACGGCCTACAAAACAATACAGAGAAATACAGAGAAACCCTGTCTCAAAAAACCAAAAAAAAAAAAAAAGAAAGAAAGAAAGAAAGAAAGAAAGTAATCTCAAGTTGGCTCTCTAATGAAACTCTTTTTAATAAAATGAAAAGTAAATTTTTCTCTCTCCTTTTGCAGAAAAGTCCGCCATACATTTTCTCTCCAATTCCATTCCTTGGCCATGCAATAGCATTTGGGAAAAGTCCAATTGAGTTCCTGGAAAACGCATATGAGAAGGTAAGTCTTTTAAATAACTGGAGGTGGAGAAACTAGTTTAGAAAAGTGATTTTCTTTAAATAGAAAGACATTAAAAAATATCGTACCCTCCCTGCTTATTGGCATTATTGAAAATATCTCTGGTTCAAGATTAAAAAGGGCTTGTTGACTCGATTAGCTTCCTACAGTGTTTGTACTGGGATAGTCTCTGAGATGCAAGGAAACCTGTAATTCTAACAATTAAGTTTTAAAAGTTGTCCTAAATCGTATTTTCACTAATTATAGTCAAAGTTTTCTTCTCTTAATCATGTATCTTTGGAATTTTCTGTCTCTTATCCATTGTTCTGTCCATCCTGTGAGATTTCCCTCTCCTCTTGGAGGATGTGGACATTCTAATCCTTGTTTCTTTCCTTCTTAAACAGTGCTCTTGCATCACATCAGACGTTTGTTTCAAAGTCCTGCTTTGGACTTCTAGTTAATTTTTTCACTTTCCAGCATTAGTTATTTAAATGGACTCTGTCCTTTACTTTAATGTAATTTAAAATAATCTTTGAGAATTTCATAAATGTATACAATGTATTTCACTCGCATTTCCTCCCATTCCCCTTTTCCAGTTCCTCCTGGATCTTCCCCCCATGGCTCCCTCTTAATTTCATGTCCAGTTAACCCTATAAGTCATGGGTATGGGTCCATCCATTAGAGCATGGGCAAGCTACTTGGGGCCACGCCCTTAAAAAAAGTGATTCTCCATCCCCAAGCAGCCATGAGTTGTCAGTGGCTCCTCAGCTAGAGGTTGGGGCTTGTGTGCCCCTCCTGTATCCAAAGTGTATTCTCAATACTTTTAAGATTTAGTTTTGATTCTATGTAGCCTTTGTGTCTCTTTTTTTTTTTTGGTTTTTCGAGACAGGGTTTCTCTTTGGCTTTGGAGGCTGTCCTGGAACTCGCTTGGTAGTCCAGGCTGGTCTCGAACTCACAGAGATCCGCCTGCCTCTGCCTCTCGAGTGCTGGGATTAAAGACGTGCGCCACCAACGCCCGGCTGCCTTTGTGTCTCTTAGTATGTGTACCTAAATGCATTTGTTTGCCAAGGCCAGGAGCGGTCATTAGGTCCCTTAGAGCTACAGCTACAGTTGTGAGTTGCCCAATGTGGGTGCTGGGAATTGAACTCAGATCCTCTGCAAGAGCAGTAGACAGAGCCAACTCCCCAGTCCCGTTTACTCTGTTCTTATAGCACACTTTTCCTGATTTATTTGTGCAAGTCCTTTCCCTGTAATGATTCATTGACTTCATTGTTTCGTGGGTAATGGAGGTCAAACTCAGGTCATTGGGCTTGATGGCAAGTGATTTTACCCAGGGGCCTTCTCATCAGCCACCCAAAATTAGTTTTTAACAAAGGGGGAAACAGTGTATTATAAATGTTGATTAAAGAATTCTATATAGCCAGCATAAAACAATAATTAAAAACAACTTGTATATTACTTCTGTATCCAATAAAGAAGAGGAACTAGCTGAGCTAACACTGTGGCATCCAATGATAAAATGCATTAGAGGCCTGGTGTTTTGCATGGTAGAAACTATTTTCAGGGTAAACTGTGAGAAAGAGTTAATATATTTATATTGCTTTTGTGATGAAGGCAGGAGGTGTAGTATGATCAGACGAAACAGTTGCTTAAAGGTTTATGAGTATTTGTAACTTTTTTATTATTCTTGGATGTAAGGAATGCTTTTGTAACATCATTTCTCTCTTTTAGTATGGACCCGTGTTTAGCTTTACCATGGTTGGCAAGACGTTTACTTATCTTCTTGGGAGCGATGCAGCTGCACTGCTTTTCAATAGCAAAAATGAAGATCTGAATGCAGAGGATGTCTACAGTCGACTGACAACACCCGTATTTGGGAAGGGAGTTGCATATGATGTGCCAAATGCAGTAGGTGACACGTCTATCCTGCATAAAAGACAGATTAAACTATAGTACAGTAGTTGTGTAATATTACACATTTGTAATACAGGACTAATTTATTCCTTGGCTTAAGAAATCTGAAATTTGGCTGGGCGGTGGTCACACATGCCTTTAATCTCAGCATTGGGGAGTCAGACCCAGGCAGATCTCTGTGTCTACAGAGTGAGATTCAGGGCAGCCAGGGATATACAGAGATACCCTGTCTCTGGGAAAAAAAGAAAAGAAAAGAAAAAACAAAAGAAATCTGAAGTTTTGTGATATTTCAAAAGAAACCCTGGAGAGCTGTATAAGGAATGGGTGTTTTGTTTTCTATTTGTTGGCAAGGCTCAACAAAATTTTAAATCGTTTTTGTATGCAAAGAAATGGAATCGATAGTGATTTAGCATGCTGAGATTTGACTTGAGAGAGAAACAAGCAAATATCACTATTTCATCAAAAGGACTTCTTACTATGGCTTGGTGTTGTAGCCCAAGAGCTTTTAGTTGGAAATTGTTGACTTTAGAACTCAACCAGCATTGGTGGCTCATATCTGTGATCCCAGCCTTTGGGAGGTTGATGCAGGAGACTTTTGAGCTCAAGCCCAACATGGACTATAGTGTGAGACCTGGTCTTTAAAAGCAAATCTCTTTTCATGTGTCTACTTTGGGTATGGGATATTTTTATTATATGCTTACCTGCTCCCAGATGAGCATACTGAAGTGTTATGAGAACATAATTCAACAGACTGAGGTGCCTGTGGAACCTTGGCTAGAGCCGTACTGGACTAGCCCACTTGAGTATGGCAGTTAAGAGTCAATATTACTGCTCCTGGGGCTGGGAGGATGGGAGTGCTGGGGAGAATAATGTTACCCATTATTCTTTCAAAAACTTTTGCCCAGATTTCTCTCTCTATTATTTTAAACTTATAATGAGAACATGAATGCAGGAGGATAAAATAATAGGGAAGAATAATGGACTTTTGGGAGAGTGTTGACCGGATTGGGTTGGAAGGTTAGAAGGTAACCAGGATAGGAGAGTGGGCCCCTGAGCAAAGAGTGGTGGGATATTAGAAGGAGAGAGATGGGATCCTGACATCATCTTCTAGGACCCAGGGAGAGGACGCCCCCTGAGAAAAATATGGTATATCTGTATATGGCACGGATGATCTTAATACTGTTAATGTTTTTCTTTTCAAATTTAAGAACGTCTTCTTTGTTATGTAGTTAGAATAACCTGCTGTGTCATAGAGTAAAATACAAAATGTATTTCAATGTTGTCTACCTTAATTCTTTTTTTTTTTTGAAGGTGTTTTTGGAACAGAAGAAAATGTTAAAAAGTGGCCTTAACATAGCCCACTTTAAGCAGTATGTTTCTATCATTGAAAAAGAAACAATGGAATACTTTCAGAGTTGGGGAGAAAGTGGAGAAAGGAGTAAGCAAAAATCACTATATTTGTCCTATTTTCTGTTTGTGTGCATATACAGAACAAAGTACAATATGTGTAGAACTATGGTGTATCCAATGGGAATTGTAATGCCAAACACAACCTATAGTGTATGTCTAGGTATTGTCTTTAGACAGCCAGTTGGAGCATCTATGCCAGGAGCAATGACTGCTTATAGGCCAGTGAGACCCTAGGCAGCAGGCCACCACCTTCTGATTGATGTTGGCCATCAGCTCCTCTAAAAGGTGTAGGAAATTTATTTTTACTACACCAGAAGCTCGTGTGATACGTTTTCTAGTCACAGAAGGTCGTGTTGTGTACACTAGAATGCTTTTGTTTATTTATTTGTGAAAGGCCTTTCTGTGTAGTCTAGGTGGACTTCAAACTTGGGGTTGTCCTGCCTCTGCCTCCTGAATGCTAGGTTACAGGCATGATCTCACTTATGACAAATAAGTGTGATACATGCCCAGAATCCTAGTACTTGGGAAGCGGAGGTAGAAGGATTAGGAGTTTGAAGGCAGCCTGAGCTGCATAGCACAACCCATGTCAAAACTCAAAAGTCTAAAACACACAAACTCTGAAAATAAAAGCACGAGAGGCCTGTCATTAGAGCACCAAGGGCCCAGCATGTTTTCTGATCTCCTTTTTGGAAAATCTAATTGCAAAGCCTGATGTTAACTGGAAGTTCATTTGATAGGTGTAGAGTTAGACAAGAGAGTTAGATGATCCTTGTACCTTTCAAGTGCCATCCAATGGGCTCACCTGGTGCTTGTGTCCAGTGTGGGGTTGCATAATGGTGATTATAGTTGTTGGTACTTAGAGCCTCCTTATTGTCACCTTACCCTTTGGTTTCGGGACTGCCGTTTCTAGGGAATGTCCTCATTGTTCTTCTCATATGCGTTGAACAACCTTTATGTTACTCACAGCTTTTGTGCAGTGACCTGGAAATCAGATTACTGCATCTGTTTTTAATAGTCATCATGTCACTTCAAGATGAAGAATTTAGAAATAAGGTGTAGAGGTGTTCTGTGGCATAAGTTTTGGCTGGCCAGAGGGGCAGTGTGGCCAGTGATTGGCACTATTGCCTCCAGGGTTCTGCATAGATGTCTGGAGACTTTTGGAGGTATGAATAGGATTCTGCTTGCCTTTGAGTTTAAAAAATATATATGTATATTCCCAATTTTTCTTCACAATTTCTATATATGTTCAAGAACATACTCTGAAAGCTTTTTGGAAATTGTAATGAAAATGATCTTTTCTTCCCCGTAGATGTGTTTGAGGCGCTTTCTGAGCTCATAATTTTAACAGCTAGCCATTGTTTACATGGAAAGGAAATTAGAAGTCAACTCAATGAGAAGGTGGCCCAGCTGTATGCAGATTTGGATGGAGGTTTTAGCCATGCTGCCTGGCTGTTGCCAGGTTGGCTGCCTCTGCCTAGCTTCAGGTATGGATAAGGACCACTTTGCACTTGGATGACTTTCCACAGTTACTGTACTATTTGTGTTTTCTGATTTGGACGAGTGAGGAGCCTCTGTTTTATTAGCACTCAGAACAGTTCATATTGTGAGCTTGTTCGAAGTAAGCTTTATTTTATTGAGAAGGTAGTTTGTTGTCTATGGTAATATTTGGCTTACCTACTATAGTCTTTGTACTCCACGACGTTTCTGATCTGTACTTAGAGCTGCAGCCTTTTAAAACCCTTTTTAAAAGTCTTTGATGCTTTTCTAGTCCTTCTCTTGTGACCTTTCTCTTGGATGTTTGTGCTTTTATTGGATTTTGTTTGTCTCCTTACCAAATGTTCTTTAGTTTCTTTAAGAACCTTTAGGGCTTGGTGTGGAGCTCAGGCCCTGATAATGTCTGTTTTCCCTCCCTTGCTGGGTCATGCCTGTTTATGTGAGATGGGGGTTAAACTATTAGCTTTGTTTCTTTGATGTCTATCCTGTCTGCTTAGCTGCCAAATAAAGGCTCTGACACTGAAAGGAAAAACCTAGAAAGGATCCCCAGAAGTCAACACATATAAGGGGCTTTGCAGCTAAAAACAACCCCGAGAACAATGCTTTTCTATATCTTGTGCTGGCGTACCCTGCACTGCTCCTCACTCAGTTTGTCATACATGAACATCATTTTATTTCTTTTTTTTTTTTTTTTTTTTTTTTTACGAGACAGGGTTTCTCTGTATTATTTTGGAGGCTGTCGGTCCAGCCTAGCCTCGAACTCACAGAGATCCGCCTGCCTCTGCCTCCCGAGTGCTGGGATTAAAGGCGTGTGCCACCAACGCCCGGCTCATCATTTTATTTCTAACTCCTCCATCCCATGGTTCATGCCAGAATTCTGGAGCTTCATGTTATAGCTTGAGCTTTCCCTGTCTTTCCCAAGCCAACTGATTTAGTGAAATGTACTTTTCGTCTTTTTGCTACTGGGGCCTTGGGCATACTAAACACACACTCTATCAGTAAGTCACACCCCCCACTATTCACTCCCTTAAACAATTCCTGACACTCTCCTCCCTCTCTTCCACTCACACTGTGAGGTTTGCATTATCTCAATTGTCTTCAGCAGTAGCCCGTTAAGTGAAATAAGGCAGTTTTTGTTAGAGCACTGATGGGCTTTTAGGCATCAGAATTGCTCTTTTAAAATAAAGATTTTATTGTTTAGTCTCTGGCCTCTCTCTGTCTCTTTGTCTGTCTGTGTGTGTATGTATGTGCACGCATGCAGGCATGTGCACACACACACACGCACGCACGCACGCACGCACGCACGCACGCACACACACAAATGCCGGTGTTCACAGAGACTAAAGGCATTATCAGGCAGCTCAGACAGCTTGCCACTCCAGCTTCAGGATTACTTTTGGAGCTGGAGCTACAGGCTGTTTGAGCTGTCAGAGGTGGGTTCTTGGAATTCAACTCCCAATCACTGTAAGAGCTCTGAACTACCGAGCCGTCATCTCAGCTTCAAGGTTGCTTGGTTTTAGAGTCTAGCTATGTCTGTTGTATGGAGTTCCTATGGATTGGAGGCAAAATCCTGAGCTTCACAGTTCTTCTTATGCAATGAACACTCTGGGAGCTGGAGCTTGTGTTTTAAACCTACAAGGATTTTCTCCCTACACAAACTATGCAGTTATAGAAAGTGAGAAGTAGAATAAAATCCTATGAAAGCCAGTGTGACTTGGTACCTTTGAAGACTGATTTGGACAAAATTAGAATCTTTTGTTAATTTAGCATGTTTTATGTTGAACTGGGACATACTTGTGAGGGCATGTCATGCTTATTTATGTAGGTAGTGTGTTAGCAGTATGAGCTGTGTATGACTATCCTTGCCCTAAGGACTGTTGAGATTCCTAGCAATGTGAGTTCATGACTCCTTTCTTTTCTGGTTCTGAATTTGTGTCACTTCCTTCCCTCAGTAAAGTTAATGTTGTTTTATTATTGGTATTGATTTTGAATGTGAGCCTATTAAATGTTACTGTATTAAAAATACTCTGGTTTTAAATTGTAGACGCAGGGACAGAGCCCATCGGGAAATCAAGAATATTTTCTATAAGGCCATCAAGAAACGCAGGCAGTCAGAAGAAAAAGTTGATGACATTCTCCAAACGTTACTAGATTCCACATACAAGTAAGGAGCATCAGATCACACATTAAACTGAAGCAAGAAATTATGCATGAGAGTGTTGATTACTGATAGCCATTGGAACAATAAATTGGTACTTGTAAATTGTTGAGACGTTAAGCACTGGGCCCTAGTGCCTTACTGTGACACCGACAGCTGGCATGGGTAACATCTGCAAATCAACCGGCAGGAAGTCTTTTGTAATCCACATCATGCTTTCTCCTGGTTTGTCTCTACTGGGAGGGGAGCCGGGGACCCTGATTGGTAGTAAGTTAAGAAAAGGGTCGATTGTGTCTGGAGACTGTTAATCCTGTCTGCCAAGTGCTAAGTGTGTGATTCATTCCCAGGGACGGGAACCCTCTAACAGATGACGAAATAGCAGGGATGCTCATCGGCCTGCTGCTCGCCGGGCAGCACACCTCCTCCACCACCAGTGCCTGGATGGGCTTCTTCCTGGCCAGAGATAAACCACTTCAAGAAAAGTGCTACTTAGAACAGAAGGCAGTGTGTGGCGAGGACCTGCCTCCCTTAACTTATGAGCAGGTTTGTGCACTGTTTGAGGCTTTCTGTTCACTAGAGCTTCAACTGGTAGACTTGGAGAAACCTTTCTCCAACCTTAGGTAAAAGATAGAGCTGAGCTATTGCTTCTCGAAGCCTCTCCGGTGGGTTTTGTACCGAGGTTTTAGAGCTCTTTGCCTCTGTTTTGTTTCTTTGGTGCTTGGCTAAGCCTGACCTCTGCACATGGAGTGTATTACAGGAATGTTGTGTTTTTTATGGAGTGTAGGAGCCTTGGATTACTTGGAATTCTATGGGCTATGTTAGGGCAGAAATGGCCTCAAATGGTAATATCAGTAATAGGGACTAGAAATTGATAAAGGCACTCCACCCAGCTCACTGGGCGTGAAAGCTGAGGTGTACTCACTGTATAGCTGGGCAGCTATTTCTGAAGCTCACCCTGGTCTTATCATTTTCCTGTCATATTTTATTTTGATACTTTATTAAAATGGTATGTTACATTCAGATATTCTTACATTCATGGGATAAATCCATGTCTGTGTGTGTGTGTGTGTGTGTGCTTCTTAATTTTGTTTGCTTAGAATAATCATATACAAACATTTCTAAACATATAATAAAGAATATAACAGAGGATATATATTATAGTTTTATTGTGGCATCTTTGACTGATAATATGCCAAGTACTTCTTAAGAATTAACTTCCTCCTTCACCAATTAGCCTTAAACCCTTCAGAGTGTCGTGTCTTTAAATGAACACCCATTATTAGGTTCTTAAAAATGCTAGACTACTTGCCATCACCATGTGAATCTTTAGGGAACACTTTTTTTGTGGGGGGAAGAGTTTCACTGTGTGGCTCTTGGCTGGCATAAAACTTGCAATGTAAAAAAAAAAATTGCAATGTAGACCAGGCTGTCCTCAAACTCACAAAATGTCTGCATTGGCTTGCTGAGTGCTAGTGGCTGGGGGACATAATTAATGACTTCCAAAGGCAACAGTGGATTAAGCTTCATCCAATTATTGTCTGGAATAATAATTCTTCACATGCACATGCTGCACATTACTTATTCATTGGTCTATTATTTAGACATTTGGGTTACCTCCTGTCTGTGAGGTACATACTTAGAGTGGCTTGCTAGGTCATAGCAGCTACGTGTTTGATGTATTGAGCTGCTATAATGTTTTCCAAGCATTTGCTCCACTCTTAACCTCATCAATAACATTGACACGCGCTCTGATGCTCACATGTGCTTGGCACCTGTCCTGGCTCTAATGTATGTGAAGGGATCTTTTGAGCTGAGTGCCATTCATTTCCCTGATGCCTAAGATGAGTAGTTTGTGATGCTTTCTTTGGAGATGTCTGTTCAGATCCTGCCCCTTTATATTATAGGCTGCTTTGACTGTGCTGAGCATGTGTGTGTGTTTTCAAAAGGTGTGAAGACCTCCTTACCCCGTTGCTTTCCTTACTCTCCTCCTACTTTAGGGTCTTTGAATTCAATTTGAATATAATGTGAGATGAGGGACCACTATACCTGCCTTGTATGTGGAAATCCATTTGTCTCAGCACTGTTTGTTGGAAAGACTGATTTCACCCTGAATGGTCTTGTCAAAAATCTATTGGCCATTAAATGTAAGGCTTTATTTCTGAACCCTGAATTCCACTCTATCAACTGGGTGTCTAGCTCTTGTGTTAGCTATATGTTTACTTTTGTGACTCTCATCTTTTCAGCTGTTATAGATATTCCTAGTTCCTTTGATTTTTTAGAAGGAATTTAGAGTCAACTTAGCAATTTGTGCAGACTTGAGATTAATTGCACTGTATATGTTATGTGGGGAGTATTGCCATCCTTACACTATCTGTTTTTAGACATACCCCAATGAACATGGCATCATGACATAGCTTTTCTATCATTTTGGTCTTTTAATTTCTTCCAACATTTTTTTTTTTTTTACTTTTCAGTCACAAGGTTTACACCTTTTTTATTTGGTTTTACGAGACAGGGTTTCTCTGTATTGTTTTGGAGGCTGTCGGTCCAGCCTGGCCTCGAACTCACAGAGATCCGCCTGTCTCTGCCTCCGGAGTGCTGGGATTAAAGGCGTGCGCCACCACCGCCCAGCTAGGTTTACACCTTTTTAAAGTGAGTTATGTAATGCTTTGTGTTTTATTCTGTATCGTATGTGCATATATGTGCCATGATAAACAGGTAGTGGTCCAAGAACAGCACAGAGGGGCTGGTTCTCTCCACTGTGTGGATTCCAGGGATTTAACTCACTTTGTCAGGCTTGGCAGTAAATGTCTTTTCCTGCTGAGCCATCTTGCCAGCCCTTAAGTATTCTTTTTAATGTTTGTTCTCATGCCACTTCCAATCTGCTATTGATCTACTCTAGTGAAAATCTTATTTACATCTTTCAGTTCCTGAATTCTATATTGTTAAAATAATGTATTATTCTCTATTTGGTGAGCCATTGTTGTATTGTTTCATACTTTACTTCTGTAAGCCTAATTTCCTTTTTGTTCTTCTAAGGTCTTTATTAACAGTGGTTTAAGTTTATCTAGTAAGCTCAGTGTCTTTCCTTATTGGAGATTGTGGTTATGGCCACCCATTTCCTGTAGGTCCCAGGAAGGCAGCTGTATAAACCTAGATGGGCCGGTCTGGCCCCTGAGGTCACTTGGTATCTGCTGAGGTGGTAGGAGGGAGAGGAAGGGTCGACAGACAGGTGGCCAGCGAGGAAAGTGGACATGTCCTGTGTCCTTCCAGGTGTCTTTTGACTGCTGTGCCATTGATGATTTCTGTCCTCTTCCTTCATTACTAAATTTGAATGCTCTGTAAGAGGCTAGTCACTTTAGTTTAAAAAGATCCATTTCAGGGATAGTTCCCGTTAATCTTCCTCGTGTGGTTGGGATGTATGAGCTGGTGTTCTTATTTTCCTTTTTTGGTAAAGTTTCTAGTGTTTTTGTTGAACTCACTACATTGGAAACCAGTAGCAACTCTGGAAATGAGACCCCTCCTCCTGAGGTTTGCTACTTCTCCAATGTTTGTAAATGTGCTGCTTTGTGTGTTTACTGACTTTCCTAAACAGAGAAACAGGATTATATGACGTCCGTATTCATCTGTATTCAGTGAACTCTGCTATTTATTTCTGTGGCCAGAAATGATTAGAGACTTCTTAAATCTTGTTTATTGAGACATCACTTTATTAAGTCTTTCTGGCTGACCTGGAACTCTTCGTGTAGACCAGACTGGCTTTGAACTCCCAGAGATCTGCCTGCCCCTGGGATTTATGATGTTGCCGTTCCTGGGCATTTGGATTAGAGATTTTTTACTGTCGTGGACTCTTAGCTTTTGCTGAGGAGTCTGCATGTTCAGGGCATGTTATCAGAAGTCCTTCAGGTGATTTCAACTCTGCCTTAGGCTTCGTTTGCTGTGTGTTTTCAGTCACGAACGTCATGTGCTGCATGTTGTGGCTCTCATGCACAATGCATGTTGCTTCCGGTTAGAACTTTGCAGTCTGATTTTCATTTTCTAGGTGTGGTCTTTTTAAGCATCTTGCTTTCTCTCTTAAGTGTATCACTACCTCAGGTACTTACAGTGTTAAATAATGTCTGCTGGATGGTTCTTTTTTGTTGTTGTTTTTTTTTTGATACAAGTTCTCAACCTAGCCCAGGCTGCCTCAGTTTCTGGATGTGGGAGGGAGGTGCCATTATACCTGGTTATTCTTGGCATATTTGGTCTGGCCTTACTGGAATAGTGAGACGTATAGCTGTCACTTTGCTTTCCAAGGCTCTCATTGATGTGCAGTAGTGTAAGTTACATGCCAATGCTTGCATTTCTCATCAAGATATAGCATATTTCCCCTCCTCCTCCCTCGTTAAGGGACCTATGGTAGATTGTTATAGGTCTAATTTGTCTGAAAAAAACACTGCTTTTAGATAATCTCAGTTTTTCAAACAGTGAATTTTATTGGTCACTAACCAATACAATTGTCCCCCTTCCTGATATCTTGCCCCCCTTTTCCTACTGAGTGAATGTTAAAACCATGAGTGACCATCCCAGCCATCATGAACCATTTACCTCCTCCCTTTTTTCCCTCACACTAACTAGGATATTAAAATAATTTCCTCCTGCTGTGGAGGTATGGTGGATATTTGTGGGGGAAACCAGAAATGATCCTTGGTCTTTTTTTTTTTAAGCTGAAGGATCTGAATTTACTTGATCGATGCATAAAAGAAACATTAAGACTGAGACCTCCTATAATGACCATGATGAGAATGGCCAGGACCCCTCAGGTAAGTCTTGACTAGATTTTCCTGCCTAGGGCCCAGTTTCAGAGAGAATATTTTAAGTTATAAAAGTAAAAACTCTCATTATTGTAAACATATGAAAATTATTACATACACTTACAGGTAGTAAATATGCAACTCTAATTCTGTTATTCATTTCAACACTTGCAATTTTTAAACATTAGAGGCCCATTTTTTTGTTAGCATTAAACATAATATGGTATTTTGTAAAAAATGTAGGTGTGAATTACGTTGGCTAGGTAAGGGTTTTGAAGCTACTGTGTCTTGATCTTGGTTTGTAAATATATTTCTGTTTAAGTACTGGGCCACTTGTGAATCACTTTAAGATAATTGATGTGGTTTATCACCTAGACAGTTTTTTAAACATAAGTATAGTTCACATCAGCATTGATTAATGCCTTGTTTGGTACCATGGTGAAACATTCTCTAAAGAAATGTGTTCTTTCTCACTGTATAGACTGTGGCAGGGTATACTATTCCTCCAGGACATCAGGTGTGTGTTTCTCCTACTGTCAATCAAAGACTGAAAGACTCCTGGATAGAACGTTTGGACTTTAATCCTGATCGCTACTTACAGGATAACCCAGCATCAGGAGAGAAGTTTGCCTATGTGCCATTTGGAGCTGGTAAGATGACTGATTGCATTTTAGATTGAAGTGTCTGCTCCAGTAACATATCTGTCCTTCTTCAATAAACCATCCTGAAATTCACTTACCAGAGAATGAGAGAGGCAGGGTAGAAAGAGAGAGGAGAGAGTGAGGGACTGTGTGTGCAAGTGTACCAGAGAAAAGAGAGAGAGATAGGGGGAAGGAGAGACTGATCTTTCTCCTCCAGGGGAACAGGACTGCACATTTTGGGGAACAGAATCTTTGTAAAATGGAATATTTCATAAATCTAAGAGTAAATCTTTGAGCCGGGCGTTGGTGGCGCACGCCTTTAATCCCAGCACTCGGGAGGCAGAGGCAGGCGGATCTCTGTGAGTTCGAGGCCAGGCTGGACCGACAGCCTCCAAAACAGAGAAACCCTGTCTCGTAAAACCAAAAAAAAAAAAAAAAAAGTGTAAATCTTTGTATAAGGCTCATTTGATCTCTGACCCATATATGAAGACCTTGAGTTTCACATCATTATCTAATACATTTAACATAAGATATAAAGGATTGTAGATTAGCAATTGAATGGGCCATTAGCTCAGCAGTTCAGCTTCTGTAATGAGAGAGGAGGCCTCACTAAGCTGGTGTCTGTGTCCACTGCTTTCGTGTCCGGGACCGCTCCTGTACCTTATGTAGCAACGGAATCCATTTCTGGACAGCTTTCATTATCAATTCTTTTAATGTCCTGTCGACAGACGGTCCTATCCAGTCTTGGCTTTTCTTCATGTTAGTATTTTAGAGTTTCTACAGCTAACATAAGATTGTCACCTTGCAGTTGTGGAGTCTCTGAAATGAAGGTGTTGGCAGGGCCATACGCTTTCTGAAGGTTTTGACGCATTCTTGCCTCTTCCCTGTGTAGAAATTACTGGCAATCCTTGGCTTGTGGCTGCATCTCTCTCCAGTCACTGCTCTGTCTTTCCTTGTTATTTGTCTATGAATATGTTTTACGTAACATATTCTAAGAATCAGCGTTTTTCACTTTTGTTGATTCAGTTAGGAAACTTCTTTGTGACTGTTATCTGTTCTTTAACGTTTTACTTTAAGCCAGACTTCTCTTAATTATGAACCAATGTAAGTGGCTCCCTTAAATGTGGCTCCCGCAAATAAATGGTTAATGGGCTATGCAAGCATGGTGATAAGCCATGTTCAATTTTGTTTTTTCTTTAGCAAAAAATGTTTACTACAAAATTATCCCAATTTTTTTTTCTTTTCCTTACTTTTTTTTTTTTTTTTGAGACAGTGTGTTACTATGTATCCTTCCATGGCCTGGACCTGAATCTGCAGGTCAGGTTGACGCCTAATTCATGGAGAATGGCCTGACTCTGCTTCTTGAGGGCTGGGGTTAAAAGCATGTACCGCAGCCCTGGGCCCAGCCAAAATGCTCAACTGAAAACATTCATGGCCATTGTCTTTGCCCAGCCTCATGTCGGGAATGTGATTTCTTTACTAAACCTTAATGACTTTAGTGTTGATGATCTAGGATTGACTTGAGTCATTTTGATGTGAGAAAGGGCTGAACTTGGTGATTCTTAGCCTCCTGACATCCACATTTTAGTGTCTTGTTATGGCAGCATTTTCTTGACTTGCTCTCAGAGCATTTGCTGAGAAGCAGAGAGGCATCAGATAATTTCTGGGCTCGGGGGTCTATCCCTGTGATCTATTCCTTCATCCTCATCTAGTAGCCAAGGTGCTAGTCCCTGGACCTTTAGTCATGTGATCAAAATTGAAATCAATTCAAATTCTTCAGTGTAGTCCATTGTAAAGAAAAGCTTTGGTTTATCACCTGCTAGTCACCTGGGCTCTGCCACGTTGTAGTCCCCAAATAAGCACACAGGAGGCTATATTAATTATGAAGCTGTTGGCCTTGCTTGTTTCTTACTGGCTAGCTCTGACTTAAGTATTTACCCCATAATTGTTAATCTATGTATTTCTCTTACCGGAGATGTTCCGGGCTTCCTACCCCATGGCAGTTACATCTTGAATCCCTTGTGTTTCTCCTTCCCAGCGTTCTCCTGGACTCCTAGTCCCTCCTATCTAGATTCCCTATAGGCCAGACAGTGCTTTATTGACAAATAACAGGCAAATAACAGGACTTCCCCAACAGTCCATGGTTTAGGTTGCTCTGGACTTGTTTCCCTGTGCATTTTATAATTTCTCAGCTTCTGCATTTGTAGATTTTGGTTTCAGTATAGATGTTATTTTGGGTGTATTAAATCCCCTTCTAATATCATTATAGTGGACATTTGGAGTGTTGGCTGACAGGTTCCCTCTGATTTAACATTAGAACTCTCTTGGGACCGATATTCTGTTGTGCCTGGTTTGTGGAATCCCAGAGACTAACCCAAGGAGTCGACACTTTGGATGCAAAAGCAAAGTTTCTTTAATCAAGCTGCCAGCTCAGATCTCAATGGTGGGGAGATGAGACGAGATGTCCTCCAGCCAAAAAGGGAAAAAGGGAGGGGGAATCCTGCGTTTCAGTTTCCAAGAGATTACTTAGCATGCCAAAGGTTATCTTGAGACGAGGGCCTTGAGAAGAAGGGAGTAGTAGTCCTGAGGCTGCAAGTCTCAGTAGGATTCCCATAGTTGCGGAGATTACTTAGCACAGCAAGTTTTTTATACAAAGTTATCATAAGACAAAGGGCCTTGAAAAGACAATAACTGCCTTTGGTTAGGTAGAATTAATTGGCACATCGGAGCTCTGGGATTCCACGGCTAGAGCACATCCTATGATTGTGGGCTAAGGGAGTAGCTGCCAATGCTGTTGCAGCTGCTCGTGGGTCTGAGCTTCTGATCACATAACGCCCTCACTTAGTTGGGGACTTTTATTTATTTATTTTATTACGTTTTATCAATTCTACACATATGCAAGCTCAGTTACCATCTCATGATTTGAACCTTCTTCATGTTCAACCCCAATAATACTAAATTTCAAAAATGTCATCATAATCACTATTCTCTTCTAACACTAGAAATACCTGAGCTGTAACATGATTTACAGTCTCATTTTATGTACAAGTTGTCATCCTTCTATTACTCTGTTACACATCTCCTGCTCATCTAAAACAAATGTCACTCCAGGCTGAAACTTATTCTAATGAAAACTTTGTTTTTCTTTAAACAGGACGTCATCGCTGTATTGGAGAAAATTTCGCCTATGTTCAAATTAAGACAATTTGGTCTACTATGCTTCGTTTATATGAATTTGACCTCATCAATGGATATTTTCCCAGTGTGAATTATACGACTATGATTCACACCCCTGAAAACCCAGTAATCCGTTACAAAAGAAGATCAAAATGAAAAAGGAACAAGGAACCAGTGTGGGTTCATGACTGCAAACTGCAGCTTGAGAGAATGAAGCTTATGAAACAGCTTTCATTGTGTACTGCTTTTTGATGTGTAATTCTGAAAGTCAGTTTGATTTTAAGGTCTTATTAACACAGTAATTTTTAGCAAATCTAATGGCATTAAAACAATTTGTAATAGTTTTGATAGGATGTGTTTTCATAGGACTTCGTGGAAGCCAAGCTTTTGAGTTAGAAATTCTTTCAGGAAATATTGGTATTTGGCAGATACTAGAGAATACAGTGTCTAGGTATTATTAACTTCAGAAGCCCACATTTCTCTAGGGAGACTGCTGCTGGAGAGTCTAGGTTTTTGAGTTTACCGTTCTGTGAAGACCATGGATTATTTGTGTACATGGGCCACTTCTGTGCATAAAGATGTGAGAGGGTGAGAAATAAGCTCGCTGACAAAGCTTTAGGTGAAATCCAGCGCTAAGTAGATGGAGTGATGAGTCCTTTGAAATTTTAACTTGAAGTACCGCTACAGGGAGATGGCAGAAACTGCGGCCCATGACTTGATCACCACATTTCCTAAAAATAATAAACACTAAAGTATGCTTGTCGATAGTACTGGTTCCACATGGTCACATTTTGGTGAATCCTTCTGGGATTTGATTATGGCTTATTCGAGGTTCTTCGTGTCCTTTCCAGAATACAGTTAAGGAAGTTTCAATTACCAGGTTTTTAAAAGCATAAGATCTTGAGATCAGTGGCTTCTGAGCTTTAGCTTAGAATGAGAAATGGCCGAGTTATGTGGGCTGTGTGCAGGAGCCTGGACCTAACAGATTGTACCCACGGGCCCAACTGCGTGACTTGCCCATCGCCTGTACTAGAGGAGTCAAGATGGCGGTTGACATGTGATGCTGTAATTCTAACCCTGCAAGACGAAGATTTTGAGTTTGAGGCCAACCTAGGCTACATAGCAAGACTGTCTCCAAACAAACACAAAACACCAAAACACCCTCCCCCAAATAATAGTTTTTTCCCTCAAAGTATGTTACAGTTTTAAGAGGCTTGAAGACTTTGTATGAAGGCCCAAATCTTTCCTGTAAAAGGTTTCACAATAAATTCTCTATGAGAAAAACCTCAATAGTCTATTCATGGATTTGAAGCGTGTCCTTCAGTATGTGCAGTCGAAGGATCTGAGAACTTGGAAACTTACATCCTATTTGTATGAATTAACTTCCCGTTGGTATTGCCTTCAGCCATGAATTTAGGCAAGTCACTAGCATTATCAGCTCCCCATGAGAAACCAGGTATGTTCACAACAGGTGCTGACCTCTCAAAGTATGCTTTTCTCTCCTTTGCTATGGTAGTTAGGAGACCACTTCCAGATCATAGATGATGCGTTTGCATGTGTTACCTCCCTCTTTAAGGGATTTGTTGATTTCTTCCATTTTCATCCATGTCTTCCTTTTTTTTTTTTTTTTCGTTTGTCTTTTCCTCCATATCTTTAAGGGGGTTTGTCATTTCCTCTTTAAGGGCCTCTATCATCTTCATAAAGTTATTCTTAAGGCTGTTTTCCTCTGCTTCATCTGTATTTGGATGTTCAGGTCTTGATGGAATAGAACCCCTAGTGACTGGTGGTATCATATTCTTTTTTATGGTGTTGAATATGTTCTTGTCGTCTACCCATCTCTTCCTCCAGTGGATGCAGGTGGGGTCTGTGATTCAGAGTGTCTCTCTTCCTCCAATTGGTGTAGCCTGTGGCTTAGATGGTCACTCTTCCTTTCCCAGTGGGGGTTGGGGCCAAGGCTCACCACAATTAAAGCATCTCACATTTTCATTTTTCTTAAAATGTTTAGAAATGGTTTCTCTGATCAGAGTAGCATCATAAGCTTCAGATCCAGTATCAGCCATGTCTCTAATCCATTCATCTATTGGTGCTGATCGTGCCTTTAAAGGCACAATCATCCTTTTTCATTCAGAATCAGCACTTTCAAGAGCCAAGGGTTGAATCAATATTTGCCTGGATTCTGGATTTGATACAGTTTGTTCTATTTACAGCTGAAGTCAATTTTTGCAAAAAGTCAGTGAAGGCTTCTTTTGCGCTTTGTACAATTTTAGTAAATGACCCAGACCTCTTTCCTGATTCTTCAGCCTTGTCCCAAGCATTCAGAGCTGCTAAATGACACAGGGCCAAGGTATGATTGTTAAAATCACTCTGCCTTTGTAATCAGCCTATTGACCCTCACCTAATACTGGTCTTGGGAAATATCGATACTTCTCACCCTATTTCATTGTTCTATGGCCCTAGATTCCTCTTCCTACCATGTTATCCTCTGTAATTGAGGGCCAGCTTCCAATATTGCTTTGACCAGATCTTTCTAGTCTTGGGGATGATTCTGTTCTGAGTTGCCCATGGTTTAACATCTGGTTCACATTGGGTGAATGAACACTATATGAAATGAACATTTCCTTTAATCTCCTCAAATCTAATATTCGTAAAGGATAACACTTAACTTCTCCATAACCTTGGGCTACCTGTTGTTTGCTGGTAGTTCTTGTACAGTATGTGAATACATAAAAGTTGGTTTTCAAACAACCTTGGGCTGCCCTACTGCATTCTTTTCTCATTCCTCTGCCTGTGTCTGAGTATTTTTCTTTTTTCATTGATGAGTCTAAGGCTTGTATCTTATTAGTCAACTTTTCATGTTTGACACAAAAATCCACTAAGACTATTATTGATAAAATATTAATTACCAGACTCATAGTACTTACAATCAGTATTATATTAATCTCAGGCATGTCATTTATCTTTCCATTTTCTGTTCCTATTTTTGAGTCATCTGAAGTAGCACTGTACAGAGTCCTACTCCCTGCATTGTGATATTTCTCCTCCTTACTGTGGGGGAGTTTTAATATTATTTTACTCTCTTCAATTCACCTGACTATTCAGATTACCCACAGGAGTGGAATCTGGGCTGTGCAGAGTATCAACACAGGCCATGGGATGTGATAGAGGACCTGGGGTGTGTGGCAGAGGTGGGAGATCCTTAGGAGGTAGAGCAGAGATGAGGTGACTAGGTTTTTGGAGGTGCTGCCCTTGGAAGAAACTGAGGTAGTTCTTGTGGGATGCTCAGTTTCATCAAAAGGGATTTGTTTGCCTAGAGATATAGCTCAGTGGTGGAGGACTTGACTAGAAAAGTTAAAAGCCCTGTGTTCTATACCTCATATTACATGAAAAAACATGTGTTTTTTTTTTAAATGAAAGAGTGAATTGGTCCCATTGAAGGATTATGGCTTCCTATATCTCCATGTGATCAGTACCTCTTATATGTGCTCCAGGCATGATTCTATGTTCCTTAGGTGATGTAGTCAGAGGGTCCCCTGTAAGAGCCAGTGACATAATATTTGGATATTCAGCCTCCAAAACTGTGAACCAAACAGATCTTATATCTTTATGAGGTATCCAACCTCATGTATTCCTGTAGAGTAGTAGCAAAAAACAAAAACCAAAAAACCCCATCAATTGTGTTTAGAAATAGCCTTTTCACCATGTGTGGTGGCACAAGTTCAAGTATTTGGGAGACTGAGACAAAAGGATTAGGAATTCAAGGCTATCTTCACTGGCGTCATGCTTTCAAGGCCTGTTCAGCATATGAGACCCTATTTTAATAAATGAGGTAGGTCCTTTGTCTAATACAATAATTATACAGAGGGCAGAGGAGGGGGATGAGAAAGTGACTTACTTAGTTATCTGATAAAAGGACAATCCAGGAAGTATAGGTAGCAAGGGCTAAGACACTGAGTAATTACCATTTTAGTCAATGGCTAAGAAAGCCAGCGTGACTAAGCAGAGTAGGCGGATGATGGAATATATAACATTATAGAGCCAATTCAGAAGACCTTGTAGGGTGCTTTTGCTGTGAATGGTTTATGTCTTAGCTTAGTCAACTTGACATGGCCTAGAGTTATCTGAGAAGGGCAACTGGGCTGTGACATGTGTATAGGAGATTTTCTTACTATTAATTGATGTGGAAGGGCCCAGACCACTGTGAATGGCATCATCTTTAGGCACTAATCCTGGACCGGATATGAGAGCTAGTTAAGTGTGAGGAATTCAGAGACCAGGCTTGCCAACAGTGTTCTTTGATGGTTTCTACTTCAAGTTTCTAGTAAATTTTCTGCCCTGACTTCTCTAGGTTATGGATTGTGACCCGGAAGTATAAGTTAAAATAAAACCTTTCCTCCCCACATTGATTTTGTTAGAGTATTTTATCACAGCAACAGAAATAAAAATTGGTGTCAGGAAAGTGAGGTGCAGCTGTGATGGACCTGACCATGTGGGTTTTTTTGTTGTTGTTGTTTTTGTTTTATGCTTGGAATGATACTGTTGGAGTATTAGGGAGAATTTTGGTGTTTTAGAGTAAAAGCCATTGACTATGTAGAGCTTGATGAGCAGTTGCTATAGAAATTTGAAAGACAATGTTGAGGAAAAAGCAGTCTCAGGGAGCTTAGCTCAGGTTTGAGAAGGGTGCAATACTAAATTTAGAACCAGACTAGGGGTCATTCTTATGAGATCGTTACTAAGAGTTTGTCGTTTCTGGTCAGTTGAAGAACCAGCTATTATTAATACGAGATCAACATCATTGATGTAAATATCTTCTGCAATTCAATGGGAGAACAGGGACACATTTCCTCAGGACACACGTGTCTACAGCACACAGAAGCTGTGGTCTAAAGAAGAAAACTGAACTTGACAACGGGAAAGCATCACTCACCCGGTACTGGCTTTGAAGGGGATGAAAGTCACCGGACTGAAGGGGTCATGGAAAGAAGCTAAAGCTTGGCACAGTTTGGCATGATGGACATATCTAAGAGACACCAAGAGAGGACATTGGTGAAGGTTCAACCTCAGTTTGAATAGAGACCC
The DNA here is from genome assembly GCF_017639785.1 of Mesocricetus auratus. NCBI lineage: Eukaryota > Metazoa > Chordata > Mammalia > Rodentia > Cricetidae > Mesocricetus > Mesocricetus auratus. Next base: position 36,799,730 of record NW_024429200.1, read on the forward strand.
AGGGTACTGGAGATGCTGGGACTGTGGATTGTCTACCAAGGACAGTAGCAGGAGTAGAGTGGAGCCAGCCTAAGCTGGCTAAGCTAAGATGTGGATGAGACACAGGTCTCTGGGTACCTTTGGAGCCTACCCTGGAACTCTCTGTAGACCAGCGTGGCCTCAAACTCACAGAGATCTGCCTGCCTCAGCCTCCTGAGGGCTGGGGTTAAAGCTTCACCACTACCAGCTCATTTTTATCTTTTTTTTAAGAGTTTACTTTTCATTTTCTTTACTTTGAAACAAAAAATATTTATAGACCTTCACAATGGTAAGCTATATTTCTAGTTTCTTAGATGAAAATATGTAGGGATAAATAATTTATATTATTTTGCCTGATTTAAAAAATGCCATATAGTATATGTGAGATGTATTCATTAGATTTCTTTAAAAAAAAAAAAAGAAACCACACCCTGATCACTTTTGGCAATGGAGGATTTGTGCAAGGGTGTGGTGTGATGTAAGCTATCCAAAGATTTTATCTTTTGAGTTATAGAGTTGCTCAATGTACTTCTAAGGTGAAAGGAAATATAACGGCAGGTGTCATGGGAAACCGGAATCATCCTAAAGTCTAATGACTGGAATTCTCTTAATTCATAAGACATGTTGATTTCCAAGAAAGAGAGGATGTCGTTGGGTTTGTACATTCCTCCTCAAATCGGAACTAAAATGGCTTGAATTTTGTGCTGGTCTAACTCAGGTGAGATGTACCTTCTTTGTATATTTAGTCTTTACAAAAGTCTGAACACTTGTAGGCCAGCAAGATTGATTTCTCTCCAAACCACCAGTAGCCATAGCACCATCCAGCAGTTTTCCTAGCAAGAGTAACACAAAACACTTCTATTTAGAATAAAGCCTACATGGACCGTTGTCACAACTATTTGGGAGCTGAATTCTTATGCCGTGACTACTTAGTGGTATAAACATCCTTGGAGACCTGAATTTTGTGTTCATATATTCTATTATTCAGTAATTAGCTGCACTGTCTTGAACTATCCTTTGTAATAGTAGCACCACCTGAAATTTCTGTGATTTAGATTCTATGACACTTTGATTATAGGTCAGTTTTATGTCTCTCTCTCTTTTTTTTTTTTTTTTTTTTTTTTTTGGTTTTTCAAGACAGGGTTTCTCTGTATTGTTTTGGAGGCTGTCTTGGAACTCCCTCTGTAGACCATGATGGACTCGAACTCAGATTCCCCTGCCTCTGCCTCCCGAATGCTGGGATTAAAGGTGTTGCCACCAAGGCTGGGCTAGGTCTCTATTTTTAGAGGTCTTTCACTTTGAAACTTAAACAAAGCCACCCTATTTTTTGAAAACATTATGTGAATACATATTTAGTGCTTTGATTCTCCACTACTGGGGCAGAGAGGAGGCTCAGTGGGGAAAGTGACTGCCACACAAGTGTGAGGACCAGAGTTTGCATCCCAGTCTTATTAACATTGAGCAGGCCCAGCAACATGCCTGGATCCCAAGCTCAAGAGGCAACAGCGGGTGGGATCTGTGGAGCAGGCTGGCTAGCCACATGACATAAAGGAGTTCTTGTTCCCTTGGAAACAGCTGGTTGCCAAGGGATGATGAATCTCCTCCTTTATGACATAATCCCCGTGTGAGGGATATAACCTCAGTGCGAGGGATAAATTCCCTGACCGAGGGTTCAGCGGTTGCTGGCTGTAGACTAGTTTGAAGCTTCTGGTGATAGGTACCCTTGTGAGCAAAGTTTTAAAGAAAATTACATAAAGGTAAGCTGTCTTATTTAGTCTTTCTGCCTTTAGCCTTGAAGGAGAACAAGTAGTTAGGTCACTAGAAGGTTCTGTAGGTATGACTAATTTCCAGGTAGACATCCCAGGTCCAGGTAATCAGGTGACCCAATGTAAAGGAGATTCCAAACAAAACGACATCCAAAGTGACCCTTCACTGTAGCTTCTCTACATAGTAATAGCAGAGACCATGAGACTTTCCCAGTGTCTTCTGGTCTCATTCAGAGAAAAGGACACCTTTCTTACAATGGCCTTCAGAATTCAGTCTGGCCTTCTGTCACCCATGTGAGTTCATGTCTAACCTCCCTCTCATCCATCCCATTCTTCATTGGCCACCTTTGTGTCATGCTCTCCCTCTAGGGCACCACTCACATTGGACTTTGGATCTGTTGCTGACCTCATTCACACTCATAGCTTACCACTTCATCTTCTTCAAGCCTTTGCTGAAATGCTATCTTCTCAGCCAAGGACCTGAGTGAAAAATTACATGGAAGTGTGTGACAGGAACTTACAATTGAGCAGGTGTCATAAGAATCAGCAGTAACTCCACAGACTTGCCCTTCTAAGAGATGTCATGGCCTAGCTGATAGTGTGCGATGTGTGTATTCCTTATACATGAGATAGACAAGGATGTGAATGGTGATTACTAATGGTAACGCAGAGATAATCTTTCAATGAAGGAGGCGATCATGACAGTCTGTAGTTACAAAGGGGACAAATTGCAAGAGTTGACCTCCTGAGCCACTGAGAAATTTGTGTCCATTAGCAAACAGGAAACCTATGAGCTATCCTGGACTTTTGCCTCCCAGGCAACTAGAATCAACAGTTCTGGCAGTTTAGAACACTTCATTGTAGATTTAGAACTACACAGGGTGAGGGTAACTGAGAAAATAACTCCTTTCCCCACTCCCACTCTTTCTATTTCTTTATTGCTATGATGAGTTGTCTAACCTCACATTCTCATTTCCTGCTGTGATTACAGGGCAGTATAGACTTGATTTAAATTGCCACAATAATGTTTGAAATATAGGCATCTCTAAATCACAGGTACTAGAAACATCCTTGGTGTCTGACAGACATAAGGTTTTTAGTTTCTTTTTTTTCTTTTTCTTTTCTTTTATTTTATTTTCCAGTTTAAATTTAGATAAGAAACGAGGTTGCTTCACAAGTCAGTTCCAGGTCCCTTTCCCATTCCCTCCCCTCCTCCAAGGTTTTTAGTTTCTACTTTTTCATATGTATGTCCTCTTAATATCACTTTTATGATTAAATTTATCTTTAGTTTTTAATCTGCTAATTTTTCAGTCCAAATGTTAAAACAAAGAAGTGATCCATGTGAGACACACTCCAGATGGGGGAGGACAGACAGTAATATTCAAATTGTAAGCTCGGCTCAACTCAGTCTAACAAGTTTGCTGGGCATAAAATTTCACACTAGTCATTTCAGTGAGTGTAGATGGGTTTTTTCTCAACTTATATTAGGAATGGCACCTTCTTAGGAGAAAGGTTCCCAAGGAGAAGACCCCATGGGAAGGAGTTGCTTCAGGGAACAAACATCTGGGAGAAGCCTTGGGCAGCAGGAGTTGTTCTTGTAGAACTTGGGTGGGCAGGAACTGGCTGGGACTAGAGGGAGGGACTTGGGATGGGGGTAAGGAAGAAGTAGGGTGTCCTCGGTGTTCCCCCTCAGCCTGGGCTGATAGACCATTGCCACGCGGGTCCCGCCCTGGCCACCACACTCCCCACTGTGGCTTGTCGTCTTGAGGCAGCCTCTGCTTTTGAATTTGGAAACGCACCTCTCTATGGTAGAAGCTCTGACTCCAGGGAGGAGTGGGTGTCGGGCTCAGGTCCAGAGCCTCAGACCCGGGCGAGCCAGGCGGGGGGGAGCACCTGCTGGCAGCTTCTCAGACGCTCGCCCTCCCCGTGTGAACGTGGGGACGAAGATGGTTCGCTTGTGTCTGAACAGTTCTTTCTTCTCCACCCGGTCCCCGCCTGGCCCGCAGAGGCGATGGAGGACGAGGAGAGACGGAGTAAGATTGAATATGGAAGAGCAATTGTGGCAGCATGGCAGCGAAGCCGGCCCACAGTCGCGATGGAGGACGAGGAGAGGAGGAAGATTGAACGTGGAAGACCAAAGGTGGGAGCTCAGCAGCCTGGAGGCGGTGTCCGGGGGCGGGGCCGGGGCGGGAGGCGGGGCCGCAGTGCTGGCGCTGGGACTGGGGCTGGGGAGAGCCGCCTGTTCTGGCTGCAGAGGGAGACCTGATGACTGCACCACCCCTCTCCTTTCTCCCCTGTGCCACACAAAACCCTCTCAGCCCCCCTAAACTGATAGGGAATTGCTTTGAAGCCTCCCCCCCTTTCACTGTCTAAAGGGGGTTTAGGGAGTGGTTCCGGCTTTGAGCTTTTTGAGTTCGAGTTTAGGGATTTCTTTACTCTGAGGGACACAGTGCTCTGATCACCAGCCTGCTGCATTTAGGTGTCAGGCTGGCACTCTTGGGTGTGTGTGATTGGCCTGTGACAGCTGCCTCCCCAGCGGAGTGGCTTGAGTGTGCCACAAGTGCCAGCTGTGAACTTGGCTGAGGGGGCGTTTTTAGAAGGGGTTTTCTTCTCCTCTTCCTCCTCCTCCTCCTCCTCGTCCTCCTCCTTCCCCTCCCCCTCGTCCTCCTCCTCCCCCTCCCCCTCTTCTCATGTCACGTGACCTTTTGTACTGTATGGAATGGAACTTCTGAACACCGAAAGTTCTATAAATTAAACAGCACCTGTAGATTTGCTGTTAATGTTTTTGTTATGTATTTGGTGAGTTCAGTTTTATGTGGGCATGTGTGTATGACAAGACCTGTAAACAATCCAGAATTCTATGTAAGTGTCTTTCAGTGGGCTGAATGAATATTTCACACATGAATTGAATGTAATGATTTCTTTCTGAGATCACCTCTTTGAGCTTACTTTTGCCCTCCTTGCTTCCTAAAATGCAGTTACCTTGGAGATATTATGTTTTCATAGGTGGGGACAATTAAGTCATGTTTTAAACTGTTTTTCCTATTGTAGTGGCTGGCCTTGTGTCAACTTGACACAAGCTACAGTCATCCAAGAGGAGGGAGCCTCAATTGAAAAAATGTCTCCTTAAGTTCTGGCTATAGGCAAGCCCATGGCAAGTTGTTCTTAGAGATTGATTGGGGTGAACCCAGCCCATTGTGGGTGGTGCCCTTTGGGCTGGTGTCCTGGGCTGTTTAAAACAGCAGATGGAGCACTCCATGTGGAGCAAGCCAGTGAGCAGCACCAAGGACCCTGCTCCAGCTCTTCCTTCAGGTTCCTGCCCTGTGTGAGTTTGTCCTGACTTCTTTTGTTGATGACTGTGATATGGGAATAGAAGCCAAATAAAGCTTTTCCAAGTTGCTTTGGTCATGGTGCTTCATCATAGCAATAGTCACCCTAAGTAAGACATCTGTTTCCTTTTTTCTTCTCTCACATTAACAGAGGAGAGCCGGTCAGTAATGAATGAAGGGATACTGCAGAGATACGGTGGTACATGCTTAGGATTGGTTTGTTACAGAATATGTGCAGGAGCTACCTTTGTATCTCTAGAATATGTTTAGCTGACTTTCCCATAAGCACCCTCTATGTAGGGTCTAGATTTGAATGTGTGTGTAGCATTCTATGTATAAATGGAGGAACAGGGGAATCGGCATCTTTAGAAGCCCAGCTTTGCTTACCATTGTGCAATCTGAGAAAGTGAGCACCTTCCGTGTATCGAAGGAACTGAAGATGGAGTGTGCATCCCTTTGCAAACATGGAGACTTTGATTAGACACTATTTTTCCTGTCCTTACTCCCGCCTCCCCTTCTTTCTTTTTTAGCCGTCTTAGACCATAGTCCAGGATAGCCTTGAGCTCAATGTGTAATCCAAGCTGGCTTCGGAAGAGGTGATTCTCCTGTACTGGCTTTAAGTTGGTGTAAATCATTTCATAACATATACTACAATGTATATATGAGGAGCTGTTTCTACAATAATCGTTTTTGTGTTCTATATAAATGAAAATTGTCAGTGGAACAATTTAGCAAACAATTTATGAAGAAAGATTTTTTTTGAAGGTTTGATGTCTTAGTTTTGGTTTTCTTCGATGTGATTACATTAGAGCTCAAATTGTAAGTAGTGGTGGTGAGTATTTGTTTCATAGAAAATAAATTATATAAAAATGAAAATTCAGGCTGGTATGATGGCTCTGTTTGCAAAGTGCTTGCTTGTGCAAGCAAAGTTCAGCTCTCCGACATCCATATAAGAAGCTAGGCCTGGTGGTGTGAGTCTGTAATCAGTTCCTGTCCTGGAGACAGGAAGATGCCTGGAATTGCTGGCCAGCCTACCTAGCCAACACTATGAACTCCTGCATCAGTGGTGAGTGATACAGGATGGTACCTGCATTCAACCTCTGGCCTCCCATGCAAGCACACCTGCACACACATGTACAGACAGACAACATCACTCACTAGCATTCTCAGAGAAATTAAATATAGGGGAAATATCTGTAGTTCAAGTTGGGAAACACACCAAAGTTGTTACACCTTTTTTTTTTTTTCAATATTTCATTATGGCTGTGAGTATAGAGTTACTAAAATCCAAACTAGATATAATTCTTGATGGTTGAAGTCTGAGAGAAACCTGCTGTCTCTATTAAGAAGAGGTATGATGATTTTCTTTTCATAACTATATTAGGATACTGTTTTATAGCCACTACTCTGTCATAAGTATTGTCATTAGTGGTTGGCATCAATATTTTTCATAAGGGCTTACTATAGTTCACCCATCATTGAGATATACATGGGATGGTAATTCTGACTAGATGATGGTATTTTATGTGTCCTGGTCCAGTGGTGGACACATTGTATAATATTAAAGACGATGTTTTTTTTTTTACCTTTTACATTTTTCTTCCTGCCATGGTAGTTGAAAGTGTTTGCTGCTCTTTTATCCCCAAATGTTTTGGTACTCATCCATTTCTTTTAAAACTTTCATTAGTGGTTAACATTTTAGTGATAGCTGTGTCCTTGTTTTAATGTTTGTTGGCTAAGTTTTTAAAAAGAAATCACAAGTGCAAGAGGTGTCCAGGATTAAGCATCTCTTTTAAAAATAAATGAGAAAGGTGCCCTGCTGTGGATGGTAAATAAATTGTGTGAATAGGTGGCACTAGGCTATGGGACTCCTGATGGTGAAATAGAAATGATTGAGAGCTGGGAAGCATGAGTCTCTGGAATCTGCATTATTTCCATTATTTTCTTTATAGATAAGGCTACAAACCACAAATAGAGCTAAATCTTTTGGCACAAGCCCATTATCTTTAGTGTAAAGTTAAAGGTCCAGAAAACCCATGAAGGATGATGCACTTGACCTCCTTGTGTGTGTCATTCTTTGAGACATTTGAAAGCCACAGATGATACTCTGAGCACCGGCCTCACTCTCCATCTTCTGACTGAGCTGATTTTTTTTCTTTCAGACATTTTCATTTCTTACTCCTGATTCAGAAATATACAGTTTCTTTGCAGTGTGATAGTAATTACTCTATTAAGGACATAAGCATCCTTTGTTTTGTCATTCATTTTTAGTGATACTTTGAGTTTAGTAAAATGACCCAGAGTTTTAATAATGATAAAAAATCTTAGATGATAATGTTGCTTCCCCCCCCATAGCTTGCTCAGTATCGACAAAGAAAATCCCGACATGATGGGCAGAATACTAAGAAGAGTAAAAAAAAATCAAGCTGTAAACAAGATGAACACAGCTCAAATATGAATGAATGTACAGATGAGGTGTTCAAGAATGATTTTCAAGGTGTAGAGTCCAATGGGAATCCTGATTCCACCGAAATGAAAATTCTTGCCAATGAACAGACTGAGAAGCATAATCAGGTCTTAACTGAGGTGAGTGCTTCCAGATTTTCAGCATAGCTCTGAGTGGAACGTCAGTGTAATGAAAGTGGCCATCATCTCAATGTGCAGTTTAATGATGATTTTGTCCCATCTTGCAAATTTCAACAGTATGGTAGTAGCTAGACCTAAAATATTTAATAACTGCTGATGGAGTCCTGTGGGCTTCATTCAACAGCTACTTATTGGGCATTCACAATGCAAAGATGAGGAAGGCAGATACAAAGAAACCAATGTATGTCTTTCAGACCCATGACAGCAACAGTGAACCTGCTGCTCAGAGTACAGAGGATGACAGAGCCAGCCTTGTGTGTGCTACTTGGGTAGCTTTGAAGGGAAATATCGGAAGAATGAGTGGGAATCATTGAGGGTTTAACAAAAAAGTAAGGGAAGCAAACTCTGCAGAAATAAAGGCATTAGCAAAGATAAAAAGCAGTGTGCTGTGTATTCTGGAAATAGGAGATTTGATTTCCTATGGACTCCAAAGGGAAGGTGTAGGGTGGTAATTTTGAGGGTTTGGAAATTGTATTCAGGCCAACTCACCTCGAAAGTGCCCAATGAATCCTAATTCCCCAAGTCCCCTCCCCCTTGTTTAATGGTGTAACTTTCTGAAATGGTGGAGTTAGAATGGATTAAAATGGTTGGTAGGTGATTGGTTCACTAACCAAGATGAGAAATAGAGGGATGGGTTACTCAGGAGAGTATTAGGAGGATGGATATTATTTTAATTTTGTGCTACAGTATATTTATGTAGAAATAAGAGTAGAATAGATAGGAATTGTACTAGTTAGGGTTTCTGTTGCTGTGACAAAATACCACACCCCAGAAGCAGGGTGGGGAGGAAAGTGTTTATTCGGCTTATGCTTCCACATTTCTGTGCATCCCTGAGATTGTTAGGACAGGAACTCAAAGAGGACAGCAGCTGATGCAGAGGCCATGAAGGTGCTGCTTACTGGTTTGCTCCCCATGGTTTGTTCAGCCTGTCTTCACACATGGGAAACTTTAGCACATGGAGACTGAAGTGCGATGTAGTTTCATTTCTGCTATTGTAATAAATACCCACAATAAAAGCATCCTAGGGCAAGAAAGACTTTATTGGACTTATGATTCCAGGGTCTGGTCCAACATTGCAGGTAAGTCAAGCTCGAGGAAGCTAATCCTATTGCATCCCACAACCTAGGGAGAATAAATGTGTGCCTACCTAGTATTCAGCTCCCTTTCTGTACTCTTAAAAAGTCTGGGACCCAAGCCCAGGTAATACTGGTACATAGATTGGGCTCCATCTTTCCACATCAGTTGGCCCAATTAAGAAGAATTCCTCACAGGCCACCCTATGTAGGTGAGTCCTCACTGAGCCTCTCCCCAGGTGATTCTAGGTTGTGTCTACGTGACAGGTAAGCTAACTGTCATATGGGAGGGCTGGGGAAGTAGAGGCATGCCTGGGCTGTGGAGTGAGACTTTGGAGAGGGGAAGAGGAGGAGAAGGGAAGAGGGAGACACACTGAAAATATAACGGAATGCACTGTAGAACAAGCGTTTGCGCTTCACATAGAGACAGCTTTACTTACATGCCGCAGCTGTATTCTGTAAAGTTATCCCAATGATGAATTACTATACACTGAACCATTTTTCCTAAGGAAATCAGGGCTAGATTCCTGTGAGTTACTGGTCCCATTTTGTTAATGGTTGGTAGAAGGCTTGCAAGAAACGTTAGTGGGTAAAGGCACTTTCTGCACAAGCATGGTGACCTGAGTTCAATTCCCAGAGCCCATGGAAAGGGGAAAGGTAATCAATTCCCCCATATTTTCAGTGTAGTCACACATTTGACATACATATCCTCCCATATCATGCACATACAAATTAAGAAATAAATTGAAATATATAACTAAAACAGCAGTTGTTACACAGTCTTTTATGTGTACTTATGTTTCAAGTCTCCTTATGTAGGATATTGTTAAGTCATTAGAATTGAAGTGTGGTTCACATGTGTGTATTGAGTAAGAGGACTTGAAACAGAAGCATACACATGCACACACACACTAGAGACCATGCCTGAGTCAACTTCACTAACTTCCCTGTCCTCTAAGGCACATCGCAACCTTGCTGTTCTTAGAAACACGAGGCGGCACTTCAACTTTATACTAGAGGTCATTTGTAAGCAGTAAAATTACCAGGAACAAGTGCCAAAACGTGCCACTATGTACTCTGGAAGGAATCTGACTTTACATTGTGAGCAAGAAGAAAGGAAACATTGCCCTGTTCTGTGTCATGTAGTATTATCTACCTTGGATCACTCTAAATTTTTCCAGTTCTGCTCATGCCCTCAAATGACCTAGTAGATGTCACAAAAATTGATTTAGGGACTAGCAAATAAATTTTATTAAGAAGGTGAGTTCATGAAGAGTCTGCATAACAAAAATCAACTATATTCTTAGATATATAATCTGTAAATATTATCTTGCTTTTTATCTTGATAGTAGTCTTTGACATACAAAAATTTTAACTTTCGAAAAGAAATGGTGAGGGACTGTTGAGATGGTTCAGTGTTTAAAGTCACTTGCTGACTGGACATAATGGCACAGGCCTCTAATCCCAGCACTAGAGAGGCAGAGGCAGGAAGATCTCTGTGGGTTCCAGGCTAACCTGGCCTATAAAGTAAGTTCCAGCACAGTCAGAGCTACAGAGTTGTCCGGATAGATGTGAAAGTTGTAACTTGAATTTGCTGGTTCTTCCCTGTACTGTGGTTGCATTCCCCCAGTGATGTTTTACTCAGGGCTTTTGTTGCTGTTAAATTACTTTAGCATTATTTCCTTTATTTATTTGACACATAGCATTGAACAGAACCAATTTTAAGTTTGTGGCTGTTATATACATAATCCAGAGCAGTTTCTCTCTATCAACCATTATTTATCTTGTGAACAGGCCATACTCTCCCTTTCCTTTTTTTTTTTTTTTTTTTTTTTTTTGGTTTTTCGAGACAGGGTTTCTCTGTGGCTTTGGAGGCTGTCCTGGAACTAGCTCTTATAGACCAGGCTGGCCTCGAACTCACAGAGATCCGCCTGCCCCTGCCTCCCAAGTGCTGGGATATACTCTCCCATTTCTTTGTGCACCTTGTAATTTTCAAAACATTATTAGTACCATGGCAACTCTGGCATGGGATTCAGTTTCAAGATTGATGTTTTTAAGATTATAGTATGCTGATATTTGGATTCCTTGCTGTATTTATCATTTTGAATGCAAAACTGTTGTTAATCTTTTGTTTTTTTTTTTTTTGAGACAAGAGTCTATGTAGTCCTAGACATCCTCACAGATACCCAACTGCCTCTGCCTCCCAAGTGCTGGGATTAAAGGTGTGCACCACCATGACTGGTTAATCATTCTGTTTATACTTTTGGGGGGGAGTTATTGGAAGCTTTAGGTCAGCTTCTAAAATTTTCTCTCAGGCTAAAAAAGGAGCCACAATTAACTGAAGGAACTAAAATCAAAGGGAAAAAAGAATCTACTTACAACACGATGTCTCCTCCTCCTCCTCCTTTCTCTTCCCCTTCCTTCTCATCCACTTTTTCTCCCCAGCTCTTGGGGGTACAAGTATATATATGCTTGTATCAGTAATTCTTTTGTAATACAATATGAGGTTTGAGTTTCTTAGGTTCAGCAAGCCAGTTAACATTTACACACAGAGCAATAGAGTAAAACTTTCAGGAGAACCATTTAGAACAAGTTGCTTAGGGCTGTGAGACAAGGAAAGGGTCTAAGTTTAATTCACACAAGAAACAAAACCGGGCACCTTCCAGTGTTCTGGGCATTCAGGAAAGTTTACTTTTCCCTGAGGATGAGCAAAGAGGCTGATTTCCTTTGTCTTTATCTTCTCAGGGGAAACAGAGGGGAGCTAAATCTTGAGTTAATAAAACAAGAAGTTTGAGAATCTTTTAGTGCAGGGTGACTTTAGGTTATCACTTCTCTATCTGACAATGAGGTAGAACCAGGCCATGATTATTTTTTCTATCCACCGAGGCAGCTATGAATCAACAGCTTTGAGTGTGTAGTAATTCTTGGATATCTGGGTAATGTCTTAGATGGAACCCTTTTGTCTGGGCCCTAAACACTGACCAAGTGCCTGTCGCTAAGGACAATCGCAGGAAGGCAGATCTCTGCAACTACTATGGAGAAGGAAACCAGGACCTGATTGTGGGAAACTGGCCTCACACATAGTTAAGGAAAGTAATCAGTAAACTTGAACTGCATGGCAGAAACTGTTCCCAGTAAATGACTAGATAGTGTTAAACTGTGAGAAGTAAATCCAAGTCTGTTACAGAAAGAAATAATCTACAGGAAGAATCCATAGCAAGAAACAGATACTTTTATTCGTAAGACTATAACATCAAATACATCTTTGATATTGGCTTAATCCAATAGAAGAATTCTTAATTGTCCTGTGTTGTCTTTCTGTCATCTTAACGACTAGCAGACAGATGCAGAGGAGAGGGAAGCCAAAGAGGCGATGACAAAGCCTTTTCAGGGGGTGGGGAGATGGTGCAGCTCTGAAGTACTTGCTGTTGAAGAATGGGATCCTGGGTTTGCTTCCTCAGCACCTGTGTTAAAGCCAGGTGTGATTGGTGGTTTCTGTAATCACAGCACTGGGAAAGTCAACACAGGAGGATTCCTGGGTCTTTGGCTCAGCCAGTCCAGTGGAACCAGTAAGTCCCAGGTTCATGCTTCAGCTCTCCATCTCAAAATATTAGGATGGAGAGAGACTGAGAAAGACACCTGACATTGAACTCTGACCTCACATCCATACTCTGAAAGCTATAGCAGTCCGTAGCCTGTCCATTTACCCTTTGTACGGAGAAGCAGTATGAGGGACATTAGTGGTGACTGGAAGAGAAGAAGGTGCATTGTAAGCACTCAGGTGTTTGAGGAATGATTGACATTTGAACTTACTATGCCTTTTTGATGAGTAACGTGCTGCCAACACAAGCATGAGCTTGCATCCCTGGCACCCACATACAAAGTATGAAAATGTGTGTGTGTGTGTGTGTGTGTGTGTGTGTGTGTGTGCAGTTCCTGCACTGGGGAGGCAGAGACAGAGGATGCCTAGGGTTAGCTGGCCAGTGAGTGTGGACGAATTTGTGGTCCCCACGCTCAGTGAAATACTGTTATTAGGTAAATTACAGAGTTTAAGAGCATAATAAATAATTTTTTTCAGACAAATGGCTGCCGTTTTGTGACAAAAGCAGGGAAGCCTACAAATTTATTAAAGAGATGTAGTATTTACACTACGTATAATGCTGTTTTTTTGTCTTAGATATTTTTATTTCTTCAATTTTTATTATTAGGAGTGACTGAAATAAAAGATATAACTGAGTCCCATCATTATTGTCATTATGGAAATGGCTTTAACAGAAAACTGGTCAGATGAATATTATTGCTTCCCACTTTTCAATTGGTAAACAGTTGCCATTGATAAAACAGACAAGCCCAGAGAATCTGTCCAGAATGTTCAAGATATGGTGTATTATACAACATGCCTGCTCTTGGGGAGACACCTAAGACGTATTATGTGCACTTCTTGATCTCATCGTACAAGACAAGCCCAAAGGCACCACCCATGCCCCTGAGAACGTTGGACTATGCACCCTTGAAAAAAGCCTTGCTTCCTTCATCACGAGCAATCTTCCTCCAGCAGTCAATTGTGCCTGTATACATGATATCAGTTCCTTTGCGCCCAGACTGTATCATCAGACGTTGACAAATCGTCAAGGGATAGGAAGTCAGGCCAGCAAATGCAGTGACAGACTGTGCAATCATCCAGCTGATGAAGATACGGGTATCCTTGGGATCTGGAACATTCCCTTTGCAGTGCCATAGATGCCAAAGTAGGCAGCTCGGTAGATGATAATGCCCTGTACTGACACATTAAAGCCTTGGTACAGGCCCCTAATCCCATCAGATTTGTAGATCTTAACCAGGCAGTCACCAAAGCCTTTGAATTCCCTTTCAGCTCCAGCTTTGCCCACATCAGCTGCTAGACGGGTACAGGCAGAATCAACAGGATACACAAAGCACAAGGATGTGGCCCCAGCGGCACCACCCGATGCCAGGTTCCCTGCAAAGTAGCGCCAAAACTGGGTCCTCTTGTCCACACCACCCAAAAACATCTGCTTGTATTTATCTTTGAAGGCAAAGTTGAGAGCCTGGGTGGGGAGGTATCTGATGACATTGGCCAGGTTACCACGCCAGAAGGACAGGACTCCCTGTTCCTTGGGCATACGAACCATGAGTCTATAATGCCCTTTTATCGCTTATCTGCCGTGATTTTCTTGCTGGCCTGCTGCACCTGCAGCAGCAGATGGACCCGCTCGATGGGCGCTACCGCTGTTTTAGAGATCGCTGCAGCCACTCCACCTGCCAAGAAGTCCTTGGTGAAGGACACAGCGGCATCTGTCATGTGGAAAGGAAGAGGAAAGGCAGCCGAGCGCGGGACAGGACTGGGTTGGCAACCGGCATTGACTCCCGGACTCTGGGGCGGTACTAATGTTTTATACTGTGTAAAGGTGCCCAGCTTACTAACACAGCTTGTATTTGTTTTTAATACTTAACAAAACCAGTTATCTCCTTTTTGTAGTGCAGAAATCCTGTTTATGCTGCTAAGGTGTCTATCTCATTACTAACAAAGATTTCTGTATTAATGACCTTGCAGGAGATAGGAATATTTTAAAATGGACTTTGCTGGGTAATTTTAAGTTTCATTCCTTTGCCTGAGGAATGTTGCTAGTACTGAATTATTAAAAACCGTGGATTGATTTAGGGAAAAGAATTTGGACATGATAGTCTCATTCTGAACAAGGAGCTCAGTGCAGTCAGACCTGCGTTGAGATGACTGAAAATGATTTGGCTGGGAAACAGCATGAGACTGAAGAACTAACTCAACAACTGGAAGGAATGAGGGCCACCTGGGGGACGGAAGTGCTGAAGAGGGTGTGCTCACCTCCTGTGGCTTTGGTTTGTATACATGTGAATGGTAGTGTGTGTGTGCTCATTACACGGGGGGGCTTTGCAATGGCAACCTAGGTCGTTTCATAATTTTTGTTCTTGTACACAGGTAGAATCATGAAGCCCATTTAAAATGAGGATCGCAGAAACACAGCTGCAATATTTGAACTTTCAAAATTTAACTGTGTAAGGTAGCTAGAGTGAAACCACTCCTGTATGACAGGTATCTTTTTGACATCAGTCTGAGGGAAGTTGGTGTAAACCACAAAAAGTATGACTTAAACCCATGAGGAATGTCAACAAGGCCTTGTAAGTCATCTCATTGGTGACAGTGACATCTGCTATGCAGAGAGGTCAAGATGAAGAGGGGCACTGATAAAAATGACAGCATACTTCATTCCAGCCTCTTCAGAATCAAGCTGGGGTTAAACGTGTCTGTTGCTGTTGCCCTGATTTAATAGGGGCACTCCAAAGCATAAAGATGCTTCTTCTATAAGAAAACATGGAAAAGTCAACCCAAATATATTCTCTTCCTTCCTTAATGCAGATACATGTTTTCAAAGTCAGATTTGAATTAGAACTGATTTGGACAGGCCAGTAGCTTTCATGGAAGATTATTTAACTGTGGAAAAAACACCTAAAAGCTAATATTTACAGTCTTCACTGGTTTCTCTTAGCTATATGAATTTGAAGCTGCCATAAAACAACGAGACAGCATCATTACTCGGCTAACTGCTCATTTGCAGCAGTCAAGAAAAGAGACAGATGAAATGATTAACGAATTTTTCCAATTGATAGAAATAAAGGAGAAATTAAAAATTCAATTCCAGCATGTAAGTATTATGAGTACAACAATGTTTGTTTGTTTTGTTTTGGCTTTTTGAGACAGGGTTTCTCTGTGGCTTTCAAGGCTGTCCT
Source organism: Mesocricetus auratus (assembly GCF_017639785.1). Classification (NCBI taxonomy): domain Eukaryota; kingdom Metazoa; phylum Chordata; class Mammalia; order Rodentia; family Cricetidae; genus Mesocricetus; species Mesocricetus auratus. The sequence continues at coordinate 36,815,345 of NW_024429200.1, forward strand.
GGAACTAGTTCTTGTAGACCAGGCTGGCCTCGAACTCTCAGGGATCTGCCTGCCTCTGCCTTCTCAGTGCTGGTATTAAAGGTGTGCGCCACCACTGCCCAGCCATTTATTGGTTTTTAAGCAATGAATTATATACTTTTTAAAATTCCAGGACAAATCAAAACTTACTGTGGAGCCATTTGCTGCTTTTTTGTATAGTAAAATAAGTACTACTTTAGCATACTGAAAACACTGGTAAATCTGTTTTGATATTAGTAACCAAAAATTGTTTGTTTGAGACAGTTTCTCTGTGTAGCTTTTAAGCCTTTTCTGGAAACTCACTATGTAGACTAGGCTGGCCTCATCACAGAGATCCGACAGCTACTGCCTCCCGAGTCCTGGGATTAAAGGCTTTTACTGCTACCACTGCACAGCATAACCAAGAATTGTAAATCATTTTCATGAGTGGTTTCCTACTGTTATTTGTATTAAACTCCATATTTCTGTTTTAAAATTCTTCGAAATCTTAACAAGATGAACTGAATGGATTTTTGCAGACATCACTCTGTAGTTGTATTGGACCTATGCAGTCCTGGCATGGTTTTAGTTAGGTTGTAAATGGTAACTTGATCTACTCTACACCTTTCATTTACTTTATGTTTACCTTGGGAATCCACCCTGGCTAGTATTATGATAATCTAGAGTTATATGAAAGAAGGGAACCTCAGTTGAGAAAGTGCCTCCATACGATTGGCCTGTGAGGCATTTTCTTAACTAGTGATTGGTGATAGAGGGCTCAGATCATTATGAGTAGTGCCATCCTAGGGAGGTGGTCCTGTTTTCTCTAAGAAAGCAGGTTGAGCAAACCACGAGGAGGAAGCTACCAAGCAGCAATCCTCCATGGCCTCTATGACAGCTCCTGCCTCCAGCTTCCTGCCCAGTTTGAGTTCCTGGCTTGAATTCCTTTGATGATAAACTATGACCTGGAAACACAAGGCAAATAAACCCTCTCCTCACCAACTTGCTTTTGGCGGTGGTGTTTTATTTTTCAGCAGTAGTAACCCTGACTATCACAGTGTCTGATTGCATTGCTCAGAGTTTGACAGCAAGTATTACAAACAACTTGAAATATCTTAAGTCAGAGAGTTCAATTGAAGTATGCAGGTGTCCTACAGAATTTAGGGACAGAAATATAATCAAGACTTTGAAAGAGATTGGAACTAGAGTCTGAAAAGTAGCCAGGATGCAGCAGTATGCTCCTGACCACTTCTCTTGGCATTGTGACCTCGGTCCTAGTTCCCTCACTAGAACTGCATTCTCTGAACTATCATTTAGAAGATAGTTTGGTGTCTCAGTCCAGTCATAGCATCAGCTGATCTCAAAGTCCTGAAGAGAAGAGAGGTCACAGAGAGCCAGTGTCAGCAGAATAAGATTCCAGATGTCTGTTCATGAACAGTCATTGAATGTTCAGTAGGTTGAAGGTTCTTTCTATTTTCAACTTACAGGTCAGTGAGACATTGCAGAGCAGCATCCACAGTACCACTGCTGAGGAGCTGGTTCTCGTGAAGCAGCAGGTCCACGCTCTACATCAGCAGCTGGAGAAGCAAAATCATTTGTTGTCGGATTATCAGAAAAAGGAGGAGGAATTAAAAACTGAAGTTACCTTTTTACAAAAGAAAATTAAAGTATATGAAATAGTAAAGATAGATGTCAGCTAGCTTGTTACAACTTTGTAATTTTCTTATTCATGTGTCTTATGCATGTGAATTAGAAACTTTTATAATAAGTCAAACTCTTTGAATATGGAAATAATTTATTTCAAAAGCAATTAAGAATCTCATACTAACTGGATATGCACACCAATATAGTTGTTAAGATAATACTGCCCACTAATGTAGTCCTTAAAGTGGTATGCATATGTTACCTGAAGTCCTCAGTAGAAGCAAAGTTTATAACTCAAATATCTGTCTTGTCTCTTATGAAGTATTCCTATTTATTTTAGATATGAGACTGAAATTGTAAAAATGCTTTTGTCACAAGGTAAAATTCTGTAGATCTATTACAAAAATTAAATGCAGTTGATTGTTTATGCAAATTATGCTCTACTTGATAACATCTAGGTATTAAGGTTCTTTGGGTCAGGGGGTGGCATTATGTATCACATAGATTATAATCTTAAATTCTAAGAACAACTCATCCTGAAAGCTTTGCTTCCCTGAGTTTCAAGTGAGAAATGTAAATTGAAAAGTGATTTGTTGCTGGCTGCTGTACTTCCACACCAGAATTGGGACTCAAATGGCTTGGGACAGGGCAGAGCTCTTGCACCACACTGCCAGTTTCCTATGTAAAAATGTGTTACCATCCATAGCAAATCAAAAGCACAATCTGATTTAAAGTTGTAGGCTCAGAAAATTCATTTTAGGTATGATGTGAGTCCTGAGCTTGAACAGATGTGAATGAGGTTGTTCCAAGTTCGAGACACTGTTTAAAAATTCAATTAAAAGATTATTAGTTGGCAACCATTAACCTTCATGGGGAACTGTACATTTTGGGTCCTTTGGATCTTATTTTCTTTCCATGGACACATGAACTTAAAAAGACAAACACTGGTTAGGACGTTATTAGTGAGTAGATGGGAGGGTGTTAGCAGTCAGATGTTGTGGTTATAGACTCGGACTGAGACGCATCATATTGTAATGCAGTTTGTGCCTATGTGCTGCAATTCTTCAGTCCCCTTCACTACGATTTCCAACATTGTTTTTTTTCTTAATCGAGGGTTTATATTGAGTATGGTTGGAAGATCCTGCTGCCTCTTGAGTGCTGTGACTATGTACATGCATGCCTGGCTCAGGGTATGATTTTTCTAGAGGGACCATAATTGTCAAAGGCTGAAGGCACTTTGGTGTTTTTCCATGGACTGTACTTAGACGGGTACTCTCAGTGCTTCCTTCAGAGGGCTTTTTTCTCTCTGAGCTTTGACATTTTTTCTTTCGATGTATTTTACATTTATTCAGAATCCCTTTGAGTTCTGTTTGCCAAGGACCTTTGTAATATAATTCACCTGCCTGTGGCCAGTTCTGTAGATTTTATTTCATGCTTAGTATTTGGGTCTGAAGTCTTTGCCCACAGAGAAAACTAAATAACATATCCGAAACTCTGCCTGGGCCTGTGCTCCACTTGGTGCTTTGATATGTTTGTGATATGCCTGTGCTTGGTGTGGTCATCTGGGCTGAGCTGTTACCTACAGTTGTGTAATTGACCCCAAAATGGAACTGCACAAAAGTGTCTTTTCTGTTTTTAAGTTTCTGTTTGAGCTGAAATTGTAGTTCCAGCTCCATATGTTATATATGCTACAGTTGTCATAGATGTCCCTTAAGTGTCCCGCAGTGAAATGAAGACAGATTCAAGGAAATGTTTCCTATCATTGGGACACCTTCAGATCATTAGTGTTCATGGGAAAAACCTGAACTTACTTTTAAATCTTTTTTTGGGAGTAGTCTGAGAGTGATTAATATTATAATTAGCTACCAAAAGATAAAATAATTGGGATATTAATCAGTTAACTTTTAAAGTGAAGATATAACGGGTTAGCAAAGATTTAGTGGATGTTTAATTATTACGATTATTTACTTGTCTTGGGAGTGAACTCAGGTCATTAGAGCCATCTCATCAGCCTGGCAGTCTTTTCTCTTCCTTCTTTTCTTCATTCTTTCGTGGCAGTGCTGGGATTAGAACCCTGGAATTCATACATGCTAAGCAAATCAGGGTGTATAGTTTTAAATTAAAAATTCATTACATCTTTATTATTTTAAAATTTTTCATACAATATATTATTATCATATTCTTTCCTGTTCTCCCAGATGGTTCCCACCAACCTTAATTAAAAATTTTAATCACAGAAAATGTAATTCAGTATTTCTTCCTAAGAAGGTCGGAGCTGCTCTAGAATTCTTGTTTGCTCCTATGTGTCTAGGTACACAAGCCTTATCATGGGGACAATTGAGGGTGGGCACAAGAGTTACTTTTTATAGAATGATGTACAAATGTGACTTCCATCTGCCCTTTGTTAATATAGTTAAGCAACAAAGTTACCAGAAATTGTTATACTTTCCTTTTATTTCTTTCTGAAGGAACAAGATAAAAAATTAGAATATAACAACTTCCAAGTATTAGAAAAACAGGCCATCATTGACATTTTACAAGAAATAATAACAGAAGAAGGAAATAAATCTGCTGCCCTGCAGAATGAGTTGGAAACTTCTGATAAATTAGTAGGAGACTTAAAAGAACAGCTTAGAGAAAAGGACCAAGAGACCCAAAGCTTAAAACTGGAGCTAGCCAATTGTAACGAGAAAGAGAAACACTACATTTTAGAAATTGAAGAGGTCAAGGGGAGAGTAGAAGAACTCCAGAAGAAAGATTACAAAGATAACCATACAGACACTGGCAAAGAGCAGAGCACACAGAGAGAAACAAGGAGGAAAGTAGATCACCTCCAAGTGGAGCTAGATGAAATGTATGGAAGAGAAATAATGCACATGAAGGAAGAATTAATAAGACAAAACAAATCTAAGATGGAGGACCTTAAATCCCACCATGAAGGTGAAATGGAAACTATCTTGGCATCATATGCACGTACTACACTAGGCATGTGCAATATATATAAAGAGTATAAAGAGCAACTAGACCTATTGAATGTGATTATAAATGGACAGGATGTAAAACTACAAGATACTCTTTCTCAAAAAGAGAACCTCAGCAAAGAGCTTTGCCTAGTTAAGAGAGAAAAAGATGTGCTTCAATCACAGTTCAATGATCTTTTAGAAGAATGCAACTTTTTAAGAGACCAGATCACCACAGCTCATAACAAAACAACTGAACAGGAAAGAATACAAAATGATGTACACAATTCCCTTGACATAGTGGAAGACTTGAAAGCTGAGATGGCTGCTATGTCTGATTTCCAGAAAGAGCTTGAGTGTAAACATGAGAAAGAAATTAGAAAGTACCAAATAAAACTTGAAATGCTAGAAAAAGAAAAGAATGAGATAGTAAACAGCATGTTAGAGTCCCAAGAAGCCAAGATGCAGCTTCTCCTCCTCCATGAAGAAGATCTTTACAAATTGAAAGACGATCTAGAAGTTGAACATCAAATAAATGTTGAAAAACTTAAGGAGAATTTGGCCCTTCACCACAAGCATCAGATAGAAGAGTTAGAAAATGAGATGAATAAGAAGATTGAAATTATGCAGTGGGAAAAAGACAACTTTATAAGTAAGCAGAATCAGCTAACTTTAGAAATTTCTGAGCTAAGAGTTTTACAGCAGTCACGTATTGATTTCAAATCAGAACAAATGACTCCAGATTAATGAGCTTAATAAAGAAATTGGTATCCTCAAACTCAAAGTAAAGGAAAAGCATACACTTGAACAGGAAACTCAGGAGTTACAACTTAAAACTAAACTACTAGAAAAACTGCAGCAGTCATTGGTGTGTTTGACGTTAGCCATTCCAATCAGTGAGAGATGGAATCTCAGAGTGGTTTTGATTTGCATTTTCCTGATGACTGAGGATGTTGAGCATTTCCTGAAGTGTCTTTCTGCCATTTGAGACTGTTGTGTTGACAATTCTCTGTTTAGGTCTGTACTCCATTTTTTACTTGGATTATTTGGTAGTTTGATTTCTAGTTGATTGAGATCTTTGGAGATCAGCCCTCTGTCAGATATGGGGTTGATGAAGATCTTTTCCCATTCTGTAGGGAGCTGTTTTGTCTTGTTGATGGTGTTCTTTGCTTTACAGAAGCTTCTCAGTTTCAGGAAGTTCCATTTATTAATTGTTGCTCTCAGAGTTTGTGCTACTGATGTTCTACTTAGGAAGTGGTCTCCTGTGCCTATGCATTCAAATGTATTTCCTACTTTTTCTTCTATGAGTTTCAGTGTGGATGGATTTATATTGAGGTCTTTGATCCAATTGGACTTGAGTTTTGTGCATGGTGATAGATATGGATCTATTTGCATTCTTCTACATGTTGACTGCCAGTTATACCAGCACCATTTGTTGAATATGTTTTCTTTTTCCATTTTATATTTTTAGCTTCTTTGTCAAAAATTAGGCAATCATAGGTGTGTGGGTTGATATAGGGCTCTTCAATTCGATTCCATTGGTCCACCTGTCTGTTTTTATGCCAATACCAAACTGTTCTCATTACTATAGCTCTATAGTAGTGCTCGAAGTCAGGGATGGTAATGCCCCCAGATGATCCTTTATTGTACAGGATTGTTTTGGCTATCCTGGGTTTTTTGTTTTTCCATATGAAGTTGAGTGTTTTTCTTTCTAGGTCTGTAAAGAATTGTGCTGGGATTTTTATGGGGATTGCATTGCATCTGGAGATTACTTTTGGTAGAATTGCCATTTTTACTATGCTGATCTTTCCTGTCCAAGAGCTTGGGAGATCTTTCAATTTTCTGATATCTTCTTTAATTTATTTCTTTAAAGACTTGAAGTTCTTGTCACACAGGTCTTTCACTTGTTTGGTTAGAGTTAACCCAAGATATTTTCTGTTATTTGTGACTACTGTGAAGGGTGATGTTTCTCTGATTTCCTTCTCAGTCTGTTTGTCATCTGTATATACGATGTCTACTGATATTTTTTAGTTAATCTTGTATTCTGTTTATAAGTTGTAGGAGTGCTCTGTTAGAATTTCACTTATAAATACTATCATATCATCAGCAAATAGCAAGATTTTGACTTCTTCTTCTCCAATTGTATTCCTTTGATCTCCTTTTGTTGTCTGATTGCTATAGCTAGATCTTCGAGTACTACGTTGAATGGATATGGTAAGACTGGACAGCCTGGTCCCTGATTTCAGTTTTGCTTTGAGTTTCTCTCCATTCAGTTTGGTGTTGGGTGTTGGGTTACTGTATATTGCCTTTCTCATGTTTAGGTATTTACCTTTAGGAATGGGGGTGCCTTTGAAGTCTCCAGTAGGATTTCTGTGCTGAAAAAAGTCAGATTTCAAAAGTCATTTAAAGAAGGATGCCAGGTTTTCATTCCAAGACTTCTTTGGTTTTTTAATTTGGTAAGATTTTACTTGTATTTGCATGTATTGTTTGTATTGATGTAGTCTTCAGATAGCTTGTCCAGTGTTTTCTATTGACAGGTGGTTGGCTATTCTATTAATAGGTAATAAAGCGGTTTAGTGAGTAATGATCACTGTTTCTGAAAAGACGAGAAGAGAATGGAATACATTTTTAAGTTAATTAATTAATTAATTAATGGATTGATTTTTGTGTGTGTGTGGCACTAGGACTGAAACTCAGGGCTTGCACATACTAGTCAAGGTACCCTACCACTGTGTAAAAAAGTGAAGACTCATTTGTGGAAGTTTTGTTTGATGTTTGCATTGATGGATTTAATGGATAGGATACGGATGTATTTCTTGTGTTGGAGTGTAGGTCACTGGTTTACACCCTTTGAGACAGTTACATTGCACAAAGGAAAATAAATTTGGAAGAAATTAAAATGTGTCTTGTTTTTGGGAAGCTTGCAGTTGGAACAGTTAACTCTGACAGTTTTACTTACACATGTACAGTGATTGGCTTACATGTGCTGTATCTTCTGCTAGGTGAAGACAAAGAGCCTGTACAGGTGCTCATTGGACGACTTCAAAAGGCAGTGTCTGAGGAGTGCTTCTCTGTTTCAAAGGTAAGATGTTACTTTAAAAGTGGTTTTGGACAAGAGGTGCCCAAGTTTAAATAGCTAATGATTCACTGAGCAGAACTATCCACCCAAGTGGATTTTCCTGAATCCCTTATATATAGAAGTGTACTTAAAAAGTATTCCTGAGTTCTAAGCTTTAAATGAACACTTGGCTTTTTTTCTGATAGCCATTTGGGAACAAAAGGAATCAGTGCTGGGGATGTGACTTGGTGAATCAGTGCTTGCCTGTTATGTTTAAGGTCTTGGATTCAATCTATGTCAGCACAGAAAAAGGACTAAGAAACTCAGATCAGTTTCATCTCCAGCAGAGCAGATGGCATAAGCATTGCTCTTGTCAGAGAGGTGATAGTTAACCTTTCTGGGACACAGTTTGTTCATTGAGGGTGCCGAGGGTTAAAATGTTGAGAAGTTAATATATGGTTTAACTTTTAAAAATGCAAGAAATAGTAGCAATAAACAATTGGCTTTTAAATCTTTCAAATCAAAACTAACTTAGATGTCTTATCAAATCACAGAACATGAAATGGTATTTTAAACGATAGTGGGGTTATCAGTTGCTCTGCAGAACACTGTGCAGGATATTTTTAACTTTGTGTTTGTACAGGCCACAGAAAACATGCTTGCATATTATAAAAAGGCCACTAGTATAATCTCTCCCTTGATAGATTATCATTTTGCAGAGAGGTGTGGGAGACCTCTCTAATTGTCAGTTTTGAACTTCTCCCCTTGTGATGTTTGTTCCAGGATAGTTGATATAGTCATGAGATATTTTCAAAGTAGGAGTAGGAGCCATGCTAGGGTGTAAACACCTACACTTCATGATATATTCAATATTAACAAGAACCAGAAAAAATCATGTTAGGTATTAAAATTATTAATCTTTTACTGATAAAAGAATAATTTAATGTCAAAGAGAAACATGGTTTTTCTGCAGATGGATTTCATATGTGAAAGAAGAGGGAATTAAGATTCCATTCATACTCTTTTGACCTTTTACCTTTAGGCTAATGATGTTTTAATAATATTTAGAAATCAAAATTTTAATTTAAAAAATTCAATTTTGTTAACAGAGGATGCATGCTTTTCTTGATGAACACTGTTGTCCTTTAAACTGTGAAATGAATGTAGAAGAGAAAGTGAATTCTTTTGTATACCATGCAATTTCAAGGGTGACCTTGCAAGAATATAGATACCAAGTTGAAGGTAAAAACCTTACCATACTGTTAAACACTATTCACTTGGTGTAAGTCAATTGCTTATAAACTTAGTTTTAATCACAACTTAATTAGAGATAAATTTTCCATCTTAGTATCTTATTTTTAGGCATGAAATTTATTTATGTAAATTAATATACACTTTCAATCCTTGTAGTGTAACATTCACACAATGTAGATAATTGAAACATTCTATTTTTCCTTGTTTCTTTCTCCTCTATTTCTGTATTCCCACCTATTTCTTTTTTCTACTTCTTTCTGTTAACGGTTCTTACTGTAGTTTCTTTTAAAGTCTTAAAGGAAGTACTGAGTTTACTGTTAAAATTAATGGTTCATAATTTTAAAAGTGAATGACAAAATCATTGAGGAGTGAGCTACATTAAGAAATATCCTTTGCCAGGTGTGGCGGCATGCTCAGGGGTGAGGCAGGTGGATCTCTGTGAGTCCTTGGCCTTTGGGTCTGCAAAGTAATTCCAGGCCACCCATGGCTAAACAAAGAAAGACATAACTTTCTTCATTCGTGGTTTTAGGAGTTCTTTTGTTCTTAACAAATTCCAACTTGAATTTCTTGGTGTTCCTTCACAGTTGTATGTTCCCAGTATATTTATTTGTATAGGTAATGAACAACCTGCCAACAAGTAATTACAAGCTTCATCTTGGGATGAAGTTTTCAAGTTAATGTTATGCTACTTATTTTGCAGTCATGATGTTTTAAAAAATTTATGACTAGATATATGGATTTTATTACTACAAGGTGATTGTCTAAAGTTGTAGTTAGGTAAATCATAATTTCTATAAAGGTAAACTTATACAGTGAAGTAAAATGATTATAATTGCTTGTTTTTCATCCAGAGTTTCAAGATGCCATTCAAAACCTTCTGTATAAAGTCACAGATGAACACAACAAGTTTGTGACACTGCAGATGGAGTTAAGCAAGGTCTGTGAGGTAGAAAATATGGTATTTGCATTTATTTTATTATCTGCTGTTCTGTCAGTCAAGAAATTCTAAAATAAGTGAACATAGAAAAGGCTAGTAGACCTGGAATCCAGTGTCAGAAAGAGAGAACTGATGGGCAAAGGAGTTAAGACTGGGCTGGTTTAACCCACAGAAACAGTTGACCTGAACAAGGGGGAACTCTTGGAACCCATATTGATGACTGTGTGGAAAGCATAGGACTGACCCAGACCCCCTGAATGTGGGTGTCAGTGAGGAGGCCTAGGTAATCTATGGGGCCTTGGGTAGTATTTATCCCTGGTGTACAAATAGACTTTGAGTGCCCATCCCATAATATGGGAGGCTCTCTCATCCAGGACTCTTGGGGATGAAGTGACAGTTACTGGAGATCCACTATGGAGAGCCTCACCCTCTCTGGGAATAGGAGTGGAGATTGGGTGGGGGACTGGGGGACCTGGTGGGGAGGGGGAGAGAAGGGGAGGGAGAGGGAGCTGGGATTGACATGTGAAACAAGATTGTTTCTAACCTAAATTAAAAATATTTTAAAAAAGAAAAGGCTAGTAGAAATCAGTAACCATTTATATGTTTCTCTTAGAACATTTATATCGGTCAGCTGAAGAAACTGAGTAATATGTAACTCTGAGTCATGATGAAGTGTATATGAATGTATTAAGCAAATGAAGCAATTGTATTTAATTGTGTAGATACCTTCCCTCTTTTTGTTTCCTGGAGTTTGAACAAAGGCACTCTGTGGGACAGTAGTCTATCAATGAACTATACCCTCAGCCTATTACATGTCATATTTCTTAAGGCAATGGGTCTGTTTTTATATTTTAAAGAAGATGATTAGTTGTTTGTACATAACTCATATTATTACATAGTATCACCTGTGTCAGTTTTCTTCTGCTATAGTTATTTTATAATGTGTTCTTAAAATCAGGTAAGATGACATGTACAATATAATATAACTTAATAGCCATATCACAGAAATGAAGCACATACTGTTGAATTTCTAATTGTCTATCCTAATTTTCAAGTTGTAGAAAAATATGGCAAAAGACGTCTTCATTTATTTGAGACAGTTTTGGCATTCAGTTCTGTTAAAAGGTTTAGGTAAATGTTCAAGATTTTTAGTTGTATATAGGGCGAGGTCCCATCACAACAAAAGCACACAGGCAAAGGCATCCTTGGAAGGACTTGAAATGATGCATGGCCAGAGTCCCAAAGGAAGCAGGTGCACATGTACTCAGTATGAGTATAATAACACATTAACATTGTGTACCCACAGTGCACATTCACATCTAGGAGTCCAAACTTTTCTATCAAGTGCAGATAAGCAGCCTCCACACGTGTTAGCATGGACTAGACCTTAGTGCTTTTCTATGCAGCAATGTTGCCCATGCTAGCACATGGAGAGGTCTGTACTGGCATAGAGAGCTCTTTGCTAGGTTTCTCAATTACTGCCAAGAGAAAAGCTCATAAGCAGACCGTTGTAAAGACAGACATCTAGCACTCTCTCTACACTCTCCTCTGCACATTGAGTAATGAGTGAGTTTTTCACTGCCAGTTATCTGTGCCTTGTGTGAGGCTTTTGCTCTTTTACTCTTCTGGCTTTTGCACGGCCACCATCCAGCTCCCACATAAATCACAGACTCAGACTTATTCTTAGTGATGGGGGCCTGGCCTTACGTTGGCTGTTTTTAGCTCTTCTACATTTTCCTCTGGGCTTTTATCCTTCTTACTTCTGCTTGTCTTACTTTCCTTCTTATCCTGCAGCTTCCTGGCTGGGTGGCAGGGTGGATGGGCTGCTGAGCCCTGATGTCCTCCTCTCCTGGACCTCCTGCTGCTCCACCTCCACAGTTCTCCTTCTGATTACACTCTGCCTGCCACACCCTCCTATCCTTGCTCCTGCTTTGCTATTGGCCTTTCAGCTCTTTATTAGGACCACAAGGGGTTTAAGACAGACACAGTAACACAGCTTCACAGGGTTAAATAAATGCAGCACAAACAAAAGTAACACACCTTATATGCTACCACAGCTGTGACACAGACCATGCCAGGTCCTTTAGTATCAGGTCAGGACAGCACTACACCAGGTCAGGCAGAGGAACTGAAACTCTCACTCCTGGGCTTTGTTGAATTATTTTCCTTTTCCTAGTGGTACCCATTCTCCTCCGGTCTTTCTTACTTGTTCCTGTTTCTTGTTACTATTGGTTTAAACGTCACTTTCTTGTGCCATCATTTCTTGCCTTCCTAGCCTTAGACATTTTTTCCCTCTGTTCTCTGAGCTTCTCTTAGTGCAGATGCCTGGATAGCCTTCTCTCTTTCATGTTTCAAAGCTCTCTGTTAAGCATATGTTTGCATCTCATTACTTTTCATTGTATTATAATTGTTTATTGATCTATCTCTTCCACAAGACTCCAAACTTTCTTTTTTTGTATATATACAGTTTTCTTCTTTAAATTAGAAAGTCTTGTTTTACATGTCAATCCCAGTTCCCCCTCCATCCCCTCTTCCCCTGCCCCTCACCAACCCCTGCTCTCATCCCCTTTCTACTACCCAGGGAGGGTGAGGCCTTCCCTGGTATCTTCAATGTATAAGAGTCCAAACTTTTAAATCAGAGAATTCTGTGCTTATTCCTTCCTGTTAGCACAGCACTTGGATTGCAAATGGTAAAGGCTCAGTAGGTATTTATGAATGAATTGAGCAAAGATATAAAAGTATTAGACTGTAAGTTATATTGTCTGGTGGTTTTTATTATTTCCCCTAGAAGTAAGAGGTAAGATTCCCCTGTTTACGTGTCCTCAGGGCACTGGAGAACTGCTCAGTAAAGTGCTTGCTGTGCAAGAAATGGACCTGAGTTTAATCCCTCCAAACTCATAGCAAAGGTGGCGTGTCCTGTAATCCCAATTTGAGGGAGGTAGAGACAGGAGGATCCCTGGGGCTTGCTGGCCAACCAGTCTAGCCTAATACAAAAGTTCCAGATGTGCTGAGAAACTGAAAGAGAAAACATCTGCTGCTGACCTCTGACTTTCCTGCCCATGCACCCCCCCATATACATTGTATATACACAAGCATGTGCACGTGCGCGCGCGCGCGCGCACACACACACACACACACACACACACACACACACACAAGCAGGAAATAAAAAAAACATTCAGGAGGTAGACATGTGGTAGAGGACACCTAATAGAGTAGTGACCAATGAAAATAGCCTCTTAGAACACTTTTTCTCCTGTTACTGAGTGGTTTTCATAGCATCCTTTATTCCTCTTCTCCGGCAAGTCAAGAACCTTTCCCCTTATAATCTAGATGTACTTTACTTAACTAGCTTTATTTTTCCCTTTTCATCCAATATAAGCCCCTGTCAAGAGGTCCTTGTTTTTACTCCTTAGAGCATAGGTCATCTCACAGAGCCTTTCCAGAAAGTCATAGCTGTAAACTATTAACGCCCAGGTCAAATCTGGCTTCTTCCCAAGTTGCTCAGATGCATTTCAGTCACTGTCATTGTATTCAGACTTCACAGGTGTTGCTTCTCAAATGGTATTATTTCCTCAGCTAGTTAATGAGCCCTCTGAGGACATAGATGCACACATACTCTCTCTCTTTGTGTATGTGTGTGTGTGTGTGTGTGTGTGTGTACCCTTAAGCTGATTTTGTAATCGTCCTCTGCCTTGTCTTCATGTATACTGCTCATTACAAAAACACACAGTCCCAAAATTTAATAATCTGCATGTCCAACAAAACCCATCATCCAGGGAAAAATAAAAATTATGTTGTCAGGTGTTGATAATAAAAATCTGTTGCTTGCACTAAAGTTTCAAAGGGCTTTCAGTTTAAATTTCTGTGAAACATTTGTTACTGAAAAGTGAACATTTCTGTGAGTATAAAAGAGCATTGCTAATACAGTTTCCTTCCCATGAGTATGACAGTGAGTCACTTGTCAAAAGTAAACAAAAAGTGTTTGATTGTTTCAGAGCAACACAGGTGAAGGGGATTGAAAAAAAACTTAGTGCAAAGTTCTTCAATTGTTTTAATATAGATTTCAAAGTCCTGGATTGGATATTTATGCCATCGTTCTTCTGTTTTCAATAGATTCACGAACAGCAAACAGATGGTGTGAAAGTTGAGTTTGCAGAGGAAAATGTGGCAGAAGAGGAATCAGGGATTTTGTCGGTTCGCTCTCAGGCTGGTTTAGAGAGCATTGGTAAATTTTAAGTGTAGAACATGTTACAGTACTTTTATACCCAATGTTTACAAATGTGCTTTCCTTAAAACCCTGTGGTAGTTGGATGACCTCTCATGGTCATTTTCTTGTTCAGTTTTCTCATGTTTAAAGTGAATGTCCAGACTCCTCATCTCTTTTGTCCTTATCATTTCTCACACTCTATGTTTCTAAACGGTTTGAAACTTAATGACGTAAACTTGTTAGAGTTAGTGATTCCACAAACAGGAGGATAGAAAAAGTGGTCTTGAATCACACTGGGTTTTTCATGAGAAGAAAAAGTTATCACTAAAAGCATGTTTTTAAAGAATCACAAGTATTCTTCGTACACACAAGTAATTCTTCTTTGTTACCAAGAAACTTGGATCATAGTGTGCCTTTGGTTCTGTTCCTATGACACAGACATCCGTCATGAGAGTGAGTTGTCTTTTCTGCCAGAGAGTGAAGACAGTGAAGAACATGAAAAGGAGCTTCAGGGGTTAGAGAGCCCTGTGAACGCCTTAGAGCAGCCGCTGAAAGCAACAGAAGCTCATTATGGAACAGAGATCCCGACGGTTCAGGGAAGCGTTGAGACCATCCATGGACCGTCAGCACATCCGAGGTATCCATCTGTGTGCTGTCTGTCATGCATCAGTATACACAGAGAGGTTATGTTAAGACTGCAATATAAGTGATCAGAGACATAAGAATGAATAAACAGGAGATCATTCTGTGACTTTTAGATGTGTGAAATAAAAGTGACCCCAAGACATTTATCATAGGAATTTTGTCTATATTTTCATAAAGTTGTTCTGCGGGACTAAATAAGACAATGAGTGCACATTTGTTGTGTATTCTTCGCTGATCTTCACTACTTTGATATGGCCCATACCCTAGCAGTGTGAGATAGATCATTCCACTGGGTTTCTTTCACTTTGTGATGGAATGCTGACATCAGCAATGTCTAAACGAAACCTGCGTCTTTTCAAAGTGTGCCTTTCTTAGCTCTCTCCATCTGCCTTGACTCCTCCTCTTTTCCTCATACCTGTCTTCTCATCTATGAAAAATTCCTGTTCTCTCTGCTTTTACAGGTGATGGGAACCACACCATTCCTCACCACCCACTAGTCCCTGCTCTTTCATGAGGACTAATTGCTCTAATTCTTCCTTAGAATCTGGTCTCTATACAGTCAACTGAGGGCCAGCACTATACTCCTCAAAAGTTCAGACAGACCACCTAACTTCAGTGTTATTCTGTCCTGCACAATAGGTTCCTGTGACCCCCTTGACTATTCTCACATACTCAACTGTTGCTGTTCTCAGACTAAGCATCCTCCTCAGAGTCCTTAAATATATCAGTCTGCTTTTGCTTAAGGATTTTGCCTGACAATTCCTTCCACCTGTAATGCATTCAACACTTCCTGACCTGTCCAACACCCTCATCTCCTTTCAATCCTCACTTATGAACATTGTCATGAGGGCTTTTTTTGTCACCCTAAATGAATTAGTATTAACTCTGATGAAGAAACATGAACCTGTAGGAGGAAGGAGGAGTCTTGGGTTATTAGGTATTAGGTTATTATGCTAAGAATTTGTAATTCCTTGCACATAGTAAGAGCTTAGTATATCCTTGATGAATGTTTTGTGATTCACTTTGAAAGGATGCATGAACCTGTAACTAGTGTTAAGAAAATGGCAGGTTTATTCTGACTTTGACTACTCTGCTGTTCTACGACTTCTTGTCACTGGAACTCCAGCATGGGTTTTCAATAATGGTGGAAGACGCTGAATCATTGAAAGCAGTCTCATTCTTCTTTTATTCAAGAGCTATATGTGGCCTTTGGAGCTGCTCACTCATTTTGGCAATCTTGTAAAGCCCTTGGTTCTTTGAGACCAACAGGTCTTCTCAGACATTTCCATACATCAAAAACACGGGAGATTCTTCAGTTTAGTTTATACTTTTAAAATATGTATCATAAGTAATTATTTGATTATATCTTTGGCGTCAGACTCAAAGTGAAAACTCACAATTTTGTGTATTTAACAAGATAACTAATGCACCAAACCCAGGGAATGACATTTAGAAACTACTGCAGTCATAGTTTTGAGCAAGAATTCTCTGTTAATCAGTCAGTGTATTTCAAACAGTCTTTCATTAGTGATTAGTTATGATTAATCTTTAATTGGTGATACTTTCTCCAATGTGTGAAGAAAATGTGGCAGTGTTGGGGTGGTGACCTGAGAACGTCAAAAAGCTGCTTTGTTTTTCTGCTTTTGGGGTTGAGCCTGCTTACTGACCTGTCTTACACTTGTAATTAAGAGCTTACTATCCTCTGCAATCAGACATTGAATAGTTTGAGAAAATGGAATCTTCATTTAACAAATATTTAGTAGCATCACACCAGAGCCTTTTAGACAGATATTTGAGATTGAAACATCCATGAATTTCAGAGCATTGGACCTCTGAAATAACTTTTGTTTGTGTCTGTGATCATAAAAAGATTACAGCACTTCTAAAAGTAACAGAGACAATAATAGTCTCCCTCAGGATTGGGAGGATTAAATGAAGCAGAAATTGTGAAGAGTATTGACTGTGGAAGGATGATTAGATTTACAATGAAATTTCAAAGTTTCTGTTCAGCAAAAGAAATTGTTAGCAGAGCAAGCATGTAGCCAATTCAATGGGAGAAAATCTTTGCCGGTAGGGGCTAATATCCAGCACTGAGAATAACTGCAAAAATGTAACCCGCAAACTGCCAGTTAACAAATGGTTAGTGAGATGAACAAATAGTTCTCCAGAGAAGAAACAGAAATGATCAATCATAAGTATTTTAAAATTCCACCACATCCTTATCCTTCAGGGAAATGGAAATTAGTGAGATTCCCCTCACCCCAGTCATAATGGCTAAAATCAGGAAATCAAATGACAACAAATGCCTGCCTGGAGGTGGGAAAAGAGGGAGCCTTATTCACTGATGGTGGGAGTGCAAACGAGTGCAACCAGTATGGAACTCAATACGGAGTCTCTTAAAATTTAACAATATAGCTAATGCATGACCCAGCTATGCCAATCCTGAACATACACCCAAAGGACTCCATATGCTACCTCATATCTGTGTTATTGTTTCCCTAACCACAGTAGAAAATAGTGCCGTCAACCAGATGTCTACCAACAGATGACTGGGTAATCAATGCATGCGGCATCTTTTTTTTATTATTTTTTTTATTAATATTTTTTTTATTTTCCATTTTAAATTTAGATAAGAAACAAGGTTGCTTCACAAGTCAGTACGAGGTCCCTATCCCTTTCCCTCCCCTCCTCCCGTGCCCTCCCCCTCATCCCCCTCCGGTTATCCCCTCATTCCCCCAGGGAGGGTGAGGCCCTCCATGGGGGTGTCCATAGTCTGTCATTTCATATAGGGCAGGGCCTAGACCCTTCCCCAAGAGTTCAGGGTGAGAGTGCACCTCACGTTGATCTATGGGAGTCCAGAGACCGTGTGTATACTTGGGATGGGTACTGATCTGCTGTCCAAGGCTCAATAGATTACCTAGGCCTCCTCACTGACACCCAGATTCAGGGGGTCTTGATCAGTCCCATGCTGGATTCCCAGGCTGATGCCTGGGATTCAAGAGTTAACCTTTGTCTGATCAGCTGTTTCTGGGGGTTCAACCAGCCCAGTCTTAATCCCTTTGATCATCAGTCCTCCCCCTCTGATACTGGCTTTCTTGAGTTCAGCTCAGTACTTAACCAGCCAGTAAATGAAGTTTCTGTTTCCCAGACTCTCTGGCAATAGGATTGTAGGCTGGCACTCCCCAGATCTATGTCTAGCATGCAGCATCTTTAACAATTCAATTTTGCTAAGGTGTAGAACAAAAGTAAGATTTGTGAGAAAATTAATGAATCTGGAAAGTGGTCCAAACTCATAAAGACAAATGTTCTCCCTTGTATGCAGATCTAAGCTTGTAATGGCCATGAGTGGGTGTGTGTGAGAGAGAGTTCGTGTGTGAGTGAGTGTGTGTATGTGTGAGACAGAAAGAGACAGAGAGAGACAGACAGACAGAGTGGAAGAGAGAGACAGAGAGACAAGAGAGGAGAGACAGAGAGAGACAGGGAGACAGAGAGGAGAGTGTAAATGATGCAAGTCATAAACAAATATTGTCGGGTTAGGCCGTGGTGGCACACTCCTTTTATCCCAGCACTTGGTAGGCAGAGGCAGGAGGATCTCAGTGAGTTCGAGGCCAGTCTGGTGTAATAGGAGAGTTCCAGAATAGTCAGGACTGTTACACAGTGAAACCCTGTCTCGAACTCCCATCCCGTCCCCCAAAAAATGGAATCTGAGAGCAAAATGGGTCACTGGTGAAGATGGAGGAGAGGCAAACGAAGGCCTTGTGACTTGAAAGCAGAAAGGAAATGAAGAGGGGAAAGGGCTTAAATGGAAGGTGAGGACAGAGTGAAGCCATGAGGAGAATCTGCTAAAACACATTTTGTAGGAAGTGCCAAAATGGTACTGAATGCCTTAAATATAGTAAGTTAAAAATTAATGCTTTTATCAGGCATTTCAATGTAATTATGAGGTGAGCATCAGTCACAAGTAATTATTATAAGATAATAATGGTTGAGCCTATAAACTAGTGACATAAAGAAAGTTCTGGAATTTAAGGCCACGCCTGTATAACACTTTCTTTGCACATTGCTGTAATGTTACCTACTAGAATACCAGGAAAGCAGAATAAGGAATGATTACAGATACATGTGGTAGACAAGTTATTGGAAGTATAGAGGACATACTAGGACCCGTGTGTTTTGGTAGAGAATATGGAACTTGACTTCATTTATATAAAGGATGAAACCAGATAGGAAGGGACCAGTAGACATATCAGGTCTAAAGGGTAGCAGTGAACTCAGTTTTAACCAAACTGGTCTTTTTCAATTTGGGATAAATAACTATAAAGCTTCCAGAATGAAGTCACTGCCCGTAAAGGGTCAGGATTCCCAGGTATTGCATTAACAGCAATTAGGATTTTATCATAGAGAAATAGGATGCAAACATCAAAGATATCTTTGTAGTATTTGATATTGTAGCATTATTTATATTACTGAATATTTGAAAGGGCTAGATGCCATCAGAAGTTAAGAGATAAAGCTAGACAATGACATCATTTGTGTATGGAAAGTTTTAGACAGAACAAAATGTGAAAGAGACTAGGAGAAAGAAGAGTATAGTAGAAAAGTAAAAGGAAGAAATTGGAAAATTAAAATGGAGAATGGAACCAAGGAGGCAGTATGGATACACGTGAATGGGGACTGGGTAATTTTATTTCCTAAAAATGAAAACTATAGTTTTCTCCCTTTTCCGTCTCCTGTAAAGGGAAGCTTCTTCCTTGAGATAAACCTTCCCGCCTGCCTGGTTCTAGATTCGCATCAGTCCCAAATAAACACACAGGAGGCTATATTAATTATGAAGCTGTTGGCCTTGCTTGTTTCTTACTGGCTACCTCTGACTTAAGTAATTACCCCATAATTGTTAATGTAAGTATGTCTCTTACCGGAGAAGTTTCCGGGCTCCTACCCCATGGCGTTACATGTCGACTCTCTCTGTGTTTCTCCTTCCCAGAATCCTCCTGGACTCCTAGTCCCTCCTATCTAGATTCCCTATTGGCCAGACAGTGCTTTATTGGCATAAGACTTCCCCAACATCTCCTCTTTTCTGTTTAAACAAAAAGAAAGGTCTTAACTTTAACACAGTCAAATTGTATATAACAGAACAGTTATCAAGTAAGAACACAGTTACAACATTTGTCTGTTAACATTTAGCAAGATTTAAAGAAAATATCATCCATCCCATCCTTGTGAGTCTAAAGTTCTATATGTAGCTTATCTCTTATCATAACTAAGGAAAACTATAATTATAACTATCTGTCTTCAACTCCATCAAAGACCACAGAAGGATAGTATATAATCACTAGGATTGACAGAGACATCTTGCTACCTGGAGAGTCACCCAAAGTTCCTTTGTAACGTTGGGGCATCCATCTTCAGCCCATAGGCCACAATGTGTCTGGAACACTTCTCAGCAAAGCAGGAAATTTCAAAACTGTCCATCTGCATCAGCAGTCTGTCAGTCATTTTTCTGTGTCCTGCAGAAAGTCCCGTAGACTCTTCCATGAAGCAGGAACCCTGTAAGACTGAGTTTAACAGTCACTTTCCTGTGGGTCCTGCATGTCCAGATTATACAACAACAGTCAAACAGTCTAGGCAAGAGCAGTTTCTTGCCCAAATGGCTAATCTTGCCATGTTGAAAGCAAACTCCATAACGAGTTTCTTCGATGCCCATCTTCCTCTCAGACATAATTGGTGCTGCCAGGAGCAGACATTTCTCATTGTCAAGAAAAACCCTAAACCATTTTAAATGCCATTTTCTGAAGGTCTTTGAGAGGTTTGAAGACTGTTTATCTATCTCAAATATATTTCTGTATATCTAGAAAACCTAACTTACCTAACTATAAATTCTATTATAAGTAACTATCTATAGTCTGTATTCAATTAAGCATTACGTTTTAAAAGATCATTATAAGCACAATACTTAATCAAGAGGAGAAATATACACATCACAAAATTGACCTTGAATTTGTATCAATAATTGAAAAACAATACCTATATCATAATTCCCTTTTTTACCATTAAAAAAGATTGGCTGTGATCACTAGCCAATTATAAACAATCCCATTTAAATGAAAACAAAGATTTATAAACAAGATGGGAATTGGGATGTCGCTCATTCCAAACTGCTTCCTGCTGGAAGGGGGCGCCGTTCATACCATGGGGATCATGACAAAACTCAGAAACCTGTATAAGTCCATATTTTCGGGGTCTGTAAGACTGCATCATCTTAGCTGTTTCAATTGTTGGAACATCTGATCCACTGCTTCCGGGGGTCTTGGTTCATCAAACCACAGAAGCCTGGAAGGAATCCTCAGCTTTTCATTTTCTGTAGAAACATAAGCAAAAACTCCTTTTCCAAGTAACATATCCTTATACTTAAATTTTGAAGTCAAGGCATTTTCAAAAAATAGAAGTTGGATTAATTCAGCAGCATTTATAATCAAGTGTACTTTAGCAGCTGTTCCTTCCTTAGCAATCACAAAACTGAAAAACACAATAGCATACAGTATCCAGACTCTCTGTGTATTTTTCATCTTTACGTGGCTTATTTATTTATCTATTATTACTTTATTTATTTTACTTTTATTTATTTTTCTTTGAGACAGGGTTCCGCCTGCCTCTGCCTCTGGAGTAAATCCTACCGGCGTGCTCCACCACAACGCCGGCTTTTGTATTTATATCCACTTTGCCGTTTCATTTTCTCTCTCAATCTCACGTATATTTTTAAACACACTGTAAACCTTTAGAGGTATTGTTCATCCAAGTCTGACTTTACTGTAAATCTTTACGTTTTTCTGGCCACGTGTCTTATCTGTAAAACCGCGGCTGTTTTAAACTGCCTTTTTTTTCAAGATGGCAGGCATAAGCGTGATTGCAGCCTACCGCCTCAGTCCATGCTGACATCCAGCAAAAGCTGCCACTTCCAGCTGTACGTACACACCTTTCAATCGTTAGCAGAGTCTCTTAAAACAACCTTGCTGTTTTTTTTTTCTTTTTATGCCGAGTCAGGAAGACTCTCGTAAGCCAGCCGCGTGAATCTCGGCTTGTCCCTAGCAAAACACCTGAGAAAAATGTTGCTATCAAAATTTTGTGCTTCTCTCTGTTCTTTTGTTTCTAAAATTCCTTTAAAGCTTTTGTTGTTTTGCGTGGAAATCAATCCCACTCCTGACACCATTCTGTAAAGGGAAGCTTTTTCCTTGAGATAAACCTTCCCGCCTGCCTGGTTCTAGATTCGCATCAGTCCCAAATAAACACACAGGAGGCTATATTAATTATGAAGCTGTTGGCCTTGCTTGTTTCTTACTAGCTACCTCTGACTTAAGTAATTACCCCATAATTGTTAATCTAAGTATGTCTCTTACCGGAGAAGTTCCGGGCTTCCTACCCCCATGGCGTTACATGTCGACTCTCTCTGTGTTTCTCCTTCCCAGAATCCTCCTGGACTCCTAGTCCCTCCTATCTAGATTCCCTATTGGCCAGACAGTGCTTTATTGGCATAAGACTTCCCCAACAGTCTCCTGTGTTTCTAAATGTTCATGTTGCTTTATTTTTATTATGGGTATTAAACATTTTAGAAAAAACAAAAATTAATGAATGCTTGTAGAACGATGTAGAGACATATGCTGAAAACTACACGAAGACTAGATTAAAAACAGCCAAGTCCAAAAGTCACTATGTAACCGGAAACCGTGTCTTCCTGCCCCTGTACCTCATTCCCACTGATGTTGTTCATTCTGACTGTCGTTTTCTGTGAGTGTGTGTGTGTGTGTGTGTGTTAAATATGTTTTAGTAACGTTGATATTTTGGGGGTCTTTTTACTAGATAATGTATCTTTAATAACTTTATAAAACTTATGCATGTATGCATATCTTAATATACTTTATAAAATGGTGTAAAGTTTATCTGTTGATCTGCAAAAATTCTCTTGTCATTATATTACTTTTAAATATAAAATTTTGACAAACATGTGACTTGTGTTGCAGTATCTGTAAGCCTTGGCGTATCATGTTTCCTGTTTTGTTTCCCCCTTTCCCACTATATGAATGTATGCTATAAACCTTATAAAACGACTCAAAACCCTTATTGACATTAACCACCATCTTTTGTTTATATTTAGTGTTGATTCAGTGGTATTCGAAGACAGTGATTTACAGAAAACACTTTACTGTGGAAATTGTCTATGTGAGCACACCGTCAGCATCACAGAGGTATTATTTCTTCTTTTCATTTTTAAACATTTAAATATCCTAATTTTTACTATCATTTTTATGAATGTGCTTTGTAAACTACTTACATGGTAAAGGCTCAGTAGGTATTTATGAATGAATTGAGCAAAGATATAAAAGTATTAGACTGCAAGTTATATTGTCTGGTGGTTTTTATTATTTCCCCTAGAAGTAAGAGGTAAGATTCCCCTTTTTACGTGTCCTCAGGGCACTGGAGAACTGCTCAGTAAAGTGCTTGCTGTGCAAGAAACGGACCTGAGTTTAATCCCTCCAAACTCATAGCAAAGGTGGCGTGTCCTATAATCCCAATTTGAGGGAGGTAGAGACAGGAGGATCCCTGGGGCTTGCTGGCCAACCAGTCTAGCCTAATACAAAAGTTCCAGATGTGCTGAGAAACTGAAAGAGAAAACATCTGCTGCTGACCTCTGACTTTCCTGCCCATGCACCCCCCATATACATTGTATATACACAAGCATGTGCAGGTGTGCGTGTGCATACACACACACACACACACACACAAGCAAGGAAATAAAAAAAAACATTCAGGAGGTAGACATGTGGTAGAGGACACCTAATAGAGTAGTGACCAATGAAAATAGCCTCTTAGAACACTTTTTCTCCTGTTACTGAGTGGTTTTCATAGCATCCTTTATTCCTCTTCTCCGGCAAGTCAAGAACCTTTCCCCTTGTAATCTAGATGTACTTTACTTAACTAGCTTTATTTTTCCCTTCTCATCCAATATAAGCCCCTGTCAAGAGGTCCTTGTTTTTACTCCTTAGAGCATAGGTCATCTCACAGAGCCTTTCCAGAAAGTCATAGCTGTAAACTATTAACGCCCAGGTCAAATCTGGCTTATTCCCAAGTTGCTCAGATGCATTTCAGTCACTGTCATTGTATTCAGACTTCACAGGTGTTGCTTCTCAAATGATATTATTTCCTCAGCTAGTTAATGAGCCCTCTGAGGACATATATGCACACATACTCTCTCTCTTTGTGTATGTGTGTGTGTGTGTGTGTGTGTGTGTGTACCCTTAAGCTGATTTTGTAATCGTCCTCTGCCTTGTCTTCATGTATACTGCTCATTACAAAAACACAGCGTCCCAAAATTTAATAATCTGCATGTCCAACAAAACCCATCATCCAGGGAAAAATAAAAATTATGTTGTCAGGTGTTGATAATAAAAATCTGTTGCTTGCACTAAAGTTTCAAAGGGCTTTCAGTTTAAATTTCTGTGAAACATTTGTTACTGAAAAGTGAACATTTCCGTGAGTATAAAAGAGCATTGCTAATACAGTTTCCTTCCCATGAGTATGACAGTGAGTCACTTGTCAAAAGTAAACAAAAAGTGTTTGATTGTTTCAGAGCAACACAGGTGAAGGGGATTGAAAAAAAACTTAGTGCAAAGTTCTTCAATTGTTTTAATATAGATTTCAAAGTCCTGGATTGGATATTTATGCCATCGTTCTTCTGTTTTCAATAGATTCACGAACAGCAAACAGATGGTGTGAAAGTTGAGTTTGCAGAGGAAAATGTGGCAGAAGAGGAATCAGGGATTTTGTCGGTTCGCTCTCAGGCTGGTTTAGAGAGCATTGGTAAATTTTAAGTGTAGAACATGTTACAGTACTTTTATACCCAATGTTTACAAATGTGCTTTCCTTAAAACCCTGTGGTAGTTGGATGACCTCTCATGGTCATTTTCTTGTTCAGTTTTCTCATGTTTAAAGTGAATGTCCAGACTCCTCATCTCTTTTGTCCTTATCATTTCTCACACTCTATGTTTCTAAACTGTTTGAAACTTAATGACGTAAACTTGTTAGAGTTAGTGATTCCACAAACAGGAGGATAGAAAAAGTGGTCTTGAATCACACTGGGTTTTTCATGAGAAGAAAAAGTTATCACTAAAAGCATGTTTTTAAAGAATCACAAGTATTCTTCGTACACACAAGTAATTCTTCTTTGTTACCAAGAAACTTGGATCATAGTGTGCCCTTGGTTCTGTTCCTATGACACAGACATCCGTCATGAGAGTGAGCTGTCTTTTCTGCCGGAGAGTGAAGACAGTGAAGAACATGAAAAAGAGCTTCAGGGGTTAGAGAGCCCTGTGGACACCTTAGAGCAGCTGCTGAAAGCAACAGAAGCTCATTATGGAGCAGAGATCCCGACGGTTCAGGGAAGCGTTGAGACCATCCATGGACCGTCAGCACATCCGAGGTATCCATCTGTGTGCTGTCTGTCATGCATCAGTATACACAGAGAGGTTATGTTAAGACTGCAATATAAGTGATCAGAGACATAAGAATGAATAAACAGGAGATCATTCTGTGACTTTTAGATGTGTGAAATAAAAGTGACCCCAAGACATTTATCATAGGAATTTTGTCTATATTTTCATAAAGTTGTTCTGCGGGACTAAATAAGACAATGAGTGCACATTTGTTGTGTATTCTTCGCTGAGTCTTCACTACTTTGATATGGCCCATACCCTAGCAGTGTGAGATAGATCATTCCACTGGGTTTCTTTCACTTTGTGATGGAATGCTGACATCAGCAATGTCTAAACGAAACCTGCGTCTTTTCAAAGTGTGCCTTTCTTAGCTCTCTCCATCTGCCTTGACTCCTCCTCTTTTCCTCATACCTGTCTTCTCATCTATGAAAAATTCCTGTTCTCTCTGCTTTCACAGGTGATGGGAACCACACCATTCCTCCCCACCCTCTAGTCCTTGCTCTTTCATGAGGATTAATTACTCTAATTCTTCCTTAGATTCGCTTCTCTATACAGTCAACTGAGGGCCAGCACTATACTCCTCATAACTTCAGACAGACCACCTAACTTCAGTGTTATTCTGTCCTGCACAATAGATTCCTGTGACCCCTTGACTATTCTCACATACTCAACTGTTGCTGTTCTCAGACTAAGCATCCTCCTCAGAGTCCTTAAATATATCAGTCTGCTTTTGCTTAAGGATTTTGCCTGACAATTCCTTCCACCTGTAATGCATTCAACACTTCCTGACCTGTCCAACACCCTCATCTCTTTTGAATCCTCACTTATGAACATTGTCATGAGGGCTTTTTTTTGTCACCCTAAATGAATTAGTATTAACTCTGATGAAGAAACATGAACCTGTAGGAGGAAGGAGGAGTCTTGGGGTTATTAGGTATTAGGTTATTATTCTAAGAATTTGTAATTCCTTGCACATAGTAAGAGCTTAGTATATCCTTGATGAATGATTTGTGATTCACTTTGAAAGGATGCATGAACCTGTAACTAGTGTTAAGAAAATGGCAGGTTTATTCTGACTTTGACTACTCTGCTGTTCTACGACTTCTTGTCACTGGAACTCCAGCATGGGTTTTCAATAATGGTGGAAGACACTGAATCATTGAAAGCAGTCTCATTCTTCTTTTATTCAAGAGCTATATGTGGCCTTTGGAGCTGCTCACTCATTTTGGCAATCCTGTAAAGCCCTTGGTTCTTTGAGACCAACAGGTCTTCTCAGACATTTCCATACATCAAAAACACGGGAGATTCTTCAGTTTAGTTTATACTTTTAAAATATGTATCATAAGTAATTATTTGATTATATCTTTGGCGTCAGACTCAAAGTGAAAACTCACAATTTTGTGTATTTAACAAAGATAACTAATGCATCCAGCCCACTGATTGACATTTAGAAACCACTGCTGTAGTCTCTTTGAGCAAGACTTCTTTGTTAACCAGTCAGTGTATTTCAAACAGTCTTTCATTAGTGATTAGTTATGATTAATCTTTAATTGGTGATACTTTCTCCAATGTGTGAAGAAAATGTGGCAGTGTTGGGGTGGTGACCTGAGAACGTCAAAAAGCTGCTTTGTTTTTTCTGCTTTTGGGGTTGAGCCTGCTTACTGACCTGTCTTACACTTGTAATTAAGAGCTTACTATCCTCTGCAATCAGACATCGAATAGTTTGAGAAAATGGAATCTTCATTTAACAAATATTTAGTAGCATCACACCAGAGCCTTTTAGACAGATATTTGAGATTGAAACATCCATGAATTTCAGAGCA